>NC_140589.1:1001083742-1001771491 GCF_964204655.1 Triturus cristatus | reverse complement strand
CAGGTATGTAGGTGCAACAATGTTGCGCCTTCAGCATTTTACAGACTCCGCCCTCTTTCGCCAATGATATATTGCATGGAAAACAAATGTATACAGTTAATGTAAAATATTAAAATAATACGTCTATAGAACATAACGTTATGGCTTGCCAATTATCGTGTGTCACTAAGACATTGGTGTACAGAACACCATCTCTTCAAACTAATGCAAACACTCCCAGTCTTATATGTAAAGACTAAGACAGACTGTCAACCATTTCTGTATTGATCATCAAGAATCCTCCAGCAGTGTCAGTAGATAACCGATCTACTATTGTAGATAGCTGACAAATGTTTCGTGAATTCAGAATTACTCCCACTGAAGGTATCAATGTACTAAAAATGTCACATACTATTTCAGAAAAACTAGCTCTTTTTATACGTGTAAGTTCCTTTGCGTCTTCATTGCTTCCAGTGATTCTTTTCACATGGTACACCTTTGGGAATACTATTCCAAAATAGCAACTCCCGTACCAATGATCAGGCAACCTGAAATAGGCTTTATTGCCACACATGTAATTAACTCCAGGAAATACTGGATCAGTTCCACCTTTTCGTCCCCATCCCCCAATAACTAGGAAATAATGTTCGCATTCACTGGAACCAATAAATACATTGTTATATTCAGTCTTTGATCTATGGAGGCAGATCTTCCCTTTCTTTTCAAAGTCCACGGACATAGCAGCATGAGTCTTGCCAGTTTTATAAATTTCATCTTTCTCAGCCCAGTGAGGTATCTGTGGTTTTGGTTCTGAAAGCCTTCTCTGGAAGTCCTGTCTCCTTTGCTCAACTAAATTCAAAAATATATTTTCTTCTTCGTGTAATTTACATGTTAAATTGTGCTTGTGTGCTTCGGCTATTTCTATTGTCCTCATGGTTAGAAAGTATTCTCCCATAAACTGTGCGTCTTTAGTGCTAATAACTGGGTTCATGCTCTTTCGCATAGGAACCTCGGAAAAAATCACATCTACATTAGAATAATATTATTGTAGTTTTCCTGTTCTATAAAACAAACTTGCTAAAACGCTACAAGATATACCTTATGTTAATGGAATATGATGATATTTCACACCTTCTGCTACATTAGAATAATATTATTGTAGTTTTCCTGTTCTATAAAACAAACTTGCTAAAACGCTACAAGATATACCTTATGTTAATGGAATATGATGATATTTCACACCTTCTGCTACTGATGCTGGTAATTTCATACACATATAACAATCACTAACTTCCATATTGTCCATGTGCTGCACTAGCAACTTTGTTAATATGTTTAAAGCAGTGTCATTGTCTGTCACAGTGTGGGGTACATCTAACTCATCTGGTGCTTCTAGATCGACTTTATCTCCTTTTGTCTTAATCTCATCTGGTGCTTCTAATGCTACCCTATTTCCTTTAATGTTAGCTACTTTCTCATTCATTTCTGTGTTATTCCTTTCTTTGGTGACCATCAAATAAGGGATGGCTAATGTCAGGGAAAATCAATTGTAACAATTTACACAGCGAGCACTTGCACTTTGACATTGATCAGCAGTGGCAAAGTGCCCCAAGCATCCAAGCCAGCAAAAACTAAATTCAGCACAGGATCAAAAATACAGGAGGTAGAGGCAAAAAGTCAGGGGAAACCACTCCAAGGAAGCCACGTCTAACACATTCCCTCTTATAAAATCCCACAAAAGTGATAAGCTGTATTCTTTATCATCACTTCAACATTCATATATTAATGCTGGCACCTCTGTTTACACATTGCATCTGCATTTAATTCACTCCATTCCTTCCAGACTGAACACAATTCATATTTGAACCTGTCTGATTCTGATTCTTTTTCCAACTGCTTTGTTTGGGCAGTCATTTACTACTCATTGATCCTTATATGTATATTTCAAGATATGCACTACTATATATCCCCAATTTCAAAATCTCATCAATGCTCTTTTTCTGCCAATGCATCTCATTCTACTGAATGTGATTACTAATATCTGGCCTCAAACCATTCATGAACGCAGACACAAATCCACTGGCCCCATCTCTTTTGTATCTTTGATTCCACTATGTCTCTTGAAAATCTGCATAACACTCGCAAAAAAAACCATGCCCTGACTATTGTGAAGTTATCAAATTTTTATTCCAATTTATATCCTTCTCAGCAACTCAGTTTTTCAAACACTCAATTATATTTTTGTATTTGGTAGTTACCTCTTCAAAAGATAATAATTACTGAGTCTGTAAAGAAAATACAGAGCTTAAAAAAATCTTGCCTACTTCAAATTATAGGGTTATGTTGCAGTCTACCAATTCAATCGCATCCAAGGGGGGGATCAAGCATCCCAAAGCGAAGTACATGTATTTATAGGGCTGCTTCTGCTACAAATTCCGGCGATAGTGTGCCCACAGGAAGACCCGCCTCTGCAGGTGATGGATGAGAGGAAGGTCAACAGTCTACAAAGAAGCACACCCTTATTAGTTACAATGGGCCCGATTCACAGAACTAACTTAAGACAAAATCCTAAACTTACTACCATTTTCGTATTCACAGAAGGCACTTACTCACTTCGGTATTCACAGAAGTAAGGAGTCCTAACCGTAGGACTTCTAAATGCCTTCTGTGAATACCGAAAGTCTTAAAATTTGGATTTTTCTCAGTTTAGGAGTCCTAAAGTTAGGACTCCTAACTTTACTACTACTAAACTGAGAAAAATCCTAATTTTAAGGCTTTCGGTATTCACAGAAGGCATTTAGGAGTCCTAAAGTTAGGAGTCCTAACTTTACTACTACTAAATTGAGGAAAATCCTAATTTTAAGACTTTCGTTATTCACAGAAGGCATTTAGGAGTGCTAAAGTTAGGAGTCCTAACTATACTACTACTAAACTGAGAAAAATCCTAATTTTAAGGCTTTCGGTATTCACAGAAGGCATTTAGGAGTCCTAAAGTTAGGACTCCTAACTTCTGTGAGTATCGAAATGAGTAAGTGCCTTCTGTGAATACCAAAATGAGTAAGTGCCTTCTGTGAATACCAAAATGGTAGTAAGTTTAGGAGTTTGTCTTAAGTTAGTTCTGTGAATCGGGCCCAATGAATACAAAATAAGCATATTGGATATTTGTTTATCATAACATAAAATGATCAATCCCTAAAGTCCTAAAGCGAGCGTAATATATTCCAATCTTGTAGAGGTTTTCAGAGGTAATCCATGAACTCCTTCTGTTGAAAAATTATTTTTATTGTTGTTAAAGAGATTACCAGCAATTACTGAAGCCAACACATGTTTATCTGTAGAAATCTGTATTCAGACTTTCTAAAGGCTGGAAAAAAGACATTTATATAATCAATAAATTACTATATCTTACATTTTAATACAGACACTAATACTATCAATGAGACCGAAAGTCTCTTGGATACAATTTAAATCGTGTTCTTCATAACAAAAAAAGAAGATAAGAACTCGTGATATAAGAACTTGTAACACACGAGTAATATTTACAAACACCATAACCATTGACCAGGAATGGAAGTGCAACACCCAGTGAAAGCAAGAGAATAGAGCAACTAAAGCTGACAAATGGAAGTTAAATAATGGAAAGAAAGAAAATGGAAAGAGGTTAGAACCATACTAATCATCAGATAGACTGTTGAACACACAAAAGACCAGTTATGCGATGTGTGCAGTTATCAGAAAAAAACGTGACCCAGAGTGATAAAAAAACCAACTAAATTATCAAGTTGAAAAAAACGATTGACACCCACCACAATGACAATATTGTAAGCAAAAGGTCTGAGGCACAACGAATGATCAGTACAAGTGGTGATCTAATATGCACTCAAAACGATCCTGAATTCAGACCGCAATTCTATTGCATGGAAAACAAATGTATACAGTTAATGTAAAATATTAAAATAATACGTCTATAGAACATAACGTTATGGCTTGCCAAATATCGTGTGTCACTAAGACATTGGTGTACAGAACACCATCTCTTCAAACTAATGCAAACACTCCCAGTCTTATATGTAAAGATTAAGACAGACTGTCAACCATAACCTAATATTTTAGGTCACAGGTCATAATACAACTAAGGCAATGTTAGTAGGTAGTCTTACTTGCTTAGTAATTTAAGTAACTAATCCTACTAGAAAACACTGCGGCTCCAATAATGGCACAAAGGGTAATGGCGAGTGTAAAGCTACAAAACGTCTCCAAATATCCGAATCAAAACCTGTACCCTGTTGGTCTTGGTCGTCTACAACGCAGTCCTGCAACATCAAAGTAAGCACAATAGTGGCCTCTACAAGTGAAGTAAAAACCTTGTGTTGAATAAACAACACACTGCCAAATTACTCACCCAAAAATAATGTTACACTTTCCAATTTGTGCTATTACAAGTGCCATTCTGACCAATCCATTGTTTTAAATATTTTCACACATAGATGGTGAGACGCGAGTTTGTGGTTATATAACCACACATGTTGCTACTTAAATTAGATTAACTGACTCGGTTGTTTATTTTGGCGTGGTATCCTACTTTTTCTGACGTGCAGATAGCTACATTGCTCTTATTCTTCGGTAACTTTGCCATTTCAAAGATGGTGGTTTCTCTCATTCTTTTCACTCTAGGATGCAGTGTATGGAACGCTTTGCGCATCACGTGTCTCCTTGGTCACATGACACTCACGCGTATATTTTAACATCCAATATGGCGACACCAATTCGAATCGTTCTTTCCACGGACAGCCACACACACGACCGGTGTGTTGTCTGCTTTATTGTTTCGTTAGGCGAGTCTCAGTTTGCCAATGGGGGGATTGGTTACCTGATATTTTGGAGCGCAAGCAACTTTGTTAATCTGTTTTAAATGCAGCTGACCGACTAATCATAGTCTGGCCTCTTGATGTTCCTTTACTACTTCAAGAGACGGTGCTCTAGCAACGGTTATCATATGCGTATTTGAGCAAGGAAGTCACTGCTGTTAACTTACATTAGTTCTCATTACATTAGCAGCCGTATTTTTGGGTGAGTAATTTGGCAGTGTGTTGTTTATTCAACACAAGATTTTTACTTTACTTGTAGAGGCCATGTAGGAGAGTAGGATTTGCACTTATGTTGCCCCCACTTTTTTTCTGATGTTAACACTGGTTTCTGGCTATAGTCTGACTGGGTCCCTGCTAATCAGGGCCCCAGCCTCTCTGTTTTCTCTAAACAACTTGGAGCGCATATTAGATGCACTAGTGATTGGATACTGTGGTACCTTATGAGCCCCTAGTATATGGTACCTTAGGTACCAAGGGCATAGGTACTTCACAGGCCTACCAGGGGCTGAAGCATGTATTATGCCACCCCTGGGAAGCAGACTAAATCAGACACCACAGGCCTGCAACTGCAGGCAGGGTGAGGTAGTGTTAGCACTCCTCACTGAGGTAAAGGTTCCCTATATCTCACCTTACACACACATATGAACCTATCAGTCACCCCTAAGGCAGGCCCTATCAATCCTGAGGGCAGGGTTCTTGGTTTACATGTGAGGGGGTGCCTCTGCATGAGCAGGGCCCCTCTGCAGCTGGCAGAGTCTATTCTCTGTGGCTGTTTGTGGATGCGGTTAAACCATATACTCCTAAGTGCATTATAACCTGGCAGTAAATGCTAACTTTGGGATGGCTGCATCAAAACATGTCGTGTTTGGTGTCAAACGCCTTGGAATCATATCCCCACACCAGTAACTGGTGTGGGAGTATGATCCCACCCTTCTAGAGGGATAGACATGTACCTACTGTGGAAACACGGTAGAAATCTGAAAGAGCCTGGTAACACAAAATGGATGCCACCAGCACAGACACTGGGCTGCCCTCCTCCTACTGACTGAAACTCGCAGTGGAGGAGGCCCGAAAATAGGCATCCTGTCACAGGGAGGTGTCAGCACCTTCCAGACAGGATTTAGTGTATTGGGGCTGGGTGGGTGCACTCCTAGAGTGCTTTGAAGTCCTGCACTGGGGGAGCAGTAGGCTCCTCGGTGCATATGCCAGCTCAAACCGGTTCAGGGGCTACCTGCCCCTGCTCTGGCACGAAACTGGACAAAGGGAAGTGGGTGTATCCATCCACTCCCCTGACCCTCCCAGAGGAGTGGTCATAGAGCAAGTCCCTCCCTTTCCTTTAGTATAAGTTAGGGAACCCTTGCCATTGCAAACTAGATATCCCTGGACGATGCTCTACAAGAAGAATCCTGGACCTTCGACGTTCCACTACCTTTGGAAGACTGAAGAATCTCCCTTGGAGTCAAAGAGTGACTCCCCTGCTTGGCTGGCACCAAAACTTTTAATCAATGGTTGCAAACTTTCCTGCTCCCTCCGGAGTCCAAAGTCCCTGCAGCCCCCGAAGTGGATTTCCTGACTTCTCGATGGCCATTGTGAGTCCCCAGTAAACCTGAGGTGAGTGGACCCCACGAGTGCCGAGGAACAGCAGTACCCGGGTACCGTGCACTATTGTCAAGTGCAACCCCTTCACAACGCTCTACAAACTTGTGCATTGGACAACGTGTGATCCTAGCCTCCAGGAGGATTTTCCTTGAAAATCAGAGTTCTACCTTGTCCAGAGTGACCGTGGACTCCTGTGAAGCGAATTCTCATGAGCCGTCTTTGCGATCCCTTGCCGGCTGGCTTGTGGGTCCCCTGAAGACTTTCTCATCAAACCAAAGGGCTCCCCTGGTTGCTCCAGGCCTTCCCTGACTTACCCTCATGGGGTGAGTCCCTCAGACCTTGCTGGTCTGCACCGCTGACTTTTTTCACATTCCATGAAACTTGCTGTTGCCACGGATTGTTGGCTCCAATCTGGTTGCTGACACCTCAGTTAGTTGCAGACTTTGTGGGGCACTCCGAATCCAGCTCCTGGTTGTCGTCGACACCTCCTGGACCTCATGGCTGAAGAGTCAAGACACCCATGAATCACCTGAAATCACCCGACTACCGTGGGCATCCATCTTCCTGGCCCCGGGTCACTGGCAAGTGACTGTGAACACTGTCGCTTCTGCTTTCAGGTCTTCCTTCTTCTGAATCCAGCCTTGGATTCCACCGGACACTTCTCCCGTCTTCACAAGCAGCAAATCTTCTTCGGCTTCCATTGAAAAAGCCGCCGCGGCCCGACACCAAAAGACACCTATGCACCCGGCTTCCCTGGGTGAGGTAATTCGTGCACTCCGATGCTCCTGTGGGTGTTGGCCCTCGAAGTGCTTACCTTGTAAGTGGCTTGCTTGTAGACTCTCCCGAAGTACCCTAAAACTTTAATAATCCAACCGCGATTTACTCCATTGAAATCAATAGGGAGCCCGTGGCTGTGTTCTCACACTGCACGCGTCTTCCGTGGGTCCTTTACTTACCTACCTTCAGTGGATTAGTGAGGCCCCAGCGATTCTAAAGGCCCTAGGCCTTGTCCTCTTGCAAGTCGACATTCCTAAACCTCTTTTTTAGTATATGGTCTTAATTTGTTGTGAAACATTGATTTGTGCATATGTTTCTGACTTCTAATCTCATAAAGAGATTAGTAGAGTGTGTCTAGAAATAAACACATATATATTTTATATATATATCTGTGTGGTGTCCTTTCATTTGGTAATTCAAGAGATTATAAAGTAAAACAAGCTGCTTTACATTCCTCAGAGACTTAGCCTGAAGGCTGCTCTCCACAGCTACCACTAGGATAGCTTACTTGTCTTAAACCTATCTACCATAAGAGTCGAATTGGACTGGTGCAAGGTGGTCACTTTAACTAGTGACCAGCATATGCCAGGCCAACTTCTCACATTAGTGAGCAGCGTGTGGGATTCCAGCTTGCTATTGTTTTACCAGAAATTCTCTATTTGAATTACTAACTGAAAACCACTAAAGGTACTCAAGGTACATATAAAGTCAAGCTTAGTATCAACAAGTTCTACTGAACTTAGAGCTGTTTGTGAAGGGATAGCACACCCTTGCTACAGCTCAAGCTAGGATCAGTAGGCCGCAAACTAGTGTAGGTAGTACAACACTGCACAACACTAGAATGTCCTCAAGGGATGGAGCCAGTGGGTCCACCCAGCTTCAGTATCAGGACATGACCTTCTTTGACTTGAAGGCCATGTGTGTTGCTAGGCACCTGAAGCTAGGACAGAGTCCCTCCACACTACACCTGAGAGATCTGCTGACAGCAGATGATCTTAGATTAACTCTAGGAGCTAATGGATCTGGATCAGGGGGTGGGTCAGCTATAGTCTCTGGGTCAGATGATGAAAATCAAGATGACCTGGACTCTGTAATTGAAGGGCCAGACCCACATGGGTCTGAAAAGGACAGAGGAATTCTCCCTAAGAGAACTGACAGAGTGGAGGAGAGGCCTAGATCCCTTTCTAGGGAATCTGAGCACTCATATCACTCTGGCAGAGAATCTGTCCAGCAGAGGAACTCATACTTTAATAGAAGAGAGACCTCCTCTGAAAGAATGTACAAACTGCTACAGTATGAGAATGCAAGAGTTGCCCTTAAGGCCAAGCAGTTGGCATTAGACAAAGAAGCCTTTGAGCTCCAAAGAGCTTCTAGAAGAGAGGGTTTAGATACCCCTGGTGGCAGCAACAGTGTCCCTAGAGTCAGAGATTACATTCCAGACCATAGGAACCTGTCCAAGATAGTACCTCCCTACCAGAGTGAGGATGATATCCACAAGTAGATAACTGCTATGGAGAGGGCCTGTAAAGTACAACAGGTTCCCCAGAAACAGTGGCAGCAATCTTGTGGCTCTCCTTTTCTGATAAAGGTAGAGACAAGCTCCTCACTGTTAGAGAAGAGGATGCTGATGATTACGAAGTCCTGAAGAGTGCACTAATAGATGGGTTTGGCTTAACCACTGAACAGTACAGGTTGAAGTTAAGGGATACCCAGAAAGCACAGACTCAGGACTGGACTGACTTTGTTGATTGTGCAACCAAGGCTCTGGAGGGTTGGCTGGTTGGTAGTAGAGTTACTGATTTTAAAGGATTGTATAATCCTATGATGAGAGAACAGATCCTTAATAATTGCCAAAACCAGTTGTTGCATCAATACTTGGTGGACTATGATCTGACCTCTCCCCAAGAATTGGGAAAGAAGGCAGGCAAATGGGTCAGGACCAGGGTGAGGCAGAAAACCCAGAACCAAGGGGGTGACACTAAGAAGCAGGATCCTAAAGGCTCTAAGAAAGGTGGGGATAAGTCAAAAGACCAGAAGTCTTCACAAGGGCCCCAAAAATCTGCATCTGGTGGGGATTCACAGTCTAACAAAGGGAATGGCCAAAAGAAGCCCTGGTGCAAATTCTGTAAACAGAAAGGACACTGGACTTCTGACTGTAACAAGTCCAAAGACCAAACCACCACCACTCCTGCCCCTAAGGCAACTGTTCCTCCTAGTACAGCTACTGGTGGAGGTGGAAATCAGAATAAGGGTGTAGTAGGGTTGACCCTGGGTTCTGAAGTGGACTCTGGCCTAGTCAGAGTACCCACTCAGGCATTGCTGGTTTGTGAGGGAGACATTGATATGTCCTTCCTAGTGAGCCCCAGTAATCTGGGCAAATACAAACAGCAGCCTGTAATAAATGGCAAACAGGCTTTGGCATTTAGGGACACAGGTGCTAGTGTCATCATGGTAGCAGATGATCTGGTGGACCCTGAGCAGATCATCCTGGGTGAAATGTACCAGGTTACCAATGCAAGCAATGTCAGGACCAACCATAGTCTGGCAGTTGTGAATTTCTCCTGGGGAGGGTAACTGGCCTCAAGAAGGTAGTAGTCAGTGCAGACCTCCCTGTCGAATGTCTATTGGGCAATGATGTAGAGACTTCAGCCTGGTCTGAAGTAGAGTTATAGACTCATGCTGAGATGTTGGGCATACCTGCAGAGGTATTTGCTGTGACCAGGTAACAAGCCAAAATGCATAAAGCTGAACCAGCTCTGGATCCTGAAACTATGGACCAGATGCTACCCAAGAGGAGGAGCAGTAGGGTTAAGGCAGTGTCTTCCCCTCTGTCTCAGATCACAGATTCCCCTCCTGAGGGAGGAGAAGTAGATCCTGAAGAAGGAACTGCCCCAGAGGGACTTGAGCCTGATCAGGTTGATTTCTTGGGGGCAGTGGGACCTTCCAGGGAATATCTGAGCAAAGAGCAACAGTGCTGCCCCTCTCTTGAACCCCCCAGACAGCAGGCTGCTGCTGAGGCGGCTGGGAGTGCTAGTGGGCCCCATAAGGTTTATTGGGATGAGGGACTCCTATATTCTGAGGCTAGAGATCCTACCCCTGGAGCCACCAGGAGGTTGGTAATACCTCAGAGGTTTAGGGGGTTCCTCTTGACCCTAGCACATGACATCCCTTTGGCAGGACACTTGGGCCAAAACAAGACCTGGGACATGCTTGTTCCACATTTTCATTGGCCACACATGTCAGAGGACACCAAAGAGTTTTGTCACTCCTGTGTCACTTGCCAAGCCAGTGGCAAGTCAGGTGGCACAACAAAGGGCCCCCTGATACCACTACCTGTGGTGGGGGTACCCATTGAAAGGGTAGGGATTGACATTGTTGGTCCCCTTGACCCTCCAACAGCATCTGGGCACAGGTTTATCCTGGTGGTAGTGGATCATGCCACCAGGTACCCAGAAGCAATTCCCCTCAGGACCACCACAGCCCCTGTGGTGGCAAGATCCCTCATTGGAGTTTTCTCCAGAGTGGGTTTCCCTAAGGAGGTTATATCTGACAGAGATACCAACTTCATGTCAGGGTATCTAAAAGCAATGTGGAAGGAGTGTGGTGTAAACTACAAATTCACTACTCCCTATCACCCACAATGCAATGGGTTGGTTGAAAGGTTCAACAAAACCCTAAAGGGAATGATTAAAGGCCTCCCAGAAAAGCTTAGGCGAAAATGGGAGCTTTTACTTCCCTGCCTTCTGTTTGCATACAGGGAGGTTCCACAGAAGGGGGTTGGCTACAGCCCTTTTGAACTTCTGTTTGGGCATCCTGTAAGAGGTCCATTATGTTTGGTGAAGGAGGGCTGGGAGTTACCTCTCAAACCTCCCTAACAGGATGTGATGGACTATGTACTTGATCTCCGCTCCAGGATGGCTGAATACATGAAGAAGGCAACTAAAAACCTGGAGGCAAGCCAAGAATTACAGAAAACTTGGCATGACCAAAAGGCTGTGCTGACTGTATACCAGCCACGACAGAAAAAGTGGGTGCTGGAGCCTGTGGCCCCAGCAGCTCTCCAAGACAAGTGGAGTGGCCCCCATACCATTGTTGAGCAAAAGGGAGAAGTCACCTACTTGGTGAATCTTGGAACTCCCAGGACCCCCTTTGGGTGCTCCATGTCAACAGATTGAAACCATATGTTGACAGGGCTGACATAGGCTTGCTCATGGCAACTGATGCGGAACAGGAGGAGGAGAGTGACCCTCTCCCTGACCTGCTCTCACAGAACCCTGATGATGGGTCAGTAGATTGTGTTGCTTTGGCAAGCAGCCTCACTGCTCATCAGCAAACTGAATACAGACATGTTCTGCAGCAGTTTATACATATGTTTAGCCTGACCCCTAGTCAGACTTCCTGGTGCACCCCTGAGGTGGACACTGGAGACAGTCTGCCTGTCAAGAGTAACATCTACAGGCAACCTGACCATGTCAGGGACTGTATCAGGACCGAAGTCCAAAAAATGTTGGAACTAGGTGTAATTGAGCCTTCAGATAGCCCTTGGGCTAGTCCAGTAGTCATTGTGCCTAAACCTCATACCCAGGGTGGAAAGAAAGAAATGAGGTTTTGTGTAGACTACAGAGGCCTCAATGCAGTCACCAGGACTGATGCCTATCCAATTCCCAGGGCAGAGGAACTGATAGATACTTTGGCCTCAGCCAAGTATCTTTGTACATTTGACCTAACAGCTGGCTACTGGCAGATCAGGTTAGCTGAGGATGCCAAGGCCAAAACTGCATTCTCAACCCCTGGTGGGCACTACCACTTTGTGGTGATGCCCTTTGGTTTGAAAAATGCACCTGCCACTTTTCAGAGGTTGGTGAACAAAGTTCTGACAGGTATGGAAAATTATTGCTCAGCTTATCTAGATGATATTGCTGTCTTTAGTTCCTCCTGGCAGGATCACCTGGTCCACCTCAGAAATGTTTTGGAGGCCCTGCAAAAAGCAGGCCTCACTATCAAGGCCGCTAAGGGCCAGATAGGGCAGAGTCAGGTTGTGTACCTGGGCCACCTTGTAGGTGGAGGCCAGGTTCAACCATTGCAGAGCAAACTCCAGACCATAATGGAATGGGTAGCTCCAACCACCCAGACACAGGTGAGAGCCTTTTTGGGCCTGACTGGGTACTATAGGAGGTTTGTTAAGGGATATGGATCTATAGTGACCCCCTTAAATGATCTTAACTCAAAGAAAATGCCAAAAAAGGTTTAGTGGACAGCTAGCTGTCAAAAGGCATTTGAAGGCCTAAAGCAGGCCATGTGCACTGCCCCCATCTTACAGAGTCCCGACTACACCAAAAAGTTCATTGTCCAAACAGATGCTTCTGAGCTGGGTGTGGGATCTGTACTGTCTCAACTGAATAATGAAGGTCAAGACCAGCCAGTAGCTTTTATAAGCAGAAGGCTGACCCCTAGAGAGAAACGTTGGTCAGCTATAGAGAGGGAGGCCTTTGCTGTGGTGTGGGCCCTGAAGAAGCTGAGGCCATACTTGTTTAGCACTCACTTCATAGTTCAGACTGACCACAAGCCCCTCCTATGGCTTAAACAGATGAAAGGTGAAAACCCAAAACTGCAAAGGCGGTCCATTTCCCTACAGGGGATGGACTATACAGTGGAACATAGACCTGGGACCCAACATGCCAATGCAGATGGACTCGCAAGGTATTTCCACTTAGAACACGAAGACTCAATGGGTCAAGGTTAGTTTAGTGTCCCTGCGTTTGGGGGGGTTGTGTAGGAGAGTAGGATCAGCACTTATGTTGCCCCCACTTTTATTCTGATGTTAACATTGGTTTCTGGCTATAGTCTGACTGGGTCCCTGCTAATCAGGGCCCCAGCCTCTCTGTTCTCTCTAAACAACTTGGAGTGCATATTAGATGCACTAGTGATTGGGTACTGTGGTACCTTATGAGCCCCTAGTATATGGTACCTTAGGTACCAAGGGCATAGGTACTTCACAGGCCTACCAGGGGCTGAAGCATGTATTATGCCACCCCTGGGAAGCAGACTAAATCTGACACCTCAGGCCTGCTACTGCAGCCTGGGTGAGGTAGTTTTAGCACTCCTCACTGAAGGTATAGGTTCCCTATATCTCACCTTACACACACATATAAACCTATTGGTCACCACTAAGGCAGGCCCTATCAATCCTGAGGGCAGGGTGCTTGGTTTACATATGAGGGGGTGCCTCTGCATGAGCAGTGCCCCTCTGCAGCTGGCAGAGTTTATTCTCTGTGGCTGTTTGTGGATGCGGTTAAACCATATACTCTTAAGTGCATTATAACCTAGCGGTAAATGCTAAATTTGGGATGGCTGCATCAAAACATGTCGTGTTTGGTGTCAAATGCCTTGGAATCATACCCCTACACCAGGAACTGGTGTGGCAGTATGATCCCACCCTTCTAGAGGGATAGACATGTACCTACTGTGGAAACACTCTAGAAATCTGAAATAGCCTGGCATCACAAAATGGATGCCACCAGCACAGACACTGGGCTGCCCTCCTGCTGCTGACTGAAACTCGCAGTGGAGGAGGCCCAACAATAGGCATCCTGTCACAGGGAGGTGTCACCACCTTCCAGACAGGATTTAGTGTATTGGGGCTGGGTGGGTGCACTCCTAGAGTGCTTTGAAGTCCTGCACTGGGGGAGTAGTAGGCTCCTCTGTGCATATGCCAGCTCAAACCGGTTCAGGGGCTACTTGCCCCTGCTCTGGCGCAGAACTGGACAAAGGGAAGTGGGTGTAACCACCCACTCCCCTGACCCTCCCAGAGGAGTGGTCATAGAGCTAGTCCCTCCCTTTCCTTTAGTTTAGGTTAGGGAACCCTTGCCATTGCAAACTAGATATCCCTGGACAACGCTCTACAAGAACAATCCTGGTCCTTCGACAATCCACTACCTTTGGAAGACTGAAGAATCTCCCTTGGAGTCAAGGAGTGACTCCCCTGCTTGGCAGGCACCAAAACTTTCAATCAGCAGTCGCAAACTTTCCCAGTCCCGCCAGAGTCCGAAGTCCCTGCAGCCCCAGGAGTGGATTTCCTGACTTTTCGATGGCCATTATGAGTCCCCAGCGAATCTGAGGCGAGTGGACCCCATGAGTGATGAGGAACAGCAATACCCGGGTACCGTGCACTATTGTCAAGTGGAACCCCTTGACGACATTCTACAAACTTGTGCATTGGACCACTTATGGTCCGAACCTCCAGCAGGATTTCCTTTGAAAATCAGAGGCCTACCTCGTCCCGAGTGACCGTGGGCTCCTGTGAAACGAATCCTCATGAGGTGTCTTTGTGATCCCTTGCCGGCTGGCTTGTGGGTCCCCTGAAGACTTTCTCATCAAACCAAAGTGCTCCCCTGGTTGCTCCAGGCCTGCCCTGACTTACCCTCGTGGGGTGAGTCCCTCAGACCTTGCTGGTCTGCACCGCTGACTTTCTTCACATTCCACGAGATTAGCTGTTGCCAAGGCTTGTTGGCTCCAATCCAGTTGCCAACACCTCAGTAAGCTGCAAACTTTGTGGGACACTCTGAATCCAGCTCCTGGTCATCGTTGACACCTCCTGGACATCGTGGCTGAAGAGTCAAGACACCTGTGAATCAATTGAAATCACCCGACTACCATGGGCATCCATCTTCCTGGCACCAGGTCACTGGCAAGTGACTGTGGACAGTGTCCCTTTTGCTTTCAGGTCTTCCTTCTTCTGAATCCACCATGGGTTCAACTGGACACTTCTCCCGTCTTCACAAGCAGCAAATCTTCTTCGGCTTTCATTGACAACGACGCCGCGACCCGACACCAAAAGACACCTATGCACCCGGCTTCCCTGGGTGAGGTAACTCGTGCACTCCAGTACTCCTGTGGGTGTTTGCCCTTGAAGTACTTACCTTGTAAGTGGCTTGCTTGTAGACTCTCCCGAAGTACCCTAAAACTTCAAAAATACAACCGCGACTTGCTCCATTGAAATCAATAGGGAACCCGCGTCTGTGTTCTCACACCACACGCGTCTCCCGTGGGTCCTTTACTTACCTGCCTTGGGTGGATTAGTGAGGCCCCAGCGATTCTAAAGGCCCTAGGCCTTGTCCCCTTGCAAGTCGACATTCCTAAACCTCTTTTTTAGTATATGATCTGGTACGCCCCTAGGGCCCCATCCATATAAGTGCTTAATTTGTTGTGAAACATTGATTTTTGCATATGTTCCTGACTTCTAATCTCATAAAGAGATTAGTAGAGTGTGTCTAGAAATAAATACATATATATTTTATATATATACCTGTGTGGTGTCCTTTCATTTGGTAATTCAAGAGATTATAAGGTAAAACAAGCTGCTCTACATTCCTCAGAGACTTAGCCTGAAGGCTGCTCTCCACAGCTACCACTAGGATAGCTTTCTTTAAAAGGTTGTCTTAAACCTATCTACCATAAGAGTCGAATTTGACTGGTGCAAGGTGGCCACTTTAACTAGTGACCAGCATATGCCAGACCAACGTCTCACAGGCCACTATTGTGTTTACTTTGTTGTTGCAGGACTGCATTGTAGACGGCCAAGATCAGCGGGGTACGGGTTTTGATTTGGATATTTGGAGACGTTTTGTAGCTTTACATTCGCCATTACCCTTTGTGGTGAGTAGTGATACATGTTTGAGTCTTTTTCAAAGTTACAGTAAGGCGTGCACAACATTCATATATAGTTGATCCCATGTCATAGGATTATTTTCGGCTAATAATGAATACCAGGGTATATTTACCCAAGGGGCTATTTTAGGCGAGTTATGTAGTCTGTCATGTTATCACATGTTGTAAATTTGTGTATATGACAATATTAGATTTTTTAGGCAAGCTATTTAGTCCTGCACCTTTTCTCAATCTGGTACTCTGTAGACATGATATAATGCACTGTGGGATTATATATAGACACATGCCATTATTGGGGCCGCTGTATTTTCTAGTAGGATTAGTTACTTAACTTACTAAGTAAGTAAGACTACCTACTAACGTTGCCATAGTTGTATTATGACTTGTGACCTAAAATATTAGGTTATGGTTGACAGTCTGTCTTAGTCTTTACATATAAGACTGGGAGTGTTTGCATTAGTTTGAAAAGATGGTGTTCTGTACACCAATGTCTTAGTGACACACGATAATTGGCAAGCCATAACGTTATGTTCTATATACGTTTTCTTTTAATATTCTTACATTACCCGTATACATGTGTTTTCCATGCAGTAGAATTGTGGTCTGAATTCATGATTGTTTTGAGCTTTAGTTGTTCTATTCTCTTGCTTTCACTGGGTGTTGCACTTCCATTCCTGGACAATAATTATGGTGTCTGTAAATATTACTCTAGTGCTACAAGTTCTTATATCACGAGGTCTTATCTTCTTCTGTTTTTTGTTATGAAGAACCCAATTTAAATTGTATATGAGAGACTTTCGGTCCCATTGATAGTATTAGTGTCTGTATTAAAATGTAAGATATAGTAATTTATTGATTATATAAATGTCTATGTTTCCAGCCTTGAGAAAGTCTGAATACAGATTTGTACAGACGAAACATGTGTTGGCTTCAGTAATTGCTGGGAGTCTCTTTAACAACAGTAAAAAAAATGTTTCAATGGAAGTTGTTCGTGGATTACTTCTGAGAACCTCTACAAGATTGGAATATATTTTGCTCGCTTTAGGACTTTAGGGAGTGATCATTTTATGTTATGATAAAAAAATATCCAATACTCTTATTTTGGATTCATTGTAACTAATAAGGGTGTGCTGTAACAGCTTCTTCGTAAATGTTCATGTGCATGTTACTTGTAACCTGCTGATAGCACCGTTTGGTAGTAGGTGCCCTTAGCTACTCTAGCACCTCGATATATATATACATTTGATTACTATTCACACTTGTACTTGCTATGTGTTACACTGTTTCTTTTTGATGTGCGTTTTCTCCCTTTAGGGATCGCTTCTACCAACTTTTTGATTGTTAATTTAAAGTCAACAGTCCATTCAAGTCAATATTGCCCAATAGCATTTCACCAAATTCAATTTTTAAAATGTCAATAATATTTTGTTTAGGAACTTCCTCAACTACCACCGTTCTTACAGATGCGGCAGCCTGAGTCTGTACTCCCAATTGTATATCTCCACTTGTTCTCAGTACAGCAGCCATTACTGTCTCTGTTGGTTCACTCAGTACCACTTTAGTGGCAATAAAACACTGTACAACTTTACCACCATCTCCCCCTTTACCCGTACCAGGTCCTGATGTAGTCCCACTTGTCACTGCTGATCTTGCTTTGTATGGAGATAGTCTAGAATCCAAAAGCTCATAAAAAAATTACCCATCAGAACCATTAATTGTGTTTCTCCTCTCTATTTTTTTTGTCTTTGGCATCACTCTCATTAATTATAGCAAGGAATGTGTTTATGCATGCGATCACATCCTCCCTCCAAATCCTTTCCTGCTGATACATTTTGCTCTCATGCAGATGCTTTAAACTGTTTTTCACCTGCTTAGTTGCTTTCTTTCTCTGTTGCACATGCAATCCCATTTATTAACGTCTTCAAACTGTGTAAGTCTAAGCATCGGCTTAATGTTGTATAAGGTTTCTTTCAAGAAATCTTGGTTTTTAATGTTAAAGTCACCCTCTAATGGAAATTGTAAAACGTTTTGTGTACCTATTGCAATCAGAAATCCAGGTATATGTATAATACCCAATCTCTCATTCATCAACTCATATGTTGCATTCCTTCTACTGCTGATTTCTGACCCTCTCTAGGTACCATAGTAACCTTAGACTTTACAACAAAATTTCCCATTATTACCGCTCCAAATGTTCTAAAAATGAATGCAAAACCACAGCAAACAAGCTAGCGAACAACATTCACAACTCGTCTCTGTCAGAGGTCGACCTATCACAGCACGGCTTAGTTGGCAACCAAGCAAAGTGATGCTTCGTGGTGACATTTAACCAATCCCACCATGGCTCTCTGGCTGATTAACCAATCACAGTATGACTTATCCATGAATTAGAAAACAGTCACAAAACTTCTTTTAAAACAATTAACTTAATAAACCTTTGTCTTGTTACCCTAGAAAGGAAGGAAGTGTGAGTAAATCAAGTAAGACAATTCAATCGAAAACGAGAAATTTCAGAAACAAAAACAAAATTGAAAGCCAAGAACAGAAAAACAGAACAAGGCATTCCCTGCAACTAAAAATCAGACTAGGCAGACTTCCGTCCAGCAGGAATTCACCCTATTCAGTGTGCTTGGTCCTGTGGACTCAAGAACACGAATCACCAACCCAAATTAGGCACGCAACCTACAAATGAAAAGTCATTAGTTCAGAATCCCTATTGATGTGCATTCAGCGCTTCCCTCTATACACCACAATTCCAGACAAGTAAAACCAATATATCTAGTGTGGTTCAATTTCACCAAATCTGATAACCAAACCAAACCAAACCAACCAATAGAACTTCAAATGATCTTTAAATGCATTTACAAAGACGAATATTACATCAATACAACAGTAATCAATCCTCCATTTGAACCCACATTCATCATTGCATATCCGAACAACTCACAGCAGAAACAGAAATCCATCTCTCAAAAACCTTCTCCAACATAAATCACAAATACATACACCACACACAAATGTTATGTTATGTTATGTTACAGCGTTCTTTTATAGCGCACGGCTACTCGAAAAGAGTGTCCCGGCGCTTTCCACCTGCATCTCAGAATAAAAATAACACAACACAGCAAAAAAATGAGAAAAAGAACTGAAACTGAAGCAATAAGAACAGCCTAAAGATTAAAAAGCCAGGTCTTCAGGCTCTTCCTGAACTGGAACAAATTGACAGTGCTGCGCAGCGAAAGAGGAAGCGAGTTCCACAGCTGTGGGGCTTTGCAGCTGAAAGAGCGCCCTCCCGTGCGGGCCTTCCTCACCCGAGGGACCACCGCTTTGTAAAGGGATTCCGAGCGCAAGGAGCGGACTGGTCGATAGAAGGCTAGTCTCCGCCGCAGGTATCCAGCCCCTGATCCAAACAGGGCTTTGTGCATCAGAGTCAGGGATTTAAACTGGATCCGCTTCCGGACAGGCAGCCAATGTAGCGCCTGAAGCAGCCCGGAAGCTCGGGCTCGTCTACGCAGGCCAAAGATAGCCCGGGCGGCAGAGTTCTGTACCACCTGTAGGCGCTGAACTAGGTAATCAGGGAGGCCAAGGAAGAGGGCATTAGCATAATCAAGCCTCGAACCGACGAGAGCCTGCACAGTAATACGCCTGTGCTCCTCAGACAGCAGGGGCAGGAATTTACGGAGCATTTTCAAAATTCCATAACAGGTGCCAGCCAGACCCAGAATGTGTGTTCGCAGCGATAGCTGGTTGTCCAGCTTGACACCCAGGTTTTTAGCCACCAAGGAAGACTGTGCAGGAGGGCTCATGTCGGACGGCCACCAATGCTGCCACTCCGGATCGACACCGCAACCAAAAAACAGAACCTCGGACTTGCTCGAGTTGGCCCTTAGACTGTTCCGTTGGAACCAGTCAAAGACCAATGTAAGACAGTCCCGAATTCTCCCTCCATCAAACTCCTGGTCTTTCCCGCATGTGAAGAGGAGTTGCGTGTCGTCGGCGTAAGAGATGATCTGGGCCCCATATGCTTCCACCAAGGCCGCCAAAGGGGACATAAAGATGTTAAACAACGTGGGGCTCAACACAGATCCCTGTGGAACCCCAACTCCCAATGGCGGCATCTCGGCAGAGCTCTGGGAAACCCAGACCGTCTGGCGGCGGCCTTCAAGGAAGGATGTAAACCACCTGAGCGCCGTCCCCCTAAGGCCGATGTCATAAAGCCTCGCTAAGAGCGCCCTGTGGGGGACGGTGTCGAAGGCCGCCGATAGATCTAACATGACCAGCATCGCCCTCCCGCCGACATCAAGAGTCTCCCTGATGATCTCAGTGACCTCTAACAATGCCGTTTCCGTACTAAAATTAGGACGGAAACCGGATTGAGATGGATGGAGCAGATTGTTAGCTTCCAGAAAGCGCGACAGGACACCGTGGACGTGTTTTTCCGTGATCTTCGTGAGGGCCGGAAGAAGTGAAATTGGCCTATAATTGGCCAGAACCTCGACGTCGAGACCCGGTTTCTTTAGGAGGGGGATCACCATCGCTCTCTTCCAAGAGCTGGGGACCCTCCCCTCCCTCAGCGAGGCGTTGAGGATGGGATTAACCAGCGGATTCACCACCTCCGCCATCCCAGCCAAAAATTTGGCGGGGCAGGGGTCAAGTGGCGAGCCAGATTTCAAATTGGCCAACAGCTGCCTGGACACATCGCTGGAAACAGCAGGAAAATCAGACAGCACCGCCGTCGGTGTGTGCGGAAATCCGCACCCAGCCCCGGTGACGCCGCTTCCATCCTCCGGTCCTTCCACAAAGGAGGCCTGAATCGCCTTGATCTTATTAGTGAAGAAGCCGGCCAGATCACCTGCCCACGTATCTGAAGAAACTAGAGGGGGCGATTGGGAACTAGGGGTCGTGAACTCCTTCACAATGGTGAAGATCTCCTTACAGGAGTTCGCGGAAGCCTCGATCCTCCTAGCCAAATAGTCCCTCTTAGCTCCCAGAATGTCCCGATGGTAGGCCTTCACCACCGCCTTGTAGGCGAGTTTAGCCTCCCCATCATACAAACGTCGCCAGGCCCTCTCGGCCACCTTACATTGGCTGCGAGCCACACGAAGAGCCTCCGTAAACCATGGTGCAGATTGCCGTGCCACCGTGGATCGGAGGGCTACCTTGGGGGCCAGATCGTCCAGCCTATCAATGAGCCACCGCTGCAGAGCCTCAGTGTCGCTATCCAGATCGCCCGAAAGATGGCATGGGTGATCCAGAAGCGCCTGTTCCAGCATGTCAGGTGTCACTCTGTGCAGCGCTCTCGAGGTCGGTCTAGACAAGACTGAGGCACTGTTATCCGGCCGCGCACTCTCCAGCACCGAAAATCTGATCAGCCTGTGATCGGACCAGAGCACCGGCAGGGTGTCAACCTCCGTAAGAGGGACAGATGAAAACACCTGATCCAGGGTATGCCCCTTCTCATGGGTTGGCCCCGACACGAACGGTAACAATCCCAGTGGAGATGTAATATCCAACAGTTTGACCGCATCCGAGTCATCCGCTACGTCAAGGTGGAGGTTGAAATCACCAGCCATGACGCAGTGCTGTGAGGTCAGCACCAACTCAGAGACAGCTGTCTGCAGATCTTCCAGGAAGGAACCCAAAGGGCCTGGTGGCCTGTAGACCAACAACCCCTTCAGGGCCTGGCCCGGGGACAGTCTGAGCGTGAAGGCGAGCGACTCAGCGCTCCCGATGGAATTAAGAGGAAGAACTGAGCAGGAAACGCTCTTTTTCACCACTACCGCCACTCCCCCGCCTCTACCCTTCACTCTATCCTGCCGGAAGATATTGTACGCCGGAGGAATGGCTGAGAAGACATCCGGATTGGAAGCCTCTCCCAACCAGGTTTCGGTAAGTAGCAGGCAAAGGGGATTTTCCCTAACAAGGAGATCGTAAATATGCAGGGCATGGCAGCCTACCGACCTTGTATTCAACAGCAAACAAAGATGCTGTGCGCCAGCCGTTGCAGGGCGAGGAACATTAACATGGGTCCAGAAAGGCGTCCAGCCACAACACGGACAACGGCGTTTACCCTTAAATCGCCCCTGGAAAACGGAACGGCAGGAGCTAGAGAGGCCCCGCAAATCCCGCAACCTCGCAGAGGTATAACAGATCATCTCAGCCAGTGTGTCACCGGACCAGCTTCCCCCGCCGCCCCGTCGCCTCCGGGACGCTGACGGGCGCAGACGGGCAGGACTCCGGCACGACTCAGGCTAAGCGAAGGCGTCCACCTGCGCGTCACGCTGCGCGTGAGGGAGCGACTTTAAATAGGCTCTCCAATCAGCCCTGAGCGTGCGAGTCCGCTCCAAGATGGCGGCCGCCGCTGGCTGAGGTGTCCCAAACAAAGATGGCGCCCAAAATGACCCCCAGGACCCGGACCCACCGAAATGGTGGTGCTTAGCAGGCAGAAAATGCCGTTTTTTAAATGCAGGTAAGGGGAGAGAGGGGCGCAGGCTACAGGCAAGCAGGCTAAAAGCAGGGAAAAATCAAACAGAAAAACGAACCTAAATACAAAAACCAGGCAGCATTAAAATACTCTGTGCTAGTATCAGCGCGAGTGCAGCGATGTGGTAGATGGTCTGACCAGCACCGCGCCAAAGCCCGCCTTAAATAGGCTCTCCAATCAGCCCTGAGCGTGCGAGTCCGCTCCAAGATGGCGGCCGCCGCTGGCTGAGGTGTCCCAAACAAAGATGGCGCCCAAAATGACCCCCAGGACCCGGACCCACCGAAATGGTGGTGCTTAGCAGGCAGAAAATGCCGTTTTTTAAATGCAGGTAAGGTTTATACTTACACTCCAAATGATTCAGGTACACTCAGCAAATCACTTCTTGGGAGTCTCCGGCACTGGATTTGTGGCAGAACTCCAAAAAACCCTTTCTCCTTTGAATGGGCAATAAAGACTTGGAAATCACAGGAAAGTCTTTTGGGCTACTCTACGGATCCGTAATAAATGCAACCATCGTCTGCTTCCACTTTGTTAGCTATGTGAACACCACCAAGATAATGGTTAACATGATGAAGGGGAATAAAGAGGCATTCAAGAGACAAAATATTATTCATTATAACAGGTAGAAAGTGTACAACTGATCTTTCTTTAGAGGACACACCCATCTAGTGGGATTATGTCAAAGTGAGAAACAGATAGGGACACAAAGCATGTATTTGCTCATGCAAAACAGCAGCCCAGGGCCCACACATCTAATTTCCAAAAATCCTCCAGATTGGTTTCTCTTGCATTGAGAGGGGAGGGCAGAGTAAAAGGACATGATCACAAGTACCTACCTTGGTAAAAGCAATTTACATTTTGAATACACATTGGACTGAAGATCCATGTCTCTTTGAGACACCTATGTGGAAACCAGGAAAAGCCATGAGTGCTGAAATTGTTGAGGCAGAAGATGCTGATTGGAATTTGGGTAGTGCCTAGGATAGATGATCCTAAGAAAGAAAGACTGGCCAATATTACATCAGTGCAACCAGGAAATAACCAATCTTACGCTACAGGAGATAGTGGTGTGGCCGACCCAATGCCCTATTGCTCTATTTGGCCAGACATTTCTCTGCAAAGTTTAACAAATATTGTGAAATCTATCCCTAGTTCGATTGAGAAACATAAGGATGATGTAGTTAAAATGTCATAGCTGTGTCTTAAATCACTTATGAACAGATACAATCAGGCATAGTGTTAGTAGAATAATGTGTTTAAAATAGGAAACATACAACAGAACCATACAAATAACTGAGAACTTCAGAACTCATTCTTAATTTTCTAAGCAGTGATTCATGTCAACAACACAATCATGATTACTATTTATGTGATACCAGAATTTTGTTTGCTACTTGTTAAAAGTTCAAGTATTATTGACAATTAATTGAGAGATAACAGGTTTATAATTAGGCCTGGTTGCAGTTGAAATTATGCTAAGAGAATTTCAGAAATTTTGGTTACACTTGCTATTCGAAATTCCTGAAACTACGCAATGTTGCCACTTTGCTTAATTATGTGCCATACACAAGAAACATTTACCATGAGTGTGCCATTCATGGTAAAAATGTACTTCGCATGGGAAACAACAAAATGCGAGCAACTGTTTGTAGTACCTTTGAATTGTTTTTAGATCAAAATGCATCCTGGTGACAATATTTGTTGCGAGAATGCATTTTGCACTAAAACACAGCATGAAGCGATTTGTATTTAATGTATTTATGCATACTTTTGCTGACATTTCACATAATTATGTGAATGCAAATCTGGCCAATTCACACTCCTCTATTTATAATGCCCTGATGTTCAGCAAATCAGCAAATGAAAGGATGAGAGTGTGTTTAGTTTGTGAGTGGACCCTTTCCATGATAGGGAGTAAGGAATGTAGACTTGTTTGATGAAAAGGTAATTCTGAGTAAATGTTGTGCCCCAAGACCAAATTGTCCGGGTTTATGCCATTTCTATGCACTTGTGATTGCTACTTCTCATTGTAAATTCAGACAGATTCTCGTGTAATCAAAGCCATCATTAGCAATGGTTCTGGTAGAGTGCAAAGACCAAGGTTAACAATGACTGTAGGAAATGGAGCTATTAGTTGTGTGGCTTGCACAAGTAATAGGTCCACAATTTCTCCTCACTGGGAACCAAGCATCCCATTGTAACACTTCACTCTCTCAGGCTAGCGAAGCAGAGCAGTCCAAGGCTTGCTCAGGTGAAGTGGTGTAGGCTAGTAATCACCATTTACTGGCATGCAATAATAACACTCAATAAATAATTATCTAGTCAGTGCTTTTTCTTTAGCGAAAGGAAAAGTAAATTTATTACACTCACTACAAAATACTATGCATTACTTTACAAATATGAACATAGGTAGATAGAAAATTCCAGAGATGGCATAGCATAATCACATTTGAGTCCCTAAAAGGGTCGCACAAACATATAAAGTAAGTCTTTTGGCTTGGTCAAAGGTTCAAGATCAACAAACCACATGTTAAAGAGTTCATTTTGTAAGTAAATGCAATCATCAATAATAATAATAATGCATACATGCAATAATTAAGGTGAATAAAGCCTATTCACAGTGACACATAATTACTGCCACCATTATTATATCAATGAAGCATTTAAAAATGAGCAAACCATGCATTTGGGCTTTTTATAAACTTGCCAGCCATAACAAAGCAATCATAAAAATATCCCTTGAAAAGATCACATAACATGCAACCATAGACTTAACCCCCGAAGAGCATTGGACACATGTACCTTCTTTCAAACATTTTCAGGCCACAGTAGATGCAACCTTAAAATACGTGCATAGAGAGCGAGGCACTCCCAGCTGTAGAGCCAAAGCTCCAGCTCTGGGAGTGCTTTGAAACATTAGAGAAAATCACTAGAAGGTCCAGGATTCTTGACCCCCACAGACATATGGTCAGCTCTTGGGAAAACTTGTAAGGGAGGAGCTTCTACGTACTTGCAGCCCCCCACCATTTCTATTCTTTCGTTGGTGGTGCCCCTGGCTTGGCCACCCCATGCCTCCACTCGCTGGGGGCAGTCTGGAAAGCCCACCCCATCTCTGACCTTCCACCCCGGGTACATCCCAGCAGATGGGTCCCTGGGCCAAAAGAGAGTCTGAGGAGGGTGTTCCACGCATACCCCGTCCCCGGAAAGAATGTAACCATTGGACCCTGGGGCCCATGGTGACAAGAATGAAACTTGGCAGAGGGCTTCAAGCATGCCCACTCCCTGGGTGTACATAAATACATGATCCTTGCCCCTGGACCCAGGCCCACCCCAAGGGTAATGTTAGAAATTGGTCTCTAGTTGGTAGAGGTATGCATCCTGTCCAAGTAGGGACCACAGTCGTAGTCAGGGTAAGTCAGATACACACTCTAAATTAACCTGTGCTCACCCTCTGGTAGCTTGGCACAGAGCAATCAGGCTTAACTTAAAAGGCAATGTGTAAAGTATTTGCGCAACGCATGAAACAGTAAAACAGTGAAAACACCACACTAAATATTCCACACCAGGTTGGAAGCATACAGCTTGGTTTAATGAACAAAACAAGATCAAAACAACAACATCCAATAAGTAAACCTTGACATATGACTTTTTAAAGAATAATCTGCAAAATAGAGCTTCGAAGCAATAAGTGCTTATGTGAGCTACCTGGTCATGCTAGACAAAGTCAAGAGCTCAGGCCGACCGAGATTGAGCATGGGCTAGATACAGGGACCCAGCAATGCCCGCTGAACAAAAGTACCTTAATCCTAGTTGCGTTTTCAAAGATGCAGGTGCAGCCAAGCAATGCATCGATGGTCTACAGGAGTAGCAATTTATACCCACTTCCAAGGGGCCAGGATTAGATTGACAGCACTTGGCAGGACAAGACCCACAGATGGCAGAGTCCAGGTGCTGTAGCAGGGTGGCTGGTAGTCTTTGATGTCCGTTAGACTTTAAAACACGACTCCACGATGCAGGTATCCGGAACAAGGCCCTCGACTGGATCCGCTCATTCCTCTCAGGCAGAACATAGTGGGTCAGACTCCCCCTTTTCCTCTCGAAACCCAGAGCGACCACCGGCAGGATCCTCCATCATCCCCATACTGTTTAACGTCTACATGGTCCCGCTCACATCCATCGTCAAATCACATGGACTCAACATCGTATTGTACGCCAGCAACACCCAACTCACCCTCTCCCTATCCAACGAACCCAACATCTCCAAACACAACTTTCAAGAAGGAATGGAAGCAGTCGCCAAGTGGATGAAGAACAGCTGACTACAACTAAACACGGACAAAACCAAAGTACTCATCATGGGCCCACACCTCAACGCCTGGAAGGACACCTGGTGGCCGCCAGCCCTCGGGACCCACCCTCCTCCATGGACCACGCGTACAACCTCGAAATCATCCTGGGGAAACATCCTCAACAACGACTCTGGAACAATGAGTTCCGGAGTCATGCAAGCCAAACAATGACTTACACGAACAACGACTTAGCCTTAACGATGCATGTGCATGGTTAAGGCTAATTCGGTCTAGTGTTCGTGCAGGGCAGAGTTCAGAGGAGCATTGGACAGGAACAGGTAAGAGGGGTTCGGGGATGGAGGGGGGATTTGTGTTTATTTTTTGGGGGTGGGAGGGGTTTGTGGGGTTGGGGGTTCATCATAGTTTTTTGGGGGTGGGAGGGGTTCGGGTTCATTTTTAGAGGGTGGGGGTTCAGGTTCGTTTTTAGGGGGTGGGAAGGATCCGAGTGAGTTTTTATGGGTGGAAGGCGTTTGAGTTAGTTTTTAGGGGGAGGGGTTTCAAGTTAATTTTTAGGGGGTGGGACAGGTTAGTGATAGTTTTTAAGGGGTGGGAGTAGGTTTGTGTTAGTTTTTAGGGGGTAGGTGGGTTTGTGTTTGTTTTTAGGTTTCACTTTATTTTTTTTATCAACATTGACATTTGTGTTAGTTTTTAGGGGTGGGAGGGGTTTGTGGTAGTTTCTAGGAGGTTGGGGGTTTGTATATATTTTTATGGGGTAAGAGGAAGGGGGTACAGGGTAGTTTTTAGGGAGTGGGAGGGGTTCAGTTTATTTTTTAGGGTGTGGGGTTACTATGCATTCCTTTACCATGAAAATTCATGGTAAAGGAATGCATGGTACAAAAAATCATGGTTGAGATGCAACTGTACTAGAGAGCACGTTGTTTAGGGAGTTGCTGTTGATGAACTCATTCCAACATGCAACCATCATCCTGGACCATGAACTTAAAATGGACCACCAGATCAGCGCTGTCACCTTTTCCTGCTACCACTCCCTCCACCTCCCCCGAAAGACTGTCAAATGGATTCCCTCCTCGAACACAGGAAAACAGTCACCCACAACGTCATCAGCAGCAGACTACAATACAGCAACACACTCTATGCCGGGATCAACAAGAACCTCATCTGCAAACCCCAGAACGTCCAGAATGTACAGAACGTCCTGAATGCCACTGCCTGGCTAGTCCTCACCCTACCGCGCCACTGCTACATCAGCAAACACCTATGGATACTACACTGGCTCCCCGTCGAGGAGAGAATCACCTTCAAGCTCCTCTCTGACGCCCACAAAGCCCTCCACAACACCGAACCAGCCTACATGAACCACCGCCTCTCGTTTCACTCACCTCAAAGATGCCTCCACTCAGCCCAGTTCTCTCTTGTGACAGAACCACACACCAAAAAGACCAGAACAGGAGGATGCTCCTTCTCCTTCCTCGCGGCCAAGGCATGGAACACCCTCCCTCTCCACCTCTGACAGACACCTTCACTTGCCAAGTTCTTGAAGGGACTCAAGACCTGGCTCTTCGACGAAGCACTGTAACATCCTGGAGCCACGCACCTCCCCCCACCAGCGCCTTAAGAACCTTTTTGGGTGATTAGTCGTGCTTCACAAACCCGTGATTGATTGATTGTTTGATTGAAACAGGAGGGAAGCAGACACACGCCCTTTGAGTCACTTTGGTTCTGGGTCGGAAAAATGCAGGTCCAGTCCTTTTCATTCCCATGCAAGAGGATAGCAGGCAGCAGGTCAGCACAGGAAAGCAGGAGTCCAGCAGAGTAGCAGTCCCGCAACGTGGCAGTCCTTGTAACAGCACACAGTCCTTCTTCCTGGCAGAGTATCCACAGGCCCAGAAGAATACTGAAGAGGTGGTGTCTGAGGTCCAGTATTTATACTTTGGTGCCCTGGTTCTGGAAGGTGGTAGAAGCTTCTAGACAGTGAGTTTGAAGTGCAGGGAAGGTTCTTCCTCCCCTGCCCTAGATCCAAGCTAGCTGAAGTGACAATACAGTATTATTAGGACTATTTTGTGGAGACAGGGCACATCCTATTCAGAGACAAATGGGGCTGTGCTTAGCTCCACCCCATCAAGCTAGTTAATGGTCCATTAAGGCCCATCAACTCACACCTAAGCTCCCATTGTGTGTGGCTGTTGAGAGGAAATGCACAAGGCCCAACTGTCACCCACCTCAGACGTGTATTTAGAGACAGCCAAAATGCACATCATGTTTAAAGTAAGAAAATGCCAACTTTCTAAAAGTGGCTTTTCAGACTTGCGGCTTATAATCCAACTTTACCATAAATTTTGATTTTAAATTGTGAGTCCAGATACACCAAATTCAAAATGATCATCTTTCCCAATTGGAAATTACTCTTATACAAATGTAATAAGGTAATCACAATGTTAACCTATGGGAGAGACTGGCCTTGCAGTAGTGAAAAACAAATTTAGTAGTTTTTCACTACCAGGAAATGTAAAACTTAAAAGTGGCTGCCCAACTTTTTAAATACATTGCAACCTGCCCTTGGGGCTGTCCCGGACCTAACTTAGGAGTGACTTATATGTATTAAGAAGGAAGGTTTGGGTCTAGCAAGATGGCTAACTTGCCAGGTCGACATGCAGTTTAAAACAGCACACATAAGACTCTGCAATGGCAGACCTGAAACATGTTGAAATGGCTACTGAAGTGGGTGTCAGATTCTTATTCACATTTATGCAGGAACGCCATGCAAAGATAGATGGTCCCAACTTCCTTCGGCCGCTGAAGTACTCAACATAGTCAAAGCAACCACAGCAAACCAGGGGAAGAATGTAAAACAGGGAAGGGAAAAAATATGTCCCACCATGTCCCCTACTCATGGACAGGACCAGGCAACCAGGAGAAATTCCTACCAAAGAAGAGTTAGAATGCGTAAGTATAAAGAGAAATGCCAGGTATAGATAAGATATTTGAGAAATATGTATGAAAACTAAGTCCCTAAATAATTCCCTTCTTCCACTATATGACAATAGGAGTGCTCAAGTGAGGCTATAGTCTTTATTTAAAGCAAGTGAAAGAAAAGGTATCAACGGAAATTATACAATTGTGTAATGCAAAAGAAATCACAAGGGAAGTTTACTAACACTCACCTAGTACTATCAGTAATCTTGATAGAACACTAAATCCTAAATATCCAATGATACAAAGCAACATAAGCTCAAAACATGAGCAGTAATAAAAATTCTCCTTAACAGCAGGAGAACACTAACAGGGTATTCCTAATGACTTCCAGGAAGACACCTGTATGATTAATGAAACCAAAGGAAAAAATGAATCTCCAACGAAAAGGACACCAAATAGATAAGTATAGTCATTCAAAATATAGATATGTTAATGAGTAGCACAGAAGCGCTGTTACCACTTTGTAGATGGTAACAGCAGTGTCTTTTTGCTTCTTTCTGTACCAGGGACGAAGTGCTGGAGCGGCGCTGGAGAAAATGGACCAGAAAGTTAGGAAATCCACTGCAGGATCCGAGAGACGTGAGGAGCCAAGGAGGGAAGGCACAACAAACGAGATAGGGCCACCAACATCCGGTGGCTAACCAGAAGCACTATGGAAAGGACCTGGAAGGAGATTGGCCCCAGACCACTAGAACGCGAACCGTTTGGTGTTGAGATTGGAGGTTATTTATACTCTTTTGCCGGTGCCCACGTTCTCAATGTAGCGGGACCGGCAATCATAACAGTGGGTGTCACAATCAGTGCTGCAGGCCCACAAGTAGCATTTAATTTACAGGCCCTGGGCACCCATAGGTACGTGTAGGTAAATTAAATATGCCAATTATGGATAAACCAATGTTACCATGTTTTAAGAAGAGAACACATGCACTTTAGCACTGGTTAGCAGTGGTAAAGTGTCCAGAGTCCTAATGCGAACAACAATGAGGACAGAAAAATGTGGAGGAGGAAGGCAAAATGTTTGGTAGTGACCCTGCAGAAAGGGCCATGTCTAACAGGTAAGTTAAAAAACAGTGACAGAGCCCCATGCGCACTGTCTGCAAATAGGTTGCCAATCTTTAAAATATCATAACTCTAGGCCCATTGGGCTGAGTTTGATGACCTTGGGCTCCTTTTAATCCTGGTAGTGAGCTCTAGCCACCAGGGACAGTTGTAGCAGACCTCTCACCTCCAAAGTGGCATATCCCACAGTGATTTAGTTGTCTTTGCTCCCTGATCCAGCCTTCCACCTGGCCTTTGTCTCTGGGTGCAGAAGTCCAGGGCTTTCCCAACAAGTCTCAGGGCATCTAAGGGGGGAAGCCTCACTGGCTCTTAGTGAGACCCACTGGTTCTGGGGTCAACTAAACAGAGTCCTTAGTCCTTTGTGGGCATCAGGGGGTTCATCCTTCCAGTTGTCCTTGGCAGAGCAGGGTCCATCAGTAAAGCTCAGATAAACACCAAGCAAGAGAGAGTCTCCCTCTTGTGCAAGATTTCTTATAGGGGAGTGGAAGGTTCCAGAAGCCGGGCACCCCTGCCCAATCTTGGGGTGCCATGTAACCTCTCCATCCCTCTGCCAACCCTACTGCACAGCATACTGGGACACTTCAAAATGGTGTTATTCAAGAGTCACTAGTCATATCTCCATTGGGGGCCCTCAGGTTGGCCCCTCGCTGACATTACTGCCAGTGCCTTTCTCACCAAGTTTTCAAAGAGGAGCTTTATCTATGTTGGCTATAGAGGTCTGGGCTCCCTCCTTTGTTCAGTGGGCTTTGTCAGGCTTATCCATGGTACTGTGTGACAGCTGATTGATTCATGCAGATCATTTAGCCCCACCCCTTATGTCCTCAGAAGTGAAGCACTGTTAATTGCTCCCTTTGTGTGGGGAGGCCTTTGGGGCATATTTATGAAGCCCTTTTCCCATTTGCAAATGGGCCGATTCTCAGAATTGGCCTGTTTGCGAACAGGAAAAAGCCTTTTTGGATGTATTACCCCAAAAGGCCATCGCAAAATAGAGAAGGGCAAAATTTGTGATTCCCTATTTTGCAGATGCATTTAAGGAATCCCAAATTGCGCTTCCTTAAATGTAATTCTGGAAGCACCCAAGTTGTGCAAATTTGCCTTAGGAAATCGCAGATCACCACCAACATTAAGTTGGTGGTAATTTGCGATTTCCTAGAAAAATGCACTTTTTTGAATTTTTTTAATTGCCATGTGGCGCACATACATGCCCTTAGGGCATGTATGTGCGCCACATGTGCACCAATGCATATTTCAGGGGTGCAACAGGGTGTCCTTTTGACACCCTTGCACCCTTGAAATTGCATTCTCAATTTGCGAGTACCTAATGGGTACTCGCAAATTGCGAATGTCTTCCCATTCATTCCTATGGGCCTCTAGGCCCATAGGAATGAATGGGAAGGTATTCCTTAATTGGGAATCGCAACGTGTGATTCGCAGTTAAGGAATATGTAGGAATTGCAATTAACATTGTGATTCCTACAAACATTGCCTTTCGCAAGTCCTTAATAGCGAATTGCTAAAATTCACTCTTAAGGACTCGCAAAACGGTTTCTTGATACATATGCCCCTTGGTTCCTGATGCTGGAGAGAAATGTAATTAACTTGGCGTAGCATAGTGACCCAAGTCCTGGGCTCTGATCCTGAGCTGAGCCAGAGAAATGTGATAATTCTGGATGACCCATACATTGTACAGATATCTTTGTGGAACTTGCAGATTTGAGTTCCTCACACAGGTTACACCCTTTTTGATATATCACTGGTCTCAGTAGGCCAAAGGAAAGTGAAAGTGCACATTAAGCCAGTTTTCCCTCTGTGTGTATAATCAATTGTCACTACAGCCAAAAGAGTAAATCACAATTACTTTCCCAATTAATGTACACTAACATCACCCAGGTCATTATCTAATCCTGCAGACTCCCACCTACACCAGGTTACGTATGTGCCCTACCAGGCTGCCCACAACAGCAGGCGCACACGCGCAGAGGTGTGGCGCCGTGGCCAGGGCGACTGACTCCGGAATCTGGGGATCAAGGTTCGATCCCCGGCGCCGGCGGCAAATTAGCCCAGCACCATGTGACTCTGGGCAATATCTTGCTTAATCTTCCCGACGGCCCCCAGCGCCTAGAGACCCTTACGGGTGGAGAAGTGTGGCTCAATGATTAGAGCGGCAGACCCTGATGCAGAGGTCTTGCCTGGGACCAGGGTTCAATTCCCCGCCTCGGCGGGTCTTGGGCTCAAAAAATCCACGGGCCTGATAATTCTCGCCTCGGTGCCATTCCAATCATGGAGTCCCACTCTGCAACTCTGGGCAATAGCTTGCTTAATCTCCACAACGGCCCCCACAACGCTAAGGATGCCTGGCCTCCACCTTGGGGGTGCCCAGGAGTGGACGCCTCACAGGGAAAGCCAGGATGGGTTCCACAGCGGTATTCGTACAAGCGCCTTGAGACCCTTGCGGGTGAGTAGTGCGCTATACAAGTATCAATTTACATTTACGGGTGATTGTTAGTGCTTTACAAATGTGGATTATTATTATTACATGGGCACACATGTGTATATGTGTTCATGTGTAACCGGCTAAGTGCCCCCTACCCTTGCTGTGTCAAAGTGGCTGTATTTTAAAAGGCAGACACAAGCAGTAAACTTGAATAGTCTGTTTGCCATGTGATTACCATAGGTGAGACACATGTAGTGAGACTTACATACACTAAAAAGTCCAAAACCAGGTGATCCAAAAACTCTGGGTGTACTGAATGGGTGGAACTCAATTACAACAATGACCATTTAGTGTAAGTACTGCCTGCATGCCTACTGTTGGAGAATCAAGAGGAGAGGTACAGACTTATCTTTGGTTGTATCTCATACACCAGAAAACCTGTGATGGGTGTAGCATGTGATGTTATTGAATAACAAAGAAGCCTGGATCACAAAGATGTCTGTAACATGATAACTGTTGCATGGGGACAATCATTGGAGAAACTCTGCTCCAGAAGACCTTTTTAAACTCAAGATCCCATGTATGTGCTGCAGTGGAGAGCTCTGAAGGTCCAAGGAAAAGGTGATGTATGAGAAAATCTTTGAGAGAAAAGTGCAACTTAGCAAGAAGAAAAAAAAGGAAAACAAAAGAGGGTGGAAGGCTTTCTTCTGTGGAGAGATGATGTTGGACAGTGTAAGATCTGAAGAGAAAACGGAGACAGAGGTGCAACGGAATGTGATGTGATTTTGTGGTATACACAAAAGGCTTGGGTGGAAATGTAAAGTTTGGGAAGAAAAATTAGAAATGATATGAACTGAATAATGGGGAAAGGGACAATTAAGATGATATGTCCCTGGAAGAGGTGGAAGAAAGTGGGGAAGTTGAAATGTATTCAGAAAGCTGATGGGAGCAAAGCAAAAGAGGGGATGGAGAGCTGAAGACATTGCGGCTTGGAGAAGAGGAGAGGAAAGAGATGGCAACGTGAATGAACAAGAAAGAGAGAAATTGCATGACCATCACATCAAAGAGGCTTTGGAGATACCTCCACCAAGTCACAGCATACATGAGTGGAGGCCTGTACAAATAAGACTGAACCTACACAGAGATATGCAGCACAAAGAGAGCACAATCATCATATTAGGAAAACTATGGCAAACAATTATTGAGTACTTGTTACAATGAAAGAACTACCAAAGTAGCCTATATACAAACCTTGAATACAATGCCACCAAACTACAATGATTGCCAGTCAACATGTATGAGCGGAAATGTTTTGACCCATTAGATATTATTTCCATGGGGTCTTCATTAGGATCAGATGGTCGCAACTTAAAGGTAAATTGGTCGAGGTCTGGCTATTTGGTTAGAGTGTCCACTCCCTCCAATTTCAGGATCTAAGCATATTTCCCTCAGCTGTGGGTTATTCATAAAGATGAAGGAAGAAATCAGTGGGTCCTCGTAGAATAGACAATCAATGGATTTGTACAGATTCATGCCCGAATGCCAGAGCTTGAAAACACAGTCACAGACAGATGTGCTTAAAGTATGAGTCCATTTTTCAAAAATTGGATTGCTAAAGTATTGAATTTCTACTTTTGTGTCAATAAGCACCTTGCTGTATTCAGTCACTTTTGTCAATATTCACGATCAATGTACCATTTGTTGCAGCATCTACTTAATGATGTGAGAAATGTCTATGTCGAATTAACTTCAATTGTAAATATAATCTTTATATGTTTATTATCTAGTCAAGAGAGCTCAGGCTTATGGGTTCCTCCAAGGGAACCCCTGTTATTGTTGTATATTGGTTATCCAGGTTTTCATTAATAATGAGTAGACGCTTAGGGTCTGCTTACGATGTCGAGTGGACTTGAGTCCGCCCCACACCATTGCAGATTGGAAACTGCCTGACCATAGGTCGTCGGTTGGCGGTAACGACCGCACAATTTGGATGTCACCGCACTATGGGTGATCGGAAACATCAATGTTTCAATGGCAGCCTGTGCGGCAGGCGGAAAAGGCCTGCAGCACAAGCTGCCATTAAAAAATGGAAATTTTTATGAAATCCCTGCAATGTGTGGCAGGCATCATGCTGTGCCTGCCACACAGTGCAGGGATGCCCCAGGCCCCATAGCGGAGGACCAGGGGAGGAGGGGGCCCACTAGGGAACCTCAAAGTCACTTCCTGACAGCTTTTTGTTGTATATATGTGCTTACTTCATTATGGCTACTTGGGGTCAGTAGTCCCTTCTTTGTGTTTCTATCTTCTCAACCTCCCATAGTACCTATGAGTGTTCTATCTGGTATGTGAAAGTTCCGGTCTTGGCAGTTGATGGTCTGGTCAGCTAGCGAAGTGTTTATCTCTGCTGTGCTATCTTAATAAATCTATCTTGTAACCTGAAGACGTGTCTTGCTGTCTACCTGAATCACTTACAACATTTTAGCGACGATTTGGCTGACCAGACCAAGGCGGAAGCACAGCGCAGCACGAGTAACACTTCGCACCAAGAACCCAAGACACCTTGTCATCCAAATGCGGCTGAAAGCGACTGGAAAAGGAAACTGGACACCTTTGCTATGCCGGAAAACTTAAAGAATCCTGCTGAGTGAAAGAAGGAAAGTAATTGGAAACCTCTGAGACGCGGAAAAAAAAAAGGAAAACAAACTAGCCGGAAGTACCCCAAATGTGAGTGAAATAAAGGGGTGAAATCACTGTTTCCTGATTCCTCATCTGCTGCCACTAACCTGAATAAAAGAAGTGCTTTACCTGAGAAACGGGTGAGATAAAAGCGAAGTACTTTTAATGTTTCTCGCCTCAGTTACCCCAAAAAGGACAGAATTATAAGCAAAAACGGAGAAAGAAAAAGAAGAAACCTGTTTCAAGTTCTTCAACCGTCTGTCAGTTGCGGAGAGAAATTCCCATTTTGTCTGTGAGTACCGATCCATTGATGTCTCCCTGCACGTTTGGCTGCCTGCTACTGCGGGGGAGTTTCCAGTGTTTCTGTTCCGATCCACACTTCCACAAGGCATATCTCCTACTGATGACGTATTAGAATCTCCGTGGGTGTCAGCGGGGAAGCAGCGCATTCCATGTGAACGTCGTGTCCACCGTCACAGTAAAGTTATTCTTTCGTTTTTACTACTGCTTTCCTTGTTGCTAGGGTGGGCACGTCATCGCGCTATACGCGACGTCAGGCAGCCATCTCGTTGCCCCGTTCCCGTGGTTACGGGAACACCGGTCATAATTGTGTGAAAATATCTGTCCCGTGTACCGAGTAACAGCGGCATAGTTGAAGTGGCGGACGGAATTGCGCTAATACACCATGCGCTGATACAAGTATGAACTTTTCCCTGAGTGCCATCTCTTGGAAACGAACGGACACACTCACGCTGTCATAAGGTGAGAGTAGCATTGCCACACAGTTTCCTTACACGCTGTTGTGCCTGTCTATGATCTCGTTGTGGTGAAGCAAGCACGTTTTCTTTTTGTAACACCATTGTGGGAGACAGTAGTTGGAAATGAACATACGATTTAGATTCGTTCGGATGTGGGTTACATTTCACTCGTAAGTTGATATCTCACAGTAACAGTGTTAAATCTGTGACAACAGTGCCACCTTGTGGACTTTTCAAGTATTTATTTGTGGCTCATTTTCATAAAATAAAGCATTGGATGGTCACAATTTGGATCTCTTTTGCAAACATGAACAAAACTATAGCATTTAGGGTAAAAGTGAGAAGGTCCCAGAACAAGGACAGTGAGTCTAGCATCAGGAAAGTCAAGAACCGGAACAATGATGTTTTTGATGGTGATGTTCAAAAGCACATAAATGGTAACGTCACTGAAGAAGCGCAAAAAGGAGTATCTCATTGATTCTGTATTGCAAGTTAAATTGGAAAAGCTTGTTAAGCACCTGTCATCAACTTCTGGAGATAGTAATTCGTTTAATTCCAGCGTTGACAGAGAGCAGCTCAAAAAGAAGTGAGGCAGATTTATATATATTAAAAATACAAATCAGTCTTAAAGTCATAAGAAGAGATGCTGCCGTCCAAAAGTATTATAAGACTGTAAATTTCAAGAGATGTAATGCAAATGAGAAAATTGGAAAGAAGCAATTCCTATTTTAATATTTACTTAGAGAAAAAATATTGCAACTCTTACCCCGCTTCAGGGAAAAGTAAGGACTGAGGAAGTGAGCCTTAGACCACGACCGGGAGAGGACAATGGTAGTCCCAGGACCGGCAAAACCAGAAACCGGGAGAGGACAAAGGATGTCCCAGGACCGGAAGGGGACGTGACGACAAGAGTTCCAGTACCACGATAGAAAATCGTGACAAGGGGGTTCTTTCAACCGGGACAAACGTTCCGCGACTAGAGCCGGGCCTTTTAGCCCATAGTAGTGAGACAGTTTGTCAACAAAGAAATTAAATTTAAAGGTAACTTAGAGGCCCGAACCACATCTAGAGGCCCATAACCCAAGAAAAGAACCAGAACTTCATCTTGGACTGTAAGAAAACTGGCTCAAATTTTTCTTAGGGAGCATTCTTCCAGAACTTTTGAGCATTGGAGGCGCTTGTTGAACTCTTATATCTTCAACTATGTGCGGTAAGCCGCGACGGACAAAAAACTGATCGGAGAACGTAAACTGTCTCTTCCCGTTTTTGATGGCCACAAGGATGGATTGTAGAGAGTAGACTGTCTCTTCGTGTTTTTCGTCATTCGAAGGGGAGAAGGTGGTCATCTTGATCCTCATCATGATCCTCATTATGATCCTCATCATATCCTGCCCCTTTGCCTTCGTGATCTGGAAGTCCAAGAGGTCACGGACCTCCTACATGTTTTATGTTTCCTTGCTGTTGTTTTCCATGCTTTAAGCTCTTGTTATGTGTTTGAAGCTTTTATTGTGTTTTCTCTGTAAAGGAAGAAGATATGTTGTATATATGTGCTTACTTCATTATGGCTACTTGGGGTCAGTAGTCCCTTCTTTGTGTTTCTATCTTCTCAACCTCCCATAGTACCTATGAGTGTTCTATCTGGTATGTGAAAGTTCCAGTCTTGGCAGTTGATGGTCTGGTCAGCTAGCGAAGTGTTTATCTCTGCTGTGCTATCTTAATAAATCTATCTTGTAACCTGAAGACGTGTCTTGCTGTCTACCTGAATCACTTACAACACTTTTCCATGTTGGAAAGGCCAACATAGAAAGGCTGTCAGAAAGTGACATCATAATCCCGACTGCAGAGCTGAGACTCACTTCGCCGTCATTATGGGATTATGTGTGTTTCTGACGCTCCGACAGGCTCCTTGAGCCCGTCGGAAGCGCAGTGGACTGTCCTTCCTCTCGATGCCTCCATCCGCCACATCGTAATGTGGCAGGCAGACTGCAATGGCAGATGTCGGGTGGACCGCAACCGACAGTTGGCCAGTTGTGGCCTGCCCGATATCGTAATCGGGCTCTATGTGATTGTTACACAAGCCATGACCAAAGTACTGCTGGAGCGTAAAACTATACTTGCGAAACCCTGAGGGCCATATTTTTGCACATTCCTGTCCTGTTTCACTGTGCTGGTGCACAAATGACTGCCTAGCACCAATGCACACACTCTTGCCCTGCATGGAAATCAGGTTGTTTTGTGCAGGAAGGGACACCTTCCTTCACAAAAACAACTGCTACATCACCCCTGGGAGGCGTAGGCTTTTGAAGAATTTGCAGAATTCCTAGGATTAAAGCATGTTGTAAATCTGGGACTGACTGAAATGCCATGGGTGTTACATCCACCGTAACGCTCATGGCACGCAGTGTGACGCAACGCAGCAACTTGCTCTGTGTTGCATCACACCATATCGACGAGCAGGACCGTAGCCACGGGGGAATAGCAGGGCCAGGCCAGCCCATATTTCAGTGCGACCCCCAAATCTGAGGTCTCGACATCAACATGACTTTTAAACGTTGCTTGATATTCTTTTTTTAACTATCCTTGTTTATGATGTGAGTGTTGCACCATGGAGCCTTTGGGTCGACCAGCCTTTGGCTCGACCTGTATAAAAATACTGTGGCGCCACACCTCCAGTCAGGGAGTAGTGTGCAGCTGCAGGAGAGCTGGATAGTGCCACTCTGAATAATGTTGGTGGTGCCCAACTCGGTGAAGATGGAACTTCAACTGCATCAAAACTGCTATGTTGATCTTCAGCTAAAGCAATCGCCTGGCCCAGTGATGCTAGTTTAATATCACGCACCCCTGTCTCTTGCCTCACTCGACCAGCCAGTAGTTATTTTAATTTGTCTGAGCTAGACATGACTGAGTCCTTTCTACAAGCCCAGGTTGGCCAGAAGAAAGCATGGCAGAGGCAAGTAAGACGATGGAATAATGTCGTTTTAGAATCTGTTAAATTGGCATTGTATAATCAAACTGGAGCAGCCTGAGATAGCATCTCTTCACGTTCATATTTGATGGTTTTGCAGCTGCAGAGAAACGCCAAGTTTTTCTAAAAATGAGACCAAATTGCTTTGATGAAATAACTTTCTTTTATGGTTACACTCCATAACTTTTGTTAATGATGTTGATTAGTGCTTAACTGGGATAAATAGGGGTTCAGGAAGTCTAAAATAGACGTGGCCAAAGAAATGTATTTAACATTCCTTTCCAAGAGGAGTGCCCTATGCAAATAAATTGTCAACAGCAAATATTTTGTTGTGAATTAGAAGAACTGAAAATTTGAGACTGAATTATTGATTACCAAGGTCTGTGGAAAGGGTAGTTGTCTCCAGAGTATCTCAATTACTCCTTTTCTCGCCTTTACTTTTCTCTGTAGGCTCTCATTCTGTTAGGCACCAACACCCCTTTCTCCCCTCCATCTATCTGAAATCCTCCATCTACATATCAAACGTGTTGTCTCTCACCTCCTCAGCACCATTTCACTCTCAGCTGCTCGTAATTCCTTTTATTCCCTATCACTTCACCATCGCTTACACAAATGTAAACCTCCCACTCATCCGTAAGAATTTCATTTTCTTTTTCTTTGGTGCTGCCAATATTTCCATAGGTAAGCCCCCCCCCTTCACACACTTTAGCATAGAATCGCAAATACAATTGGCACACATGTGACAATCACTATGAGTGCTCTGCTGAGAGGCCAAAGATTGTATGTGTGTACAGTCTAGACACTATTGTACTGACAGCCACCATGAGAAATTCACACTGCCTTCAGCTGCAGCAGCAAAGCGCTAAATTGTGTCCTGTCATAAACTCCTCCCCACAACCTTAATTCACACGATATATAATGGGGTGACCAATTATTCCTCAGAACCTGGGAATCTAGGAAGAATACTAAAACTGTTTCAGACGGGTAAACAATTTCTTCACCGTTCCAACTAGGGGTGGGCGGAATTTGCGAAAGTGACTTTCACAAATTATCGCGAAAATGTTTAAAATTATCGCAAACAAGCGGAAATATCGCGAAGATGCGGAAGTTTTTTTCTTGCATGTTCGCGAGATTTTCTGCATGGTTGCGGGTCGCTAACTTACCCATGTGGTTGCTCGCGGGCGCGGCCATCTTGTTTTCAGTTGTCTCGCGGTGCATGATCGCGAGAAGAAAGACGTGATCGCGCGACGCATGACGTCACTGCGGGCGCGAACTGTCGCGAGACAGCGCAAATGGCTAAAAACAATACAACATCTCATGGAGAACGCGACCGGATCAAGTAAACTTGTCGGCGAACGCAGGGATTCAGGTAAGGTGATCGCGCACGCGCGAGAATGTATCATTTTACAGCGCGAGCAAGAAACAAATTATCGCCAAGCTGCGGAATGCGGAAATTTTGACATTTTCGCGCTTTCCACGGAACGCGAAAATGTCAAATTATCGCAATTTCCGCGAACGGAACGAAAATTTAGCCCAGGCCTAGTTCCAACAATAAATACAAAAAGAAGGAAACACACATTGATGAAGTCAATCAAGGATAATAAAATGTAATATTTTGCTTTCTGTTTTAACTTTTTTGCCTTTTTCAATAGTAAATATTTTCTTGTGATAAGCCAATAATTTTGGAGAACATTGTAAAAAAGTAAAAACAAAAAGCAAAATATTACATTACACAACCTTAATTCAGCAAGAAACCTGGAGGTGACCCAGTTCACAGTATGCACTATGCAAAAGTCATATGCTGTGTGATAAAAAAAAAAATACACATGAAACACAACATCTGGAAAAAGAAAGTACTCTTAGGGGCTGTAACATGAAGTAAAAAATATCAAATGTAAACCTGGACTATATTGCTGACAAGGATTACCTTAAGGGTTTTTATCGTCATTAAAAAATAAATCACTGTTTTTGTCTGTAAATTTAAAGACGAGTACATGGCCCAGAGGACAAAGAAAAAGACAAAGGAAGGAAAGGCCTGAGGAGTCAGGGCAAACCCTCGTAATGACCATATCATCCCGAGTCCTTACACCTAAGGAAACTGCTATCTTGAATAAAGGGATTTCTTTTGTTCCCACATATATAGGATCTTCTTTTGAAAATGAAATATCTTTGTACAAGTTTATGAGAATACTAAGGCTGAGGAATTTTTTCGAAAACTTCGTCCCAGCACAGGATTCCCAAAGAAGGTATGTCAAGTGAGTTTAAGCCTAAAAGTACCTTTGAAGCTCCAGTGTCACACAAAACTCTTGACATGTTTGAATCATTAGTGGTCAAGGATTTAAAAAAACTGAATTATAAGAGGAAGAAGAACTCCTCTAATAATCTCAGCAGAGCAAAAAAAGAGTATACTGGTACAATTGGCCAGAAGTATAGAGGTCACTTTTCAAAAGGCAGGCAAAGGCGAGGCTCTGGTTCTAATGGATACTCATTTCCATGAGAGGAAAGTAGGGGAACATGTGGGAGATACTGATACATACATGTTACTAGATAAGGATCCGACAATGAAAATCATCAGTTTATTACAACAAATCATTGAAAAAGCACTTAACATGGATTGGATCGAAGAGAACACAGCCAAATATTTATCAACACAATTTCCGCGCAGACCAAAACTCTACATGCTCTCGAAAGTCCATAAAAATTTGCACGACCCACCATTCTGACCTATTATGTCAGGATGTGGGTCAGTGTTTTAACCTGCCGGCAGATTCATTGATAACATTCTTACAGCCTTTTGTGCAATCATGGCACACTTATATACAGAACAATTCGGATTTCATCACGAAGCTTGAGAAAGTGACCCTAACCTCCCTACATGACTGTGTATTGTACACGATAGATGTTGTTGCACTTTACACATCTATCGCACACTCTGAAGGTCTTTAGGTAATTGAGTGGTGTTACAACAACAGTATGAAGTTGGGACCAACAAAATATTTTTGCTTGAACTAATCCATTCCTGTCTGCATCATAGCTATTTTGCATGGGACAACAAGTTTTATTTGCAGCTCAGCAGAACTTTAATGGGGTTCACGGGAGCCCCATCGTACGCTAATACATTCATGGAGAAATTCGAGGCAGACTATATATTCGCAAAATGGACTGAACATCTTCTTTTCTTTTGTTGTTACATAGATGACATGTTTTTATATGGACTGGGTCAGAAGCCAGCCTTACAGAGAATATTAGTCAGCTTAATCTCAGAAACCCCAGGATTCAGTTTACCAATACCATTAGCAAGAAGGTAGTTTCATTCGTAGATGCCTGCGTGGAAATAAGTGAACAAGGTTTAAGTACTAGTTACCAACCGACAGGATTAGCTCCTTGCTGTTCCAGAGCTTTCATTCACCAACTTTACTGAAGAATCTCCCATATTCTCAGTTTTTACGAGTCAGGCAACTTGCTTTGGATACTACCCAATGTCAAGCTTCAGTTCAGGATTTGAAGATGAAATATGTAAGCCAAGGATACCCAACTGAACTCTTGGATACGCAAGCTCAAAAAGCTTTATCACAAGAGAGAGGGGATTCACTCAAGAAATAACAAAAAACAGAAACGTCACACATTGTGTGTGTCTCTAAATTCACAACTAATTCCTCAAAAATATGCAATATCATCAAAAGAAGGTGGGAACTTTTACAGCAAGAGACAGATTTCAGAAATATTTTTGCAATAAAATGCTTATTTGCACATACAAGGTCTAGGAACATCAAGGAACTACTTGCCAGCAAAACTATTGCCATCAGAAATGACAAGGTTGGAATGCGTAAATGCCTGAATTGCATACACTGCAACAATGTTATCACGGGAAATAATATTTCTCATCCACATACAGGTGAAAGCATTAAGTTTTTCTTCAGAGGTGATTGTAATACCAACAACGTAATTTATTTCATCAAGTTCCCGTGCGGCTTGTTGTATATTGGCAAGGCAGAAAGGAAACTAAAGATTTGGATTTCAGAACACAAAAGCTGTATACGCAATAAAAAAGCCACATCTTGTCTGGCAACACTTTAGATGGAAAATCACCACACTATAGCGCAGATCAAATTCCAGATCATTGAGACAATAGCAGAACAAACGGGATTTGATATCAGCTAACGTTTATTGCAAAGGGAGATATTCTGCATAAAGCGCTTGGGCACATTGAAACCATGGGGGCTTAATGATAGACTCGAGATGAGTTATTTCCTCTAAACTGTATCTAGGCTCCTTGATCTAGTGATTTTTGCACTTCCCCATATGTAAAGAAAGATGGGTATATGTTACTTTGGCATATTTTTGTTTTTCTCTAATGTACATATTCCAAAGGTTATCATGTTCGGGAATCGCCTAGTTTTTTATCTTCACATTTTTTCCTTTGACACTTCTGGGTTTGTTCGTTTGTTTCCTCATTCCTTGTCATTTTTCTTGCTTTACTATCAGCTTTTGACCTTGGTTCATCTTTAGGGATATTATCAACAGAGTGGTGGTTTGAAGATAATTATGCCACGATGAGGCAATGTCAGGTCTTTGAAGTATGGGTTGTGGTTGGCATATTTTGATGTATTTGTGAAAACTGGGCAAGTCAATTCCTATTGATTTATAATGATTTACAGTGGTCTACTGCATTGTTAAATATGTTCTGCTCCAAGATTGCTGCCATTGGACGTTAGTTTCATCAGCTGATTCTCACTCGCAGATGATTTATAATGATTTACATTGGCATAATGCACAGAACAACATGCACCGTTATAAGATGGCCGCTATTAGACATAAGTCTAATCATTTGAGTTTCACTTGCACTCACGAACTAATACAGGAGTAGCATTATTCTGATCATCGAGCATTCAGGTGAATGACCAGCATTTTTGGGCAAGATCTTGTGTATTTATTCTCTTTACACTTACGGGTATTTTTACAATGGATAGGTTTTGAGAGTATTGCCACTTTAATATGCCGCCGATTATGATATCACCCACGTGATGGGGATCATTTCCTTATTTACGGCAAAGCGGCGTTTCTGAATTGAATGCGACTTCTTGTGGAGTTTGCTGGTCATCGGTGATTGCAGTAAGCTTCGGTTTGAGTAATGCGATTCGGTATATATTGTCAGCACAGTGAGAAGATTGATTCTGATGACTGTAATTTTTGTTGCAGGGTTGCAGTGTCCTGAGAATAAAGTGGTAAGCGGTGTGGTGGCGTTTTAGCTGCACGGACATTCTGAGAGTATAAAGGATGAAATATGTCAATGCATAATTAGGTGATTTGGCATATGTCGGTTACTTTTACAGAGATATAATGCTGTGGAATGGTGTCAGTTATGAATACAGTCAAATGTGGATTCTGAATAATTTGTTTATTTGCATCGTCCCATCATTAGCAGATATGAGTTTGCGTATTTTTAGACAGTGGCTTTATGCATGCAGTTAACCAGGTTCATAACCAACATTAAATCTTCTGGATCTTTTTAGCGCGTGCTAGTTGAATGGGCCAGTTTGACTCCTTATGTTGAACATGAAAACAAACTACACATCAAGTGAGCATGGGTTCTCTGCATAAGTCTAAACTCGGTTTTACTGGAAAACTTGGTTTCCTCTTCCTTTGCTCCCTTTGTTTGTGTTACTTATGCTGGTCTTATTCTTTTCACGTATTGTTTCACACACATGCACACTTAGGATTTCTTGATGAACATGGTGTTTTTGGTACAGTTCATGTGTCACGCATTTGGAGAAGGATCACACATTTCTCTAATAAATGAAGCATAAAGCTGTCTTTTAGATCTGCAGGAATGTACATTTATAGAATTATAACGCTAACCTTTTTTGTTTTGCAGTGAATCCCCTGAAGAAGGGACAGTAGTCCCGAAATGCATTGGGCTTACGTCTTTAAGTTATGTTTTGCTGTAATGATGTTGTCATAGTATTGTTAATTTCTGTAAAGTTATTGTTACATCAGTAGAGTATTGGTATGTATTGTTGAGAAAACAAGTAATTTTCTTGGTTGAAACTCCATGTTTAAACAATATTAAATGTTTGTTTGGTTGAAGAGTATTGAATGTTATGTTTTCAAATATGATGGATTGTACATCAATTTAAGTTGTGCGCACCTGAGTCCAGTAGGACGGTTGGCTACTGGCCCCCCTTTTTTTGTCTGATACAGTGTTGTAGGTACACACCATCAGGTGCAGCACACTGATCATTAGACAGTTAGATTTTTTGTCTACAAAGTTAAAGCGAGGAGTGCGTAGTACACACTATCACTCCAGTTTACATACTGCCAGGTCTAAGTTCCAGCAGGGTCATGATTTTGTTGTCAGTGACCTCTGGGTCAGCATTCTTGGGACCAGATGTACCAAAGGGTTTTACCCAATCAGGAGTGCCTCTACTTTGCTTTGGTTAGGCTTAGTGTGCTGCTAACTGTTGTGAATTAGGTTGCTGGTCAGGCATACTACACTGAAATCTTGATAGGTCTGTTGTGGACCAAAGGGAGGACATGCCATGGACACAGCAGCATTGTTGCTAAACTTCCTTTCACTCATGTTGTGGTTATGTGTCCATATATGTGTGATTGCTCATAACTGCCAGGGGCTCCTGTCATGTGTGGCGCTCTCTGCCAGACCTAGCTTTTTGCACAGTGTTTAGGGATTGTGAGTTGCTAATTGCGATTCTTTGTGGATCACAATTAGGATATTACAATTCCTAATTTACTAAAATGTACCATTTAGTAATAGCGATTCCTAACAGGATCGCAATAGAACTACATCATGAATATTAATAAGGTAGGCCGCAATTTGTGACCCATTAGGAATCGCTGCTACCAAAGTGATGGTGATAATGGTCTGCTATGGTCCGCAGACCACCATGTCTGTGATTGCTTTTTAATAAAGCAAATTTTCTTCTTTTTTTTTTTAAGGCAGCAGTTTTCATTATTAAAAAACGAGATGCATTAAAAAAATGAAATGATTAATTTTTATTTTTAAGAGCAGACAGTGGTACCTTGGACCACTGCCTGCTCTTAAAAAAAATTTGTTCCAATATTCACAAAGGGAAAGGGGTCCTGTGGGGACCCCTTTCCATATGCGAATGGTTACCACTTCAATGAATCAATAAATTAATCAATTAATCAATCAGGGTTGGTAAAGCGTAACTACTCACCCGTGAGGTATTTAAGGTGCTGGCGGTTAGGGGGGCAGCTCCATTGAGTGTTGGGATCGTCCAAAAAGCCAGGTCTTGAGGTCGTTCCTGAACAGGGGCAGTGTGGGAGATTGCCAGATGTGGACGGGGAGGGTGTTCCAGGATTTGGCTGCGAGGTAGGAGAAGGACTTCCCTCCCGTTCTAGTCTTGCTGAGATGTGGGACGGTGGAAAGAGAGAGCTGGGCTGATTGAAGGTGTTGTTTGCATGTGTGGAGAGAGAGGCGGCTGTTCAGGTATGCAGGTCAGGTGTTGTGAAGGGACTTGTATGCGTGGGAGAAGAGTTTGAAGGTTAATCTTCTTTTGACTAGAAGCCAGTAGAGATCGCAGAGGTGTTGGGTGATGTGGCTGTGAGGGGGGATGTGGAGAATCAGTCTGGTTGGCATTCTGGACAGTCTGGAGTTTGCGAAGGAGTTTCTTGTTGATGCCGGCATAGAGAGCATTGCTGTAGTCCAGTCTACAGCTGGTGAGTGCGTGCATGACAGTTTTTCTGGTTTCAGTTGGGATCCATCTGAAAGACTTTCGAAGAATGTGGAGGGTGTTGACGCAGGTCCAGGAGACGGCGTTGATCTGGGTGTTCATTGTGAGGAATGAGTCTAGTATGATGCCGAGCTTTCGTGCATGGTACTCTTTCTGCACTTGTCTTGCCTCTTTCTGTACTACCCTTGCTTATTTCTGTAGTGTCTTGCTTCTTTATGCACTTCTCTTGCTTCTTTCTATAACTTTCTTGCCTCTTTCATCACTTCTCTTGCTTGTTTCAGAACCTCTCTTGCTTCTTTCTGTACTTCTTTTGTTTCTTTCTGTACCTTCCTTCTCTTTCTAAACTTCGCTAGTCTCTTTCAGCATTTCTCTTGCTTCTTTCTGCACTTCTCTTGCTTCTTTCTGTACATTTCTTCTTCTTTCTGTACTTCTCTTGCCTCTTTCTGCATATTTCTTCCTCTTTCTGTACCTCTCATGCTTTTTTCCACACATCTCTTGCCTCTTTCTGCACCTCTCTTGTCTCTTTCTGCACCTCACTTTCTTTTTCTGCACCTCTCTTGCTACTTTCTGTACCTCTCTTGCTTCTTTCTGTGCCTTTGTTCTTTTTTCAATATTTCTCTAGTCTCTTTCTGCATTTCTCGTGCTTTGCTCTGTACTTCTCTTACTTCTTTTGGTACCTTTCTTCTTTTTGTGTACTTCTCTTGCCTCTTTCTGCACATTTCTTCCTGTTTCTGCACCTCTCTTGCTTCTTTCCCACCTCTCTTGCTTCTTTCTGCACCTCTCTTGCATCTTTCTGTACTTCACTTTCTTTTTCTGCACCTCTCTTACATCTTTCTGTACCTCTCTTGCTTCTTTCTGTGCCTCTCTTACTCTTTCTTCATTTTTCTTCCTCTTTCTGTACCTCTCTTGCTTCTTTTTATACTTCTCTTGCCTCCTTCTACACTTCTCATGCTTCTTTAGGTACCTTTCTTTCTCTTTCTGCACTATTGTTGCCTCTTTCTGTACCTCTCTTTTTTCTTTCTGCAGTTCTCTTGCTTCTTTCTACACCTTTCTTCCTCTTTCTGTACTTCTATTGCCTCTCTCTGTACCTCTCTTGCCCTTTTCTGTACATCGGTGAACTATTTCTATACCTCTCTTGCATCATTCTACACTTCATTTGCTTCTTTCTGTATATTTCCTCCTCTTTCTGTACTTCGCTAGTCTCTTTCTGTATTTCTATTGATTTTTTCTATGCCTTTATTCCTCTTTCTGCACTTCTCTTGCCTCTTTCTGTACTTCTTTTGCCTCTCTCTGTACCTTTCTTCTTTCTGCACTTCTCTTGCATCTTTCCGCACATGTCTTACTCTTTCTTCACCTCTCTTGCTTCTTTATGCCCCATCTTGCCTCTTTCTGTACCTCTCTAGCTTCTTTCTGTACCCCACTTCCTTCTTTCTGCACCTCTCTTGCTTTTTGTGCACCTTTCTTCCTCTTTCTGCACTTCTCTTTCCTCTCTCTGCACCTTCCTTGCCTCTTTCTGCATCTCTCTTAACTATTTCTGTACCACTCTTGCTTCTTTCTGCACTTCACTTTCTACTTTTTGCACCTCTCTTGCTTCTTTCTGCTCTTCTCTTGCTTTGTTCTGTACTTCTCTTGCCTCTTTCTGCCCCTTTCTTCCTCTTTCTTTAACCTGCTTCCTCTTTCTGCACCTCTCATGCTTCCTTCTGCACTTCTCTTGCCTCTTTCTGAATTTCTCTTGCCTCTTTCTGCACTTCTTTGTCTTCTTTTTTCACCTCTCTTGATCCTTTTGGAACCTCTCTTGCTTCTCTCTGCACTTTTCTGGCCTCTTTCTGTACCTTTCTTGCTTCTTTTTGCACCCATCTTCCTCTTTCTACACCTTTCTTCCTCTTTCTGCACCTCTCTTGCTTCTTTCTGCTCTTCTCTTGCCTCTTTCTGCATCTCTCTTGTCTCTTTCTGCACCTCTCTTGCTTCTTTTTGTACTTCTCTCACCTCTTTCTGTACTTCTTTTGCTTCTTCCTTCTTATAGCACCTACCTTGATTCTTTCTGCACTTCTCTTGCCTCTTTCTACACCTTTCTTCCTCATTCTGTACTTTTTGTTTTCTACCTTTCTTGCTTCTTTCTGTACCTCTCTTGCCTCTTGTTGCACCTCTCTTGTTTCATTCTATACTTCTCTTGCTTCTTTCTGTGCCATTCTTGCCTCTTTTTGTATTTCTGTCACTTCTTTCTGCACCTTTCTTCCTCTTTCTGCTCCTCTTTTGCCTCTTTCGGCACCACACTTGCCTCTTTCTGTACCTCTCTTGCCTCTTTCTGCACCTCACTTGCCTCTTTCTGTACCCCTCTTTGCTCTTTCTTTATTCTCTTGCTTCGTTCTGCACCTCTGTTGCCTCTTTTTGCAGGTATCTTGCTTCTTTTTTTTTTAATTCTTTTTTTATTTTAATGCTTCACAATAATACAGAAAAGAGAAATTAGAGAAAAAAATCGTGACGGACATACTTAACATAAAATTTGGTATCACACAAAAATTTGATAGCAACAAAAGGCTGTATCTTCCAGGTCATTTACAATAAGAAAAAAGAACAAAATATAAACTAAACTTAAGGCTGGGAATACACCTGTTAATTATATATCTCAACTAAAAAAAAACAGGAACGTAGAAAAGAGAGATCATTGATCTATTACTTGAGCCACTCACGAACAGGAGTCCAGATCTTTTGGCCCAACTCGGAGCTCCTTTTACCACGCCTCAAATAGACTGCAGACTCCAGATTATAGAGATCTAGAATCCGGGATCTCCAATTAAAAAAAGTTGGGGCTTCTGAGCTAAGCCATTGTGACGTGATGCATAACCGAATTAAGGACATTGTTATAAACAGAAAAGCTGAGACATGCCTTGTCCTTTCAACTGACGTAATACCCTCAAATCGGAGCATCACCATCTCTGGAGAGATATCAAGGGAAATGCTAAGCGTAGAATTTATAAAATGCTCAACATCAGATAAGAAGCCCGCTAACTTTGGACAGGAATAAAACATATGGATATCATTAGCAGCCTGGAGCCCACATCTGACACAGCAATTACCCTTACAACCTCCCCATTTTGCAATTTTTGCCAGTGTATAATACAGATCGAATAGTGCCATGTAGCTTTGAGTGCGGAGGCTCCCAGGTATTAAGGCATAACTTGCTAGCTCCAACGACATACTAATATCCACTCCAACTTTGCCTAATTTACCCTGCCACTTTAGATTCTGCAGTGCCAAGTCATCAGGGAGATTGGATATCAGATATTGATACAAAGCCCCAATTTTAGCCCTTCTTTGAATTAATTCAAATAAAATGACTTTTTTTAAAAGATTTGGTGTTTGGTGCTGTTTTTTATCAATAAAGCTTCTGATCTGTAAATATTTAAAGAAGTCATGGGTTTTAAGATGATACCTCTCCTTTAAAGAGGAAAAAGAGGCCATTTGTCCATCAATACCCAAGTCACCGATTACTGCCAACCCCGATGACTGCCACCTGTAAATGACCTGATCTTGGAAAATAGCTGGCAAGAGTCGAGCAGCAGTAAAGGGAGTATAACAATTAATATTTGGAATTGACCATTTACGGCGAATTTTACGCCAGACTGAAAACATAGCCCCGATAACCTTAAACTTTGTTTTTTTGTAATAACTCGGCTCCAGAATCCGCAAAAGCACACCCTTAGCAGTCTCACCCAGGCCCAGTTCATAGATGGTAGGTCTACAAAAGATCAGAACCTCCGCACTGTCACCCAGCAATGGAAGCCCAAGATGTTGGAGCATGGCTGACCAGTAGTATAATAAAAGATTAGGGACTGACCAACCCCCACGATCTCTAGAGAGACACATCCATTTGGCTGCCCTACGTGGGCGGCGGTATCCCCAAAGAAATCTAGTACATATTCTTTCGGCCCTGGCCATGCTTTGCTGTGAAAACTCCAATGGAATGGTCCGAAATTAATACAGAAACTTTGGAAGGACCATCATTTTAAGAACATTACATCGGCCATATAAAGAAAGATGTAGATTATTCAATCTTCCCAGCTTGAAGTTGACTGATTCAATAACCGGGAGAATATTTAAATCTGGAATATTATCGACTTGGGCAGTAATTTTGACCCCTAGATATGTTGCATCTGGAACCACAGGAGCTTGGGAGGAACTCATAGTACATGTTTGGATAACCTGTGTTTTTGTAACATTGAGCTTATAGCCTGATAAGTGGCCAAACTGCTCTGCTAAGGTTTTTAAAGCAGAGAAGGCAAGGGCAACATCGCTGGTTAGAACCACAATATCGTCTGTGTATGCCAATGTCTTACACTCTGTACCATTGACCCTAACAGGCAAGATATCCAAAGCACCTTCGATCTTACCAAGAAAGGGGTCAATATACAGAGCAAATAGCAAAGGCGAACAAGGACACCCCTTCCTGGTGCCCCTACTAATATTAATAGCCGCTGAGACTAGACCAGAGATACGCAAATTTGCTACTGGAGAGATATATAATGATTGAATAGCCTGAATAAACTTGGCACTGAAACCCTTCCAGCGGAGAACTGCCCATAAAAACCCCCAGGCGACCCTGTCAAACGCCTTTTCGGCATCCAACAGGATCACTCTGAGGGGTGAATCTGTAATTTGAGCCCAATTCAACAATGCAATCACACGCCGGACATGGTCAGCTGTATCCCTGCCCAGAATGAAATCGTTCTGACGGAATGAGACCAATGGAGTAATTACTAGCGCCAATCTGGTTGATAAGATTTTAGAATATATTTTACTGTCTGTGTTTATCAAGGAGATGGGCCGAAAGGATGAGGGGTTTAACTCCGGCTTATCTTTTTTAAACAAAAGAACAATAGTAGTTTGACGCCAAGAGTCCGGTATAATACCCCCCTGTGCTGCCCTAAAAACTGATAAGATGTCCTGGCGAATCTCCTGGCCAAACGTCCTATAAACTTCCAACGGGATGGCATCTGGACCTGCAGCCTTGCCATTAGCGAGTGAATTGATAGCCAACTCAACCTCCTCCCACTCTATGGGGCAGATAAATCTTCATTTTGCTGAGTTGTAACTTGGAGGGTGTCAATATCCTGAAAGAAATCCCCGGCATCAGACAAACTATCAGAGCTAGAACTCTCCTCTGTATAAAGTATAGTATAAAACTCATGGAAAACACCCATGACACCCTCCTGTGTATCATGAACATGGCCCTGATCGTCTTGAATTCTGATGGTCCGATTAGCAAGGCTCTTCTGCTGAAGCTGTTTGGCTAAGATTTTGCCGGATTTTTCCCCAAAATTGTAAGTCATAGTACGATATTGTAAATACTTAGCAGCTAAGTCCTGCCCAAAAAAATCCAGAAGTTTGGACTTAATTATGGCTACTAATTGCTGGCTTTGACTAATATCAAGACCCATCTTGATCATGCGTGTTAGTTCCACCTCTGCGACCATAAGCTCCTCAATGCGCCCCTTGATTTGTTCTTGGATAGTTTTCCGCCTGAAAGCTGAGAAGCTCTTGGTTTCACCATGAATTGCAGCTTTAAGTGTATCCCATACTATACTATTAAAAGCAGTCCCCCTATTAATGTTTAAGAACTCAATTAACCACTTCCTCATATGATCCCGATAAGCCTGTTCTAATAATAATTTCCTTTCAAATGTCCAGACCCTAGGGACCCTAACCACACGCAGAAAGGGACATTGTATAATCAGAGGATTGTGGTCAGATAAAATTCTTGGGGGGGCAGAAATGGAGGCGACTTCTGCTAGCTGATCTGAGATAAAAAAAATAGTCCAAACGGACCATTTTATTGTGTGGAGCAGAAAAATATGTGTAGCCATCTTGATCCTTATTATGCCGGTACCAGAGGTCAGTTAAGCAATGTTCTTGAGTCAAAGCTTGGAGAGCCCTAAACACCCTGGGTTTCCTACCAGAATATTTTTGAGCACCGGCTATGTTAAAATCCCCAGACAAATTAATATTCATATCACCAGAAAAACAGATAGGATGTGGCCAGAGTGCTAATTCTACATTTAAATAATTTTTCACCTCCGGATCATCCAGATTTGAGCCATAGATAGTGCAGATAGTTAATGATCTATTATTAATTACCAGTTCAACTATTACCCATCTACCCGCACTATCTTGGCTAGTTTTCCTACAGATTCCGACCCCACGTCTCAGCAAAATGGCCACGCCTCTAATCACAGAGGTCTGGCGGGAGCATCCAATTAAATCATAACCAGGGATCTTCAGATACTCCCGTTTGTCCCAAGGTGTGTGCGTCTCTTGTAGACAGAGTACCTCTATCTGCATGGTTTGAACAATTTTGAAAAACAGAGCCCTTTTCTTAGCATCATTGAGACCACATATGTTCCATGAACATAAACATAGTTTACCCACCCCCATTTAAATTCATGAGCAGACCTAATCTACAGCAAAAAATAATGACCATTTTAATCCAACAATCTAAAAAAGTACAATGACTAGTAATGAAAAAAGAACCATAAATGCCACGACCAAGACTCAAATTCAAGCATTTAAAGACCCCCCACCCCTGCCATCCCCCTTCCCGCCACCCTTAACCCCACCCCCCTTCAGCAGCCCCACCCTGACACCCCCCGAACCCCTCACCCCCCTTGTTGGGCAACAGGACTGAAGTCCTTGTGATGGAAGAAGCTGGCTTACCCCCGCTCTCCCCTGGCCTTGGGCTGGAACCCCCCCAATCCTAAAAATAATTGCTTGAGGATGTGCCTTCAGAGAGAAAAGAGAAGAGAAAGAAAAACAGATAAATTCACCAAAGCAAAAAAACTCTCCACAAGACAATATTATTATATACTGGAACAAACTCATATCTTTAAGAACCTGAAACTCCTAGAGCAGAAAAATATTTTTAAAAAACAGAGGCAAGAAGTGGCTAAATTGTATTTAAGAACTCCTTAGCCTGAATTTCAGAGACAAAAAACCTAGTCTGGCCCTGATGCAAAATTTTCAATTTACAGGGAAAGAGTAGGAATGCTTGTGACCCTTTCAACTGAAAAGGTGCTATTAGCTGTCGGAGCTGCCACCTCCGCTCTACAGTTGCTGGGCAAAAATCTGGCATAACAAAAAATTTGCAGCCTTTTCCTACCCTCCTTCTATCCGGTCTGGCCAGGTCATAAATCTTCTCCCTAGCTAGAAAGTTATTCAGGCAAATTAATATAGCACAAGGCTTTTCCATGGTCTGAGCAGACCGCTGTCTTTGCTTGAACGGGAAGCGATGTGCGCACTGGATTTCAGATCGCCAGTCCCACTGTGTAACATCAGGGAACGCCTCGGTAAATAGTTCCACAATGAACTGCCTAGCGTCTGATCCTTCACACCCTTCTAGAACCCCCAAAATCCTAAGATTGTTCCTCCTAGCCCTGTTTTCAAGATCAGTCAGCTTCCAGAGCATATCTTCCCTCTGTGTTTTGATAAGATCTGTAATGCCCTTCTGAGTGGCTAGATCATCTTCTAATGCCTCAACGATCCTAGACGCAATGTCGGAGCATGTTTTGGCCACTCTACGAATTGAATTTTGCATCCTCCGACATGCACCCTGGGTTCGTGCACTCTCAAGACGGGTCTCTTCACGATGGGTCATGATTGTTTGATAGATAATTGAGAGTGTCACCTCACCAGGGGGTGGCTGGGAGGGGTTAGTCCCCCTACCTGCTTGTTTGATAGACAATTGAGAGTGTCACCTCACCAGGGGGTGGCTGGGAGGGGTAAGCCCCCCTACCCGCTATCTTGCTTCTTTCTGCACCTTTTGTCTTCTTTTTACACTTCTTTTTCCTCTTTTGTACCTTTCTTGCCTCTTTCTGCAACTCTCTTACCTCTTACTGTACCATTCTTGCCTCTTTTTCCACTGCTCTTGCTTCTTTCTGCACCTCTCTTGCCTCTTTCTGCACCTCTCTTGCTTCCGTCTGTACTTCTCTTGCCTTTTTTGTACATCTCTTGCCTCTTTCTGCACTTGTCTTGCCTTTTTCTGTAACTTTCTTGCTTCTTTCTGTACGCTCTTGCTTCTTTCTGCACCTCTCTTGTCTCTTGCATCACTTCTCTTGCTTGTTTCTGCACCTCTCATGCTTCTTTCTTTATTTCTTTTGCTTCTTTCTGTACCTTTCTTCTTCTTCCAATATTTCTCTAGTCTCTTTCTGCATTTCTCTTCCTTTTTCTGCACCTCTCTTGCTTCTTTCCATTCCTCTCTTGCCTCTTTCTGCACCTCTCTTGCATCTTTCTGTGCCTCACTTTCTTTTTCTGCACCTCTCTTGCTTCTTTCTGTACCTCTCTTGCTTCTTTCTGTGCCTCTCTTACTCTTTCTTCACTTTTCTTCCTCTTTCTGCACCTCTCTTGCTTCTTTTTATACTTCTCTTGCCTCCTTCTACACTTCTGTTGCTTCTTTATGTACCTTTCTTTCTCTTTCTGCACGATTGTTGCCTCTTTCTGTACCTCTCTTTTTTCTTTCTGTAATTCTCTTGCTTCTTTCTACACCTTTCTTCCTCTTTCTGTACTTCTCTTGCCTCTTTCTGCACCTCTCTTGCCCTTTTCTTTACATCTCTTAACTATTTCTGTGCCTCTCTTGCTTCATTCTACACTTCATTTGCTTCTTTCTGTTCATTTCCTCCTCTTTCTGTACTTCTCTAGTCTCTTTCTGTATTTCTATTGATTCTTTCTTTACCTTTATTCCTCTTTCTGCTCTTCTCTTGCCTCTTTCTGTACTTCTTTTGCCTCTCTCTGTACCTTTCTTCTTCTTTCTGCACTTCTCTTGCCTCTTTCCGCACATGTGTTACTCTTTCTGCACCTCTCTTGCTTCTTTATGCCCCATCCGGCCTCTTTATGCACCTCTCTAGCTTCTTTCTGTACCTCACTTCCTTCTTTCTGCACCTCTCTTGCTTCTTTGTGTACCTTTTTTCTCCTTTCTGCAAACTCTTTCCTCTCTCTGCACCTTCCTTGCCTCTTTCTGCATCTCTCTTAACTATTTCTGTACCACTCTTGCTTCTTTCTGCACTTCACTTTCTACTTTTTGCACCTCTCTTGCTTCTTTCTGCTCTTCTCTTGCTTTGTTCTGTACTTCTCTTGTCTCTTTCTGTACCTTTCTTCCTCTTTCTTTAACCTGTTTCCTCTTTCTGCTCCTCTCTTGCTTCCTTCTGCACTTCTCTTGCCTCTTTCTGCATTTCTCTTGCCTCTTTCTGCACTTCCTTGTTGTAGGAGAGTAGGATCTGCCTCTTATGTTGCCCCCACTTTTTTTCTGATGTTAAGACTGGTTTCTGGCTATAGTCTGGCTGGGACCCTGCTAATCAGGGCCCCAGCATCTCTGTTCTCTCTAAACAACACGGAGCGCATATTGGGTGCACTAGTGATTGGATACTGTGGTGCCTTGTGAGCCCCTAGTATATGGTACCTTAGGTACCAAGGGCATAGGTACTTCACAGACCTACCAGGGGCTGAAGCATGTATTATGCCACCCCTGGGAAGCAGACTAAATCTGACACCACAGGCAGGCTACTGCAGCCTGGGTGAGGAAGTGTTAGCACTCCTCACTGAGATATAGGTTCACTATATCTCACCCTGCACACACATATAAACCTATCAGTCACCCCTAAGGCAGGCCCTATCAATCCTGAGGGCAGGGTGCTTGGTTTCCATGTGAGGGGGTGCCTCTGCCTGAGCAGGGCCCCTCTGAAGCTATCAGAGTCCATTCTCTGGGGCTGTTTGTGAATGCGGTCAAACCATATACTCTTAAGTGCATTATAACCTTGCGGTAAATGCTAACTTTGGAATGGCTGCATCAAAACATGTTGTGTTTGATGTCAAATGCTTTGGAATCATACCCCCACACCAGTAACTGGTGTGGGAGAATGATCCCACCCTTCTAGAGGGATAGACATGTACCGACTGTGGAAACACGGTAGAATCCTGAAGAGCCGTGGCATCACAAAATGGATGCCACCAGTCACAGACACTGGGCTGCCCTCCTACTGCTGACCGCCACTCGCAGTGGAGGAGGCCCAACAATAGGCATCCTGTCACAGGGAGGTGTAACCACCTCCCAGACAGGGTTTAGTGTATTGGGGCTGGGTGGGTGCACTCCTAGAGTGCTTTGAAGTCCTGCACTTATGGAGCAGTAGGCTCCTCTGTGCATACACCAGTTCAAACCGGCTCAGGGGCTACCTGCCCCTGCTCTGGCGCGATACTGGACAAAGGTAAGTGGGTGTAGCCACCCACTCCCCTGACCCTCCCTTAGGTCGGGTCATAGAGCTAGTCCCTCCCTTCCTTGCAGTATAAGTTAGAAAACCCTTGCCATTGCAAACTAGATATCCCTGGATGACGCTCTGAAGAAGAATCCTGGACCTTCGATGTTCCAATACCTTTGGAAGATGGAAGAATCTCCCTTGGAGTCAAGGAGTGACTCCCCTGCTTGGTAGGCACCCAATCTTGCAATCAAAGGTCGCAAACTGTCCCGCTCCCGCCGGAGTCTGAAGTCCGTGCAGCCCAGGAAGACGATTTCCTGACTTCTCCAAGGCCACCATGAGTCCCCAGTGATGCTGAGGCAAGTGGACCCCACGAGTGACGAGGAACCTCAGTCCCTGGGTACCGTGCACTATTTTGGAGCGCAAACCCTTCACAATTTTCTACAAACTTGTGCATTGGACCACATGTGGTCCAAGCCTCCAGCGGGATTTCCACTGAAGATCAGAGGCCTAACCCATCCCAAGTGATTGTGGATCCCTGTTGAGTGAATCCTCCCAAGGCATCTTCGCGATCCATTGCCGGTTTGCTCGGGGGTCCTCTGAAGACTTTTCTACAGTTCCAAAGGGCTCCCCTGGTTCCTCCAGGCCTGCCCTGACTTAACCTTGCTGGGTGAGTCCCTCAGACCTTGCTGGTCATCAGCGCTGACTTATTACCTTTTCCACGAGACTTGCTGTTACCAAGGCTTATTGGCTCCAATCTGGTCACCGACACCGCAGTAAGCTGCAGACTATGTGGGACACGCCGAATCCAGCTCCTGGTTGTCAACGACACCTCCTGGACCTTGTGGCTGAAGAGTCAAGACACCTGTGATCACCTGAAATCACCCGACGACTGTGGACTTCCATCATCCTTGCCCCGGGTCACTGCCAAGTGACTTTGAACCTTGAACTGCTTTCAGGTCTTCCTTCTTCTGAATCCAGCCTTGGATTCCACCAGACACTTCTCCTGTCTTCACAAGCAGCAAGTCTTCTTTGGATCCCATTGAAAAGGACGCCACGACCTGACACCAAAATACACCTATGCACCCAGCTTCCTTGGGTGAGGTAACTCCAGCACTACGGTGCTCCTATGGGTGCTGGCTCTAGAACTACTTACCCTGTAAGTGACTTGCTTGTAGACTCTCCCAAAGTATCCTTAAACTCTAAATTTCCAATCGCGACTTGCTCCATTGAAGTCAATTGGGATCCGCGGCTGTGTTCTCACACTGCATGCGTCTCCTGTGGGTCCTTTACTTACCTGCCTTGGGTAGATTAGTGAGGCCCAAGCGCTTCTGAAGGCCCTAGGCCTTGTCCCATTGCAAGTCGTTATTCTTAAGTCTCTTTTTTAGTATAGGGTCTGGTACCCCCCTAGGGCCCCAGCCATATTTGTGCTTAACTTGTTGTGAAATGTTGATTTATGCATATGTTCCTGACTTCTAATCTCATATAGAGTGTGTCTAGTAATAAATACATATATATATGTTTTACATATATACCTGTGTGGTGTCCTTTCATTTAGTAATTCAAGAGATTATAAGGTAAAACAAGCTGCTTTACATTCCTCTAAAGACTTAGCCTGAAGGCTGCTCTCCACCGCTACCACTAGGATAGCTTTCTTTAAAAGGTTGTCTTAAACCTACTACCATAAGAGTCGAATTGTACTGGTGCAAGGTGGCCACTTTAACTAGTGACCAGCATATACCAGGCCAACTTCTCACATTGGTGGGCAGCGTGTGGGATTCCAGCTTGCCATTGTTTTACCAGAAAATCTCTATTTGAATTACTAACTGAAAACCACTATAGGTACTCAAGGTACATATAAAGTCAAGCTTAGTATCAATAAGTTCTACTGAACTTAGATCTGTGTGTCAAGGGATAGCACACCCTTTCTATGGCTCACGCTAGGATCAGTAGGCCACAAACTAGTGTAGGTAGTACAACACTGCACAACACTAGAATGTTCTTAAGGGGTTGAACCAATGGGTCCACTCAGCCTCAGTATAAGGACATGACTTGAAAGCCATGTGTGCTGCAAGGCACATGAAGCTAGGACAGAGTCCCTTCACACTACACCTGATAGATCTGCTGACAGCAGATGAGCTTAGATTAGCTCTAGGAGCTAATAGGTCTGAATCAGGGGGTGGGTCAATTGCAGTGTCTGGGTCAGATGATGAAAATCAAGATGACCAGGACTCTGTGATTGAAGGGCCAGATCCACAAGGGTCTGAAAAGGACAGAGGATTTATCCCTAAGAGAACTGACAGAGTGGAGGAAAGGCCTAGGTCCCTTTCTAGGGAGTCTGACCACTCCTATCACTCTGGCAGGGAATCTGTCCAGCAGAGGAACTCATACTTTCCTTGAAGGGAGACCTCCTCTGAAAGAATGTACAAACTGCTGCAGTATGAGGAAGCAAGATTTGCCCTCAAAACCAAGCAGTTGGCATTAGATAGAGAAGGCTTTGCGCTCCAGAGAGCTTCTAGAAGAGAGGGGTTAGAACCCCCTGGTGGCAGCAACTGTGTCCCTAGAGGTAGAGACTATATGCCAGACCATAGGAACCTGAGTAAGGTTGTGCCTCCCTACCAGAGTGGGGATGATATCCATAAATGGATAACTGCTATGGAAAGGGACTGTAGAGTACAACAGGCCCCCCAAAAACAGTGGGCAGCAATCTTGTGGCTCACCTTTTCAGATAAAGGTAGAGACAAACTCCTCACTGTTAGAGAAGAGGATGCTGATGACTATGAAGTCCCGAAGAGTGCATTGATAGATGGGTTTGGCTTAACCACTGAGCAGTACAGGTTGAAGTTCAGAGACACCCAAAAAGCACAGACTCAGGACTGGACTGACTTTGTAGATTGTGCAACCAAGGCTCTGGAGGGTTGTCTGGTTGGCATTAGGGTTACTGATTTCAAGGGATTGTATAATCTAATGATGAGAGAACAGATCCTTAATAATTGCCAGAACCAATTGTTGCATCAATACTTGGTGGACTCTGATCTGACCTCTCCCCAAGAATTGGGAAAGAAGGCAGACAAATGGGTCAGAACCAGTGTGAGGCAGAAAACCCAGAACCAAGGGGGTGACACCAAGAAGCAGGATTCTAAGGGCTCTGAGAAAGGTGGGGATAAGTCAAAAGACCAGAAGTCTTCACAAGGGCCCCAAAAATCTGCATCTGGTGGGGATTCACAGTCCAACAAGGGGAAAGGCCAAAAGAAGCCCAGGTGCAAATTCTGTAATCAGAAAGGACACTGGAATTCTAATTGTAACAAGTCCAAAGACCAAACCACTACCACTCCTGCCCCTAAGGCATCTGTTCCCCCTAGTGCAGCTACTGGTGGAGGTGATACTCAGAATAAGGGTGTAGTAGGGTTGACCCTGGGTTCTGAAGTGGACTCTGGCCTACTCAGAGTACCCACTCAGGCATTGCTGATTTGTGATGGAGACATTGATATGTCCTTGCTAGTGAGCCCCAGTAATCTGGGGAAATACAAACAGCAGCCTGTAATAAATGGCAAACAGGTTTTGGCATTTAGGGACACAGGTGCTAGTGTCACCATGGTGGCAGAGGATCTTGTGGACCCTGGACAGATCATCCTGGGCGAAATGTACCAGGTTACCAATGCAAGCAATGTCAGGACCAACCATAGTCTGGCAGTTGTGAATTTCTCCTGGGGAGGGGTAACTGGCCTTAAGAAGGTTGTAGTCAGTGCAGACCTCCATGTAGGATGTCTATTGGGCAATGATCTGGAGACTTCTGCCTGGTGTGAAGTAGAGTTATGGAGTATGGACTCATGCTGAGATGTTGGGCATCCCTGCAGAGGTATTTGCTGTGACCAGGTCACAGGCCAAAATGCATAACACTGAACTAGCTCTGGATCCTGATATCATGGACCAGGTGCTTCCCAAGAAGAGGAGCAGTAGGGTTAAGGCAGTGCCTTCCCCTCTGTCTCAGATCACAGATTCACCTCTTGAGGGAGGAGAAGCAGATCCTGAAGAAGGAACTGCCCCAGAGGGACTTGAGCCTGATCAGGTTGAGTTCATGGGGGCAGGGGGCCCTTCTAGGGAAGATCTGAGTAAGGAGCAACAGTGCTGCCACTCTCTTGAACCCCTCAGACAGCAGGCTGCTGCTGAGGCTGCTGGGAGTGCTAGTGTGTCCCATAAAGTTTATTGGGATGAGGGACTCCTATATTCTGAGGGTAGAGATCCAACCCCTGAAGCCACCAGGAGGTTGGTAATACCTCAGAAGTTTAGGGGGATCCTCTTGACCGTAGCACATGACATCCCTTTGGCAGGTTATTTGGGCCAAAACAAGACCTGGGATAGGCTTGTTCCACATTTTCATTGGCCACATATGTCAGAGGACACCAAGGAGTTTTGTCGCTCCTGTGTCACTTGACAAGCCAGTGACAAGTCAGGTGGCACAACAAAGGCCTCCCTGATACCACTACCTGTCTTGGGGGTACCATTTGAAAGGGTAGGGATTGACATAGTTGGTCCCCTTGACCCTCCAACTGCATTTGGACACAGATTTATCCTGGTGGTAGTGGATCATGCCATCAGGTACCCAGAGGCAATTCCCCTGAGGACCACCACAGCCCCTGTGGTGGCAAGAGCCCTCATTGGACTTTTTTCCAGCGTGGGTTTCCCAAAGGAGGTCATCTCTGACAGAGGTACAAACTTCATGTCAGGATATTTAAAAGCAATGAGGAAGGAGTGTGGTTAAACTTAAAAAATTCACTACTCCCTATCACCCACAATGCAAGGGAATGATTAAAGGCCTCCCAGAAAAGCTTAGGCGAAAATGGGACCTTCTTATTCCCTGCCTTTTGTTTGCTTACAGAGAGGTTCCACAGAAGGGGGTTGGTTACAACCCATTTGAGCTTCTGTTTGGGCATCCTGTAAGAGGTCCATTATGTCTGGTGAAGGAAGGCTGGGAGATACCTCTCAAACCCCCCAAACAGGATGTGATGGACTATGTACTTGGTCTCTGCTCCAGGATGGCCAAATACATGAAGAAGGCAACTAAAAACCTGGAGGCCAGCCAAGAATTACAAAAAACTTGGCATGACCAAAAGGCTGTGCTGACTGTGTACCAGCCAGGACAGAAAGTGTGGATGTTGGAGCCCGTGGCCCCAGCAGCCCTCCAAGACAAGTGGAGTGGCCCCCATACCATTGTTGAGCAAAAGAGAGAAGTCACCTATCTGGAGAATCTTGGAACTCCAAGGAGCCCCCTGAGGGTGCTCCATGTCAACAGATTGAAACCACATGTTGACAGGGCTGACATGGGCTTGCTCATGGCAACTGATGAGGAACAGGAGGAGGAGAGTGACCCTCTCCCTGACCTGCTCTCACAGAACCCTGATGATGGGTCAGTAGATGGTGTTGCTTTGGCGAGCAGCCTCACTGACCATCAACAAACTAATTACAGACTAGTTCTGCAGCAGTACAGACATATATTTAGCCTGACCCCTAGTCAGACTACCTGGTGCACCCATGAGGTGGACACTGGGGACAGTCTGCCTGTCAAGAGTAAAATCTACAGGCAACCTGACCATGTGAGGGGCTGTATCAGGACTGAAGTCCAGAAAATGTTGGAATTAGGTGTGATTGAGCCTTCAGATAACCCTTGGGCTAGCTTATTAGTCCTAGTGCCCAAACCTCATACCCAGGATGGTAAGAAAGAAATGGTACACAAAAGAGGCCAGAGAAGTGCAGAGAGAAGCAAGAGAGGTTCCAAAAGGATCAAGAGAGGTGAAGAAAGAAAACACGTGTGAGAAGTTGGCCTGGTATATGCTGGTCACTAGTTAAAGTGGCCACCTTGCACCAGTCAAATTCGACTCTTATGGTGGATAGGTTTAAAACAACCTTTTAAAGAAAGCTATCCTAGTGGTAGCTGTGGAGAGCAGCCTTCAGGCTAGGTCTCAGAGGAATGTAAAGCAGCTTGTTTTACCTCATAATCTCTTGAATTACCAAATGAAAGGACACCACACAGGTATATATATAAAATATATATGTTTTTATTTCTAGACACACTCTAAAAATCTCTTTATGAGATTAGAAGTCACAAACATATTGAACAAAGTCGTCAAGGCAGTGACGACTTCCTCAGACTCTATCTGATATAATTCAATTGGGAGGTCCGGACGGGCTCCCATTTGAATTATATCAGATAGAGTCTGAGGAAGTCGTCACTGCCTTGACGACTTTGTTCAATAAAATCTATTTATCGGGTGATACTATCCCGGATACCTGGTCTGAAGCGACAGTCACTCTGATCCTGAAGCCCAATAAAGATCCCCTGAAAATTGAATCTTACAGACCAATCTCATTGCTGAACACCGACTATAAAATCTTTGCAGGGGTCTTGGCAGCAAGGTTGGCCAAAGTCATTAAAACAATTGTGCATCAGGATCAGAGAGGTCTTATCCCCGACAGGCAGTTGAATGAGCTAACCTTCCAAGCTATCGCAACAGTAGATGTTGCAGTGGTTAAGAAGCTCCCGTTGACCCTTACGGCAATTGATGCCGCTAAGGCTTTTGATCAAGTAAATTGGTCCTACCTATGGTCGGCTCTATCTAGGTTCGGACTTCCCCCTAATTTTGTTTCAGCTGTTCGGTCCCTATATAAGAGCCCCAGAGCAAAAGTTTTGGTAAACGGAGTGCTTTCAGACTGGTTCATAATCTCTCGTGGGACTAGACAGGGGTGCCCCTTATCACCTCTGTTATTTAACCTTTATATTGAACCTTTTGTCTGTCAGCTCAGGGCTGACCCTGGGATCCATCCTTTCAGAATTGCAGACCTAGAACTAAAATTCACCCTATACGCCGATGATCTTCTCATGTTTACCTCTAATCCAGCTGAGGCTATTCCAAGACTGTTTGAGCAAGCAGAATTGTTCGGAGAAATCTTGGGGTATAGGGTAAATAAAGAAAAAACTGAGACCATGCATTGGAACCAGATACGAGGGGTGGTCGGAGCTAAGACACATATGAGGTATCTGGGTATAACGTTGGCACAAAATATTTCAGGAATAGCCAAAATAAATTTGACGAGGGTCGATAAGGATGTTTGTGGTCTATTGCAGCGATGGTCTGGCCTCTCCTTGAGTATTTTTGGCAGAGTAAATCTAATTAAAATGGTCATTCTGCCGAAGATTACCTTTTTGTTTGCCTCTATTCCACTGACATTCCCAGCACCAGATATTGCCAAAATACAGGGGAAAATAGGCTCCTTCATATGGAATACTAAGACATCGAGGATCTCCTGGAAAAAGTTGAGGAGAGGCCTTGGTATGGGAGGGCTGACCCTACCGGACTTACTTGCCTATTGTCACTCTTTCCATTTTAAGAACTTCAGAATGTTAGCCGGAAAGACGGATGCCTCCTCTCTGGGTTTATTGTTTCAAGCCCTACTACATGGTATACCTCAGGGGCAAGAACACTTTCTATTTAAATATGGCGATCCACGGTTTTTTAAGAAAGTCAGGCAAAAAATTCTTGACACTGCTCTCAGGAACTGGTTGTATGTTAGAAAGATTCTAAAAATTCCATACTATGCTGCTCAGGCCCCGATATGGGATTCCCCGGGTACACCAGATTGCCTGAATGATCAATTATCTCGTCCTCTTAAAGTGGCAGGCTTGTTTTTCTGGCAAGATCTACAGAAAGACTCGCGGCTCCTGAATTGGGAGTCTTTATCTTGCCTGACAGGTGGGACGCTATCAAGGTATCAAGGTACAAATATTATCAGCTGTCAGGATGGTGGGCAACTAAATCTTGGGAAGTTGAATCACTGAACCCCAAATTTGATTGTGTATCTAGGAGTGGCAGATGGAAGCAGGAGGTATCCTTTTGGTACTGGGCCATCCTAGAGTCGGAACCAATAACAGAATCCGAACTGCATAAGCTTTGGGGGAATGCTATAAACCCAGACTCTAATCTCATGGAATTATGGGGGGATTCTTTTACCATGTTACATGCAGTGGTCAAATTAGCTGCACTTAAAAGAAATCATTTATATACTGCATATAGAGCTTATATATCCCCTAAAAAGCTAACAAAGATAACAGGCTTATGCCATCTTTGCCCAAGATGTAAAATGCCTGCAGCTGACGATTGCCATATGTTTATAGATTGCCCTGAGATAGTAAGCTACTGGGCCACGGTGCGAGATTTTTTAGTTGAGGTATCACATAAACATATTGAAGTCACGTCAGAAATGATTATATTTGGACTGCACACAGATTACCATCTCAATGACCCGACATCTAAATTTATCTTTTACGTGGTTATTTTGGCAAGACGAGAGATATGTAGAGCCTGGAAAAGCATAAGTGCTCCAACCTTTACAGAATGCCTGAAACATATAATATATACTAGTGAATCTGATATGGCTGACGGAAATAGTTATGGAAAAATCTGGGCATCACTTGTTGCATGGAGGAATAGATAAAGAACATTCCAATGATTTCACCTGGGCACTGTTGGTTTGATCCCTCCAAAATAGTGCGGGGTTATCTGGTTGCGCGAAAAGGAGTGGACGTTTAAAAACAGTGGTTGCTTGAGGGTCTGAGCCTCTCTCTCTCCACACCGGTCTCCAATATCAGGGCCTGGTCACTTTGATCGGTGGAGAGGGGTGGTGGCCTCCCATCAAGAATGCCCATCTTGGTATATGAGGAAAAAAAAAAAAAAAAAAAAAAGAAGTCACGAACATATGTACAAATCAATGTTTGACAACAAATTAAGCACTTATATGGCTGGGGCCCTAGGGGCGTACTAGACCATATACTAAAAAAGAGGTATAAGAAGAACGACTTGAGAAGGGAGAATGCCTAAGATCTTCAGAAGAGCTGGGACCTCACTAATCCACCCAAGGCAGGTAAGTAAAGGACCCACGGGAGACGCATGCAGTGTGAGAACACAGCTGTGGATCCCAATAGACTTCAATGGAGCAAGTCGCGGTTGGAATTTTAAAGTTTTAGGATACTTCGGGAGAGTCTATAAGCAAGTCACTTACAGGGTAAGAATTTCTAGAGCCAACACACACAGGAGCACTGGAGTACTCGAGTTACCTCACCCAGGGAAGCCGGGTGCATAGGTGTCTTTTGGTGTCGGGTCGCGGCGTCGTTTTCAATGGGAGCCAAAGAAAACTTGCTGCTTGTGAAGACAGAAGAAGTGTCCGGTGGAATCCAAGGTTGGATTCAGAAGAAGGAAGATCTGAAAGCAGAAGGCAGAGTGTTCAAAGTCACTTGCCAGTGACCCGGGGCCAGGAAGCTGGATGCCCAGAGAAGTCGGGTGTTTTCAGGTGATCACTGGTGTCTTGACTCTTCAGCCACAAAGTCCAGGAGGTGTCGATGATGACCAGGAGCTGGATTCGGAGTGTCCCACAAAGTTTGCAGCTTACTAATGTGTCAGCAACCGGATTGGCGCCAACAAGCCTTGGCAATAGCAAGTCTTGTGGAATGTGAAGAAAGTCAGCGGTGCAGACCAGCAAGGTCTGAGGGGCTCACCCAGCAAGGGTAAGTCAAGGCAGGCCTGGAGCAACCAGGGGACTCCTTTGGTTTGATAAAGAAGTCTTCAGGGGACCCACGAGCCAGCCAGCAAGGGATCGCGAAGATGCCTCGGGAGGCATCACTTCACAGGAGGCCACGGTCACTTGGGACAAGGTAGGCCACTGATTCTCAGTGGAAATCCTGCTGGAAGCTTGGACCACAAGATTGGCCAATGCACAAGTTTGCAGAATGTCGTGAAGGGGTTGCACTTGACAATAGTGCAAGGTACCTGGGTATTGCTGTTTCTCGTCACTCGTGGGATCCACTCGCCTCAGTTTTGCTGAGGACTCACAATAGCCATCGAGAAGTCAGGAAATCCACTTCTGGGCTGCAGGGACTTCGGACACCGGCAGGTGTTTTGGTTTTGGTTTTGGTGCCTGCCAAGCAGGGGAGTCACTTCCTAACTCCAAGGGAGATTCTTCAGTCTTCCAGAGGTAGTGGAACGTTGAAGGTCCAGGATTCTTCTTCAGAGCATCGTCCAGGGATATCTAGTTTGCAATGGCAAGGGTTCCCTAACTTATACTAAAGGAAAGGGAGGGACTAGCTCTATGACCACTCCTATGGGAGGGTCAGGGGAGTGGGTGGTTACACCCACTTCCCTTTGTAAAGTTTCACGCCAGAGCAGGAGCTGGTAGCCCCTGAACCGGTTTGAGCTGGCATATGCACAGAGGAGCCTACTGCTCCCCCAGAGCAGGACTTCAAAGCACTCTAGGAGTGCACCCACCCAGCCCCAATACACTAAATCCTGTCTGGAAGGTGGTTACACCTCCCTGTGACAGAATGCCTATTGTTGGGCCTCCTCCACTGTGAGTTTCGGTCAGCAGCAGGAGGGCAGCCCAGTGTCTGTGCTGGTGGCATCCATTTTGTGATGCCAGGGCTCTTCAGAATTCTACCTTGTTTCCACCGTATGTACATGTCTATCCCTCTAGAAGGGTGGGATCATACTCCCACACCAGTTACTGATGTGGGGGTATGATTCCAAGGTGTTTGACATCAAACACGACATGTTTTGATGCAGCCATCCCAAAGTTAGCATTTACCGCTAGGTTATAATGCACTAAATAGTATATGGTTTAACCGCATCCACAAACAGCCACAGAGAATAGACTCTGAGGGTTGCAGAGGGGCCCTGCTCAGGCAGAGGTACCTCCTCACATGGAAAACCAAGCACCCTGTCCTCAGGATGGATAGGGCCTGCCATAGGGGTGACTGATAGGTTTATATGTGTGTGTAGGGTGAGATATAGGGAACCTATACCTCAGTGAGGAGTGCTAACACTACGTCACCCAGGCTGTAGTAGCAGGCCTGTGGGGTCAGATTTAGTCTGCTTCCCAGGGGTGGCATAATACATGCTTCAGCCCCTGGTAGGCCTGTTAAGTACCTATGCCCTTGGTACCTAAGGTACCATATACTAGGGGCTCATAAGGTACCACTGTATCAATCACTAGTGCACCTAATATGCACTCCAAGTTGTTTAGAGAGAACAGAGAGGCTGGGGCCCTGATTAGCAGGGACCCAGCCAGACTATAGTCAGAAACCAGTGTACACATCAGAAAAAGAGTGGGGGACAACATAAGTGCAGATCCTACTCTCCTACACAACCCCCCTAAACGCAGGAACACTAAACTAACCTTGACCAGTTGAGTCTTAGTATTCTAAGTGGAAATACCTTGAAAGTCCATCTGCATTGGCATGTTGGGTCCCAGGTTTATGTTCCACTGTATAGTCCATCCCCTGTAGGGAAATGGACCACCTTAAAAGTTTTGGGTTTTCACCTTTCATCTGTTTAAGCCATAGGAGGGGATTGTGGTCAGTCTGAACTATGAAGTGAGTGCCAAACAAGTATGGCCTCAACTTCTTCAGGGCCCACACCACAGCAAAGGCCTCCCTCTCTATAGCAGACCAACGTTTCACTTTAGGGGTCAGCCTTCTGCTAATAAAAGCTACTGGCTGGTCTTGACCTTCATCATTCAGTTGAGACAGTACAGCTCCCACACCCAGCACAGAAGCATCTGTTTGGACAATTAACTTTTTGGTGTAGTCTGGACTCTGTAAGATGGGGGCAGTGCACATGGTCTGCTTTAGGTCTTCAAATGCCTTTTGACAGCTAGCAGTCCACTGAACTTTTTTTGCATTTTCTTTGAGGTAAGATCATTTAAGGGGGTCACTATAGATCCATATCCCTTAACAAACCTCCTATAGTATCCAGTCAGGCCCAAAAAGGCTCTCACCTGTGTCTGGGTGGTTGAAGTAACCCATTCCATGGTGGTTTGGATTTTGCTCAGTAAAGGTTGAAAGTGGCCTCCACCTACAAGGTGGCCCAGGTACACAGCCTGAATCTGCCCTATCTGGCAATTAGTGGCCTTGATAGTGAGGCCTGCTTTTTGCAGGGCCTCCAAAACATTTCTGAGGTGGACCAGGTGATCCTGCCAGGAGGAACTAAAGAAAGCAATATCATCTAGATAAGCTGAGCAATAAGTTTCCATACCCGTCAGACCTTTGTTCACCAACCTCTGAAAAGTGGCAGCTGCATTTTTCAAACAAAAGGGCATCACCACAAAGGGGTAGTGCCCACCGGGGGTTGAGAATGCAGTTTTGGCCTTGGCATCCTCAGCTAACCTAATCTGCCAGTAGCCAGCTGTTAGGTCAAATGTACTCAGATAGTTGGCTGAGGCCAAAATATCAATCAGTTCATCTGCCCTGGGAATTGGATAGGCATCAGTCCTGGTGACTGCATTGAGGCCTCTGTAGTCTACACAAAATCTCATTTCTTTCTTACCACCCTGGGTATGAGGTTTGGGCACAAGGACTACTGGACTAGCCCAAGGGCTAGCTGAAGGCTCAATCACACCTAGTTCCAACATTTTCTGGACTTCAATCCTGATACAGTCCCTGACATGGTCAGGTTGCCTGTAGATTTTACTCTTGACAGGCAGACTGTCTCCAGTGTCCACCTCATGGGTGCACCAGGAAGTCTGACTAGGGATCAGGCTAAACATATGTCTTAACTGTTGCAAAACTTGTCTGCATTCAGTTTGCTGATGATCAGTGAGGCTGCTTGCCAAAGCAACACCATCAACTGAACCTTCATCAGGGTTCTATGAGAGCAGGTCAGGGAGAGGGTCACTCTCCTCCTCCTGTTCCTCATCATTTGCCATGAGCAAGCCCATGTCAGCCCTGTCAACATATGGTTTCAATCTGTTGACATGGAGCACCCTAAGGAGGCTCCTGGGAGTTCCAAGATCCACCAGATAGGTGACCTCTCCCTTTTTCTCAACAGTTGTATGGGGTCCACTCCACTTGTCTTGGAGAGCTGCTGGGGCCACAGGCTCCAACACCCGCACTTTCTGTCCTGGCTGGTAGAAAGTCAGCACAGCCTTTTGGTCATGCTAAGTTTTTTGTAGTTCTTGGCTGGCCTCCAGGTTTTTTGTTGCCTTCTTCATGTATTCGGCCATCCTGGAGTGGAGACCAAGTACATAGTCCATCACATCCTGTTTGGGAGTTTTGAGAGGTAACTCCCAGCCCTCCTTCACCAAACATAATGGACCTCTTACAGGATGCCCAAAGAGAAGTTCAAAAGGGCTGTAGCCAACCCCCTTCTGTGGAACCTCTATGTTTGCAAACAGAAGGCAGGGAAGTTAAAGGTCCCATTTTCGCCTAAGCTTTTCTGGGAGGCCTTTAATCATTCCCTTTAGGGTTTTGTTGAACCTTTCAACTAACCCATTGCATTGTGGGTGATAGGGAGTAGTGAATTTGTAATTTACACCACACTCCTTCCACATTGCTTTTGGATACCCTGACATGAAGTTTGTACCTCTGTCAGATATAACCTCCTTAGGGAAACCCACTCTGGAGAAAACTCCAATGAGGGCTCTTGCCACCACAGGGGCTGTGGTGGTCCTCAGGGGAATTGCTTCTGGGTACCTGGTGGCATGATCCACTACCACCAGGATAAACCTGTGCCCAGATGCTGTTGGAGGGTCAAGGGGACCAACAATGTCAATATCTACCCTTTCAAAGGGTACCCCCACCACAGGTAGTGGTATCAGGGGGCCCTTTGTTGTGCCACCTGACTTGCCACTGGCTTGGCAAGTGACACAGGAGCGTCAAAACTCCTTGGTGTCCGCTGACATGTGTGGCCAATGAAAATGTGGAACAAGCCTGTCCCAGGTCTTGTTTTGGCCCAAGTGTCCTGCTAAAGGGATGTCATGTGCTAGGGTCAAGAGGAACCCCCTAAACTTCTGAGGTATTACCAACCTCCTGGTGGCTCCAGGGGTAGGATTTCTAGCCTCAGAATATAGGAGTCCCTCATCTCAATAAACATTATGGGACCCACTAGCACTCCCAGCAGCCTCAACAGCAGCTGGCTGTCTGAGGGGTTCAAGAGAGGGGCAGCACTGTTGCTCTTTGCTCAGATCTTCCCTAGAAGGTCCCCCTGCCCCAAGAACATATCCTGATCAGGTTTAAGTCCCTCTGGGGCAGTTCCTTCTTCAGGATCTGCTTCTCCTCCCTCAGGAGGGGAATCTGTTATCTGAGACAGAGGGGAAGGCACTGCCTTAACCCTACTGCTCCTCCTCTTGGGTAGCATCTGGTCCATAGTTTCAGGATACAGAGCTGGTTCAGCTTTATGCATTTTGGCCTGTGACCTGGTCACAGCAAATACCTCTGCAGGTATGCCCATCTCAGCATGAGTCCATAACTCTACTTCAGACCAGGCTGATGTCTCTAGATCATTGCCCAATATACATTCGACAGGGAGGTCTGCACTGACTACTACCTTTTTGAGGCCAGTTACCCCTCCCCAGGAGAAATTCACAACTGCCAGACTATGGTTGGTCCTGACATTGCTTGCTTTGGTAACCTGGTACATTTCACCCAGGATGATCTGCCCAGGGTCCACAAGATCCTCTGCCACCATGGTGACACTAGCACCTGTGTCCCCGAATGCCAAAGCCTGTTTACCATTTATTACAGGCTGCTGTTTGTATTTGCCCAGATTACTGGGGCTCACTAGGAAGGACATATCAATGTCTCCATCACAAATCAGCAATGCCTGAGTGGGTACTCTGACTAGGCCAGAGTCCACTTAAGAACCCAGGGTCAACCCTACAACACCCTTATTCTGATTACCACCTCCACCAGTAGCTGTTCTAGGGGGAACAGTTGCCTTAGGGGCAGGAGTGGTGGTGGTTTGGTCTTTGGACTTGTTACCGTCAGAATTCCAGTGCCCTTTCTGTTTACAGAAATTGCACCAGGGCTTCTTTTGGCCTTTTCCCTTGTTGGACTGTGAATCCCCACCAGATGCAGATTTTTGGGGCCCTTGTGAAGACTTTTGGTCTTTTGACTTATCCACACCTTTCTCAGAGCTTTTAGGTTCCTGCTTCTTAGTGTTACCCCCTTGGTTCTGGGTTTTCTGCCTCACCCTGGTTCTGATCCATTTGTCTGCCTTCTTTCCCAATTCTTGGGGAGAGGTCAGATCAGAGTCCACCAAGTATTGATGCAACAACTGGTTTTGGCAATTATTAAGGATCTGTTCTCTCATCATAAGATTATGCAACCCCTTAAAATCAGTAACTCTACTACCAACCACCCAACCCTCCAGAGCCTTGGTTGCACAATCAACAAAGTCAGTCCAGCCCTGGGTCTGTGCTTTCTAGGTGTCTCTGAACTTCAACCTGTACTGTTCAGTGGTTAAGCCAAACCCATCTATTAATGCACTCTTCAGGACTTCATAATCATCAGCATCCTCTTCTCTAACAGTGAGGAGCTTGTCTCTACCTTTTTCATAAAAGGAGATCCACAAGTTTGCTGCCCTCTGTTTCTGGGGGACCTGTTGTACTCTACATGCCCTCTCCATAGCAGTTATCCATTTGTGGATATCATCCCCACTCTGGTAGGGAGGAACAACCTTGGACAGGATCCTATGGTCTGGAATGTAATCTCTGACTCTAGGGAGACTGTTGCTGCCACCAGGGGGTTCTTTTCTAGAAGCCCTCTGGAGCTCAAAGGCTTCTCTATCTAATGCCAACTGTTTGGCCTTGAGGGCAGCTCTTGCTTCCTCATACTGTAGCAGTTTGTACATTCTTTCAGAGGAGGTTTCTCTTCTAGGAAGATATAAGTTCCTCTGGTGGACAGATTCTCTGCCAGAGTGATATGAGTGGTCTGATTCCCTAGAAAGGGACCTAGGCCTCTCCTCCACTCTGTCAGTTCTCTTAGGGAGAATTCCTCTGTCCTTTTCAGATCCCTGTAGATCTGGCCCTTCAACCACAGAGTCCAGGTCATCTTGATTTTCATCATCTGACCCAGAGACTATAGCTGACCCACTCCCTGATTCATGCCCCTTAGCTCCTAGAGCTAACTTAAGATCATCTGCTGTCAGAAGATCTATCAGGTGTAGTGTGGAGGGACTCTGTCCTATCCTCAGGTACCTTGCAGCACACATGGCTTTCAAGTCAAAGAAATTCATGTCCTTATACTGAGGCTGAGTGCACCCAATGGCTCCAACCCTAAGGACATTCTAGTGTTGTGCAATGTTGTACTACCTACACTAGTTTGTGGCCTACTGATCCTAGCTTGAGCTGTAGCAAGGGTGTGCTATCCCTTCACTCACAGCTCGAAGTTCAGTAGAACTTGTTGATACTAAGCTTGACTTTATATGTACCTTGAGTCCCTTTAGTGGTTTTCAGTTAGTAATTCAAATAGAGATTTTCTGGTAAAACAATGGCAAGCTGGAATCCCACATGCTGCCCACCAGTGTGAGAAGTTGAGAAGTTGGCCTGGCATATGCTGGTCACTAGTTAAAGTGGCCACCTTGCACCAGTCCAATTCGACACTTATGGTAGATAGGTTTAAGACAACCTTTTAAAGAAAGCTATCCTAGTGGTAGCTGTGGAGAGCAGCCTTCAGGCTAAGTCTCAGAGTAATGTAAAGCAGCTTGTTTTACCTTATAATCTCTTGAATTACCAAATGAAAGGACACCACACAGGTATATATATAAAATATATATGTATTTATTTCTAGACACATTCTACTAATCTCTTTATGAGATTAGAAGTCAGGATCATATGCACAATTCAATGTTTCACAACAAATTAAGCAGTTATATGGCTGGGGCCCTCGGGCGTGCCAGACCATATACAAAAAAGAGGCATAAGAAGAACGACTTGAGATGGGAGAAGGCCGAAGATCTTCAGAAGCGCTGGGGCCTCACTAATCCACCCAAGGCAGGTAAGTAAAGGACCCACGGGAGACGCATGCAGTGTGAGAACACAGCCGCGGATCCCAATAGACTTCAATGGAGCAAGTCGCGGTTGGAATTTTAAAGTTTTAGGATACTTCGGGAGAGTCTACAAGCAATTCCCATACAGGGTAAGTAGTTCTAGAGCCAACACACACAGGAGCACCGGAGTACTCAAGTTACCTCACCCAGGGAAGCCGGGTGCATAGGTGTCTTTTGGTGTTGGGTCGCGGCGTCGTTTTCAATGGGAGCCAAAGAAGACTTGCTGCTTGTGAAGACAGAAGAAGTGTCCGGTGGAATCCAAGGCTGGATTCAGAAGAAGGAAGACCTGAAAGCAGAAGGGACAGTGTTCAAAGTCACTTGCCAGGGACCCGGGGCCAGGAATCTGGATGCCCACAGAATTCGGGTGCTTTCAGGTGATCATAGGTGTCTTGACTCTGCAGCCACAAGGTTCAGGAGGTGACGACGATGACCAGGAGCTGGATTCGGAGTGCCCACAAAGTCTGCAGCTTACTGATGTGTCTGCAACCAGATTAGAGATAACAAGCCTTGGCAACAGCAAGTCTCATTGAATGTGAAGAAAGTCAGCGGTGCAGACCAGCAAGGTCTGAGGAACTCACCCAGCAAGGGTAAGTCCGGGCAGGCCTGGAGCAACCAAGGGAGCCCTTTGGTTTGATGAAGAAGTCTTCAGGGGACACACAAGCCAGCTGGCAACGAATCGCAAAGACACCTCAGGAGGATTCACTTGACAGGAGCTTACGGTCACTCGGGATGAGGTATGCCACTGATTCTTGGTGGAAATCCTGCTGGAGGCTTGGACCACATGTGGTCCTATGCACAAGTTCGTAGAACATCATGAAGGGGTTGCACTCCACAATAGTGCACGGTACCCATGTATTGCTGTTCCTCGTCACTCGTGGGGTCCACTCACCTCAGTTTTGCTGGGGACTCACAATGGCCGTCAAGAAGTGAGGAAATCCCCTTGAGGGACTGCAGGGACTTCGGACTCCGGCGGGAGCAGGAACGTTTGTGACCATTGATTCAAAGTTTTGATGCCTGCCAAGCAGGGGAGTCACTCCTTGACTCCAAGGGAGATTTTTCAGTCTTACAGAGGTAGTGGAACATCAATGGTCCAGGATTCTTCTTCAGAGCGTCATCCAGGGATATCTAGTTTGCAATGGCAAGGGTTCCCTAACTTATATTAAAGGAAAGGGAGGGACTAGCTCTATGACCACTCCTATGGGAGGGTCAGGGGAGTGGTGGTTACACCCACTTCCCTTTGTCCAGTTTCATGCCAGAGCAGGGGATGGTAGCCCCTGAACCGGTTTGAACTGGCATATGCACAGAGGAGCCTACTGCTCCCCCAGTGCAGGACTTCAAAGCACTCTAGGAGTGCACCCACACAGCCCCAATACAATAAATCCTGTCTGGAAGGTGGTTACACCTCCCTGTGACAGAATGCCTATTGTTGGGCCTCCTCCACTGTGAGTTTCGGTCAGCAGCAAGAGGGCAGCCCAGTGTCTGTGCTGGTGGCATCCATTTTGTGATGCCAGGGCTCTTCAGAATTCTACCTTGTTTCCACCGTATGTACATGTCTATCCCTCTAGAAGGGTGGGATCATACTCCCACACCAGTTACTGATGTGGGGGTATGATTCCAAGGTGTTTGACATCAAACACGACATGTTTTGATGCAGCCATCCCAAAGTTAGCATTTACCGCTAGGTTATAATGCACTAAATAGTATATGGTTTAACCGCATCCACAAACAGCCACAGAGAATAGACTCTGAGGGTTGCAGAGGGGCCCTGCTCAGGCAGAGGTACCTCCTCACATGGAAAACCAAGCACCCTGTCCCGCGGCTGTGTTCTCACACTGCATGCGTCTCCTGTGGGTCCTTTACTTACCTGCCTTGGGTAGATTAGTGAGGCCCAAGCGCTTCTGAAGGCCCTAGGCCTTGTCCCATTGCAAGTCGTTATTCTTAAGTCTCTTTTTTAGTATATGGTCTGGTACCCCCCTAGGGCCCCAGCCATATTTGTGCTTAACTTGTTGTGAAATGTTGATTTATGCATATGTTCCTGACTTCTAATCTCATATAGAGTGTGTCTAGTAATAAATACATATATATATGTTTTACATATATACCTGTGTGGTGTCCTTTCATTTAGTAATTCAAGAGATTATAAGGTAAAACAAGCTGCTTTACATTCCTCTAAAGACTTAGCCTGAAGGCTGCTCTCCACCGCTACCACTAGGATAGCTTTCTTTAAAAGGTTGTCTTAAACCTACTACCATAAGAGTCGAATTGTACTGGTGCAAGGTGGCCACTTTAACTAGTGACCAGCATATACCAGGCCAACTTCTCACATTGGTGGGCAGCGTGTGGGATTCCAGCTTGCCATTGTTTTACCAGAAAATCTCTATTTGAATTACTAACTGAAAACCACTATAGGTACTCAAGGTACATATAAAGTCAAGCTTAGTATCAATAAGTTCTACTGAACTTAGAGCTGTGTGGCAAGGGATAGCACACCCTTTCTATGGCTCACGCTAGGATCAGTAGCCCACAAACTAGTGTAGGTAGTACAACACTGCACAACACTAGAATGTTCTTAAGGGGTTGAACCAATGGGTCCACTCAGCCTCAGTATAAGGACATGACTTGAAAGCCATGTGTGCTGCAAGGCACATGAAGCTAGGACAGAGTCCCTTCACACTACACCTGATAGATCTGCTGACAGCAGATGAGCTTAGATTAGCTCTAGGAGCTAATAGGTCTGAATCAGGGGGTGGGTCAATTGCAGTGTCTGGGTCAGATGATGAAAATCAAGATGACCAGGACTCTGTGATTGAAGGGCCAGATCCACAAGGGTCTGAAAAGGACAGAGGATTTATCCCTAAGAGAACTGACAGAGTGGAGGAAAGGCCTAGGTCCCTTTCTAGGGAGTCTGACCACTCCTATCACTCTGGCAGGGAATCTGTCCAGCAGAGGAACTCATACTTTCCTTGAAGGGAGACCTCCTCTGAAAGAATGTACAAACTGCTGCAGTATGAGGAAGCAAGATTTGCCCTCAAAACCAAGCAGTTGGCATTAGATAGAGAAGGCTTTGCGCTCCAGAGAGCTTCTAGAAGAGAGGGGTTAGAACCCCCTGGTGGCAGCAACTGTGTCCCTAGAGGTAGAGACTATATGCCAGACCATAGGAACCTGAGTAAGGTTGTGCCTCCCTACCAGAGTGGGGATGATATCCATAAATGGATAACTGCTATGGAGAGGGACTGTAGAGTACAACAGGTCCCCCAAAAACAGTGGGCAGCAATCTTGTGGCTCACCTTTTCAGATAAAGGTAGAGACAAACTCCTCACTGTTAGAGAAGAGGATGCTGATGACTATGAAGTCCCAAAGAGTGCATTGATAGATGGGTTTGGCTTAACCACTGAGCAGTACAGGTTGAAGTTCAGAGACACCCAAAAAGCACAGACTCAGGACTGGACTGACTTTGTAGATTGTGCAACCAAGGCTCTGGAGGGTTGTCTGGTTGGCATTAGGGTTACTGATTTCAAGGGATTGTATAATCTAATGATGAGAGAACAGATCCTTAATAATTGCCAGAACCAATTGTTGCATCAATACTTGGTGGACTCTGATCTGACCTCTCCCCAAGAATTGGGAAAGAAGGCAGACAAATGGGTCAGAACCAGTGTGAGGCAGAAAACCCAGAACCAAGGGGGTGACACCAAGAAGCAGGATTCTAAGGGCTCTGAGAAAGGTGGGGATAAGTCAAAAGACCAGAAGTCTTCACAAGGGCCCCAAAAATCTGCATCTGGTGGGGATTCACAGTCCAACAAGGGGAAAGGCCAAAAGAAGCCCAGGTGCACATTCTGTAATCAGAAAGGACACTGGAATTCTAATTGTAACAAGTCCAAAGACCAAACCACTACCACTCCTGCCCCTAAGGCATCTGTTCCCCCTAGTGCAGCTACTGGTGGAGGTGATGCTCAGAATAAGGGTGTAGTAGGGTTGACCCTGGGTTCTGAAGTGGACTCTGGCCTACTCAGAGTACCCACTCAGGCATTGCTGATTTGTGATGGAGACATTGATATGTCCTTGCTAGTGAGCCCCAGTAATCTGGGGAAATACAAACAGCAGCCTGTAATAAATGGCAAACAGGTTTTGGCATTTAGGGACACAGGTGCTAGTGTCACCATGGTGGCAGAGGATCTTGTGGACCCTGGACAGATCATCCTGGGCGAAATGTACCAGGTTACCAATGCAAGCAATGTCAGGACCAACCATAGTCTGGCAGTTGTGAATTTCTCCTGGGGAGGGGTAACTGGCCTTAAGAAGGTTGTAGTCAGTGCAGACCTCCATGTAGGATGTCTATTGGGAATGATCTGGAGACTTCTGCCTGGTGTGAAGTAGAGTTATGGAGTATGGACTCATGCTGAGATGTTGGGCATCCCTGCAGAGGTATTTGCTGTGACCAGGTCACAGGCCAAAATGCATAACACTGAACTAGCTCTGGATCCTGATATCATGGACCAGGTGCTTCCCAAGAAGAGGAGCAGTAGGGTTAAGGCAGTGCCTTCCCCTCTCTCTCAGATCACAGATTCACCTCTTGAGGGAGGAGAAGCAGATCCTGAAGAAGGAACTGCCCCAGAGGGACTTGAGCCTGATCAGGTTGAGTTCATGGGGGCAGGGGGCCCTTCTAGGGAAGATCTGAGTAAGGAGCAACAGTGCTGCCACTCTCTTGAACCCCTCAGACAGCAGGCTGCTGCTGAGGCTGCTGGGAGTGCTAGTGTGTCCCATAAAGTTTATTGGGATGAGGGACTCCTATATTCTGAGGGTAGAGATCCAACCCCTGAAGCCACCAGGAGGTTGGTAATACCTCAGAAGTTTAGGGGGATCCTCTTGACCGTAGCACATGACATCCCTTTGGCAGGTTATTTGGGCCAAAACAAGACCTGGGATAGGCTTGTTCCACATTTTCTTTGGCCACATATGTCAGAGGACACCAAGGAGTTTTGTCGCTCCTGTGTCACTTGACAAGCCAGTGACAAGTCAGGTGGCACAACAAAGGCCTCCCTGATACCACTACCTGTCTTGGGGGTACCATTTGAAAGGGTAGGGATTGACATAGTTGGTCCCCTTGACCCTCCAACTGCATTTGGACACAGATTTATCCTGGTGGTAGTGGATCATGCCATCAGGTACCCAGAGGCAATTCCCCTGAGGACCACCACAGCCCCTGTGGTGGCAAGAGCCCTCATTGGACTTTTTTCCAGCGTGGGTTTCCCAAAGGAGGTCATCTCTGACAGAGGTACAAACTTCATGTCAGGATATTTAAAAGCAATGAGGAAGGAGTGTGGTTAAACTTAAAAAATTCACTACTCCCTATCACCCACAATGCAAGGGAATGATTAAAGGCCTCCCAGAAAAGCTTAGGCGAAAATGGGACCTTCTTATTCCCTGCCTTTTGTTTGCTTACAGAGAGGTTCCACAGAAGGGGGTTGGTTACAACCCATTTGAGCTTCTGTTTGGGCATCCTGTAAGAGGTCCATTATGTCTGGTGAAGGAAGGCTGGGAGATACCTCTCAAACCCCCCAAACAGGATGTGATGGACTATGTACTTGGTCTCTGCTCCAGGATGGCCAAATACATGAAGAAGGCAACTAAAAACCTGGAGGCCAGCCAAGAATTACAAAAAACTTGGCATGACCAAAAGGCTGTGCTGACTGTGTACCAGCCAGGACAGAAAGTGTGGATGTTGGAGCCTGTGGCCCCAGCAGCCCTCCAAGACAAGTGGAGTGGCCCCCATACCATTGTTGAGCAAAAGAGAGAAGTCACCTATCTGGAGAATCTTGGAACTCCAAGGAGCCCCCTGAGGGTGCTCCATGTCAACAGATTGAAACCACATGTTGACAGGGCTGACATGGGCTTGCTCATGGCAACTGATGAGGAACAGGAGGAGGAGAGTGACCCTCTCCCTGACCTGCTCTCACAGAACCCTGATGATGGGTCAGTAGATGGTGTTGCTTTGGCGAGCAGCCTCACTGACCATCAACAAACTAATTACAGACTAGTTCTGCAGCAGTACAGACATATATTTAGCCTGACCCCTAGTCAGACTACCTGGTGCACCCATGAGGTGGACACTGGGGACAGTCTGCCTGTCAAGAGTAAAATCTACAGGCAACCTGACCATGTGAGGGGCTGTATCAGGACTGAAGTCCAGAAAATGTTGGAATTAGGTGTGATTGAGCCTTCAGATAACCCTTGGGCTAGCTTATTAGTCCTAGTGCCCAAACCTCATACCCAGGATGGTAAGGAAGAAATGGTACACAAAAGAGGCCAGAGAAGTGCAGAGAGAAGCAAGAGAGGTTCCAAAAGGATCAAGAGAGGTGAAGAAAGAAAACACGTGTGAGAAGTTGGCCTGGTATATGCTGGTCACTAGTTAAAGTGGCCACCTTGCACCAGTCAAATTCGACTCTTATGGTGGATAGGTTTAAAACAACCTTTTAAAGAAAGCTATCCTAGTGGTAGCTGTGGAGAGCAGCCTTCAGGCTAGGTCTCAGAGGAATGTAAAGCAGCTTGTTTTACCTCATAATCTCTTGAATTACCAAATGAAAGGACACCACACAGGTATATATATAAAATATATATGTTTTTATTTCTAGACACACTCTAAAAATCTCTTTATGAGATTAGAAGTCACAAACATATTGAACAAAGTCGTCAAGGCAGTGACGACTTCCTCAGACTCTATCTGATATAATTCAATTGGGAGGTCCGGACGGGCTCCCAATTGAATTATATCAGATAGAGTCTGAGGAAGTCGTCACTGCCTTGACGACTTTGTTCAATAAAATCTATTTATCGGGTGATACTATCCCGGATACCTGGTCTGAAGCGACAGTCACTCTGATCCTGAAGCCCAATAAAGATCCCCTGAAAATTGAATCTTACAGACCAATCTCATTGCTGAACACCGACTATAAAATCTTTGCAGGGGTCTTGGCAGCAAGGTTGGCCAAAGTCATTAAAACAATTGTGCATCAGGATCAGAGAGGTCTTATCCCCGACAGGCAGTTGAATGAGCTAACCTTCCAAGCTATCGCAGCAGTAGATGTTGCAGTGGTTAAGAAGCTCCCGTTGACCCTTACGGCAATTGATGCCGCTAAGGCTTTTGATCAAGTAAATTGGTCCTACCTATGGTCGGCTCTATCTAGGTTCGGACTTCCCCCTAATTTTGTTTCAGCTGTTCGGTCCCTATATAAGAGCCCCAGAGCAAAAGTTTTGGTAAACGGAGTGCTTTCAGACTGGTTCATAATCTCTCGTGGGACTAGACAGGGGTGCCCCTTATCACCTCTGTTATTTAACCTTTATATTGAACCTTTTGTCTGTCAGCTCAGGGCTGACCCTGGGATCCATCCTTTCAGAATTGCAGACCTAGAACTAAAATTCACCCTATACGCCGATGATCTTCTCATGTTTACCTCTAATCCAGCTGAGGCTATTCCAAGACTGTTTGAGCAAGCAGAATTGTTCGGAGAAATCTCGGGGTATAGGGTAAATAAAGAAAAAACTGAGACCATGCATTGGAACCAGATACGAGGGGTGGTCGGAGCTAAGACACATATGAGGTATCTGGGTATAACGTTGGCCCAAAATATTTCAGGAATAGCCAAAATAAATTTGACGAGGGTCGATAAGGATGTTTGTGGTCTATTGCAGCGATGGTCTGGCCTCTCCTTGAGTATTTTTGGCAGAGTAAATCTAATTAAAATGGTCATTCTGCCGAAGATTACCTTTTTGTTTGACCCTACCGGACTTACTTGCCTATTGTCACTCTTTCCATTTTAAGAACTTCAGAATGTTAGCCGGAAAGACGGATGCCTCCTCTCTGGGTTTATTGTTTCAAGCCCTACTACATGGTATACCTCAGGGGCAAGAACACTTTCTATTTAAATATGGCGATCCACGGTTTTTTAAGAAAGTCAGGCAAAAAATTCTTGACACTGCTCTCAGGAACTGGTTGTATGTTAGAAAGATTCTAAAAATTCCATACTATGCTCCTCAGGCCCCAATATGGGATTCCCCGGGTACACCAGATTGCCTGAATGATCAATTATCTCGTCCTCTTAAAGTGGCAGGCTTGTTTTTCTGGCAAGATCTACAGAAAGACTCGCGGCTCCTGAATTGGGAGTCTTTATCTTGCCTGACAGGTGGGACGCTATCAAGGTATCAAGGTACAAATATTATCAGCTGTCAGGATGGTGGGCAACTAAATCTTGGGAAGTTGAATCACTGAACCCCAAATTTGATTGTGTATCTAGGAGTGGCAGATGGAAGCAGGAGGTATCCTTTTGGTACTGGGCCATCCTAGAGTCGGAACCAATAACAGAATCCGAACTGCATAAGCTTTGGGGGAATGCTATAAACCCAGACTCTAATCTCATGGAATTATGGGGGGATTCTTTTACCATGTTACATGCAGTGGTCAAATTAGCTGCACTTAAAAGAAATCATTTATATACTGCATATAGAGCTTATATATCCCCTAAAAAGCTAACAAAGATAACAGGCTTATGCCATCTTTGCCCAAGATGTAAAATGCCTGCAGCTGACGATTGCCATATGTTTATAGATTGCCCTGAGATAGTAAGCTACTGGGCCACGGTGCGAGATTTTTTAGTTGAGGTATCACATAAACATATTGAAGTCACGTCAGAAATGATTATATTTGGACTGCACACAGATTACCATCTCAATGACCCGACATCTAAATTTATCTTTTACGTGGTTATTTTGGCAAGACGAGAGATATGTAGAGCCTGGAAAAGCATAAGTGCTCCAACCTTTACAGAATGCCTGAAACATATAATATATACTAGTGAATCTGATATGGCTGACGGAAATAGTTATGGAAAAATCTGGGCATCACTTGTTGCATGGAGGAATAGATAAAGAACATTCCAATGATTTCACCTGGGCACTGTTGGTTTGATCCCTCCAAAATAGCGCGGGGTTATCTGGTTGCGCGAAAAGGAGTGGACGTTTAAAAACAGTGGTTGCTTGAGGGTCTGAGCCTCTCTCTCTCCACACCGGTCTCCAATATCAGGGCCTGGTCACTTTGATCGGTGGAGAGGGGTGGTGGCCTCCCATCAAGAATGCCCATCTTGGTATATGAGGAAAAAAAAAAAAAAAAAAAAAGAAGTCACGAACATATGTACAAATCAATGTTTGACAACAAATTAAGCACTTATATGGCTGGGGCCCTAGGGGCGTACTAGACCATATACTAAAAAAGAGGTATAAGAAGAACGACTTGAGAAGGGAGAATGCCTAAGATCTTCAGAAGAGCTGGGACCTCACTAATCCACCCAAGGCAGGTAAGTAAAGGACCCACGGGAGACGCATGCAGTGTGAGAACACAGCTGTGGATCCCAATAGACTTCAATGGAGCAAGTCGCGGTTGGAATTTTAAAGTTTTAGGATACTTCGGGAGAGTCTATAAGCAAGTCACTTACAGGGTAAGAATTTCTAGAGCCAACACACACAGGAGCACTGGAGTACTCGAGTTACCTCACCCAGGGAAGCCGGGTGCATAGGTGTCTTTTGGTGTCGGGTCGCGGCGTCGTTTTCAATGGGAGCCAAAGAAAACTTGCTGCTTGTGAAGACAGAAGAAGTGTCCGGTGGAATCCAAGGTTGGATTCAGAAGAAGGAAGATCTGAAAGCAGAAGGCAGAGTGTTCAAAGTCACTTGCCAGTGACCCGGGGCCAGGAAGCTGGATGCCCAGAGAAGTCGGGTGTTTTCAGGTGATCACTGGTGTCTTGACTCTTCAGCCACAAAGTCCAGGAGGTGTCGATGATGACCAGGAGCTGGATTCGGAGTGTCCCACAAAGTTTGCAGCTTAATAATGTGTCAGCAACCGGATTGGCGCCAACAAGCCTTGGCAATAGCAAGTCTTGTGGAATGTGAAGAAAGTCAGCGGTGCAGACCAGCAAGGTCTGAGGGGCTCACCCAGCAAGGGTAAGTCAAGGCAGGCCTGGAGCAACCAGGGGACTCCTTTGGTTTGATAAAGAAGTCTTCAGGGGACCCACGAGCCAGCCAGCAAGGGATCGCGAAGATGCCTCGGGAGGCATCACTTCACAGGAGGCCACGGTCACTTGGGACAAGGTAGGCCACTGATTCTCAGTGGAAATCCTGCTGGAAGCTTGGACCACAAGATTGGCCAATGCACAAGTTTGCAGAATGTCGTGAAGGGGTTGCACTTGACAATAGTGCAAGGTACCTGGGTATTGCTGTTTCTCGTCACTCGTGGGATCCACTCGCCTCAGTTTTGCTGAGGACTCACAATAGCCATCGAGAAGTCAGGAAATCCACTTCTGGGCTGCAGGGACTTCGGACACCGGCAGGTGTTTTGGTTTTGGTTTTGGTGCCTGCCAAGCAGGGGAGTCACTTCCTAACTCCAAGGGAGATTCTTCAGTCTTCCAGAGGTAGTGGAACGTTGAAGGTCCAGGATTCTTCTTCAGAGCATCGTCCAGGGATATCTAGTTTGCAATGGCAAGGGTTCCCTTACTTATACTAAAGGAAAGGGAGGGACTAGCTCTATGACCACTCCTATGGGAGGGTCAGGGGAGTGGGTGGTTACACCCACTTCCCTTTGTAAAGTTTCACGCCAGAGCAGGGGCTGGTAGCCCCTGAACCGGTTTGAGCTGGCATATGCACAGAGGAGCCTACTGCTCCCCCAGAGCAGGACTTCAAAGCACTCTAGGAGTGCACCCACCCAGCCCCAATACACTAAATCCTGTCTGGAAGGTGGTTACACCTCCCTGTGACAGAATGCCTATTGTTGGGCCTCCTCCACTGTGAGTTTCGGTCAGCAGCAGGAGGGCAGCCCAGTGTCTGTGCTGGTGGCATCCATTTTGTGATGCCAGGGCTCTTCAGAATTCTACCTTGTTTCCACCGTATGTACATGTCTATCCCTCTAGAAGGGTGGGATCATACTCCCACACCAGTTACTGATGTGGGGGTATGATTCCAAGGTGTTTGACATCAAACACGACATGTTTTGATGCAGCCATCCCAAAGTTAGCATTTACCGCTAGGTTATAATGCACTAAATAGTATATGGTTTAACCGCATCCACAAACAGCCACATAGAATAGACTCTGAGGGTTGCAGAGGGGCCCTGCTCAGGCAGAGGTACCTCCTCACATGGAAAACCAAGCACCCTGTCCTCAGGATGGATAGGGCCTGCCATAGGGGTGACTGATAGGTTTATATGTGTGTGTAGGGTGAGATATAGGGAACCTATACCTCAGTGAGGAGTGCTAACACTACGTCACCCAGGCTGTAGTAGCAGGCCTGTGGGGTCAGATTTAGTCTGCTTCCCAGGGGTGGCATAATACATGCTTCAGCCCCTGGTAGGCCTGTTAAGTACCTATGCCCTTGGTACCTAAGGTACCATATACTAGGGGCTCATAAGGTACCACTGTATCAATCACTAGTGCACCTAATATGCACTCCAAGTTGTTTAGAGAGAACAGAGAGGCTGGGGCCCTGATTAGCAGGGACCCAGCCAGACTATAGTCAGAAACCAGTGTACACATCAGAAAAAGAGTGGGGGACAACATAAGTGCAGATCCTACTCTCCTACACAACCCCCCTAAACGCAGGAACACTAAACTAACCTTGACCAGTTGAGTCTTAGTATTCTAAGTGGAAATACCTTGAAAGTCCATCTGCATTGGCATGTTGGGTCCCAGGTTTATGTTCCACTGTATAGTCCATCCCCTGTAGGGAAATGGACCACCTTAAAAGTTTTGGGTTTTCACCTTTCATCTGTTTAAGCCATAGGAGGGGATTGTGGTCAGTCTGAACTATGAAGTGAGTGCCAAACAAGTATGGCCTCAGCTTCTTCAGGGCCCACACCACAGCAAAGGCCTCCCTCTCTATAGCAGACCAACGTTTCACTTTAGGGGTCAGCCTTCTGCTAATAAAAGCTACTGGCTGGTCTTGACCTTCATCATTCAGTTGAGACAGTACAGCTCCCACACCCAGCACAGAAGCATCTGTTTGGACAATTAACTTTTTGGTGTAGTCTGGACTCTGTAAGATGGGGGCAGTGCACATGGTCTGCTTTAGGTCTTCAAATGCCTTTTGACAGCTAGCAGTCCACTGAACTTTTTTTGCATTTTCTTTGAGGTAAGATCATTTAAGGGGGTCACTATAGATCCATATCCCTTAACAAACCTCCTATAGTATCCAGTCAGGCCCAAAAAGGCTCTCACCTGTGTCTGGGTGGTTGAAGTAACCCATTCCATGGTGGTTTGGATTTTGCTCAGTAAAGGTTGAAAGTGGCCTCCACCTACAAGGTGGCCCAGGTACACAGCCTGACTCTGCCCTATCTGGCAATTAGTGGCCTTAATAGTGAGGCCTGCTTTTTGCAGGGCCTCCAAAACATTTCTGAGGTGGACCAGGTGATCCTGCCAGGAGGAACTAAAGAAAGCAATATCATCTAGATAAGCTGAGCAATAAGTTTCCATACCCGTCAGACCTTTGTTCACCAACCTCTGAAAAGTGGCAGCTGCATTTTTCAAACAAAAGGGCATCACCACAAAGGGGTAGTGCCCACCGGGGGTTGAGAATGCAGTTTTGGCCTTGGCATCCTCAGCTAACCTAATCTGCCAGTAGCCAGCTGTTAGGTCAAATGTACTCAGATAGTTGGCTGAGGCCAAAATATCAATCAGTTCATCTGCCCTGGGAATTGGATAGGCATCAGTCCTGGTGACTGCATTGAGGCCTCTGTAGTCTACACAAAATCTCATTTCTTTCTTACCACCCTGGGTATGAGGTTTGGGCACAAGGACTACTGGACTAGCCCAAGGGCTAGCTGAAGGCTCAATCACACCTAGTTCCAACATTTTCTGGACTTCAATCCTGATACAGTCCCTGACATGGTCAGGTTGCCTGTAGATTTTACTCTTGACAGGCAGACTGTCTCCAGTGTCCACCTCATGGGTGCACCAGGAAGTCTGACTAGGGGTCAGGCTAAACATATGTCTTAACTGTTGCAAAACTTGTCTGCATTCAGTTTGCTGATGATCAGTGAGGCTGCTTGCCAAAGCAACACCATCAACTGAACCTTCATCAGGGTTCTATGAGAGCAGGTCAGGGAGAGGGTCACTCTCCTCTTCCTGTTCCTCATCATTTGCCATGAGCAAGCCCATGTCAGCCCTGTCAACATATGGTTTCAATCTGTTGACATGGAGCACCCTAAGGAGGCTCCTGGGAGTTCCAAGATCCACCAGATAGGTGACCTCTCCCTTTTTCTCAACAGTTGTATGGGGTCCACTCCACTTGTCTTGGAGAGCTGCTGGGGCCACAGGCTCCAACACCCGCACTTTCTGTCCTGGCTGGTAGAAAGTCAGCACAGCCTTTTGGTCATGCTAAGTTTTTTGTAGTTCTTGGCTGGCCTCCAGGTTTTTTGTTGCCTTCTTCATGTATTCGGCCATCCTGGAGTGGAGACCAAGTACATAGTCCATCACATCCTGTTTGGGAGTTTTGAGAGGTAACTCCCAGCCCTCCTTCACCAAACATAATGGACCTCTTACAGGATGCCCAAAGAGAAGTTCAAAAGGGCTGTAGCCAACCCCCTTCTGTGGAACCTCTATGTTTGCAAACAGAAGGCAGGGAAGTTAAAGGTCCCATTTTCGCCTAAGCTTTTCTGGGAGGCCTTTAATCATTCCCTTTAGGGTTTTGTTGAACCTTTCAACTAACCCATTGCATTGTGGGTGATAGGGAGTAGTGAATTTGTAATTTACACCACACTCCTTCCACATTGCTTTTAGATACCCTGACATGAAGTTTGTACCTCTGTCAGATATAACCTCCTTAGGGAAACCCACTCTGGAGAAAACTCCAATGAGGGCTCTTGCCACCACAGGGGCTGTGGTGGTCCTCAGGGGAATTGCTTCTGGGTACCTGGTGGCATGATCCACTACCACCAGGATAAACCTGTGCCCAGATGCTGTTGGAGGGTCAAGGGGACCAACAATGTCAATATCTACCCTTTCAAAGGGTACCCCCACCACAGGTAGTGGTATCAGGGGGCCCTTTGTTGTGCCACCTGACTTGCCACTGGCTTGGCAAGTGACACAGGAGCGTCAAAACTCCTTGGTGTCCGCTGACATGTGTGGCCAATGAAAATGTGGAACAAGCCTGTCCCAGGTCTTGTTTTGGCCCAAGTGTCCTGCTAAAGGGATGTCATGTGCTAGGGTCAAGAGGAACCCCTAAACTTCTGAGGTATTACCAACCTCCTGGTGGCTCCAGGGGTAGGATTTCTAGCCTCAGAATATAGGAGTCCCTCATCTCAATAAACATTATGGGACCCACTAGCACTCCCAGCAGCCTCAACAGCAGCTGGCTGTCTGAGGGGTTCAAGAGAGGGGCAGCACTGTTGCTCTTTGCTCAGATCTTCCCTAGAAGGTCCCCCTGCCCCAAGAACATATCCTGATCAGGTTTAAGTCCCTCTGGGGCAGTTCCTTCTTCAGGATCTGCTTCTCCTCCCTCAGGAGGGGAATCTGTTATCTGAGACAGAGGGGAAGGCACTGCCTTAACCCTACTGCTCCTCCTCTTGGGTAGCATCTGGTCCATAGTTTCAGGATACAGAGCTGGTTCAGCTTTATGCATTTTGGCCTGTGACCTGGTCACAGCAAATACCTCTGCAGGTATGCCCATCTCAGCATGAGTCCATAACTCTACTTCAGACCAGGCTGATGTCTCTAGATCATTGCCCAATATACATTCGACAGGGAGGTCTGCACTGACTACTACCTTTTTGAGGCCAGTTACCCCTCCCCAGGAGAAATTCACAACTGCCAGACTATGGTTGGTCCTGACATTGCTTGCTTTGGTAACCTGGTACATTTCACCCAGGATGATCTGCCCAGGGTCCACAAGATCCTCTGCCACCATGGTGACACTAGCACCTGTGTCCCTGAATGCCAAAGCCTGTTTACCATTTATTACAGGCTGCTGTTTGTATTTGCCCAGATTACTGGGGCTCACTAGGAAGGACATATCAATGTCTCCATCACAAATCAGCAATGCCTGAGTGGGTACTCTGACTAGGCCAGAGTCCACTTAAGAACCCAGGGTCAACCCTACAACACCCTTATTCTGATTACCACCTCCACCAGTAGCTGTTCTAGGGGGAACAGTTGCCTTAGGGGCAGGAGTGGTGGTGGTTTGGTCTTTGGACTTGTTACCGTCAGAATTCCAGTGCCCTTTCTGTTTACAGAAATTGCACCAGGGCTTCTTTTGGCCTTTTCCCTTGTTGGACTGTGAATCCCCACCAGATGCAGATTTTTGGGGCCCTTGTGAAGACTTTTGGTCTTTTGACTTATCCACACCTTTCTCAGAGCTTTTAGGTTCCTGCTTCTTAGTGTTACCCCCTTGGTTCTGGGTTTTCTGCCTCACCCTGGTTCTGATCCATTTGTCTGCCTTCTTTCCCAATTCTTGGGGAGAGGTCAGATCAGAGTCCACCAAGTATTGATGCAACAACTGGTTTTGGCAATTATTAAGGATCTGTTCTCTCATCATAAGATTATGCAACCCCTTAAAATCAGTAACTCTACTACCAACCACCCAACCCTCCAGAGCCTTGGTTGCACAATCAACAAAGTCAGTCCAGCCCTGGGTCTGTGCTTTCTAGGTGTCTCTGAACTTCAACCTGTACTGTTCAGTGGTTAAGCCAAACCCATCTATTAATGCACTCTTCAGGACTTCATAATCATCAGCATCCTCTTCTCTAACAGTGAGGAGCTTGTCTCTACCTTTTTCAGAAAAGGAGATCCACAAGTTTGCTGCCCACTGTTTCTGGGGGACCTGTTGTACTCTACATGCCCTCTCCATAGCAGTTATACATTTGTGGATATCATCCCGACTCTGGTAGGGAGGAACAACCTTGGACAGGATCCTATGGTCTGGAATGTAATCTCTGACTCTAGGGAGACTGTTGCTGCCACCAGGGGGTTCTTTTCTAGAAGCCCTCTGGAGCTCAAAGGCTTCTCTATCTAATGCCAACTGTTTGGCCTTGAGGGCAGCTCTTGCTTCCTCATACTGTAGCAGTTTGTACATTCTTTCAGAGGAGGTTTCTCTTCTAGGAAGATATAAGTTCCTCTGGTGGACAGATTCTCTGCCAGAGTGATATGAGTGGTCTGATTCCCTAGAAAGGGACCTAGGCCTCTCCTCCACTCTGTCAGTTCTCTTAGGGAGAATTCCTCTGTCCTTTTCAGATCCCTGTAGATCTGGCCCTTCAACCACAGAGTCCAGGTCATCTTGATTTTCATCATCTGACCCAGAGACTATAGCTGACCCACTCCCTGATTCATGCCCCTTAGCTCCTAGAGCTAACTTAAGATCATCTGCTGTCAGAAGATCTATCAGGTGTAGTGTGGAGGGACTCTGTCCTATCCTCAGGTGCCTTGCAGCACACATGGCTTTCAAGTCAAAGAAATTCATGTCCTTATACTGAGGCTGAGTGCACCCAATGGCTCCAACCCTAAGGACATTCTAGTGTTGTGCAATGTTGTACTACCTACACTAGTTTGTGGCCTACTGATCCTAGCTTGAGCTGTAGCAAGGGTGTGCTATCCCTTCACTCACAGCTCGAAGTTCAGTAGAACTTGTTGATACTAAGCTTGACTTTATATGTACCTTGAGTCCCTTTAGTGGTTTTCAGTTAGTAATTCAAATAGAGATTTTCTGGTAAAACAATGGCAAGCTGGAATCCCACATGCTGCCCACCAGTGTGAGAAGTTGAGAAGTTGGCCTGGCATATGCTGGTCACTAGTTAAAGTGGCCACCTTGCACCAGTCCAATTCGACACTTATGGTAGATAGGTTTAAGACAACCTTTTAAAGAAAGCTATCCTAGTGGTAGCTGTGGAGAGCAGCCTTCAGGCTAAGTCTCAGAGTAATGTAAAGCAGCTTGTTTTACCTTATAATCTCTTGAATTACCAAATGAAAGGACACCACACAGGTATATATATAAAATATATATGTATTTATTTCTAGACACATTCTACTAATCTCTTTATGAGATTAGAAGTCAGGATCATATGCACAATTCAATGTTTCACAACAAATTAAGCAGTTATATGGCTGGGGCCCTCGGGCGTGCCAGACCATATACAAAAAAGAGGCATAAGAAGAACGACTTGAGATGGGAGAAGGCCGAAGATCTTCAGAAGCGCTGGGGCCTCACTAATCCACCCAAGGCAGGTAAGTAAAGGACCCACGGGAGACGCATGCAGTGTGAGAACACAGCCGCGGATCCCAATAGACTTCAATGGAGCAAGTCGCGGTTGGAATTTTAAAGTTTTAGGATACTTCGGGAGAGTCTACAAGCAATTCCCATACAGGGTAAGTAGTTCTAGAGCCAACACACACAGGAGCACCGGAGTACTCAAGTTACCTCACCCAGGGAAGCCGGGTGCATAGGTGTCTTTTGGTGTTGGGTCGCGGCGTCGTTTTCAATGGGAGCCAAAGAAGACTTGCTGCTTGTGAAGACAGAAGAAGTGTCCGGTGGAATCCAAGGCTGGATTCAGAAGAAGGAAGACCTGAAAGCAGAAGGGACAGTGTTCAAAGTCACTTGCCAGGGACCCGGGGCCAGGAATCTGGATGCCCACAGAATTCGGGTGCTTTCAGGTGATCATAGGTGTCTTGACTCTGCAGCCACAAGGTTCAGGAGGTGACGACGATGACCAGGAGCTGGATTCGGAGTGCCCACAAAGTCTGCAGCTTACTGATGTGTCTGCAATCAGATTAGAGATAACAAGCCTTGGCAACAGCAAGTCTCATTGAATGTGAAGAAAGTCAGCGGTGCAGACCAGCAAGGTCTGAGGAACTCACCCAGCAAGGGTAAGTCCGGGCAGGCCTGGAGCAACCAAGGGAGCCCTTTGGTTTGATGAAGAAGTCTTCAGGGGACCCACAAGCCAGCTGGCAACGAATCGCAAAGACACCTCAGGAGGATTCACTTGACAGGAGCTTACGGTCACTCGGGATGAGGTATGCCACTGATTCTTGGTGGAAATCCTGCTGGAGGCTTGGACCACATGTGGTCCTATGCACAAGTTCGTAGAACATCATGAAGGGGTTGCACTCCACAATAGTGCACGGTACCCATGTATTGCTGTTCCTCGTCACTCGTGGGGTACACTCACCTCAGTTTTGCTGGGGACTCACAATGGCCGTCAAGAAGTGAGGAAATCCCCTTGAGGGACTGCAGGGACTTCGGACTCCGGCGGGAGCAGGAACGTTTGTGACCATTGATTCAAAGTTTTGATGCCTGCCAAGCAGGGGAGTCACTCCTTGACTCCAAGGGAGATTTTTCAGTCTTCCAGAGGTAGTGGAACATCAATGGTCCAGGATTCTTCTTCAGAGCGTCATCCAGGGATATCTAGTTTGCAATGGCAAGGGTTCCCTAACTTATATTAAAGGAAAGGGAGGGACTAGCTCTATGACCACTCCTATGGGAGGGTCAGGGGAGTGGTGGTTACACCCACTTCCCTTTGTCCAGTTTCATGCCAGAGCAGGGGATGGTAGCCCCTGAACCGGTTTGAACTGGCATATGCACAGAGGAGCCTACTGCTCCCCCAGTGCAGGACTTCAAAGCACTCTAGGAGTGCACCCACACAGCCCCAATACAATAAATCCTGTCTGGAAGGTGGTTACACCTCCCTGTGACAGGATGCCTATTGTTGGGCATCCTCCACTGCGAGGTTCGTCAGCAGCAGGAGGGCAGCCCAGTGTCTGTGCTGGTGGCATCCATTTTGTGATGCCAGGGCTCTTCAGGATTCTACCGTGTTTCCACAGTAGGTACATGTCTATCCCTCTAGAAGGGTGGGATCATACTCCCATACCAGTTACTGGTGTGGGGGTATGATTCCAAGGCGTTTGACACCAAACACGACATGTTTTGATGCAGCCATGCCAAAGTTACCATTTACCGCTAGGTTATCATGCACTTAAGAGTATATGGTTTAACCGCATCCACAAACAGCCACAGAGAATAGACTCTGAGGCACCCCCTCACATGGAAAACCAAGCACCCTGCCCTCAGGATTGATAGGGCCTGCCTTAGGGGTGACTGATAGGTGTATATGTGTGTGTAAGGTGAGATATAGGGAACCTATACCTCAGTGAGGAGTGCTAACACTACCTCACCCAGGCCACAGTAGCAGGCCTGTGGTGTCAGATTTCGTCTGCTTCCCAGGGGTGGCATAATACATGCCTCAGCCCCGGGTAGGCCTGTGAAGTACCTATGCCCTTGGTACCTAACGTACCATATACTAGGGGCTCATAAGGTACCACAGTATCCAATCACTAGTGCACCTAATATGCACTCCAAGTTGTTTAGAGAGAACAGAGAGGCTGGGGCCCTGATTAGCAGGGACCCAGCCAGACTATAGTCAGAAACCAGTGTACACATCAGAAAAAGAGTGGGGGACAACATAAGTGCAGATCCTACTCTCCTACACAACCCCCCTAAACGCAGGAACACTAAACTAACCTTGGCCAGTTGAGTCTTAGTATTCTAAGTGGAAATACCTTGAAAGTCCATCTGCATTGGCATGTTGGGTCCCAGGTTTATGTTCCACTGTATAGTCCATCCCCTGTAGGGAAATGGACCACCTTAAAAGTTTTGGGTTGACTGATAGGTTTATATGTGTGTGTAGGGTGAGATATAGGGAACCTATACCTCAGTGAGGAGTGCTAACACTACGTCACCCAGGCTGGACTCTGTAAGATGGGGGCAGTGCACATGGTCTGCTTTAGGTCTTCAAATGCCTTTTGACAGCTAGCAGTCCACTGAACTTTTTTTGCATTTTCTTTGAGGTAAGATCATTTAAGGGGGTCACTATAGATCCATATCCCTTAACAAACCTCCTATAGTATCCAGTCAGGCCCAAAAAGGCTCTCACCTGTGTCTGGGTGGTTGAAGTAACCCATTCCATGGTGGTTTGGATTTTGCTCAGTAAAGGTTGAAAGTGGCCTCCACCTACAAGGTGGCCCAGGTACACAGCCTGACTCTGCCCTATCTGGCAATTAGTGGCCTTGATAGTGAGGCCTGCTTTTTGCAGGGCCTCCAAAACATTTCTGAGGTGGACCAGGTGATCCTGCCAGGAGGAACTAAAGAAAGCAATATCATCTAGATAAGCTGAGCAATAAGTTTCCATACCCGTCAGACCTTTGTTCACCAACCTCTGAAAAGTGGCAGCTGCATTTTTCAAACAAAAGGGCATCACCACAAAGGGGTAGTGCCCACCGGGGGTTGAGAATGCAGTTTTGGCCTTGGCATCCTCAGCTAACCTAATCTGCCAGTAGCCAGCTGTTAGGTCAAATGTACTCAGATAGTTGGCTGAGGCCAAAATATCAATCAGTTCATCTGCCCTGGGAATTGGATAGGCATCAGTCCTGGTGACTGCATTGAGGCCTCTGTAGTCTACACAAAATCTCATTTCTTTCTTACCACCCTGGGTATGAGGTTTGGGCACAAGGACTACTGGACTAGCCCAAGGGCTAGCTGAAGGCTCAATCACACCTAGTTCCAACATTTTCTGGACTTCAATCCTGATACAGTCCCTGACATGGTCAGGTTGCCTGTAGATTTTACTCTTGACAGGCAGACTGTCTCCAGTGTCCACCTCATGGGTGCACCAGGAAGTCTGACTAGGGGTCAGGCTAAACATATGTCTTAACTGTTGCAAAACTTGTCTGCATTCAGTTTGCTGATGATCAGTGAGGCTGCTTGCCAAAGCAACACCATCAACTGAACCTTCATCAGGGTTCTATGAGAGCAGGTCAGGGAGAGGGTCACTCTCCTCCTCCTGTTTCTCATCATTTGCCATGAGCAAGCCCATGTCAGCCCTGTCAACATATGGTTTCAATCTGTTGACATGGAGCACCCTAAGGAGGCTCCTGGGAGTTCCAAGATCCACCAGATAGGTGACCTCTCCCTTTTTCTCAACAGTTGTATGGGGTCCACTCTACTTGTCTTGGAGAGCTGCTGGGGCCACAGGCTCCAACACCCGCACTTTCTGTCCTGGCTGGTAGAAAGTCAGCACAGCCTTTTGGTCATGCTAAGTTTTTTGTAGTTCTTGGCTGGCCTCCAGGTTTTTTGTTGCCTTCTTCGTGTATTCGGCCATCCTGGAGTGGAGACCAAGTACATAGTCCATCACATCCTGTTTGGGAGTTTTGAGAGGTAACTCCCAGCCCTCCTTCACCAAACATAATGGACCTCTTACAGGATGCCCAAAGAGAAGTTCAAAAGGGCTGTAGCCAACCCCCTTCTGTGGAACCTCTCTGTTTGCAAACAGAAGGCAGGGAAGTTAAAGGTCCCATTTTCGCCTAAGCTTTTCTGGGAGGCCTTTAATCATTCCCTTTAGGGTTTTGTTGAACCTTTCAACTAACCCATTGCATTGTGGGTGATAGGGAGTAGTGAATTTGTAATTTACACCACACTCCTTCCACATTGCTTTTAGATACCCTGACATGAAGTTTGTACCTCTGTCAGATATAACCTCCTTAGGGAAACCCACTCTGGAGAAAACTCCAATGAGGGCTCTTGCCACCACAGGGGCTGTGGTGGTCCTCAGGGGAATTGCTTCTGGGTACCTGGTGGCATGATCCACTACCACCAGGATAAACCTGTGCCCAGATGCTGTTGGAGGGTCAAGGGGACCAACAATGTCAATATCTACCCTTTCAAAGGGTACCCCCACCACAGGTAGTGGTATCAGGGGGCCCTTTGTTGTGCCACCTGACTTGCCACTGGCTTGGCAAGTGACACAGGAGCGTCAAAACTCCTTGGTGTCCGCTGACATGTGTGGCCAATGAAAATGTGGAACAAGCCTGTCCCAGGTCTTGTTTTGGCCCAAGTGTCCTGCTAAAGGGATGTCATGTGCTAGGGTCAAGAGGAACCCCCTAAACTTCTGAGGTATTACCAACCTCCTGGTGGCTCCAGGGGTAGGATTTCTAGCCTCAGAATATAGGAGTCCCTCATCTCAATAAACATTATGGGACCCACTAGCACTCCCAGCAGCCTCAACAGCAGCTGGCTGTCTGAGGGGTTCAAGAGAGGGGCAGCACTGTTGCTCTTTGCTCAGATCTTCCCTAGAAGGTCCCCCTGCCCCAAGAACATATCCTGATCAGGTTTAAGTCCCTCTGGGGCAGTTCCTTCTTCAGGATCTGCTTCTCCTCCCTCAGGAGGGGAATCTGTTATCTGAGACAGAGGGGAAGGCACTGCCTTAACCCTACTGCTCCTCCTCTTGGGTAGCATCTGGTCCATAGTTTCAGGATACAGAGCTGGTTCAGCTTTATGCATTTTGGCCTGTGACCTGGTCACAGCAAATACCTCTGCAGGTATGCCCATCTCAGCATGAGTCCATAACTCTACTTCAGACCAGGCTGATGTCTCTAGATCATTGCCCAATATACATTCGACAGGGAGGTCTGCACTGACTACTACCTTTTTGAGGCCAGTTACCCCTCCCCAGGAGAAATTCACAACTGCCAGACTATGGTTGGTCCTGACATTGCTTGCTTTGGTAACCTGGTACATTTCACCCAGGATGATCTGCCCAGGGTCCACAAGATCCTCTGCCACCATGGTGACACTAGCACCTGTGTCCCTGAATGCCAAAGCCTGTTTACCATTTATTACAGGCTGCTGTTTGTATTTGCCCAGATTACTGGGGCTCACTAGGAAGGACATATCAATGTCTCCATCACAAATCAGCAATGCATGAGTGGGTACTCTGACTAGGCCAGAGTCCACTTAAGAACCCAGGGTCAACCCTACAACACCCTTATTCTGATTACCACCTCCACCAGTAGCTGTTCTAGGGGGAACAGTTGCCTTAGGGGCAGGAGTGGTGGTGGTTTGGTCTTTGGACTTGTTACCTTCAGAATTCCAGTGCCCTTTCTGTTTACAGAAATTGCACCAGGGCTTCTTTTGGCCTTTTCCCTTGTTGGACTGTGAATCCCCACCAGATGCAGATTTTTGGGGCCCTTGTGAAGACTTTTGGTCTTTTGACTTATCCACACCTTTCTCAGAGCTTTTAGGTTCCTGCTTCTTAGTGTTACCCCCTTGGTTCTGGGTTTTCTGCCTCACCCTGGTTCTGACCCATTTGTCTGCCTTCTTTCCCAATTCTTGGGGAGAGGTCAGATCAGAGTCCACCAAGTATTGATGCAACAACTGGTTTTGGCAATTATTAAGGATCTGTTCTCTCATCATAAGATTATGCAACCCCTTAAAATCAGTAACTCTACTACCAACCACCCAACCCTCCAGAGCCTTGGTTGCACAATCAACAAAGTCAGTCCAGCCCTGGGTCTGTGCTTTCTAGGTGTCTCTGAACTTCAACCTGTACTGTTCAGTGGTTAAGCCAAACCCATCTATTAATGCACTCTTCAGGACTTCATAATCATCAGCATCCTCTTCTCTAACAGTGAGGAGCTTGTCTCTACCTTTTTCAGAAAAGGAGATCCACAAGTTTGCTGCCCACTGTTTCTGGGGGACCTGTTGTACTCTACATGCCCTCTCCATAGCAGTTATCCATTTGTGGATATCATCCCCACTCTGGTAGGGAGGAACAACCTTGGACAGGATCCTATGGTCTGGAATGTAATCTCTGACTCTAGGGAGACTGTTGCTGCCACCAGGGGGTTCTTTTCTAGAAGCCCTCTGGAGCTCAAAGGCTTCTCTATCTAATGCCAACTGTTTGGCCTTGAGGGCAGCTCTTGCTTCCTCATACTGTAGCAGTTTGTACATTCTTTCAGAGGAGGTTTCTCTTCTAGGAAGATATAAGTTCCTCTGGTGGACAGATTCTCTGCCAGAGTGATATGAGTGGTCTGATTCCCTAGAAAGGGACCTAGGCCTCTCCTCCACTCTGTCAGTTCTCTTAGGGAGAATTCCTCTGTCCTTTTCAGATCCCTGTAGATCTGGCCCTTCAACCACAGAGTCCAGGTCATCTTGATTTTCATCATCTGACCCAGAGACTATAGCTGACCCACTCCCTGATTCATGCCCCTTAGCTCCTAGAGCTAACTTAAGATCATCTGCTGTCAGAAGATCTATCAGGTGTAGTGTGGAGGGACTCTGTCCTATCCTCAGGTGCCTTGCAGCACACATGGCTTTCAAGTCAAAGAAATTCATGTCCTTATACTGAGCCTGAGTGCACCCAATGGCTCCAACCCTAAGGACATTCTAGTGTTGTGCAATGTTGTACTACCTACACTAGTTTGTGGCCTACTGATCCTAGCTTGAGCTGTAGCAAGGGTGTGCTATCCCTTCACTCACAGCTCGAAGTTCAGTAGAACTTGTTGATACTAAGCTTGACTTTATATGTACCTTGAGTCCCTTTAGTGGTTTTCAGTTAGTAATTCAAATAGAGATTTTCTGGTAAAACAATGGCAAGCTGGAATCCCACATGCTGCCCACCAGTGTGAGAAGTTGAGAAGTTGGCCTGGCATATGCTGGTCACTAGTTAAAGTGGCCACCTTGCACCAGTCCAATTCGACACTTATGGTAGATAGGTTTAAGACAACCTTTTAAAGAAAGCTATCCTAGTGGTAGCTGTGGAGAGCAGCCTTCAGGCTAAGTCTCAGAGTAATGTAAAGCAGCTTGTTTTACCTTATAATCTCTTGAATTACCAAATGAAAGGACACCACACAGGTATATATATAAAATATATATGTATTTATTTCTAGACACATTCTACTAATCTCTTTATGAGATTAGAAGTCAGGATCATATGCACAATTCAATGTTTCACAACAAATTAAGCACTTATATGGCTGGGGCCCTCGGGCGTGCCAGACCATATACAAAAAAGAGGCATAAGAAGAACGACTTGAGATGGGAGAAGGCCGAAGATCTTCAGAAGCGCTGGGGCCTCACTAATCCACCCAAGGCAGGTAAGTAAAGGACCCACGGGAGACGCATGCAGTGTGAGAACACAGCCGCGGATCCCAATAGACTTCAATGGAGCAAGTCGCGGTTGGAATTTTAAAGTTTTAGGATACTTCGGGAGAGTCTACAAGCAATTCCCTTACAGGGTAAGTAGTTCTAGAGCCAACACACACAGGAGCACCGGAGTACTCAAGTTACCTCACCCAGGGAAGCCGGGTGCATAGGTGTCTTTTGGTGTTGGGTCGCGGCGTCGTTTTCAATGGGAGCCAAAGAAGACTTGCTGCTTGTGAAGACAGAAGAAGTGTCCGGTGGAATCCAAGGCTGGATTCAGAAGAAGGAAGACCTGAAAGCAGAAGGGACAGTGTTCAAAGTCACTTGCCAGGGACCCGGGGCCAGGAATCTGGATGCCCACAGAATTCGGGTGCTTTCAGGTGATCATAGGTGTCTTGACTCTGCAGCCACAAGGTTCAGGAGGTGACGACGATGACCAGGAGCTGGATTCGGAGTGCCCACAAAGTCTGCAGCTTACTGATGTGTCTGCAACCAGATTAGAGATAACAAGCCTTGGCAACAGCAAGTCTCATTGAATGTGAAGAAAGTCAGCGGTGCAGACCAGCAAGGTCTGAGGAACTCACCCAGCAAGGGTAAGTCCGGGCAGGCCTGGAGCAACCAAGGGAGCCCTTTGGTTTGATGAAGAAGTCTTCAGGGGACCCACAAGCCAGCTGGCAACGAATCGCAAAGACACCTCAGGAGGATTCACTTGACAGGAGCTTACGGTCACTCGGGATGAGGTATGCCACTGATTCTTGGTGGAAATCCTGCTGGAGGCTTGGACCACATGTGGTCCTATGCACAAGTTCGTAGAACATCATGAAGGGGTTGCACTCCACAATAGTGCACGGTACCCATGTATTGCTGTTCCTCGTCACTCGTGGGATCCACTCACCTCAGTTTTGCTGGGGACTCACAATGGCCGTCAAGAAGTGAGGAAATCCCCTTGAGGGACTGCAGGGACTTCGGACTCCGGCGGGAGCAGGAACGTTTGTGACCATTGATTCAAAGTTTTGATGCCTGCCAAGCAGGGGAGTCACTCCTTGACTCCAAGGGAGATTTTTCAGTCTTCCAGAGGTAGTGGAACATCAATGGTCCAGGATTCTTCTTCAGAGCGTCATCCAGGGATATCTAGTTTGCAATGGCAAGGGTTCCCTAACTTATATTAAAGGAAAGGGAGGGACTAGCTCTATGACCACTCCTATGGGAGGGTCAGGGGAGTGGTGGTTACACCCACTTCCCTTTGTCCAGTTTCATGCCAGAGCAGGGGATGGTAGCCCCTGAACCGGTTTGAACTGGCATATGCACAGAGGAGCCTACTGCTCCCCCAGTGCAGGACTTCAAAGCACTCTAGGAGTGCACCCACACAGCCCCAATACAATAAATCCTGTCTGGAAGGTGTTTACACCTCCCTGTGACAGGATGCCTATTGTTGGGCATCCTCCACTGCGAGGTTCGTCAGCAGCAGGAGGGCAGCCCAGTGTCTGTGCTGGTGGCATCCATTTTGTGATGCCAGGGCTCTTCAGGATTCTACCGTGTTTCCACAGTAGGTACATGTCTATCCCTCTAGAAGGGTGGGATCATACTCCCACACCAGTTACTGGTGTGGGGTATGATTCCAAGGCGTTTGACACCAAACACGACATGTTTTGATGCAGCCATCCCAAAGTTACCATTTACAGCTAGGTTATCATGCACTTAAGAGTATATGGTTTAACCGCATCCACAAACAGCCACAGAGAATAGACTCTGAGGCACCCCCTCACATGGAAAACCAAGCACCCTGCCCTCAGGATTGATAGGGCCTGCCTTAGGGGTGACTGATAGGTGTATATGTGTGTGTAAGGTGAGATATAGGGAACCTATACCTCAGTGAGGAGTGCTAACACTACCTCACCCAGGCCACAGTAGCAGGCCTGTGGTGTCAGATTTCGTCTGCTTCCCAGGGGTGGCATAATACATGCCTCAGCCCCTGGTAGGCCTGTGAAGTACCTATGCCCTTGGTACCTAACGTACCATATACTAGGGGCTCATAAGGTACCACAGTATCCAATCACTAGTGCACCTAATATGCACTCCAAGTTGTTTAGAGAGAAGAGAGAGGCTGGGGCCATGATTAGCAGGGACCCAGCCAGACTATAGCCAGAAACCAGTGTAAACATCAGAAAAAAGTGGGGGCAACATAAGTGTAGATCCTACTCTCCTACACCTTTCTTCCTCTTTCTGTACCTTTCGTTTTCTACCTCTCTTGCTTCTTTCTGTACCTCTCTTGCCTCTTTTTGCACCTCTCTTGCTTCATTATGTACTTCTCATGCTTCTTTCTGTGCCTCTCTTGCCTTTTTTTGAATTTCTGGCACTTCTTTCTGCACCTTTCTTCCTCTTTCTGTTCTTCTTTTGCCTCTTTCGGCACCTCACTTGCCTCTTTCTGTACCTCTCTTGTCTCTTTGTGCACCTCGCTTGCCTCTTTCTGCACCCCTCTTTCCTCTTTCTTTCTTCTCTTGCTTCTTTCTGCACCTCTGTTGCCTCTTTTTGCAGTTATCTTGGTTAGTCCCCCTACCTGCTTGTTTGATAGATAATTGAGAGTGTCACCTCACCAGGGGGTGGCTGGGAGGGGTAAGCCCCCCTACCCGCTATCTTGCTTCTTTCTGCACCTTTTTTCTTCTTTCTACACTTCTTTTTCCTCTTTTGCACCTTTCTTGCCTCTTTCTGCAACTTTCTTACCTCTTATTGTCCCATTCTTGCCTCTTTTTCCACTGCTCTTGCTTATTTCTGCACCTCTCTTGCCTCTTTCTGCACATCTCTTGCTTCCGTCTGTGCTTCTCATGCTTTTTATGTACATCTCTTGCCTCTTTCTGCATTTGCCTTGCCTTTTCCTGTAACTTTCTTGCTTCTTTCTGTACGCTCTTGCTTCTTTCTGCACCTCTCTTGCCTCTTGCATCACTTCTCTTGCTTGTTCCTGGACCTCTCATGCTTCTTTCTTTATTTCTTTTGCTTCTCTCTGTACCTTTCTTCTTCTTTCAATAGTTCTCTAATCTCTTTCTGCATTTCTCTTGCTTTTTTCTGCACTTCTCTTCCTTCTTTTGGTGCCTTTCTTCTTTTTCTGTACTTCTCTTGCCTCTTTTTGCACATTTCTTCCTTTTTCTACACCTCTCTTGCTTCTTTCCACACCTCTCTTGCCTCTTTCTGCACCTCTCTTGCATCTTTCTGTACCTCACTTTCTTTTTCTGCACCTCTCTTGCTTCTTTCTGTACCTCTCTTGCTTCTTTCTGTGCCTCTCTTACTCTTTCTTAACTTTTCTTCCTCTTTCTGCACCTCTCTTGCTTCTTTTTATACTTCTCTTGCCTCCTTCTACACTTCTCTTCCTTCTTTATGCACATTTCTTTCTCTTTCTGCACGATTGTTGCCTGTTTCTGTACCTCTCTTTTTTCTTTCTGCAGTTCTCTTGCTTCTTTCAACACCTTTCTTCCTCTTTCTGTACTTCTCTTTCCTCTCTCTGCACCTCTCTTGCCTCTTTCTGCACCTCTCTTAACTATTTCTGTACTGCTCTTGCTTCTTTCTGCTCTTCTCTTGCTTTGTTCTGTACTTCTCTTGCCTCTTTCTGTACCTTTCTTCCTCTTTCTTTAAACTGCTTCCTGTTTCTGCACCTTTCTTGCTTCCTTCTGCACCTCTCTTGCCTCTTTCTGCATTTCTCTTGCCTCTTTCTACACTTCCTTTTCTCTTTTCGTCACCTCTCTTGAGTCCTTTTGGAACCTCTTTTGCTTCTCTCTGCACTTCTCTGGCCTCTTTCTGTACCTCTCGTGCTTCTTTTTGCACCCCTCTTCCTCTTTCTACACCTTTCTTCCTCTTTCTGCACGTCTCTTGCTTCTTTCTGCACTTCTCTTGCCTCTTTCTGCACATCTCTTGCCTCTTTCTGCACTTCTCTCACCTCTTTCTGCACATCTTTTGCTTCTTTCTGTACCTCTCTTTCTTCTTTCTGCACCCCTCTTGCTTCTTTCCATACCTCTCTAGCTTCTTTTTCCACTTCTCTTGCCTCTTTCTGCATTTCTCTTGCCTCTTTCTGCACTTCCTCGTCTTCTTTCTTCACCTCTCTTGATCCTGTTGGCACCTCTCTTGCTTCGTTTGCACGTCTCTTACCTCTTTCTGTACTTCTCTTGCTGCATTTCTCTCACCGTTTTCTGCACCTCTCTTGTCTCTTTCTGCACCTCTCTTGTGACTTTCTGCATCTCTTTTGCTTCTTTCTGTACTTCTCTTGCTTCTTTCTGCACCTCCCTTACCTCATTCTGCTTCCCACTTGCTTCTTTTTGCACAGAGGGAGACATGTCTTACCTATGTATGTGTTACATAACCCCTCACATAGACTGTTTAATATGCACATGACTTGTATTATGAGCGGATATTAATACATACTCCTTCTTCTACACAAATTTAGAAATCATATGGTCTGAGACAAAGTATTCTACTATTTCTAGGTTTCTTTTTATGTATCATGTCACTAGGAAAAGGCACATACACATGCATTGAAGCCTTCGGAAACATGGTGAGACTTACAACAATGATATGGGAAGGAATTCTATTTTATATATGGCTAGGCCCAACATTTTGAGCAGTCGGTGAATAGTGAAGCTGCCAGAAAAAAGGGTCTTCTATTACACTCATATAATCACTCAGGCACAACTCTTGCACTCAATCATTCACTAAAGTACTACCCATGCACTCATCCAATCACTCAGGCACTATCCTTGCACTCAGCCATTCACTCAGGCACTATGCATGCATTCCTGCATTCTCTCAGGTCCTACACTTATCCAGTCACCCGGGCACTTTCCATGCATTCACCCAATCACTCAGGTACTACCTATGCACTCATTCAATCATTCAGGCAAAATCCATGCACTCATCCATTCATCCAGGCACTATCCTCGCACTCATCCTTTCACTCAGGTACTATGAATACACTCCTGCATTCTTTCACATGCTTCCCTTGTACTTATCCAATGACGCAGACACTACTCTTGCACTTATCCAGTCCCCCAGGCACTACCCATGCATTCATCCAATCATTCAAGTACTATTCTCACACTCAACCATTCACTCAGGCACTATGAGAGGTCTCAATTTATCACTAAGGCACTACCCATGCATTCATCCAGTCTCTCTGACAATACCCATGCACTTCAGGAGGCTACTCAAGACCTGGCTATTCGAGCAGTAGCAGCACCCCTGCCCCCCAGTGCCTTGAGACCCTTGCGGGTGAGTAGTGTGCTTTAAAAATGTTCTGATTGATTGATTGATCCAGTCACCCAAGCACTAGCCATGTACTCATCCAATCACTAAACCATTACCCATGTACTCATCTAATTACTCAGGCACTATGCATGCACTCATCCAATAACCTAAGCACTATGCATGCATTCATCCAATCACTCAGACACTACCGTTGCACTCATCTAATCACTGAAGCACTACTCTTCAACTCAAGCATTCACTCAGGCACTAACCATGAACTTATGCATTCTCTCAGGCACTACCCATGCACTCATCCAATCAACCAGACACTATGAATGCACTCATGCAATCACACACGCACAAGTCATGTACACATCCAATTACCAGGCTCTACTATTACACTCAACCATTCACTCACACACTACCATTGCAGTCATCCAATCACCCAGGTGCTAGCCTTGCACTCATCCATTCACTCAGACACTACACATGCATTCATCCAATTACCCAGACACTACCCATGCCTTCATCCAATGAGCCAGGCACTACCCTTGCACCAATCCATTCACTCAGCCACTACCCATGCATTCATTCAATCTTTCTTTGATCTTTATTTCGACTTCGTAAAGTCATAAAAGAAATACAAAACAAATACAACCAAATTTTCCCAATAAGCAAACTTCTAGAATGAAAAAGGTTACATCATCTGCAGAAATATATATTGAGAATAAGAACTACATATGATACAATTAAGATTTCAAATCATCAAAAAAGTTCTTCTGATGTTCCATACGGCAGCTAAATACTTGCTAACAGCAAATACAGTAGAAGGGGATAAGTCAGATTTCAACAATCGGTAGGCATCCAAGTGATGCCTAAAACCCCAATTTCTGCAGATGGGAATGATCCACTTTTTCCTTGATTTCAGATAAGATGGGCAAAAAAACATTAAATGAATATCATTCTCTAGCTCGCTAGTACAAGCTGGACAATTTTTAGAAGTGGGTGGGTGCCAATTACTGGTGAGGGCTCTAATTGGTAATGCATTGTGTCTCCATTGGAGGAATAGTTTCCTAAGACCAATGGGATTAATGTCATCCAAAACTGTCTCCAGCTTATAGTAGTCCTTCACTGTTAGGAAGGTAGTAGACATAGGCCCCAGAGTATTAGTTGCTAGAGAAGCAGTCAGATTTCGGTCGTAATACAGAGCAGCCAAATCTTTGCGAGATATAGTACTACATGCCTCTTGGGGATTTGCCCACAGGGCCGATAGGCCCAACCCCGATAGTTCGTCCTTTATGTACTTGAGCCATGGAATTTTGCGTAGAGCTGTATGTTGGTAAAGCTCCATGAATTCGCAACGATAGCTCAAGAGTTTGGGGGTTGTCCAGAGTCGTCTCCAGAAAGTAAGGGGCTTCACACCTAATTCTTCCTTTATTGATCTTAATCCCAGATCAAGCCTAAGGGGAAGAAGTGGTGTGCTCGGTGGTAAAGCGGGCAAGTTCCGTAGGAACTTGTTTTCCGTTGCAACAATATCATGGGCGTAGTTGTTGCCCCACAGTTCACCACCGTATATTACTGCCCCACGCGCCTGCAACTTATACATTTTGAGTGGCGAGCCAATAGGATGTATCATGGATTCTTTCCATAAATTCAAAATACCCCCCGCCTTTTGAGTTAGCTTTAAGTTTGATTTTATCTGGTGGTGGGTCCATGTCATCTTTTCATTCAGGGTCAATCCCAAATACTCGAACGTGTGAACTCTCTCAAGACTGATAACATGGATAACAGGATTGGGGCGGGTTAACCTGGGAGGATTAAAGATCATGAATTTTGTTTTAGCCGTGTTGATCTCTAGCCCCCGATCAGCACAGAAGGAGACGAAACCATCCAAGACTCGTTGGGCACCCATAGGAGTCTTGGCAAGTAACAAGGTATCATCAGCAAACATAATAGCTGAGATACCTATACCAGCGAGTCGTGGAGCGTCTCGGTTTGGTACTTCGTTCAGGTGGGAGATGAGTCCGTTTACATAGAGGCAAAACAGGGTCGGTGCCAGGACACAGCCCTGCCTTACCCCCCTTTCAACGGGGAAGCTAGCTGATAAACCTCCTTCTCTCCCACATCTGACCTTTGCAAAATTATTGGTGTGAAGACGCACTATAATCTGTAGAAGAGATGCTGGGAGGCCTAATTCCTGCAACACAGTCCAAAGTTTTGTGCGTGGAACCAGGTCAAAGGCCGCACGTAAATCAACAAAAATAGTATAAAGTGAGCCCCCCTCCACCCTGACTGTCTTCCAAAAGAGCATGCATAATCTAAAGATCTGTTCAGTTGTTGAAACGCTCTTTCTGAATCCAGCCTGGTAGGGGCTCAGGATCTCAAATTCCTCCATCCAGTCCAAGAGATGGTCTAGGATCAGCCTTGAGAAGAGTTTCTGGGCAACATCTATCAAACTGATAGGCCTATAGTTACCAGGGAGCAAAGGGGACCCCTTTTTGAAAATAGGGACAACTTCTGCACCCAACCATGTAGAAGGAACTGGCATACCCCCGAGAATTGCATTAAATAGTGCAGTAAGGTATGGTGCCCAGACTCTGGGTTCGTGTTTGTACAGATCACCAGGGACCCCGTCCAAACCGGGAGCTTTGCCCACAGGAAGCATGGATATAGCACGTTGGACCTCGGTCAAGGTGAAGTTAACGTGCACAGCAACACACCGGATAGATTCAAGTGCAGGGGGGTCCCCCCTGTAAAGAGTGCTAAAGTGTTCTTCCCAGACTTCAGGGGCGATATTAGGATTTACTGCTGAAACGGGTTCAGTTGCGCCGGTTGACACAATCAACCAGAATCTCCGTGAGTCTCTGCACTGGAGGGCAGATGTTAACCTGTCCCAATTTTCTGTTGCCCATTCAAGTTTGGCATAGTGTATTAGAATCCTATAAATACGTCTCTTTTGTTGTATATCCTCCCTGCTGGCTTTCTTTTTTATTGCATCCAGCAAATCACTTTTAGCCGATCTACAAGCCCTATTATACCATTGGGACCGTCTACAGGTCCTTTTAGTACAAGGAACAGTTGGATTGAGTATATCAGCTAAGGTGGAAAATAGTTCTTTATTGACCTCGGCCAATTTTCCACAGTAGTCGGGGGAAGAGTACTGGTCCATAAGATTTAGAACATCGTCCAGTGCACGGCCAGCCCTCACATAGACTTGGGAAAGTTCTCCTTGATTACCGGCCAATTTAGCCCATTTAACTCCATGTTTGTTGTTAGTCAGGGTAGCTTTGTTCAATGTTGCAGATTTGGGTACTTAGCGTAGGTCACCGGGACACAAACCCGATAGAGATACGTCCAGTATCAAGGGATTGTGATCGCTCTCACCCCTGGAGACCACCTCGAAGTCCGAAACTCTGTTCCACTCCTTACATTGGAGAAAAATGTAGTCGAGTCTAGCCTCCCGCCCTGGTTTATTAAACGTAGGCCTTGAGGGATTGTCCGAAGTTGTTCGGCCGTTACAGGCCCTGATTGAATGGGTCATCGCCAGGGAGGTGATTTGGACGGCCAGGGGGGCCCAAGACCTAACCATTGGGCTCGCGACCTGTGGGATGTGCCATATTTCATCCTCATCTTGATTTATTTGGTCCACCAACCCCTGAAGTGGTTCGAAGTGGGAATTGAAATCGCCCGCTATAAGGAACATTATACCCTCAGGGATCTTGGATAAAACATTAGATAAAACATCAATCACCCCAGATTCCGCACATACATTCACGGGCCTAGAATACACATTAATCACCGCTAGCTTTGTGCCTAAGGACCAATCTAGTAACAAACAAAGAACATCCTCAGAGCCAGTTTCTAGAGTCTTAACACTGCAGCCCAGATGGGTGGCAACCCAGGTGGTTAGGCCTCCTGAAGGGCGACCTCTACCTCCCCACACAGCCGGAATAGAGAAGGAAGCAAAGCCCACACGATGGCATTCTTGCCTTGCCCATGTCTCTTGAAAACAGCATATATGATGGAGGTCTATAAAGGAGCCCCACAAAGGGCAATCGAGCTTACTAGCTAAACCAGCTATATTCCACGAGAGAACTTTGTGTGTAATTGATGGATTTACGGTAGGATCTAGTTTTTTACACATAGGGGGTTCACTCGGGATCAACAAAGCAGTTGGAGAGGCAACAGAAGAGGCAGTACAAGTGGAGTGTTGCTTAGGGGATAACATCTCTTCAACAGGGGAGTTGGAAGTGCCATCCTCTGGGCTCAGTCAGTCGACCTCTTCGAGACAGGCATACCTATTGTTACACGAGTAGTCACCTCGTGTAGGCACATCAAAACGAATGTGCCTCTGTCTTCTACTTAACGAAGTAGGTCCAACCCTAGTCCAATTTCCGTCAAACTCGGGCTGGGAAAAGGTAGTAATTGGAGGGTAGAAGTAAGACAATGGTAGGGGTTTGATAGAGGTAGCTCCAATATTACCCAGCCAGTTGCAAATATAAGATGCAATCTGGGGCTTGCTAAAATTCACCAGGATACAGTCACCCTTAATTTTCTTTATAGTACTTCCCAACCAAGAAACCCTCCTGACCATTAAAACCTCAGAACTTATATTTGGGGGGAGAGGCCTATGTGTGTTAAGCCAATTGATCACTTTATTTTTGAGGGAGGCATAGGTCTCTGAATCGGGGTTAGTGAGCTCTGGGACGCCACTTAAAATAATAACATAAGGCGATGCTTCAGGGGGAAGATTGATCACATTTTTCCAGCTGGGACCAGCCACATCTTCACAAGTACGGTTACCGAGGTCCCTAGAAGTTCCCCCTGCTTCTATATGGTTTAGTTTAGGAGCTCCAACAGAATTTCTAATTGAGGTAGGTGGATGACTTTGGGCAGGTAAGGGGATGGGAATAGTAGAAAAAGAAGAAGAAGAGTTAAATGTAGGGGGTGATGCGCTAGATGAAATAGGATCCATTCTGGGAAGGAGGGTTGTCGAGGCTGCAAGTGTAGGAAGAGAAGGAAGTTGGGGATCACTCGTGCTCTTCACAGATACATTATAAGTTTTGCCTCCGCTCCCCAGTGGGTTAACTGTATCTAAAAAAGCCCTTTCTATTTCTTTAAGCCTTACATCGATAGCGTCAAACCTAGCCATCATCGGAGTGAAAAATCCCTTAAGGACATTATTTAAGGTGTCTATGAGGCAGTGATTCCCCCGATCAGAGCCTTCACCCCGATCTAAGGCAGGGAGCAGGGACTCAGATTGGCAGGGGGTTATCACTGGGGATGTGTTGAATGTCACCCTATTAATTATAGGTGGCCTAGTAGGAGTTATAATCAAAGTGTTTGGGGCAGTATTGTGGGAGCAGTCCAATCTCGCTTTTTTCCCTCGTTTAGAATTCCCCTCACGTTTTCTTTTGGGGACTGCACCCTGGTGTGTCAAATGGGCGTGGCACGTGATTGGGTCAGATGATATTTCAAGCCTAAGGGGGGTTATAGACTCGGGAACAGGTTGTAGTATGTCTCTGCCTGGAGAAGTGCTGGACCTAAGATCATGTAAAACGGATTCAATTGTTTGATCAATAGTGTCCAAGAGAGCTGTGTGTGAATCATCCAGATTAGTTGGGGACCTAACAGAAGCAAGTAAACCCAACGAAGACCTCCTGGTACTATTGATCCCATCAGATAAGCGCCTTTCTAACATATCCAATTCACCTTGTACAACAGAGTTCGCCCTAATAATAAAATTGTCCAAGGTACCAGCTACAAAGGGTTGTGCTCTTGTAAGTTTACTTCGAGTATCCATAATAGCAGTCGACTTACGCCACAGCAACAGCAGAAATAGAAGTCCAAGAGACGGGGCCCGGTCCGGTCTTGACCGTGCTCGCCCCGGTCTTCGTCCCGCTCGCGTCCCGCTTACGCGATGATGGGCGTGGGCTTAAGTAGCGGAAAAAGGAGGGGCCTGGAAGAGGAACCAGGTTCAGTGTTGAAATACGTTTCAAAGCACCCTGGTCCTCCCAGTCCTGGCAACGTTGAGAGCCCTGGGAGGTGTGCAGCGCAATACAAATTGTCCTGGAAGCTCCTCCATGGCAACAGCAGCTAAAAGGTCTTTAAAATCCAAGTCTGCGCCTACGAGCGGCTCCCGCGAAGCGGGGGCCGCGAGGCTTTAAGTAGCCAGTGTGAGTGAAGGGAGGGGCCGGGAAGAGGAACCAGGTGCAGTGTTGAAATACGTTTCAAAGCACCCTGGTCCTCGCAGTCCCGGCAACGTTGAGAGCCCTGGGAGGTGTGCAGCGCAATACAAATTCTCCTGGAAGCTCCATGTCCGCGCCTACGAGCGGCACCTTTCACATCCAAGAGATACTGTGTTTGTAGACATGAAGAATGAAAGCGAAATCTGAAAAACTACATTGTATGTAGCTGAAAGGGCTGGGGCCATAAGTTCTGGATCTGTTCTGGAATCACAATCTTTCTCAGGTATGTCTGGGGAGACTTCCTAAGCCGTATCCGCAGCCCACGTGGCCCCGAGAGGAGACCATGGGACCTGGCCCAGCTTCAGCCACGTCCGGACGCTTTGCACGGGTGCAGCCCGGGCAAGCTGGCACGCGTCCCGTGCTGTGGGAGCCTGCGGCCGCTTAAGACCACTGCCTGATGCCGACAATGCGCGTTGGCGCCTCCTGGCGCAAAGACTGCCGGTCAATGTGGTCCTTTTTCCGGTCCTGGCACCACTAACGTGACGGCATGCCGGTAAAGTGCTCAGTGCTTTCTCGTTTCTCCTCCAAACTGCCAAAGTAAGCTGTTGCCAGAAGGTTGATAGAGGCTCCCGCCCCACGGGAGCACCGCCTGACACTGACAATGCGCGTTGGCGCCTCCTGGAGCAAAGACTGCCAGTAAAGTGCTCAGTGCTTTCTCGTTTCTTCTCCAAACTGCCAAAGTAAGCGGGTGCTGTGCGCAGTGAATCTGAAAAAGTGCTCCGATCTTAATGCATGACCGCGTACAGGTCCAAGCGTCTCAATTTATCACTGAGGCACTACCCATGCATTCATCCAGTCTCTCTGACAATACCCATGCACTTCAGGAGGCTACTCAAGACCTGGCTATTCGAGCAGTAGCAGCACCCCTGCCCCCCAGTGCCTTGAGAACCTTGCGGGTGAGTAGTGTGCTTTAAAAATGTTCTGATTGATTGATTGATCCAGTCAACCAAGCACTAGCCATGTACTCATCCAATCACTAAACCATTACCCATGTACTCATCTAATTACTCAGGCACTATGCATGCACTCATCCAATAACCTAAGCACTATGCATGCATTCATCCAATCACTCAGACACTACCGTTGCACTCATCTAATCACTGAAGCACTACTCTTCAACTCAAGCATTCACTCAGGCACTAACCATGAACTTATGCATTCTCTCAGGCACTACCCATGCACTCATCCAATCAACCAGACACTATGAATGCACTCATGCAATCACACACGCACAAGTCATGTACACATCCAATTACCAGGCTCTACTATTACACTCAACCATTCACTCACACACTACCATTGCAGTCATCCAATCACCCAGGTACTAGCCTTGGACTCATCCATTCACTCAGACACTACACATGCATTCATCCAATTACCCAGACACTACCTCTACACTCATGCATCCACTGAGGCACTACCCATGTACTCATCCAATCAACCAGGCACTATTCGTGCACTCATGTAATCACACGTGCACTAGTCGTGCCGTCATCCAATTAGCGAGGCATTATTATTATAGTCACATATTAAAATCTTATTTATATATATATATATATATATATATATATATATATATATATATATATATATGAGAAGAAAGGGTTTGCCCACCGGATAGGACGCACTTGCAGAGGAACAGTAACGAGCAGGGAGGGTTCTATTGATGAAGCACGTCTCAGCAATCCATGATGAATGGCACAATTGGAGAACATTTATTCATGGAAATGACTGCAGCCCACATGGGCTTGATGCGTAAGGACTTCCAATCCCATAATGCTATGCGTGAATGCTCACCTGAGTTGAATCTGCAAAATAAAAAGAGGAAAACATTGGAGGTCCCTTGCTATCATTTCCCGGAAGCTTACCTTTGACAAAGGGCGTTGGCCCGAAACGCGTCAGGATTGCTGAGACGTGCTTCATCAATAGAACCCTCCCTGCTCGTTACTGTTCCTCTGCAAGTGCGTCCTATCCGGTGGGCAAACCCTTTCTCCTCATATATGGCGGCCGTGCCCGGTCGCGGGATGCACTACCGCGTCAAAGCGGGTCTGTGACAGCTGATGGAAGGCTGTGTTGTGCGGAGCAGAGGTGAGGGTGTTTGCACTGGGGAGGATATCTGCTGATGAATGGCACAATTGGAGAACATTTATTCATGGAAATGACTGCAGCCCACATGGGCTTGATGCGTAAGGACTTCCAATCCCATAATGCTATGCGTGAATGCTCACCTGAGTTGAATCTGCAAAATAAAAAGAGGAAAACATTGGAGGTCCCTTGCTATCATTTCCCGGCAGCTTACCTTTGACAAAGGGCGTTGGCCCGAAACGCGTCAGGATTGCTGAGACGTGCTTCATCAATAGAACCCTCCCTGCTTGTTACTGTTCCTCTGCAAGTGCGTCCTATCCGGTGGGCAAACCCTTTCTTCTCATATATGGCGGCCGTGTCCGGTCGCGGGATGCACTATCACGTCAAAGCGGGTCTGTGACAGCTGATGGAAGGCTGTGTTGTGCGGAGCAGAGGTGAGGGTGTTTGCACTGGGGAGGATATCTGCTGATGAATGGCACAATTGGAGAACATTTATTCATGGAAATGACTGCAGCCCACATGGGCTTGATGCGTAAGGACTTCCAATCCCATAATGCTATGCGTGAATGCTCACCTGAGTTGAATCTGCAAAATAAAAAGAGGAAAACATTGGAGGTCCCTTGCTATCATTTCCCGGCAGCTTACCTTTGACAAAGGGCGTTGGCCTGAAACGCGTCAGGATTGCTGAGATGTGCTTCATCAATAGAACCCTCCCTGCTCGTTACTGTTCCTCTGCAAGTGCGTCCTATCCGGTGGGCAAACCCTTTCTTCTCATATATGGCGGCCGTGCCCGGTCGCGGGATGCACTACTGCGTCAAAGCGGGTCTGTGACAGCTGATGGAAGGCTGTGTTGTGCGGAGCAGAGGTGAGGGTGTTTGCACTGGGGAGGATATCTGCTGATGAATGGCACAATTGGAGAACATTTATTCATGGAAATGACTGCAGCCCACATGGGCTTGATGCGTAAGGACTTCCAATCCCATAATGCTATGCGTGAATGCTCACCTGAGTTGAATCTGCAAAATAAAAAGAGGAAAACATTGGAGGTCCCTTGCTATCATTTCCCGGCAGCTTACCTTTGACAAAGGGCATTGGCCCGAAACGCGTCAGGATTGCTGAGACGTGCTTCATCAATAGAACCCTCCCTGCTCGTTACTGTTCCTCTGCAAGTGCGTCCTATCCGGTGGGCAAACCCTTTCTTCTCATATATATATATATATATATACATATATATATATATATATATATATATATATATATATATATATACACACACACACACATATATATATATATATATATATATATATATATATATATATATATATATATATATATATATATTCACTAAAAAAACAGGTTTCAGGGATGTTATAGTTAGCAATTAGCATATAAAAAACCTTGTAAATTAATTGGAAAAAAACGACAGGTGTCAGGGACGTTATGGTTGAAAAGTACCATTTGAAAACCTTATATGTTCACTGAACAAAACACAGGTTACAGGAACATTATAGTTAGGCTGATAATTCACTCATACAAAACCAGAGAAATTCAGCTGTTATAGTTATCTTAGCTAACTATAAATCGCGCCCCACAATGCACTGTGGATGATGTCACATATTACATCACTCATGGCATGGTCAGTGGTATCACTGATGAAATCTCAAATAGCATCACTGATGACGTCACTGAGGACATCATCCACAGAATCTCTGATGCACCTACTGACACCCCAATATAACCATTCATACTCCCACTCCAAATTTCAGACTACCATTCTTGAAACCATTGACGCACCAATACTAGTACATACATACCCACTCACTGATTCATCGGTCTACATACACATCCACTCACACACTCATAGAGGCACTGATAGAGCCAGTCACTCACTAAGACAGTCACAGATATATCCAGCCATGCACCCACATAGCCATTCATACACTGTCAGTCACCCATAGAGGTATTCAGACACCTACTCACTCAACAAAACACTCAATCACACAGCCACTTACTCACCCATGCAATAACACACACACTCAGTACTCATACATATACTAACAAATACTTACTCTCCTATACAGTCACTGGCACAAGCACACACTCAGCCATACAGCCACTCTCACAATCACTGACACACATACAGTAACTTATATACTCCAAAACTCACATATACTGCCTTTCACATATGCAGTTACTCACCCATATACCACTGAGATATCCATTCACTCACTGACACAGCCAAACACACTTACATTGACTCATACAGTCCCTCACAGATACACTCATGAACCCATACACCTAGGGAATCACCCTCTCAAACATCCATTCAGGGAGTCACACACACCCTCGCCCACCCACCCATACAGACACTCAGGCACCGATACAGGTACTCAGACAACTAATCAATAAACCACATAGACCCTCATGTACCTACTCACCAACCCATGCAGCCACATACACACCAACTGACAGACTGATAGTGATACACAAATTCACACAGATTAGTCACTCACCCATACATTCACTAAGACATGTTTAATCACTCACTTATACAGTCAGTCACGCATCCTATAAATCCGTGCTACTCATAGTACAGCCCGCGGACCGCCAGCGGCCCGACCGACCTTCACTGGCAGCCCGCAGACCTTGCCTTGCAGTTTCCAAGGCCGGTAGTAAACACAGATGATGACCGCAGGAGCATACGTAGTGAATATGTATTAAATATAATAGGTATTCACTACATATGCTCCTGGGCCATCTTCTGTGTTTATTGCCAGCCTCTGTGACGTCAAGGCACCTTCATAAAGTGTCCCAAAAGGCCCTTTAAAAGTCAGCTGAAAGCGCTTTCCTTTTAAAAGGGCGTTTGGGAAGCTTCCTGTTTGGACAGAGACAAATAGAGACACAGAGACAGAGGCAACAGATCGAGGCAGAGAGACAGATAGAGACACAGAGAGGGACAGACAGAGACAGGGATAGGGACAGACAGAGACAGGGATAGGGACAGATAGAGGCAGAGACAGATAGAGGCAGAGACAGATAGAGGCAGAGACAGAGACAGATAGAGGCAGAGACAGAGATAGAGACAGAGACAGATAGAGACAGGGACAGACAGAGTCACATAGAGGAAGAGATAGAGGCAGAGACATATAGAGATAGAGACAGATAGAGGCAGAGACAGAGACAGAGATAGAGATAGATAAAGACAGAGACAGATAGCGAGAGACAGATAGAGACAGCCAGAGATAGGTAGAGACAAGTATAGGCAGAGACAGACAGAGACAGGGACAGACAGATACAGGGACAGACAGAGACAGAGAGACAGACAGAGACAGACAGAGAGACAGGGAGACGGAGGGAGGCCAAGGGAGGGATACAGAGGGAGAGAGAGGGAGGGAGACAGAGGGAGAGAGAGAGAGACTGACAGAGGGAGACAGACAGAGGGAGGAGGGAGACAGACAGAGGGAGACAGACAGAGGGAGACAGAGGGAGGGAGACAGAAAGAGGGAAACAGAGGGAGGGAGACAGACAGAGGGAGACAGACCGAGGGGGACAGAGGGAGACAGACAGAGGGAGACAAACAGAGGGAGGAGGGAGACAGACAGAGGGAGACAGTGGGATGGAGACAGAGGGATGGAGACAGAGGGAGACAGACAGAGGGAGACAGAGGGAGGGAGACAGAGGGAGGGAGACAGACAGAGGGAGACAGACCGAGGGAGACAGAGGGAGGAGGGAGACAGAGGGAGACGGATGCAGGGAGACAGAGGGAGACGGAGGCAGGGAGACAGAGGGAGACAGACAGAGGGAGACAGACAGAGGGAGAAAGGCAGAGGGAGATAGATGGAGGGAGACAGAGGGAGAGAGAGAGAGAGAGGAAGAAAGACAGAGAGGGAGGGAGACAGAGAGAGAGGGAGTGAGACAGAGGGAGACAGACAGAGGGAGGAGGGAGACAGACAGAGGGAGACAGAGGGAGGGAGACAAAGGGAGGGAGACAGACAGAGGGAGACAGACCGAGGGAGACAGAGGGAGACAGAGAGAGGGAGACAGAGGGAGACATACAGAGGGAGAGAGAGAGGAAGGGAGACAGACAGAGAGAGAGGAGGGAGACAGAGAGAGAGGGAGGGAGGGAGGGAGACAGAGAGAGAGGGAGGGAGACAGAGAGACAGGGAGTGAGACAGAGGGAGACAGACAGAGGGAGGAGGGAGACAGACAGAGGGAGAGAGAGAGAGGGAGAAAGACAGAGGGAGACAGAGAGAGAGAGAGGGAGGGAGACAGAGAGAGAGGGAGGGAGACAGAGAGGGAGGGAGACAGATGGAGGGAGACAGATGAGGGAGACAGACGGAGGGAGACAGATGGAGGGAGACAGATGGAGGGAGATGGATAGAGGGAGACGGAGGGAGACAGATGGAGGGAGACAGATGGAGGGAGACAGATAGAGGGAGACAGAGAGAGGGAGAGAGAGAGAGAGAGAGAGAGAGAGAGAGAGAGAGAGAGAGAGAGAGAGAGAGAGAGAGAGAGAGAGAGAGAGATGTGTGTATGCCGGGTCTGGTGGCTCAGTGGAAAAATGCGTCTGCTGCAGGGGCCTGTGTTCAACCTCATGGTCCCAGTTTTTTTTGCTCTAGCCCTGCCCCCTCCCCCACTGCCCCCGCCCACCCCCACCGGTGCGGCCCTTGGCCACAAACCACACTGTAAATTTGGCCCTGAGAGAAAGTTTGTTAGTTCCCATGCTCTAAATCATCCATACAGACACTCATACACCCACTCATTCTTTGAATATACCTTGGCATTATCTATATATTCACTGAAAAAGACCATAGGTTTCAGGCACGTTATAGTTAGAAATTAGCATTTAAAAAACCTTAGAAATTCACTGAAAAAAACATAGGTTTTAGGGGCGTTATAGTTAGTTGGACATTTCACTCGTACAAAACCATAGAAATTCCCCCGTTATAGTTAGTCCAGCTAACTATAACTCACGCGCCCGCAATGCACTGCTGATGACGTCACATATTACATCACTCATGACATGGTCAGTGACATCACTCATGACACACTGGAGTGGCGGTCCAGTGTGGGGGAGCCCCCCACTTTTTTTCTGCCCCCGGGACCTGGCCCACCCGGGGGCTTTATTTAAATGAAGCGTGGGAGCCCGCACTTGTTTTTTTTTTATTTTTGCGGCCGGATGCACGGATCCAGCACGCATCCCGCAATTTAAAAAAAATTAAAAAATTTCAAAGCCCCGGGGGGTAGCAGTCCCCGGTGCTGTGGGGGGGCCATGTGCCCCCCTGCAAATCATTGTGCAAAGCCCCGGGGGGGGCGGTCCCAGGGGCAGTTTGGGGGGATTGGGGCTCCCCACACTTTTTTTTCTGCCCCCGGGACCTGGCCCACCCGGGGGTTTTATTTAAACGAAGCGCGGGAGCCCGCACTTCTTGTTTCTTTTTTCGCGGCCGGATCCGTGGATCTAGCGCGCACCTTGCGATTTAAAAAAATTAAATTATTTTGGGCCCTGGGGGTCCTTGTGGGACCCCCTAAGCAGGCCTAGGGGGTCAGGGTGTTTCTACCCTGCCCCCTTTTCGTGTTTTGCGCGTTTGCTTTTCTCTTTTCTTGTGCCTCGGTTCTACCGAGGCACAAGATGGCTGCCAACACTTCCTGGTTTGGAGTGTTGACAGCCAATTAGCATGAAGCTTGTGATTGGGAGGGTGCACAGATCCACCGTGCCTCTACATATCACTATCTTTATTTCCTAATTTCTCAAAAACTACTGAACGGATTTACACCATTTTTAAAAAGGTAGCTTTCTGAGCCAAGCAGTACCTTTTTGCCTAATTTGGTGTAATTCCGTTAAGCATTTTTTTCTTTGACAGTGTCTAAAGATTCATATGGGAAAATTATTTTTTCACCACTATTTTTGGAATTTCTACTGAACGGATTTACACCATTTAAAAAAAGGGCGCTTTCTGAACCAAGGGCTATCTTTTTGCAAAATTTGGTGTAATTCCATTCAGCAGTTCGGGCTGTAGCCGTGTCTACAATTTCCTATGGGAAATAACATGGAGAAAATGCGTTTTTGGGACCCCCCTTTTTTCTCAGCCCCCGCTTGACGAATCACCCCCAAACGTTTAGGATAGGAGCTGACCGGAACAGGCCATTCGTTTTGAAAGTGTTTTTCTTTTGTCAATATCTTTGACACCATTTTACGCATCTTTGCAAAACTGTCAAAAGTAATGGCCCACTGACTTCAGCTGCTAAGTTGAAAGTTTTGGGGTGATTTGTCAAGCAGAGGCAGAGAAAAAGAAGGGTCACAAAATGAGTTTTCTCAATGTTAATTTCCATTGGAAACTTTAGACATGCTACAGCCTGAACTGCTGAACGGAATTAAACCAAATTTGGTAAAAAAAGGTAGGTCTTGTTCCAGAAAGCACTCTTTTTGTTAAATGGTGTAAATCCGTTCAGTTGTTCCTGAGAACTTTTAAGATTTCTTAGATATACAACTGTGGCCATGGTGGATCCATGTACCCTCCCCATCTCGAGCCTGTTAACCGATTGGCTGCCAACACTTCAAACCAGGAAGTGTTGGCAACCATCTTGTGACTCGGTTAAAATTAAGAAACGTGGGCAGGGGAGAAACACCCTAACCCCCTAGGCCTGCTCAGGCGGTCCCACAAGAATCCCTTGGGCCAAAAAAGCATTTTTTTAAAACAATTGTCGAATGTCACGCTCGGTGCGCGAATCTCGCCGGAAAACAAAAATTCAGTATGTCTCTCATGCTTTGTTTTCTTTAAGAGAAATAACAAACAATATCTCAACTGGTATAATTTAAGGAAGAAAGTTAGACATGCATGTCAAATACATTGCAGCAAAGAAAGAGGAAGACTCTTGGAAATTTTTTTTTTGAAAGGTGCACTGGGCATCGTATATTTTCAAAGCATGATCAAGTACAGTTGTAGCAGCACTATAGGCAAAGAATTGCATAAAAACAACCCGAAATTGAACTTGGTGCTTAATTGTATAAGTGACACAATAAGTGGCGACGCAAGTGACAATGTGTATTCAGCGGAAAACGGCGCAAAGTGAGATTAGTGAACTAATATATACAGTGAATAGTGGTGGTTCCGATACTGTTTTCAAAACATTTGAAAATTTAAGGCAATTGTTTGATGGAACCACAACGTACGGTGCGCTATTATTTGCGCTGAGCGGTCGACGACGTTTCGATCCTCTAACTCAGAATCATCTTCAGGACCGGGTTGTTGGTTTAAAGTGTTGCTGTACAGGGGGAAGAGAAGGAAGGGCATCAGGAAGGAAGGAGAGAGGTTGGTGCAGCGCGTGCAGATCAGCGTTGAAGGGGTGTGGGTGTTGTCGGTAGGGGGGTGGAGTGGTGCAGGGTTTGCCCAAGGAAGGAAGGAAGTGAGGGGGGAAAAGCGCAGGGATAGGAACGTGGCAAGGGTAAGGAAAGGGCAGGAGTAGCTACCTGGAGTGGACACTGTCCTGTGTCCCAGTCAGTGGGATGGTAGTCAGGGTACTTCAGACTCCAGATGGGATGTCCTGCGGGGAGGAGGAGGGCGTAAGTATAGAAATCAATGGGTGGGCATTAGTAAGAATTGCGCGCAGGTAGCGAAAAAATACCTGGGGCGCGTGTTAAATCGGATGCCGGGTGAGAGTCAGGCATCAGGCAGTGGAGAGGGCGAGAAATCAACCCGTCATCGTGGCACCGCGGTTCGGTGCCTGCGGTGGGTAGCTGGGGAAGAAAATGAAGGATGCTGGTCAAGGGACTGTCCAGAGGGTGGTGAAGACAGAGTGCTTGAGAAGAGAGGAGGACAAGCAAAGGAGCCGTAATTACCTGGGAGTACACGCCGAAATGCGTGTATGAAGGCCGAGTTACAGTCTGGTATCGGCAAGAAGCGATGGCGGGAAGAGAATGAGCGCGTCCAAGCGGAACCGCAAATCGGTGTCGGAGGGGAAGTGCTGGGGAAGAGAGGGAAGACAATCAGGGGCTAGCCAGAGGGCAGTAGAGCCTGAGAGATGCGGAATACACGCGCAGGGCAAGGACTTACTTCAGATGCAGGAATGAATCCGATCGAAAGGGGTGCCGGTGCTGGTGACTCTCCGCTGCGAATGAGGGCAGGTAGACGAGCTGAGTGACCGTGGGAGTGTTTAAAGGAAAACGCTGTGCTTCCGGGTCATGTGACTACAGGGCGATGACGAGTGTGGTGTAGCCCCGTGATTGGTGGAGGTGCTGTTTGGGGGGTGGAAGAAGGTTTAGGAGAGGGGAATGGGGAACAACTAGACCGCATAAGTAACAACTAGAACACACGTGTATGGTGCCTAGTGGAATTGGATGTCATCGCAATCCCTATTTAAAAGAAAACAATATTTAGAACAACACCTATGGTAATGCACAGATGTCATAAATCGGTCAATTGGCAAGAGGTTGGAGGGGGGGGAAAGAAAGTTACAATCATGTGGGGAGGCCTATATTGCATATCAAATGAGAACAATAGATCGATTAGACATGGTATTAACTGGCAAGGTATGTGAACGTTAGAGGTTAAGATCATCAGGGGGGACCTACATTAAATTTTCGCATGCAAACACTAAAACCGAATAAACATGGGTAACAAAGATTGTTATGTGTGACTCAGACAAGGAAGTAACTAGAAGATATGAGAAGGTGAGAAGGTAAAGTGAAGGCTAACAAGGTTACAACAAACGGGGAGCTTCTCTGAATGTTTCGAATGGTTGTAGCAGCTGTCAATTGCGTTTAACCCCTTCGGTGCTCATGACGGAATGGTTCCGTCATGACCCACGGTTGAGCTGTGCTCATGACGGAACCATTCCGTCATGACCACGCCCGCGCAAGATTCCGTCAGCACAGCGGCGGAATCTGCGCAGCATCGAAGGGGTTAATGATCTTGTTGACTTTGTTGCTGCAGGGACTGAATTTGGAAACAAACGGGATCCTGGTCATGGTTTTTTTGGGGTGTGTTGTGAGAAGATGTTCTCGATGACAGTACCAAGCTCTTTTCCGAGCTCTGGTGACAAGACGTTTGGGGTAGCCTCTGTCAAGGAGTTTTTGGATAAGGATGTCTGATTCTCTAAAGTAATCTTTCCGCCACTTGCAATTCCTGTGGATTCTGAGGAATTGACCAAAGGGGAGGCCATTCCGAAGGCCTCGCGGGTGGTAACTGGAGTATTGCAGTAGGGTGTTCCTTTCAGTTGGTTTCCGGTATAGGCATGTACCGATTTTATCGTCTACTGCGTGTATTGTGATGTCCAGAAAGGGGAGGTCATTGGACTTGGATTCGTGGGTGAATTTGAGGTGGGTTTGAGACTGGTTAAGCCAATCGATGAAGGGGTTAAGGCTAGGGGTGGAGCCCTTCCATAACAAAAGTATATCATTGATGTATCGACGCCAAAGGGTAATATGGTCGATGAATGGGTTCTTAGTGGTGAGGATGTGTGTTTTCTCCAGGTGGTGGATAAAGAGAATGGCAAAGTTGGAAGCGAAGCAAGCTCCCATAGAGACGCCCTTGACTTGGAGGTAGAAGGTATCTCGATATAGAAAGTAGTTGTTTTCTAAGGCGATGTGGAGAAGATCCAAGATAAATTCCGTCGGTATAAGGGTGGGTTTCGGTCTGGTTTCGAGTAAGGATTCAATGACTTGTAGACCCTCTTTGTGTGGGATGTTGGTATACAATGATTCAATATCGAACCCTACCATTAGGTCAGTACTGGTGTCAAATGGGCTGTCTTCAATGGTAAGGATGAGGTCCATAGTGTCTCTGATGAAGGTGTCTGTGGAAGGGACAAATTCTTTTATGATTGCATCGATGTATTTCCCCAAGGGTTCAAGAATGGATCCACATCCGGATACGATGGGGTGTCCTGGTGGGTTGAAACTGTCTTTGTGGATCTTGGGTAAGACATATAGAACCGGTGTACGAGGATGTGGATTGTTGAGGAAGGTGTATTCTTTTTGAGTAATGATGTTGAGTGATTTGGCTCGACCAGTGGCCAGTTGCATTTTGGTTCTGAGGTCAGGTAGAGGGTCTTTGGTGAGTGGTCTGTAGTGGAGGGTGTTGGAAAGTTGTTGTTTGACTTCCCGATCGTATTTATCAGTGTTCATGACAACAATCCCCGTGCCTTTGGCCGCCGGTTTGATTATCAAGTCAGGATTGTTCTTGAGGGAGAGTAATGCTTTTTTTCTGTAAGCGGTAAGTTGTATGGAACAAATTCAAATTCTGCTTGGAGATCTTTAACTTCGCGTAGAACACAGCGTTCAAATGCAAGCATTTCTGGGGGCATGCTAGAGGAAGGAGGGTTGAAGGTGGAAGGAGGGTGGAAACGTGGTGCAGTTTGAAGAATAGATTGGGGTTTGTCTGAGAAAAATTGTTTGAGTCGGATCCTGCGGAAGAATAGTAAAAGGTTGGACTGGAGGTCCAGGAAGTTTGTTCGTTCAGTGGGCACGAAGCTGAGGCCCCTGCTGAGAAGGATGGTTTTGTCATGGGAGAGGGTGTGGTCGGAGAGATTGAAGATGGGTATGGAATGAGGTTCCACAGAGGTGGGAGATGTGGGCTGTACAATTATTGTTGGGGTCCCCATTGGTAGAACCTGTTTCGTGTTTGTCGTTCTCCTGAGAATTGAGGTTGGTATTGGCGATTCGCCCGTGGTTGAGATTGTTGTTGGCCGCGTCTGCGGCCTTGTCCTAAAAAACCTTGTGGTAGTAGTGGAGGTGGCCTATTGGTGACCCTGGAGGTGCTGGGGCCCTCTCCTGAGTCTGAGTTCTCAAGTGAGGTGTTGGAAGAGTTGGAGAAGGTAATCTGTTGATTGTTGCGGTATTTACCCCATGTGCGTGTCCTGGGAGGAAAGTATGGGATGTTGAAGAATTCGTCACGCAGATAAGGGTAAGTTTTATCTACGTTGTAGAATTTGATGTCCTTTTGAATTTTGGTAACTTTTTTGTTGAGCTCGAAAGTGTTGAAGGTGTTGATGGTAGTATTGATTTTGTCTAAAAGACTTTTTGCATCAGTGAAAGCAGTGTCCGCGAGAATAAGGCGCTCTAGTTCGGCAATTTCTTCCAGTTCTTTATGACTGTGTTCAATTGCTGTGTCAATCCCAAGTACCATCCAATGGCGTGAGCAGGTGGTTGCTAGATGGCTGAAGCCAGTGCAGAATTTGGGGTCTTGAGTAAATATGGCTGGTGTATTTCTAATGTGTAAACCAAGAGGAATGACCCCTGACTTTAGGTATTCGGTGAGCATTCGGGCATGGAGTTCTGTTCTAATTTGTTTTTTCTTTCGTTTTTCAAGTTTATCTAGTAGTACACGAGAGGTAGTTGGAGGAGTGGTGGTGGAGGTGGTGGTGGGAGGCCCTGAGAGAAGAAAGGGGCCTCCGAGGATACATTGAATGTATTCTTCTGAGTAAGAGAGAGTCTCCCTAGACATTCTTAATGTCAAACAAATGGCAAAAAGAGAAGACAAATGAATTAGTCTGAAAGTAGGGTCCCCAGACAGACCAACTCTCGCAGCTGTGCAGCTGCTCACAATCTTGTAAAATACGACAGGAGTATAACCCATAAACCACGTTGAGAAGTGGGTAGGTACGAGAGAAATAACAACAATATCTCAACTGGGCAAGATCCCAAGGGCAACGTCAAATGATGGTGCAGGGGCCAGCATGGGTCCCAGTAGCCCCGGCGACTGCCACCTCCCCGGGGCAATGTTCATGAAATGCGGGGGCATGCAGGCCTCCCTGCAGCCTCGGGGATTGCCACCTCCCCAGGGCTGTTTTTATTAAAAAATACATAGGAGGGCGCCTGCCCCCTCATGCAGTCCCAGGGACTGCCCCCTAACTGGGGCTTTAATCATTATGGACGGGGGCTAAACGGGCCCCCCAGCCCTAGGGACTGCCACATACCCGGGCTATGTTCTGTAAATGTGGGTGGTCCACCTAGCCCCCCTGCAGACCTGTAGACTGCCACCTCCCCAGGGCTATTTTAAAAAGTAACGTGTGGGGGGCTCGAGCCCACCCACACAACCCCAGGGACCACCACCTCCCCAGGACACCAATCAATTAAATGTGGGGGTCTGTTGCGGACAGATGATGGGAAGGAGCTGTAAATAGCCCTGGGGACCTCTACCCTCGAGGGCTGGCTCCAGCAATACCCCAGGGTGCCCACCCCGGGATATTTCAGCTTGCTGTGGCTTGCCGGGGTAATTGCTCCCATCAAGCCATAGCAAACTCTGCTTCACTTCAAGGAAGCGAGAGCAGGAAAGATGCTCTTGCTTTCATGAAGCCAAGCAGAATTGCTTTTGGGCAGAGAGAGCTGCATGTTTGCAGTTCTCTCTGCCCAAATGCAATGCCGGCTCCTGCAGGAGGCAGGGAGTCGGCAGGGACCGCGAGGGCATTGCGGCTCCGCCACCGTCCCAAATGATGGTCCGATGGGCAATGATGTCCATGGTGCCAAAAATTGCCCGGGAGGGAGGGCGCATGGCCACTGTCCCTTTTTTGATTGTTTAAAAAAATAGCTGAGCCCTGGGGTATGGGGTCCCATGGGCAGTATTGGCTCGGGTAGGGGGGCCTCATACGCCACCTACCCTTTTATGGTAGAGCCCTGTGGAACAGGGTCCCCGGGGCCAAAAGTGGGCCAGGGAAGGGGGGCCACGCAGCCCTTCTTCCGTATTTTTTTTTTTTTTTTAAATGGCAGGGCCCCAGGGGTTGGTGACCCCAGGGCTTAAGTGAGGCTATGGAAGTGGGCGACATTAAAAATATATACTTCTTCTCTCATGGTAGGTGTCACCACCCTATTGCGGCTCTCAGCATGGCCCGCAGTGTAATGTTGCATTGGATTCACGGATCCACCTTAAATAAATAATTAAATACTATACAATTCCAAAAGTAGTGTTATAGTTGTGAACTTTTTTACAGAAGTAGTGAGATTGAGCTTCATAATCACATTAAATTAACAGAGTTAGAGATGATAATAAAAAATTTAAATTCAAGTTGAAAAGTGAAATGTGTTGTAGTACATTGGATTCACGCTTTTGTTTTGTGGATTCGCAACAGGTTCGTGAATCCGTAAAATATTTAGAAAGTGTATATAGGTTAAAAAATATGTAACTTTTAGTGTTGGGTCATAGGTTGGCTTTAAGAAGTCCAAATGCACAACTTAAGGTTGTTGAGAAACAATCTGTTTCCTTTATCTGTGAAGTGAACTCTGTCACTTCTGTAGATGTCATACATGTCAAAACGTAGATTGTTCTTATAGATAAAGCCCATCCAATGGTCCCTGAGGTAAGCAGAAACAGCTTTATTAACATGCTTCCTAGCTTTGCCAATCTGTGGACAGAATTGATTTGACCACTTCCATTTCTATCTTTAGCATATATTAGAGTATACAAAGACAGTGTGTGGGAAAAGCAACATCAGTTGTGCAAAGTTATCCTTCTTTAGGATTTCCAAGCATATCGCAGTCAATGTGTCTTGGTCATTGCCACCACAGTGCACAATCATGAGGTCAGGGGTTAGAGATGCAAAAAGGTTTTTAACAAAGGAATAAATTGATGGCACTTTAATCCTCTCTGTGCAAACCATTTAATATCCACATTTTGCAAACCTAGGTCTTTGTCAATACCACTGTGTTCAGCATGCCTTTTGCCCCAGAAAGCATAGCTATGCCCTACAATCCATACTGTAAGCATTTTGAACAGATGTGTGGTAGGAATCAAATCATGTAAGTCAGTTGACAGAATAAGAGGTATCTAAAATCGTGGAGAAAATGCTGTTTTAGAAAAAGCAGATAACTGATTGGCAGTTCATGAACATTGTCTACTCAAAAAATAGGATGCAGTCCTCACTAGTACGGAGAGAACATTGCGGCTGTAAGTCAGTAGTCGCTCGCTCCCGGAGCTCCCGATCCAGCCACTGAACGCACCAATTGAGACAATGAGTTAACCTAACCGGAGACCAGCATTGCCTTTCAGCGTGTGCCTTTCTGCTTTCCCTGCCTTCCTTTTGCCGTTTCTTCCACGTCTTTTCCCGAGGCTGTTTTGCTTTCTCTCTGCGGCATGGACACTGTCAGCTTTGCCGACCTGGTGTAGCCTGAGATGTGCAGAGGTGAGGTGGGTCGACGCCTATCCGTGCCACCCCGCTGGTCTGAAGCTGTCCTGGAGCTCTGTAGGGGACACAAGGCGGCCGCGTGAGTCAGCATCAGCGGCTTTTTTCGAACAGCTGAACAGAGGACCCAGCGGGAAGATCGCGGTAAGATTTTGGAGGACTCTGCCGTTATACCGGAGCCAGGCGCTGGGGGGAGAGACCGTGACTGGGGTCCAGCTCATCAATTTCCGCAGCATTTTCAGCAGCATTTACAGGAGGTTTTGGCCCCTGAGGGTCAAACCCTCCAGACCCTTAAATCCACACAGGAAGCCTCTATTCCCTCAAAGACTGCACCGCAATTAGCCACTATTGCTAGAAGGGGCTATAAGAAGCAGAGGAAAGGTGCTGCGGTGAGCTGCGGACGGGTTAAGGCAACTACAAAAAATAATCTTGTTAGTACAGATAGCTCTAGTAAGGAATCTGAGCTATTCCAGGATCCGAGTATTGGCAAGGTCACCCCCGGGGGGCCAGAGTCCCCCTCTGTCATTGATGCATCAGCTTCAAGTAGCAACTCTGCCTTCCAGATATTCCAGGTTAAGGGAAGATCTATAAAACCCAAGAGGCAAAAAAGTAATTAGGCAAATATCTTAGTTAGGGTCACTCCGTCGCTGCGTTCCTATTTTAGGGTCCAACACGAGGTTCTGGATATTACTGCACAAGCCGGGTCCCTCAGGCAGTGCTCAGTAAGCTTAAATACCTCCATAACATCGGCATCACCATCCACAACAGTATTTGACAGCAATATGGAGTCAGCATAGGATCTGGTCTCTCACCAGGGAAATACAGGGGTGCCTTTGGACCCCAGGAGCCCATGAGCGGCATGAACATCGACTCCTTAGCTTGCTCACAGATCCAGACTCAGTTACAGCTACATCAACTGCCACAGCCACCAGCAGTCCCTAACAGTGAATCTAGGGGGGAACAAGAGGAGGATTCGGTATCTCTACCATTATCTTCACCGTCAGGCCTGGAAGCTCTTTTCACGACATTATCTGAAGATATAAAAAAGGGCTTTGCAATATCCGCAGTTAACCAAGGAGAAATCAGAAATTTCTGTGAATCCTTGGAAAAAAAACTGGACCTTTTAAACTCCAGGACTATAGCTCTTGAGAATAGTGTTGGTGAACTAAAAGAAGAAGTTGGGCGAGCGGAGTCGGATATTCAATTGCTAAAGGCAGAACGCATAGATCTTAGCGACAGACTGGAAATGTTAGAGAATAACGCACGTAGGAACAACTTACCTTTACTGAATGTTCCGGAAGGCAGTGAAGGATACGACATTAGACCTTACATTGTTTCTCTACTCAAGGCCTCCCTACAGCTCGAGGATTCAGAAGAAGCACCATGTCAGGATATACAGAGGGTGCACAGGGATCCCTTTCGAAGAAACCCCAATAGATCCAAACCTAGGAAAATTCGTATTAATTTTCTTACCTTTGCTCTAAAAGAGAAAATTCTTAACGCAGCATTGAAATTGAAAACAGTCAAGGCAAATGAGTTCTCGTTTGAGATCCGGTCCGACCTCTCAAGGTCCACTTTGGATAGGCAGTGGGAGCTGGGTAGGAGGTTGGAGGATTTAAAAAAACTAGGCGCAGTTGCCCAACTAACATTTCCAGCCTTCCTAAAAGTGATGCACAATAATAAATTGCACAATTTAAGAACAGTTCCGGAGGCGGATGAGCTGCTAGACAGCATCAGTAAGGGGGGATCATAAGGGATAGTTTTAGCTGAGGATAGTGTTTGGCCGGGGTAGCAGCGGTATTATTAATTGAGGGTTCAGTCTTCTCTTTCTCTTTATGTGCTGAAGAGTTAGCATAATAAGTGATTATAGGTGGGAGGGGCCCATATTAAAAGTAAACAATAATATTAAATTGAGGAAAGCGTATACCCTGTTGTTTTTCTTCCCTGTAAATTGGTCCCTACTGCCTCGTAAGGTCGAAAAGGTCCTTCCGTGAATTCTTTTCCTTTTTTGCTGAATTTTTTGTCATTTCTTTTTTTTCACTTTATTGTAAGTGGTTGGGGGGATCCGGGATGCAATTGCCAGGACCCCATTTGTCCAGATAATTTGGGTAAGGGTTCTCCAGGGGTGGGGGGAGGGATGGGGGGCACAGCAAAGTAAAAAAACAAAACAATTTCCTCATTCTCCCTCTTTTGATTGTACCTATCTCATTTTTATAGTAATGGCTTCGGAACTATGTCGGTTTAAGTGCTGGTGTTGGTCGTTCCAAATTCCTTTTTTAATGTTAGGTTTCTGGCTTGACCCACCATGAGTCTTATACAGATCTTGTCCTGGAACATTATTGGCCTGCGAACTAGACCGAGGAGAGATAAGATCATACAGCATCTCCAGGATTCACCAGCTCATGTCATCGTTCTTCAGGAAACGCATCTCCTCAAAGAAGAGACAGTTCCTCTCTTTAAAAATAAAGGATGGGTGGACTCATACGTCTGCACTAATCAGTCAGCAAATTTTAGAGGGGTTTTAATTCTATTTAAGAAGTCAGCTAAGGCGCATATTTTACTGCAGCTAGTCGACCCAGGTGGCAGATGGGCTTTTACTAAAGTTACGATAATGGGGACTTTATTCACCTTGGTTGGATATTATGGACCCAATCAAGATGACCCCTCCTGTCTTAAAACTATCTTCTCTCATTTGTTGGACTTTCCGGAACCAATAATCCTAGCTGGGGACTTTAATATCATCTTGAACCCAGTATTGGATAAAACTCCAAAACAATAGAGTCATGGTCCCGTCAAAATCTCGGGACTTCTTGTTAGAGGCAATGAAGTAATTCGCCTTTTCAGATATTTAGAGGGAAAGATCAGGTCAGCAGCCAGGCATCTCATTTCGAAATTACAAATATCGGTACCAATCTAGGATAGATTATGTGCTGATAAGTAATTCCCTAAGAGGCAGAACCAAAAAAATCTCATACCTGGCTAACCATCTTTCAGATCACTCAGGAATTCTTTTGGGTCTAGAATGTCCAATACCTAGCCCCACTAGGACATGGTCGTTCGACCGCTCTTTACTTCTGGAGGAAGAGGAGGTTTCTTTCTTAATACAAGAAACAGAATGGTTTCTGAAAATAAATTTAGGGTCTACTCCTATAACAAATATATGGGACTCTCTAAAAGCTTTTCTGCTAGGGCAAATCACCAGTAGGTCTTGCTACAGAAATAAAAGATACAAAGAAGAGATCTCCTCTATTGAAGAAAAGCTGAAGGTTGCGGAGGCCGACCTAATTTGTCAAACTTCCCCTGAAATCCAGCAGGAACGTAAGGCTAAGTTGGACGGTCTAAAGGGCCAGTTAGAGAGCATCTTGCACTCTAGGCTTACTCGAAGATGGGAGGCAAGTGAAATTGCCCACTTTGAGTATGGGGAAGGGGCAGGAAAACTCTTTGCGTGGAAGTCTAAAGCAGACCGGGCGAGGAACCATATTAAGGAAATTATCAGTGGTAATGATACCTTTTCTTCAGATGGGGAAATTAGTCAGGCTTTCCAGACCTATTTTCAGGACATCTACTGCAAAGATAAAAGGCTGGATACTCTCAGTGCCCAAAGCTGGCTGGGAGGTATCCCTCTTTCCTCCCTGAAGTCTGATCAACAACAACACTTAGACCAGGTTTTCACCCAGACTGAGGTCAGGGAAGCCATTCAAAGTTGTAAGAACGGGAAAGCACCTGGCCCTGATGGGCTCCCAGCCGAGATCTATAAGATATTGGGGGAAAAGATCGTCCCCACCCTGACGTTGCTTTTCAATCAGGTATTAGAGGAGGGCCTAAGGCTCCTAGCTTTGTGGAATAATGCAACAATAATCCTGATTTTGAAACCAGGGAAAGTTCCATCAAGCTGTGGGTCATATAGGCCCATATCACTCTTGAATGCCGATTATAAAATCTTTACCTCAATATTGGCAGCGAGATTGGGTCTCGTGGTGGAAGATATCCTCCACTTAGATCAGAAGGGTTTCTTCAAGGGCCGGCAGCTTTCAGACCTCACGTATGACTTTATTGGCGCAATTGATCTGGCTTCCGCATACTCCCTTCCATTAGCAGCCATAACTTTAGACGCCACCAAGGCCTTCAACAGAGTGAATTGGATCTACCTGTCGGAGGTCTTGAGGAAATTCAACCGAGGGGAAAACTTCTGTCGTATGGTTCAGTTGATTTATCAGAATCCAACTGCCAGACTCCTTGTTAATGGCAACATTACTGACTCTTTAAGATCTCAAGGGGGACTAGACAGGGCTGCCCACTCTCCCCTCTCCTTTTCGCTCTATATATTGAGCCATTTGCTCAACGGCTTAGAGATGACCCTAATATCGAGCCTTTAAAGTATGGGGAGTGGGAGAGGAAGGTTGCCCTGTACGCTGATGATATCTTAGTTTTCTCTGCTAACTTGCAATCAGCTTTTCCAGCCGTCATTAGTCTTGCCCAGGAGTTCGGTTTGGTCTCAGGCTATGAAATCAATGCCTCGAAGACGGAAATCATGACTTGGAATCTTGGAGGGACTCAGCACCAGCACCAGATCAGTTCCAAAATGAGATACTTGGGAGTTAATGTTCTCCAAGACATCACTAAGATCGCACAGACTAACATGGCTATGGTGGCAAGGGAGTGTCAGAGGCTAATGAAATCTTGGGCCCTACTCCCCCTATCTATTATAGGCAGGGGCAACCTGATTAAGATGTCAATACTCACTAAGATCACTTTCCTCTTTAACTGTATTCCTCTTCACTTTGAAAAACCCACTATCGACAAGTTACAGAGAGAATTCAACTCATTTGTTTGGGCGTATAAATCACCCAGGATTGCCTGGAAAAAGTTGAGGCGGAGGAGAGAAAAGGGAGGCCTTGCTTTACCAGACCTCCAGCTTCATGCCTGGGCTTTCCAACTTTTGCATTCATGAATGCTGTTGAGAATGCCTGTCAACAATGGTGCGGGGGTAATGTTTCTGGCTATGATTAGAGGCGCCAAAATATCGGAGGAGGGTTTCCTGTTCAAATTCGGAGACCCAAAGTTTTTTAAAAAGGTCAAGTTGAAGGTTCTGCAGGGACTAGCCGAAACTTGGGCTAAATTGAGGGACTCAGTGGCGCTTGGTTATTTTTCCAGCTTGGCTCCCTCTGGGACTCCCCGGGGGCTCCTGAAGAACAGGCTGGCAATATCTTTGAGAGAAGATGGGTTAGCGGTCGTGGGGGACCTGCTCCCTGGTGGGACCCTTGTTTCATGGGAACAACTTGAGGACAAGGTTGGTGCAGGTCTCTCCAGATTTAAATATCTTCAACTGGAAAGCTGGGCCCAATCTCACCCACAACTAAATTGTAAGAATGCAGCGGGTTGTGGTAGCATCCTAGAACGCCAGCTTGTACCCAAGCCCCCCGGGGGGAGGAAGGAAATTTCTTTTTAATATCAGGCTATGCTTGAAGCTATGGATGGCCACGGACCTCAAGAACTTCCGCCCCATCTCGCTCCTCCCCTTTCCGGCCAAAGTCATCGAGAAGATCGTCAACCACCAACTCTCCGCCTTCCTCGAGACCAACGGATCCCTCGACCCCTCGCAGTCCGGCTTCCGAGCAAACCACAGCACCGAGACCGCCCTCATCGCAGCCACCGACGACATCAGGTCCCTGCTCGACGACGGGGAAACAGCTGCCCTCATCCTCCTGGACCTCTCGGCAGCCTTCGACACCGTATGCCACCGCACCCTGATACAGTGCCTCAGCAACATCGGAATCCATGGAAAGGCCTTGGAATGGATCATCTCGTTCCTCGCCGGTAGAACCCAGAGAGTCCGCCTTCCCCCGTTCCGGTCCGCGGCCACCGAAGTCATCTGCGGCGTCCCGCAAGGATCCTCGCTCAGCCCCACCCTCTTCAACGTCTACATGAGCCCCCTCGCAGCCATCGCACGCCAACACAACCTCAACATCATCTCCTACGCCGACGACACCCAGCTGATCCTCTCCCTCACCAACGACCCCGCCACCGCCAGAGCCAACCTCCAGGAAGGAATGAAAGACGTCGCGGAATGGATGAAGCTCAGCCGTCTGAAACTGAACTCAGATAAGACGGAAGTCCTCATCCTGGGAACATCCCCCTCCGCCTGGGACGACTCCTGGTGGCCCCCTGCCCTGGGCTCCGCTCCAAAGCCAACGGACCACGCTCGCAACCTGGGCTTCATCCTGGACTCTTCCCTCACGATGACCAAGCAAGTCAACGCCGTCTCGTCATCCTGCTTCAACACCCTGCGCATGCTCCGAAAGATCTTCCGGTGGATCCCCACCAACATCAGGAAGACGGTCACCCAGGCCCTCGTCACCAGCCGACTGGACTACGGAAACACCCTCTACGCTGGAACCACAGCCAAACTACAGAAAAGACTCCAGCGCATACAGAACGCCTCTGCACGACTTATCCTGGACACCCCCCGCTTCAGCCACATCTCCCCCCAGCTGAGAGACCTGCACTGGCTCCCCATCAGCAAGAGGATCATGTTCAGACTCCTCACCCATGCACACAAGGCTCTCCACGACATGGGACCCACATACCTCAACAACCGCCTCACATTCTACACGCCCACCCGCCACCTCCGCTCCGCCAGCCTCGCCCTTGCCACCGTCCCATGCATCCGCAAGACCACCGCCGGAGGAAGATCCTTCTCCTACCTGGCGGCCAAGACATGGAACTCCCTCCCCACCCACCTACGACTGACCCAGAACCATCTCTCCTTCAGGAAACAGCTCAAGACCTGGCTCTTCGAGCAGTAGCGGATCCCCCTCCCCCAGCGCCTTGAGACCCTACGGGTGAGTAGCGCGCTTTACAAATTCATTGATTGATTGATTGATTGGCGAATTCAATCTTGCTGAGGAACTGCGGGGGGCTCCTTACCTACACGGGACTGTGTTCAATTGTGGCAGAACTCTTGTAAAACCTTAAATGAAGTAGTGAAACCGGCTTGGTTAAAAATGAACCACCTGTTCACTATTCATAGGGCCTATTTTTCTCCTTACAAACTGTCAAAAATTACTAAAGGGCCACCGGTGAGTTGCAGGAAATGTGGGCAGGTCTCTGCCTCTGACATCCATATGTTCAAAGAATGTTCAGCCCTTGCTTCCTTTTGGGATAGTGTTGGAAACTTCTTGGCAAGCACCCTGGGATGTCCTATCAACATCGATTCATCCTTAATTATATTTGGTTCTGCAGATAAAGTGAAAGGCCCTGCTGGAGTTCTGCTTTTCTATGCTATCCTCCTAGCCAGGAGGCAAATCTGTATACGATGGACAGAATCAACCTCCCCCTTCTTCCTAGATTGGTAGACTTCAGTTCTGGCGGCTTCTAAGCTAGAGCTTGCCAGATCAGGCAGTAAGAAGAAGAGAGCATTTTGGAAGCTCTTGCAGCTCAGATGGGGCTCAGAGGCGATCGACTGAGTGTTTTTTTTCCCTTATTTGAATCCTATGATTATGCCGCCTTAATACTCGTCGGGCTAAGTCGGTCACTTCCAGTTCTCCTGGCAGTTTTACGACGAGAGCCATCTAGCTCTTGGAGCTTGGCGGAAGAGTTATCTCAGTTGGTACTTCATTGATCCCCAAGTAGGTCTGGTACCTGTAGGCGGGTCTCCACTTCCAATTGCCTACGTTCCTCAGTCAGTTGAGTGTGGGTACATACATCTAGGGTGTGATTTGAAGTGAGGTTGGTGGCGAATGATACGGTGCCCCTCTGTGCTCAACTTCACTTCTGTCCTGAGGAAGACCCCGTCACTAAGGATTAGAACCAACCTACATGGTTTTAGTGGTCGAAACGTCGACACACCATTGATGCCAGTACCACCAATAGCGCAATTTTGCACTGTGACCCTCTATTGTACATGGCTATGGAAATGAGTGTAATGTATTTTGTTATGAACTAGAGTATGAATATGTGGCACTGAATAATTTGCCAAACAATTTGATTGTGATATCTTTTTTATAGTGATTGTCATTTGCCTCACTACCTCACTAAAAACACCCCCTCATCCCCCCACACAGTTGGGCACACCAACGTCATGTTTTAATGTTTGATGTAAACTTTGTCCTTACTAATGAGCATCATGTGCTTGGTGTGATTAAATAACACTCTAGCACCATTTAGTTTTTCAATTTGATTTATTTTCCTCAATACAACTTTACACTGTTTTGATGTAATATTGCTGGGACCACCACCTTCTATACAACATTCTGAGCAGTCGGTGAATAGGGAAGCTGCAAGAGAAAAGTGAGGTTTAAGAAATGTTAGCAGAGAGATTCATGATTGTGCTACTTCGTATAGGTCCCTGGAAAGGTACACTTTAAACAGGCCAAATTAATTTAGGTGCCTTCTTGCTATGGGAAGTGCACTCAATCAAGATTAATGGTCTGCCTGCTCTTGTGAGTGAGGTATATGTCTACTTGTACATGTATCTTGACATGAGTTGTGCAACTGATGACCCTAATTTAAAAACTATGTAGCTTATCATACAGGTACACAAATCTTGTTAGTCCTACTACACCATTTACTCACAGAAATAGAGATCTGTTACCTATGTAGGTGTCACGAAAGGCCTACTACAGCATTTAGTCACTAAAGTGTAGATCATTTTCGTAGGTAGCGATCACAGGACCACTAGAATATATAGTAAAAAAATCTGACTGCTCTGTCTAATAAGCAAAAAGTAATGTATACATCTTCTTGTACAGAGATTTAGAAAATAAAGGTGTACAGTAATTTATAAATGTTTTCTCCCAAACTCTCAACCATTTACAGCTTTCCTAATGTGCACAGTTAGGTATCCTGCATATTTATTTGTTATTAACAGAATTCCAATATGATTGTTAGCAAATAGTCATTGATTACTTTGAATATTAATATAAAGTTAATTTAAAATTATTATTTGATGTACCCAACTATTGAAACTATTCTTTGTTTTTTAGATATCTACTTTATTTGGAGAAAAAAATGAAGATTGCAAGAAAACATGAAAAGAGAAAAGAGCAAAAAACAGTACTACTTGAAGAAAAGCAAAAAGGGAAAATTAGAAGAAGTGCAAAAGGTTTTATAGGAAAAAACTCTTCTGGTAAGAGAACTAAACAGTTCTTAAAATTGTGCTACAGACATGTTGTAAAGTAAAAGGAAAGTTTTATAACAAATCATAAGGAAAATAAGAATCGTCATGGTAAAAAAACATTGTTTTATGGGAAAAGAACGCATCTTACAAGAAGCCAAAAGAGCATAAGGATATAAGAAGAAGAATGTTTAGAAGTAAAGTAATTAAAAATGTATTAAAAAATAATAAAAAATATAACGGAAGATCAGCACCTTCTAAGAAAAAGCAACAGATTGAAAGTTCAGTGGATACAGCTTTTGAATTGAAACACAAAATATTTATATTAATATTGAAGAGAATGAGAACAATGGATACAAAAATGATGTTTATGAAGGAGAAAAGCAAAAGATAACGACTGGTTAATAGAAGTAATTTTTGTAAAACCATTACTGGTAAATGGAAGCACACTTCCAGTACTGAGCCATTCTTTAATAAAGAAAGCTATTTTCAAGAGAACACATTAGTGCATGCAGTTGATAGTAGTGGTCAGTGCTATTAGGTAAAAGATGGTTCTCCCATTCCAAAAGAAAAATGGTTCCTAGGAATGTGGAAGAAGTAATAGCTGAAGATGTTCAAGGGAGATGCACACAAGCTCCTGTATATCACTGGCATTGTAGCAGTATTTACAGTATTCAACAGGAATCTATTAACATATTACTGTTTTTTTACAACAATATGGCAAAAAAAGTGTTAAACAGAAGATGTAGATGTTACAAGGACTAGCTCCATGTAAAGTAAGAAAATTTACCAAGTTGCAAGGTCATTCTCTGGCTTGTCTTTTAAGAAAATTGTGCTAAAGTACTTTTCATCATTTAAGAATGTTATCTGTACACCACTCTGACATGCGGAAGTTAGTAAGGAGACTCTATTATGTAAAAACCCCTGCATTATGTTTAAAAGAAATGAACACAGCTCTTTTGCATGATTCTGTAATAGATGTACAGAAAGTTTGTGATGATATACAGTTTTGTTTTTTGGTTCTAAAGAGGAGTGTAGAAAAACTGAGAGTTTGATAAGTGTAGGTGTTGAACAACACGAGAAAGAGATTAGTATTGATGAGTTTGCAGAAGAAATGACAAAGTTTAACACAGTTTCATCTGAAAGCCAAACTATATTTGTATTTGTGGTGTCAACATATTCACCATAGAAGTCAAACTTGGAATGTTAATTTATATTTAAAAAGTGAAAAAGAAAACAATGATCAGTGGCACCAATTTTCTGTTTATTTGTTTGTAGAAAGTTAGTTTGATTTGGGTAGTGCTCAAGTAACTTGTAAGTATTGTTACAACAAATTAGAAGAAAACAAAATGCCAGCTAGAGCATTACATAACAACTTAGAGATGGTACCAATTCCTCAGGAACTGGCAGATTTAAATGTATATGAGTATATTCTTATTCAATCTTTGAACCCTTTTCAGGCCATGGATCGCGTGGAGCCTAAAACAGGCACGCTGCCACCAACAGATTTGCAAAAAGGTATCAAAGGAAGAGTTGTGTACTTACCTGTAGATTTTAAGAAAAACATTTAAACTGTTGATGTAGAGAGAGAGGAAAATGAGCCAGTAGTTATTCTAGTAAATTGTGTACCAAAAAAGAGTAGGAACATGTGGCAAGAGTTTGTAGATGTTAATAAACTTTGAAATGCTACATTATACCTGATACAGAATAATATTTATTATAAAAATGTAAATGTTGATGAGGAAGGAATATGCTTAGAAGATGAAACAGTAATGTCAAGTGACCAAATTGAAAAAATGGGCAAGTCTAGGACTGAAGAGATTTATGAACATTATACAATACATCCTTTGCATTCAAAAGAAATTATAGCAAATAGTATTGAATTATTTCAAATGAAGGAAGCAAAGAGAACTCCCATGAGTGTACTGGAAATTGTTTTAGCAGCATCATTGTTTTCTACAGCTATTCCCAAATGGAGAAGGTGGACAATTTGAAGAGCGAGCTGTATGGATTCCAGCTTCAGAATACAGATCAACAAGAATGTATTGTAAAGATCCAAGATTTTGGCAGTGCATTCCATATATATTTCATCTTTTGTTTGAAAGCGATTTGTCTGAACTTTCATAAGCAGTAAACCATGTATTAAAAACCAGAGTTCATCTTCAACATGTTTCAGCAAAACAGTTAATGGACAAAGTTGATCAAAGAGGTGAAAAGTTAGAATCACAGTTATTTAATTTGATGGTGGGCCAACGTGGCACCAATGAATATTGGTATTGCCGTCATGGTGAACTTAAATGCATGTTAAGAAACTTAGGTACACCTACATGGTTTGTAACACTTAGCTGAATATGCGTGGGATGATTTACTTGAGTTTCTATGAGAAGCAATGGAATTGTTAAAATCATTCAAGTGAAGCCTGCTAGAGAATTCTGTTCCTTGGATCCTGTAAATGTTTGCAGGTATTTTAACCATAGGTTTCAAGCTATGATGTCCTTTATCTGCAATAAAAACATTCCACCTCTTGGAGAGGTAACTGATTTCTTTTGGCAAAAAGAGTACCAAGTCACAGGTGCTCCTCATATACACATGCTATTATGGATAAAAAATGCACCAAAATGTGGAACAGATAGTGATTAAGCTGTTTTGTCTCATATCAAACAGTATGTCATACGCACCAGTCCAAGAAATGGAGGACAGAAGAGCTTGAGACAACAAGTTTTACGCATTCAAAGTCATGGATGTGGGGAAATACTGCAGACTGAAATATAAATGTAAAGAGAAATTTTATGCAAAATGTCCTTTTGGATTCCCACATCCTATAATTTCGAATGAAGAGTAAATAGTTTTTTTCTCAGCAGTAAGACATACCATAATTCAGAAATCTCCCAAGAATACATAAAACTTGAAAAGAACAGAAACTTCAAAGTATATTAATGACTACAATCCAGTTATTTTGAAAATGTGGAATGCAAACATGGATACTCAGTATGTTTATTTATTTTATTTATTTAAGGAGTTTTATATAGCGCTGGCCGGACCCGGGGGTATCTGAGCGATTTACAGCAGTTTTAACAGCAAGAGTCATGTGATAGAGCCTGTTATCTTGTTGTACATATTGGTTTGGAAGTCCAAGTGCGATGTGAAGTATTGAGGTAGTACGTGAGTCCTGAGATCGCCTTGATTAGTGCACGTTGTCTTGGGTTGAACCACAGCAGTTTCTCGTAAGAGTCATATAGTAGAGTAGTGATATGCACATAGGTGCGGAGGTCCAAGTGTGCTCTGCAGTATTGAGGTAGTACTTGAGTCCTGAGATAACCTCGATTGGTGCACTTTGTCTTGGGATGAACCTTTAAGGGAGGAGGAACAGGAGGAGGATAGAAAGCAGTGTTATACATAATAGGATAGGGAAGTCCAAGTGTGCTGTGCAGTATTGAGGTAGTACGTGAGACCTGAGATAACCTCGATTAGTGCACTTAGTGTTGGGATGAACCCTGGGGGGGAGGAACAGGAGGTGGTCAGAGAGCAGGTAGGAGGTAGGTCTTAGTGATACAATGTCAGGGAGCAACGGCGAGTAGGGATTAGCACTGAGGTGGTGGCTATCCCTTCGAGAGGGAGTGGTTGAGGAAAAGGACTTTTAGGTGTTTTTTTAATTTTGTGAAGGACGAGATAGCTCTGATATCTGCTGGGATTGAGTTCCAGATTTTGGGCGCGTTTCCGGCAAAGGATGGTTCAGTGGTTTTTTGTTTGCGTGTCTTCATAGGGATGAGAAGTAAGGTATTTGAGCTCCTGAGGTTTCTATTCTGACCAGCCATCTTAAGTTTGGCGGCAAGGTAGTCGGGTTTTCCTGTTTCTAGGGCTTTGTGCATGAGGCAGGCAGTTCTGAAGCTGTGAGCCATTTTAGTTCTCTGAGTGCTGGAGAGATGTGCTTGTATTTCTTAATTCCAGTGACCATTCTGGCTGCTGCGTTGAGTGTTGTTTTGAGGGAAGCTAGGTGGGATTTTCTAGTACCAGTGAGGGTTGCATTCCCATAGTCAAGTCTGGAAAGTACCAGTGATTGGGTGGCTTGTTTGAGATCTTTGGTAGGGATGATCGGTTTAATTTTGTTGAGTAGCTTCAGATTGAGGAAGCACTCTTGACGGAGTTTTTGATGTGTTTGGTCATGTCGAGTTTTGGGTCTAGGGTGATTCCTAGTGATTTTACGGAGATTGCCAGAGTGAGATTCCCGTTATGAGCATCCATCACTTTTAGCCATTCTGCAATTTGAGGGTTCTCTTCTTTGTTGGAGATGAGGAGGATCTCGGTTTTGTCTTGATTGAGTTTTAGGTGATTTAATGACAGCCACTGTTGGATTTCTTTTAGAGTGCCATTTAGTCCGTGGATGTCCTCTAAGGAGGAGGTTTCTAGATAGATCTGGGTGTCATCTGCATATAGGTGGAAAGGGATGTTGGCATTTTTAAGAATGGTGGTGAGGGTTTACATGTATATGTTAAAATGTTGTGGGGAGAGCACTGAGCCTTGGGGGACACCTCTACTGATGGGGTGTAGGGCTGAAGTAAAGTTTTGATTTGTATCCTTTGCGAGCGGCTGTGTAAGAAGGAGGAGAACCAGCGTAGGACCACCTCATCAGCACCTACCCTTTCTTGTTGAGCCTTGATGAGTAGTTGGTGATCGACCGTGTCAAAGGCTGCCGATAGGTCCAGGAGCATGAGTAGGCAGCATTGATCGGTATCGAGGGATTTGTGGATATTGTTTGTGATGCTGAGGATCGCGGTCTCAGTGCTTTAGCCTTTTCTGAACCCCGATTGGTGGGATTCCAGAAGGTTGATGTTGTCCATGTGCTGAGTCAGTTGCAAGAGGACGCATTTTTCAAGAATTTTGGATAGGAGGGGGAGATTGGAGACGGGTCTGAAGTTATTCAGGTCCTTGGAGTCGAGGCCTGGTTTTTATAGTAGTGGCATGACTTGGCCAATTTTAAGGCATTCAGGTATGATGCCAGTTTCCAGGGAGTTGTTTATGATTCTGCACCAGAAAGGGGCTATTGAGAGGTTCAGTTTTTTGGTCAGTTGCGTGGGTATGGGGTCCAGGACGTGGGAGGCGGGTTTGGAGATGGATATCAGCTTGAGGATCTTGGCTTCCGGGATGGGGTCAAAGAACTTCCATGTTTTCATGGGGTGCATGCACGTGCTGTCTTTTGTTACTGGGGGCAAGTTTTTGCAAGTGGGGTTGGCGTTGATGTCTAGTGAGAGCTCAATCTTGGTTATTTTTTCTTCGAAGAAGATGGCAAAGGTTTCACACAATTCTTTGGAGGCCTTCATTGCGGATTCGAGGGGCTTGGAGGTTTGTTGCTTGATGATTTTAAACAGTTTGTTGGGCCCTTTTTTTTGCGTTGTCAGGGGCAGAGCAGAAAAAGGTGGATTTCTCGCTGCTGATGTGTTTTTTGTATTTCCTTCAGGCTGCTTTGAGTTGTTCGAGTAAGCTTGCGGAGGGGTTGCTTCCCCATAGTCTTTCTGTAGCTCTAAGTTGTTTCCTTTTGTTATTAATGTCCGTGTTGAACCAGGATCTAGATGGTATGTTCCTGTTTTTTTTTAGTTTCAGTGGAGCTACTTGAGCTAGAATGGATGTCAAGGTTTGTTGTAATGGGCAGTGAGTTCAGTGGTGGATAGATCATCTGTGGAGGAGGTGAGGAGAGAGTTAATCCGTTCTTCAAGGTCAGTCACGTTGATCTGAGTAAGGTTTCTGGTCCATTTGGGAGAGTCTTCGGTGGAGGGTTGGAGAGTGATCGGTTGAGTGAGGTGGAAGAGGATTAAGTGGTGATCTGACCAATACACGGACAGGGTGTGGTTTATCGTGATTGTATCGTGTTTGGCGATAATGGCATCTAGAATTGCTCCTTTGTTGTGAGTTTCCCCTATGCAGTGTTGGGTAAGGTTGTTGTGTAGCAGCTCGTTCAAGTTCTGGATTAGCAGGTTGTTTTCTTCATTCCAGTGTACATTGAGGTCGCCCAGAATTAGATTGTTTGCATCTCGGAGAGAGCAGTGGGCAATCAGGTCAGACAGGTGTTCAGTGAATGTGGTGGTGTTGCCTGGGGGATGGTAGATAAGGTGACAGATAAGTGTTTTGTTGTTGCTAGTGTTAATGTTGACAGTTAGGCTTTCAATGGTTTTGTAGTTGAAGGAGTCTGTTTCTGTCACGGTAATAGTGTTTTTGTGGATGATTGCTATGCCTCCTCCTCTTTGGTCTTTTCTATCTTTGTTGGTGATTGTAAAGCCTGGGAGGACAAGAGTATCAAGAAGAGGGAGGGAGGAATCATTTAGCCAGGTTTCAGTGATGAATGTTATGTCTATGTTGTGAGTGAGGATGGATTCCACTAGCTCTGTGGCGTGCTTGGTGGCTGATCTGCAGTTTGAGCATGCAGTTGGTGGGGATTGTCTCTGTTTTGGGTTTCTTCGCACTGGGGGCTGTGGGTATGATAGTGCGGGTGGCCGGGGGTCTGGGGGATTTTGGAAGGGCCTGTTCTCTGCCTAGTCCAGTGATCACCTGGATTTTGGATTGGAGGGTGACAGTAATGGGGTTATCATGAAAGGAGGCGAGGTCTGCCATTTCAACCTCAGACATTGCATCTCTGGTTCTTTTGGGTCTCTGTGTCTGCTTGGAGAAGGGGGTAGAGAACCATTTCTGGTGGGGGGCCTTTGAGGGCCTTTGTTGAGTACAGGTGGGGAGGGCAGGGATACGCAGAGATTTATAGAGCATGGCGAGGTTGGATAGGATTTCGCTAAGACCCTGGTTTATAGTTGCTATCTGGGTTTCAAGCAGGGTGAGTCGCTGCCCAGCCTTTAAGTCGCAGTGGGTGTTCTGGGTGGGTGTGTTAGACCTGGGGGGGAGAGTCTTACTTTGTTGGGTTGCTTTTTTGTGGGGGTGTTGACTGCATGGGTTCTGGGCAGGGCCGTGAGTGCAGGGTGGTGGGTGTCGATGTTTTATTGCATGAGGGTTTAGGGAGGTGGTTGGGGGTCAGAGATTGCGTGTTGAAGTCGTTTGAAGTGGGTTAAGGGGGGTGGAGGACATGAGGCTGGAGGGGGGTATGCTGTGGGGGAGTTGAGGGGTCTTATTCTCTCTAGTAGGGGTGAGGTCGCATGGCAGAGGGCGGGTGTAGTTATTAGGGAGCACCAGGGTGGTTGGTGAGTTCTGGTGGCGGGTCCGGTTCTTCGAGGGTAGTAGTAGGGCGGGAAGGTGGGAGGGCGTGAGAGGGGGCAGTCCGGAGGGATGGGAAGAGAGCATCAAAGGACTCTAGATTGTCATTATTGGCTTGTTCCAGGACTGTGCCGTTGGAGTAGATGGTCACAGTGGTGTTACCAGTCCGCCTTGTGCGGTTAGAAGCTGATAGTGTCAGTTTGCAGCTATGTGGGGTGTTGGTTATTTTGGACATATTGGACTATGATCTGAGGATGGAGTTCCATATTTCAGGCCTCTTGGTGTAGAAAATGAGGTCCATTTTAACCTGTCCTTTGGAAGACCAGTGGTAGATGTCCACGAATGGTGATTCAGGATGTTGTCTGATCAGTTTTTGCTTAAAGTTTTTTTTCACTTTGGGTGAGAGGTTAGGCGGGAAACTGATCGAGAAGGAGTTTGGGCTGTGCGGTTTTAGGTGCTTCATGGAAGGGTGGTAAGGGCTGACGTGGCAGAAGGCATTGTGTCTAGGTAGGACGGGGGGCGAGCTCCATTAAGAAAAGGTGGGAAAGTGTTCCCAGAGCCGTCCTGAATCAGAGAATCGTGCTGATTTAACTTGCTAGCCATGAGGGTGCGCGGGCTTACGTCACATGGGTGATGGGGCCAGGGGGTCAAGGTGGGGCAAGATTCAGGAGGGGAGGAAGATGTTTTGATAATTAGCGACTCACTGGAGTGGATTCAGGTGAGTTATGACCCCGGGCATCCATCTTAAGGTCAGGCGTGTTTGAGTGGCAGTCTCGGGAGCGTTCTGGCTCTATGAATACATTTAAAACTCTACTGGATAAATCTTGCCCTATATTATCTGATGACCCCATTACCGCCACCAATCAATTTCATGATTGGTTCGGCAAGGCCTCAAATCTCCTGGTACCCACCAAGCGCTATTCCAGGAATAGAAACACACCTACTGCTCCATGGTTTACTGAAGAACTAAGAGCCCAAAAACAATTGAGCAGGAATAAAGAAAGGCCATGGCGCAGAAGTTATGACGCCAAAAGTAAGACCATATACAAAGAATCACTGGCCACCTATAAATCCATGATTGTCGCAACCAAAAAAATATATTTCTCGGAGCAAATTGAAACCGCTAAAAACTCCAGTAGACAATTATTTACCATAACTAAAACGCTGACTGGTAATGCGCCAGACCTAAATCCCCCCGTCTCAATTACTCTGTGACGCGCTGTCTGAATTCTTCTATTCAAAGGTTAACAACATCTACCAAGCTTTCTCCTCTAAAAACAATATCAGCAAAGTCTCCCCTGCCCACACCGTCTCCAGTAATACTTTGACCAGCTTTAGGACTCTCTCTACTGACCAAATAACAACTATCATTAAATCTATTAAATAGGGTTCGGCTATGGACCCCTGCCCCTCTTCAGTATTCTCCATGGTTATGGATTCTACTGTTCCTGTTATCACACATGTCTGTAATACCATACTGACCTCCGGGAGCTACCCTGACTGTCTCAAAAATACACTGATTAAACCTTTGCTAAAGAAACCTAGCTTAGACAAAGAAGAGCTCAAGAACTACAGGCCCATAGCTAGTCTTCCTTTCCTAGCTAAAGTGGCAGAAAAAGCGATGAACCAGCAGCTTTCAGAGTATTTAGAGACATATCAGCTCCTGGACGATACACAGTATGGCTTCCGCAAATATCACAGCACGGAAAGTGCCCTCCTCAAGGCAGCCGATGATATTAGAATCATTCGTGATCAGGGCATGACAGTGTTGCTTGTGTTGCTTGATCTTTCGGCAGCCTTCGACACGGTCGACCATAAGAGCTTGGTGGACCGTGTCGGGAAGATGGGCATTGACCATACGGCGAGAGATTTACTCTCCTCCTTCCTGGCCGACAGAACACAGGTGGTCACTTTGGGGCCATATCAATCAGCCAAGCTGTCACTCCCGTGTGGGGTTCCTCAAGGCTCGTCCCTGAGTCCGACGCTATTCAATATATATGTGTCGGACCTTGCAGGTTTAATCAAGGCATTTGGGATGAGCCTAACCTCATACGCAGACGACACGCAACTGGTGTTGGCCATCAAGGGTGAAGGGACGGAAGTGGCAGAGCGCTTCCAAAATGCCATGAGCTTGATAGGAGAGTGGATGGCTGGCAACTGCCTAAAGCTTAACTCCGATAAAACGGAGGGGTCATCTTTGGATCCCTTTCTCCGACTTGGCCCGCTCCTTGGTGGCCCCCAGCTTTCGGCACTCCACCCAGCCCGACTTTCAAGGTCAGGAATCTGGGAGTTATCTTTGACGATCATCTCAATTTCATGGCACATGCTAATAAAGTAGCAGCCACAGCCCACTACAAATTGAAGATGATAAGGAAAATCACTCCATTCCTCCCAGATGCTGCTGCCAAAACATTGGTTAGTTCCCTGGTCCTTTCATCCTTGGATTACTGTAACGTGCTTTTTCTAAATAGCCAAACCAGAGTTACAAATAAACTACAAATTATACAGAATGCGGCAGCCCGTCTCCTGTCCAGAACACCCAAGTTTGCACCTATCGCTAACACCATCAGGACATTCCACTGGTTAACGATCAAAAATAGGATCACGTTCAAATCTCTTTGCATTGTCTATAAGGTACTACATGATCAAGGTCCACGCCCTCTCAAGGACCAGCTCAAACTCTATAGACCGACTAGACAACTTAGATCCACGACCCTCAATCAACTAGTGGTTCCACGCTCTAAAACAGTTTCCTGGGGTGATCGCCGTTTTGCGGTAGCAGCACCCAAGATCTGGAATACGCTGCCACAACAAATTAGATCCAGTAAATCACTACTCCAGTTTCGCAAGAGCCTGAAAACCTGGCTGTTTAACCAGTAAATCCTTCCGGTCTCTCCAATGTTGGGGAGAGTCAGCTGTCCAGTCAAGCGAGGAGACGCCTACGGGTATTTGTTCGCGCTCTATAAATGCCAAAAATAAATAAATAAATAAATGCACTATAGAGTTTGGGTTGGTTCTCAGGGTAAGGCAGAGGCAGAGAGTGTTGTGGTCATGACTGTGGGAAGAGTCTGTTCCATCTTGAAGCCCTTCAAGGATGCTAACAGGTCTTCCTTGGTCAACGCCAAACCGGAGTCGGCACCCCCTTGTTCGCCCGCCTGTTGTTTTTTGTTTGCTGGTGGAAAGTGATTCAACACCTTGGATATGACTTTTTTAGGTGGCATAGATGTGGTCACTGTCCGCCACCAGGGAGTCCCAGGCCCCTCATATTGCAAGGGGGTCCCTTTTCATGTTGTTGGGGGCAAACACACTTTAGAAAGGTGGGCCTGATGTGCTCCACGGACCTCCCTAGTGCCTACACTGGTGGGTCTCTCTAAGGGGAAAGTGTCTCATGGCTAACATCTTAGGGTCAGGCACAGGCAGGTTTTAAAAACTAGTCATCCCGGGCAATCCTGGATGGTGTGACTTGTCTGGCTCTTACCAGAGAAATTTTGTGGATCCACATGGATTCCAGAACTTTCCACTACAGAAATGTGAGGAAGATTTTTTTTTTTACAAAGTCTGAGGTTTGCAAGGGATTCTCGGTAACAAAACCTGGTGACAGCCAGACAAGTTACTCCATCCAGGATTCCCCTGGGTGTCTAGTTTAAAAAAATGTATAGGTTTACTAGGTTGTCCTAGGTGCCGGCAGAGCAAGGGTTCAAAATCTTCAGTTAGGCAGAAAGGGCCAGTTTTCACGGTGAAAATGTGGTGTGTCCACGTTGTGTTTTTGGTGTTTCCTGTAATGGGCACTAGGCCTATCCACACAAGGGAGGTACCATTTTTCTCAGAAGATTTTGGGGAATGCGAGGTGGGTGTATTTTGTGGATTCACACAGATTCCAGAACTTTTCATCACGGAAATGTGAGGAAAATGTGTTTTTTAAAAATAAAATTTGAGGTTTGCAAGGGATTCTGGGTAACAGATCCTGGTGAGAGCCAGACAAGTCACCCCATCCTGGATTCCCCTGGGTGTCTAGTTTTAAAAAATGTCTAGGTTTGCTAGGTTTCCCTAGGTGCCGGCAGAGCTACGGTTAAAAATCTACAGCTAGGCACTTTGCAAAAAAGGGTCAGTTTTCACTATGAAAATGTAGTGTGTCCATGTTGCGTTTTGGGTTGTTTCCTGTTGCAGGTACTAGGCCTACCTACACAAGTGAGGTACCATTTTTCTCTGAAGGCTTTGGGGAATGCACGGTTGGTGGAATTTTGGTGATCCATCAGATCCCAGAACTTTCCATCACAAAAATGTGAGGAAATTACGTTTTTTAATAACTAAGTTTGAGGTTTGAAAGGGATTCTGGATAACAGAACCTGGTCAGAGGTACACAAGTCACCCCATTCTGGATTTCGCTTTGTGTCTAGTTAAAAAAAATGTACAGGTTTGCTAGGTTTCCCTATGTGACGGCTGCACTAGGGCCCATAATCCACAGGTAGGCACATTGCTAAAAACAAGTCCGTGCCTAGTGGGATTTTGCCACCCTGTGGGGGGGAATCAGGGGGGTTTCCCCGTTATGCTTTGAAGAGGGGCAGAAAGAATGTGGCTATTTGTTTGGGGGTGGCGGCATTAGCATGTCCATTCTGGGCAGCCCCCGAGGATAAAAAAGCCAGCATGATCGCTGACACCTAGTGGGCTCTCTGATGACACCTGGGGGTCAGATCAGGGGCTACTGCCCCCATCTGTCTCCTGGGGGTCAGAAATATTGTGGCATTTTTCAGGGGTGGTGGGGGCATTGGCTGGCCCATTCTGGGCATCCCACACCCCTGAATTAAAAAAGAAAATCCCTGATGCCTATTGGGCTTTCTGCACCCCCGGAGGCAGATAAGGGGCTTTTGCCCCTATCTGCCTCCGGGGGGCATAAAGATTGTGGAAATTTTTCTGGGGGTGGGGCATTGGTAAGCCCATTCTTGTAAAAAAATCTCCTGTGCCTTGTGGGCTTTCTGCCCCCTGGCAGGCAGCTCAGATGCTACTGCCTCATCTGCCTCCTGGGGAGCAGAATGACTGTGGCATTTTTTTGTGGGGTGGGGGCATTGGCATGCCCATTCTGGGCAGCCCCCACCCCAACCATTAGGAGAAAATTATCCCTGGTGCCTAGTGGGCTTTCTGCCCCCAGGGGGAAGATAAGGGGCTATTGCCCCATCTTCCTCCCGAGGGGGCAGAAAGACTACCATTTTTTTTAGGTGGAGGCATTGGAATGCCCATTCTGGGCAGCCCCCACCCCTATGTATAAAAAAACAAAAAAACCCTGGTGCCTAGTGGGCTTTTTGCCCCCCGGGGGCAGTTTAGGGGCTGTTACCCCATCTGCCTCCTGGGGGGCAGAATGTCTTTTGCCTTCTTTGGGCGTAAGGTGGGGCAATTAGGATGCCCATTCTTGGCAGCCCCCACACCTGGCCTATAAAAAAATACCTGGCATCTAGGGTGCTTTCTGCCCCCGGGGGAGATTAGGGGCTACTGCCCCATATCCCTCCCAGGGGGGGCAGAAAGACTGTAGCATTTTCTTGGGGGTGGGGCATTTATATGACCATTCTGGGCAGCCCTCACCCCTACATATAGAAAAAAAAATCCCTGGTGCTTAGTGGGCTTTCTGCCCCCTGAGGGCATATCAGGGCTATTGCCCCCATATGCCTCCTGGGGGGCAGAAAGTATTTTGTTTTCTTTGGGGGGTAGGGTGGGGGCATTTGCATGCCCATTCTGTGTAGCCCCGACCTCTGCCTATAAAGAAAATCCCTGGCATCTAGGGTGCTTTCTGCCTCCCACTGGGGGCAGAAGACTGTTTGTACCCGCATTATATGGGACAGCAAAGGCCCTTGCCCAAGGGACCGCTCCCCCCTCCCTGATGGCTAGTGGGTGGATCCCTGCTTGGGGATCGCCCTCTGGGTGCGATCCCCAAGCAGGGATCTACTAGGGAAGGTTACCATTGGAAAGGGGAGATTCTCCCCTTTCCAATGATACCTCTTTCAAGTTTCTCGGTGCTCGGGGGGCTGAGATAGGCCCACGAGCACCTAAACAATGAAACTGAAACTAAGTTTCAGTTTCATTTTCACTGCAATGATGTCAGCGCACCATGCGCGCGATCTACAAGTCAATGAACCTCCCGAGGCCAATAAAAAAAGGAAATCCCTCTGCTATCTGTAGCAGAGGGATTTAATTCCCCTGTTCTCATGACGAAATGGTTCTGTCATGAGCACAGGAGCACTGGTGCTCATGACGGAAACATTCCATCATGAGCAACGAAAGGCTTAAAGACATAAGAATCGGTATGTTGACTGAACATGGTACAATATTTAGAAAGTCGGCTATTAAGGAACTTGGATCCATCAGAAAAAACAGCAGCAGAAGTAATGTACAATATGCTTGTAGAAAATAAGTCTATAGTTTGCCTAATGCCCTCACTGCAACAGTGTTCTACATTTAATAAACAAGTTCACAAACTGGAAAAACAACGCATTCACAAAATTCAAGCTGTTGACAAAATTAAATTACAGGGAGTAACAATTTTAACTGAGAAACTACAGACTAAATTAGATTCCTTGGAAAAGTTTGAATCTAAAACTGCAGTATTGGAAAATAGTTTACGTGTATGTAAAAACTGTTGAATAATTTTGTGGCATAATTTGAATGTAGGGGAATGATTAGTACATGGAGCAGTGGTAAAAGTGGTTGATTTTGATAATTTGCAAAATAGAGATGGACTAGAATTTATGATGATAAAATTTGACCGGATTGATGAGATAAGATACTGACGATCATTCGCGTTAACGCTTTCCTCTGGTCTCCTCGCTTGTAAGATACTTGCTTGGGAACTCCTGAATGCGCTTTTAAGCCACCTGTGTTCTACTCTTATGCTGCTATTTATTTCAGACTGATGGTGTATTATTTTAATGTATTGCTGTGTGCTGTGTAACCTTGAGGAATCCGCGCTGTTTTAAATCAGTTTTAATAGCGTTTTCGTTTTATTATTTGTGCTGTGTGTTTGCCTTTACTTACCTACTTCGTATTGCTTCACACTTCCCTTCTGAGCCGCTTTCCGTTTCATCACAGCTGGTGCTGATTGTGTGGAGAAAGCTTTGGCTCTGTCCCCGCCCCCTCAGGGTGACGCTCTAGTTCCCTCGTGCCTACATAACCCATGCTGCAACGGACGCGCAGCGGATTAGATACTGACGATCATTCGCGTTAACGCTTTCCTCTGGTCTCCTCGCTTGTAAGATACTTGCTTGGGAACTCCTGAATGCGCTTTTAAGCCACCTGTGTTCTACTCTTATGCTGCTATTTATTTCAGACTGATGGTGTATTATTTTAATGTATTGCTGTGTGCTGTGTAACCTTGAGGAATCCGCGCTGTTTTAAATCAGTTTTAATAGCGTTTTCGTTTTATTATTTGTGCTGTGTGTTTGCCTTTACTTACCTACTTCGTATTGCTTCACACTTCCCTTCTGAGCCGCTTTCCGTTCCATCACAGCTGGTGCTGATTGTGTGGAGAAAGCTTTGGCTCTGTCCCCGCCCCCTCAGGGTGACGCTCTAGTTCCCTCGTGCCTACATAACCCATGCTGCAACGGACGCGCAGCGGACGCGCGCAGCGAGCGCGCCGCGGGCGCGCCGAAGGCGCGCCTAAGGCAAGCCCGTCTGCGCCCGTCTGCGCCCGTCCGCGCCCTACCGAGCCCAGAGGCCAGGACCCCTGGCCGGTTAATATCTTACTCTAAGAGGGACTTGTTGCAGCTAAGACCTCCATCTCTGGGGACTGTCCTTTCAGCTCAGATGGGTAAGGCTCTGGCAGATGAGAATTTACTGCGGTATTCAGTCGATAAGCTATACCAGGTGCAACCAGCTGCCCCGCTGGGCCTGAAGACTGCCCTTTTAAACACAAGATCTCTTACCAAACACTGCCTTGAGGTCTTTACTCTGCTCCAAGATTCTGATGTGGACATCCTTGCACTTTCTGAGACTTGGTTGAATGACTCTACGCTACCTGATTTAGTGGCTTCCCTCCCCCCTGAGTTTACCGTTCTGACGAGTAATCGCCGAGGTAACAAAAGGGGTGGTGGGGTTGCACTGTTTAGTCGTGGTACCTTCTCCTCGGAAAGCATTGTGGAGGAATGCCTGGACGGGGCGGAAGTGTTGGGCATTAAGCTTAATCTTACTTCGTATTGCCTGATAGTGATAGTGGTGTACCGCCCCCCCCAACCTTCACCTTTGTTTAATGATTTATTTTTTGAAATCATGAGTGATCTCCGGACCAGATATCAACATATCCTGGTTCTGGGAGATTTTAATTATCATTGGGATGTATTGCCAAGAGAAGGTGCGGCCAGCAGACTGGACGACGATTTGTCGTCCTTAGGTTTGCAGCAAGTTGTGAAATCCCCCACACATGAGAAGGGCCACATTTTAGATTTGATTTGGACTACGTCGGTGGCCGATCTGCGGGCCGACTGTACTCCCTGCAGCTGGTCTGATCATTTATTGGTCAGCCTTCTGCTCCCTCTTGAGCACCACCCTAAGCGAGCGCCAGTGGGGTGGAAATCGTTTCGGAACTGGAAGGCTTTAGACCCTACTACCCTAGAAGACGCCCTGAGGTTGATGTCTGCACTCAGGCCGGGGTCCACAGACCCAGATTTGGCTTTGGCTGAGTTTTCCACCTGGCTGACGACAGCCATAGATGCAGTCATCCCCATCCAGAGGACCAAGTCTCTGTACAAAACTGCTAGAGTCCCATGGTACACCTGTGAGCTTAAAGGAGAAAAACAGGTCCTCCGTCGGGCGGAACGACTTTGGAGGAAATCACTAGCCCCAGGTGATAAGGAGAACTTTAAATCCAAATTAGCCCACTATAAGGATTCCCTTATCAAAACTAAATCAGCTTTTTATGAAGACAGGATTTGTAAGGCTAGTAATAAGCAAAAAGAGATCTTTACTATTCTCAAAGAACTGTGTAGGTTGCCTGAACAGAAACCTACCTCCATTCAAGCCGACTGTGATAAAATCCAGAACTATTTCTTAACTAAAGTTGAAGATATTATGTTGGCAATTAAAAACACATGTGTCGCTCCGTGCCCATTACCAGTGGTGGAGGGGCCCTTTGATCTACCAAAGACCTCTTTCAATCAGCTCCCGCTGCTTGAACCAGGGGCCCTTGCCCGTATAATGTCTAAGGTGAAATCAGGATCCCCGGAGGACTTCTGCCCCCCTAAAGTGTTTAAAACGCTTTTCCCTCTGGTTGAGACCGAGGTCCTGGCCGTTCTAAACCTATCCCTTAGTTCCGGACTGGTTCCCCGGAAGTTTAAGGAAGCCATAGTACTCCCATTGCTGAAGAAAGCAGGCGCTGACGCAAAAAATCTGAAGAACTTTCGCCCTATTTCTCAACTTCCGTTTTTGGCTAAAGTCCTTGAACAGCACGTGCTCAGAGCCCTGACATTGTATACCGAGCAGCACAACCTACTGCATCATCGGCAAGCAGGGTTCCGTGCGCATAACAGCACCGAGCTGGTCATGCTTTCAGTTCTGGATGACCTGCGGCTTGCAGCCGATAGAAAGGCTCACTCTGCTCTGATCCTGCTTGATCTCTCAGCCGCCTTTGATACGGTGAATCATGGGCGACTACTTTCCCGTATGCAGCGGCTGGGAGTTACAGGTACGGCTCTCCAATGGTTTTCTTCCTTTCTGGAAGATCGCCAGCAGAAGGTCCAGCTAGGGGCTCTTATGTCCAAACAGGGCTCTCTGCCTTGGGGGGTCCCGCAGGGTTCGGCGTTGTCCCCCCTGCTTTTCAATATCTATCTCCAACCCTTGATCGAGGCCCTGGCTGGGCTAGACTGTCAGGTATTCAATTATGCGGACGATACTCAGCTAATAGTTCGCATTAACCACTCCTGTGATTCACAACGGAATGTTCAGAACGTCCTTAGGTACACCATGAACTGGATGACTCTGAACTCGTTAAAAGTAAATCCTGACAAAACTGAAGTCTTGGTACTCTTCCCAGACTCCTCTCCTTGGTCTGATTTGTTCTGGCCTCTAGAGTTGGGCCCTGCCCCCACTCCAGTACCTACCGTGAAGAGCCTAGGGATTATATTGGATTCCGGAGTGACAATGAAGAACCAGGTTTCTGCTGTGGTGGGAAGCTGTGTCGGACTACTGCGTCAGCTCCGGAAACTATCAGCCCTCTTATCATTCACTACCATGCAAACGGTGGTAACTGCCTCGGTACTGTCTCGGCTTGATTATGGAAATACAGTCTATATTGGGCTTCCTGGATCACTTCTGAAGAAACTCCAGGTGGTCATGAACGACGCAGCTAGATTGATTTTTAAGCTGCCACGAAAAACACATGCTACCCCTTTGCTGCGGCAGTTACATTGGCTCCCCATTAAACAAAGGATATGCTTCAAGGGCTTGTGCATCGCTCATAAGTCCCTATTCGGTGAAGCCCCTACCTATATCAAAGACCGTCTGAAGCCCTACATTCCCGGTCGCCACCTCCGTTCTTCGCAGGCCAGTCTTCTTACCTGCCCCCGTTTCAACTTATCGACACTCGGGGGTCGTGCCTTTTCTGTCTGTGTCCCGCAGCTGTGGAACAAACTCCCTGAGGTGCTCCGAAAGGACACTCATCTACTCTCATTTCGCAGGAGGCTGAAGACTATGCTATTCTCTGAGGCCTTTGTGTAGGCTTACGGGATGGGGCCGTGTTCAGAGTGTTACCTTGTTTGTCAGTTGTCTAAATATTAGCGCTTAGAGACCTTGGGTGATTAGCGCTATATAAATTCAACAAACATAAACATAAACATAAACATAAGACCAATTTGGCATTGTGTTGTACATTTTTTGCGAGTAAAAGATTTGTATTTTCGTAGACAACAGTTCCCTCTGTCTCTAGCATATGCAGTAACTATTCATAAATCTCAAGGTTTAAGTATAGACAGAGCTTTTGTAAATATTGGAAGTACGGTGTTCAAAGAGGGAATGGCATACATTGCATTGTCTCGAGTAAGAACATTGTCTGGTTTGTATATGATAGATTTTGATTAAAAAAGATTAGTGCTGATGTAAATTGTGGCAAACAGTACAGTCATTTAAGAAGACTTAATGCTCCTCATTTAGGTGAATATCCAATATATGAGAAACCTATACTGTGTCCAAAGCAGAAATACATTAAATATTCAAGTGAGTCTGAAAATAAGAAAACAATTGAAGAAAAAGTTGAAGGCATAAAGAAAACAAAATGGAAAGTGATAATGAGATTATAGAATACCGGTTGGAAAATAGTTCAGGTATCAACTATTACGCTAATGTGTTTCTGAATGTTGTATTTCATTTACCACATCTTCATTATGAAATCATGGAAAATCCTGGAAAAAGATTCTGGGCCAGTTGTACGACCCATTATTGCATGCGCAAATGGGTTAGCAACCTGTTTGCACATGCAAAAATGAATGGAGCCATGTACAAACCCTATTTAGCAAGTCACAATTTATTTGTGACTCGCTAAATAGGATGTGAGACTCGCAATTAATAAAGGGCATTCCAAGGACATCCCTTCCTAACTACAACTCGCTACCCTATGTAAGAATGTTTTGCGACCTCAATTGCGGTTACAAAACACTCGCAATTTACCGCCCTCTTCAAGAGGGTGGTAATGCACTCGCAAACGGGAAGGGGTTCGCAGAGGATCCCTTCCCCTTTGCAAATACAGGGGAAAATATTTTTCAGGGCAGGCAGTGGTCCCAGGGACCACTACATGCCCTTAAAAAATGAAACAAAAAGAATTATCTTGTTTAAAATGCCTCCCGTTTTCCTTTAAGCAAAATGGGCTGCATTTAAAAAGACAAAACTGCTTTATTGAAAAGCAGTACCAGACACGAAGGTCTGCTGACCACCATACCTGGGAGGGCCAGCAATTCCTCATGGGGTAGCAAATTGCGAGTGCCTTATGAATATTGATGAGGCATGCAATTTGCGACCCCATTAGGAATCGCAAATAGTGTCTCTGACACTGTGGTACATGGCATTTAGCGACTCGCAAATTGCGACTCGCAATTGAGCGCAATTTGCAAGTCGTTAAATGCCTCAATCATACATCTGACCCTCTGTTCTGCACTATATCATTTATTTCAATAGTTGGTAAGTGATAGAAATAAAATACATACTGCTTCTGGCATTCAACATCTTTTAGATATATGTACTGGTTCATTGACATTCACTCTAAACATACAACAAGGTGCACAAGAGTTTCTAATGCTCATACTTGGAGTATTAGAACACGAAGGAATACACATTGATAATTTATTTGAACTATGTTACAAATGGGACCATAACTACGAAGAGTGTTCATTTAGTTCTATCACTGAAATACAATCAGAACGATTCCTATACTTAACAATACCAGACTTCAAATCAGTACCTTTTAAAAAATTTATCAAAACAGCAAATCAGGATATGACATGTTCACATTGTAGAAAAGAGATGTCTACATTACATATACTAAGATTTGGAAAATATGTCATTTTAATGTTACAATGTTGTAGAGCAAATTGAAGTAAATTGGGAACAAAAATAACAGATTTTAAAGGAAGTCAAATATGTATTTCAGGAAGAACAGTTGCTATTATTTTCCATGATGGACATAGTACAACTTCTGAACACTATACTGTTTATTTATAGTGTAACAAAGGATGGACACATTGCAATGATGCCCACCTGGAATTCAAAGCAAGATTGCCTTCTCAATTACCATATTCTAACATGTTATTTCTCCAGCCAAAGGTTTTTGTACATCATTCGGCCTATTGGGGAATATGTCAATAGAAAGTAGAAAGCACTGCAACCTATTACTCTTTGTAATTAGTGTTTTGATGATTATTTGGCCTAATTGCTATTACTTTTAAAAAATTATGTTTAAAAGCGATTAGCTTATATCTTTCTTGTCAATATTATGCCAGATATAAATGAGATTCTATATTATTCCAAATGTATTTGTGATAAATAATGGAGGTGATGTTGATGAAAGAAGAGATTAACAAAGTGTAGATAGTAAAATACATAGCTACACATTGATAATGATGTACTGTGTTGATATGTTTTTTCAACAATAAATGTGATTGTTTTTTTCCTCACTCTTCAATGATGATGATACATTGAAATCACTGTGTATGGTGAAGTTAAGTTATGTGTAATCTGAGACCAGCAAGAAAGGGAAACTGAGTTTTTATCAAATTCTAAAATAATTTTGTGTTCTCAAAAATATAATATGATACTTTATCTAATATATTATCATTAATTAACAGGTTTTTTTCTTTTTCATAGTAGGTATTGTTGAAGATTGGAAACAGTTTTAATGCGTTTCAGGATAATAGTAGTACTCAAAAATACACTTAGTAAATGATGTATGTAAATTATTTGAGAGGTAAGAACACATACTAGAATATTCAGAGTAAGCAGCTTCATTATTCACTGGCTGCTTACAAAGTTATGCCAAGCCAAATATAAAACAGCAACTCATCTAATGTCTCTGTTGTAAGTGTTACAATGTTTCTCAAATCTCAATGTGTGTATCTGTGCCTCTTTGTGGTGACATGGTACATCAAAAGAAGACTACAAATACCAGAATACCTCTGTTTTACACTACATGCCATCTAAATTTGTGTACAAGAAAGTGTATTAAATTTCTTTATTATACAGAACAGGTGAATATTGAAAGTGTTTTTTATTATATTTGAAAATGTAACAGTGTTGAAGTTTGATGTATGTTCTCATTTGATTAAGTTTCTTAATATATATCATAGACCTAATAAGCCTAACCTTTAAATGATAGAATGTACTGTATATCGCTCAACCCATGCACTCATCCATTCATACACACACGACTAGAACACTTATGAATCACAATAGTGAGTAACTTCGCACTGATCCGTTTACTCAAGCAGTACATACGCACTCATTCATTGATTTAAGCACTAACCATGCACTCATGCATTCACCCATTGACTACCTTTGCACTCATCTCAACAATCATACACTAATGCTTCCACTTACCTATTTGTTCACTAGCCTTGCACTCATCCAATCATTCACGCACTACCCATGCACTTATCCAATGACCACGGCACTAGTCATGCATTCTCCAGGCGCTACCCATGCCCTTATCAAGTCACTCAGACACTACCCATGCACTCAGCCAATTGCCCGGGTACTACCTGTTCACTCATCCAATCACTCAGGAACCACACATACACTACTGCATTCTATCAAGTACTACACATGCACTCATCCTATGGCCCAGGCACTAGCCTTACAGTCATCCATTCACTCAGGCAGCACCCATGCATTCATCCAATCACCCAGAGAGTACCCATGCACTCATCCAATGAGCCAGGCACTACCTTTGCACTCATGCATTCACACAGCCACTACAGATGTACTCATTCAATCACCCAGGCACTACCTTTACAGTTACGCATTCACTGAGACACTACCCATGCACTCATGCAATCAACCAGGCACTACCCATGCACTTATGCAATCACACGCGTACTTGCTGTGCAGTTATCCAATCACCCAGGCCCTTCTATTACACTCAACCATTCATGCAGGTACTACCAATGCACTTAAACAATCATCCAGGCACTAGCCTTGTACTCTTCCATTCACTCAGACACTACCCATGCACTCCTACAATCATTCACACACTATGCATGCATGCATCCAATGATCTACCCACTATTGTTGCATACATCCATTCACTCACATACTACCTATGCACTCATCCAGTCACCCAGGCACTACCCATGCACTACCCAAGCACTCATCAATTCACCCAGGCACTACCCTTGTATTCATCCATTCACTCAAGCACTACCCATGCACTCACACACTACGCCTGTACACATCCAATGATCCACCCACTACTCTTGCACTCATCCATTCACTCATGCACTACCCATGCACTCATCCAATCACTCAGGCACTATCATTGCACTCATCCATTCACTCATGCACTATCGACACACTCATGCAATAAATGAGGCACTATCCATGCACTCATCCAATCATTCAAACACTATCCTTGCACTCATGCATTCTTTCAGATACTACACATACACATTTCCATTCTCTATGGCACTACCCATACAGTCATCCAAATAACCAGACAGTACAAATGCTCTCATGCAATCACACACGCACAACTCATGCACTCATCCAATCACCAAGGCTCTACTGTTACACTCAATCATTTACTGAGGCACTACCTATTGACTCATCCAATCACACAGGCACTAGCCTTCCACTCATCCAAATCCTCAGACACTACCGATTGACTCATCCATTCACACAACATATATTTTTTTGTTTTTTAACCAGAAAATGTGGTTACATAAGAAATGTTTTTTCTTTTTTTAAACTATTCTTTTTGTTTTATGCAAACTATTTTGTAGTTTTTTTTACATTTTAAAAATGAAAAAATAAAAAAAAACACAAAACAGCATGCTTACCTGGGGGGAACAACACCAATGGTTGTTAAAGGTGTCCAATATGGTTTGCACTACCTGCTCCCCCACATTCAAAACTATACTGCATCTAGGGCAAATGTGTCCTGCGTTGGTGAAGTCAGGCAGTGTTGGAGAAATGGTCTGCAACCTGTCACCCTGTCTTCATGTTCCTGGCTGCACAGCTTGGCCACCTTCCTTCTCTTTGAGCCTGGTGAGTTCTGCTTGAGCAATCCGGTTCTCATGCATAGTCTTGAGGTGCTTATACATTGACAATGTTCTACACGGATCCCTGAGACAGCACCTTCTTGCAAGTGTTACAAGTGACCTTCTGGGCGTTCCCTTTCTTCTGCTCTTCAGGAATGGAGATGAACTCCCAGACCACACGCTCCTCCTACTTTCTGAGTGGCTCCTCTTCTTCCACTAAAAGATTCTGCTCCTCTTGTTCTTGCAAATCAGCACAAGTTGCCATTTTAAATTTTCTTTTACAGATCCAAAAAACACCAAACCACCTGCAAAATAGGTTCTTCTGGAATAAGTTTGATTGTTTCCAACCTCAACCAAAATTTGAAGAAACAGGGTGGGATCTAGCAAGGTTAATCAGGACAAGATGTTTAGCCAATCAAATCTCTTGTTTTTTTTTATCACATGGGGTATGGGGTGCCATCGCGTACCCGACACGATTCTGCAACTTCTTTTAATTTTCCATTTCCAAATAAATGTACCTCTTGTATTAAAATAATGTTAATAAATCAATATTTAAATATATGTCTTTAAAAAAACTTTAGATTCGCGTTCCGTATGCGAAACTGGAAGTAGCGACCTATGCAAAAGTACCACGATTCCTGAAATTATTATTAGGGAAATGTTTTAATAACTTTTTAAACTAATATACAAGTTTCTTTAATATGTTAGCAAAACTGTAACCTTAAACTTAAGAATAATATTGTCTATATATATTAATTAATATGACAAATAAAAACGATATAGTCGTGTCCGAATCGCGACTCCGGAAGAAAGGCTCAGTAGTGTGAGCGATAGTTTCGCGAACCCGGAAAATACTTACATTTCGTATTCAAATTTGCTTTAGCATACGTACATATTAATGTCATCAACTTAATTGTAAACTACTCCCCTTACATAACACAAAACCTATCAATTTCACTTTATTTTAGACTAGTAAATATATAAATGGGTTCACACACCAAAAGCACGGATCCGCATCTGGTACGCAACTCCTTTTTTATATATATATATTTTTAAAACTCTTTAGTACTTATATATAAATGTATATATTTTTTATATAAATATATAAAAAAGTATAAAAAAATGAAAATATATTTAAAAACTCTTTTATGTATATGTATATATATTTTTACTAAAAACACCATTTTTAGGGACTTTATGGTTAGGAATTAGCATTTAAAAAACCTTATAACTTCACTGAAAAAAACACAGGTTTTAGGACGTTATGTGTAGAAATTTGCATTTAAAAAACCTTAGATATACACTGAAAAAAAACACAGGTTTCAGGGACGTTATAGTTAGGAATTAGCATTCAAAAAATCTTAGAAATTCACAAAAAAAAACAGGGTTACAGTAACGTTACATTTAGGCTGACATTTCACTTGTACAAAAACCAGATACAATTTGCCTTTATAGTTAGCTGAGCTAACTACAGCTGGCACCCCCGCAATGCACTGCTGATGAACCCAGTCACAAGAAAAAGGGTAAAAAAATGGATAAAAAACAAGAAAAGGGGTAGGGTGGAAACACCCTGACCCCTAGACCTTCTCAGAGGGTCCTACAGGCACCTCCAATTCCCCAAAAAGCATTTGTTTAAAAAGCATTTGGTGGGAGTCGCGGTGGATACGCGAATCCCAACATTTTTTTTTTTAATATGAAGCCTGGGATCCCGCACTTTGTTTTCTTTAATCCCCCGGGTGGACCAGGCTCTGGGGGAAATTACAAATAGTGATGTGGGGGCCCTTGTGGTCCCCCACAGCCCCAGGGACTGCCACCTCTCCAAGGCTTTAACTTTGAAAAAAATGTGTGGGGGGGCTCCTGTCTCCCATGCAGCACCGGTGACAGCCACTTCCCTGGGGCTATAGTCATTAAATGCATGGAGGCAACGTGGGCCCCCTGGGGACCACCACCTCCCCGGGGCTTTTTTCTCTGGAAAAAATGCATGGGGCATCTCCTGCCCCCGACGCAACCCCAGGGACCACCACTTCCCCGGGGCTACATTAATTGAATATGGGGAACCACATGGGCCCCCCGCAGCCCCAGGGACTGCCACCTCCCAGGGTGATCTGTAAAATTGAAGTGTAAGGGGCTCAAGCCCCCCCACAGCCATGGGGATCACCATCTCCCTGGGGCACAAATTAAGTAGTGTGGGGGGTCTGTTGCACACCTCTGGCCTCGGGGACCACTACCTCCCCGGGCTATACATAAGATGGGAAGAGGGCCACACAGCCCCCTCCAGGAGCCTTCCTTGGTCCTGGGGACTGCCTCTCCCCAGGGACGGCTCCAGCAATGACCCGGGGTATGCACCCCAGGGAAATTGCAGATTGCTATGGCACTGCTCCCGCTATGCCATAGCAAACACAGCTTCGCTTCATGGAAGCAAGAGCAGGAAAAATGCTTTCGCTTCCACAAAGTGAAGCAGAACAGCTACCTCAGCCCAAAAGCAAAGCTGGCTCCCGCAGGAGGCAGGGAGCCAGCAGCGACCACAGAGGCCTTGGGGCAGGCCCCGTAGTCCCCAACAGGAGGCTAAGCCCCAGAGAATGGGGTTCCAAGGGCCAAAAAATAAAGGATGTGGCCATGCCCTGGGAGATGGGTCAGCCAAGGGCCCCCCTCCAAAAAAAGAGTGTAGGCCCCGGAGATGGGGTCCCTGGAGCCACAACTGACCCAGGGAAGGGGGGGCAACGCAGCCCCCTTCCTTAAAAAAGTAACCATTTTTTTTAAAGGCCGGGCCTGGGGAAATGGGGTCCCTGGGGCTGAACTTGGCCTGGGGGGGGAGGGGCGTGGCCCTCCTCCCATTTTATTATTGTAAAAAAAAAAAATGGGTCAGGCTCCTGGTGTTCAAAAGTGCCAAGGGAAGGGGTGCTACACACCCCCCTTTCCTAAATTTAAAAAACAAAACATGAACCGGCAAATCACTGGAGGCCCCACCCCATTCCTCCACCACTCAACAAACACCTCTCCTGGCGCACTCTTGGTTAGGGGATGAACTCCCTGTTGTTGCTGAGGGTCCTTATTAACCCTGGGCGTCGAAGTTCACGCTTCGCTGGGAATGTAAAGTTGGGCAAATCTTCGCCTCCGTGGTGGAGCGGAGTACGAGGCTTGCCCCATATACAAAAATTTCAAAAACACCACTTACCTTGTCTTCTACCGTTCCCTCCTTCTCGCCGCGGTGCCTCCCTTCTTCCGGCATCCTCCTCCTCGCCGCCCATGCGCAGTTCATGCAGTTCACGGAAGACTTAATACCTACAGGGACGTGAGGAGGAGGACACGGGAAGAAGGGAGACACTGGGGCGAGGAGCAGGGAATGAAGAAGACGAGGTAAGTGGTGTTTTGTTTAATTTTTATTATATTGCTGACAACAATGGGCGAAGCGAAGCCCCGTGTAGCTCCACTGAGGTTTTCTTTTACTACGTGGAGCTACACAGAGCTCCACTATGCATACTCCACCCAGGGTTAGTCCTTATGGGAAATGAGGTCCCCTTGTATCCTGAGGACCTTAGGACTAAAGTGAACTTCTTCCTTCAAGCATCAGTGCACCAGGAGCTGTGTTTGCAGAGTGGTGTAAAAAGGGGGCTTGGCCTCTGACCACCACTCAGCAATCTAGCTGTGTGGGGCTTACTGGAGGTGACAGGAGGGCTAGTTTGCCCCAGGGACCCTCAAGAGACAAGGGGACATAATTCCCCAACCAAGAGCACACCAGGAGTTCTGTTTGCAGAGTGGGGGAGAAAGGGGGCATGGCCTGCGACCACCTCTCAGCAATCCCAATGTGTGGGGCTTACTGAAGATAACAGGTAGTCTAGTTGGCCCCTAAGGACCCCCAGCAGCAAAGAGGACTTCATCCCCAAACTAAGAGTGCACCAGGAGGCTTGTTTGCTGAGTAGTGGACAAAGGAGTGTGGCCTGGTATTAGACCTCAGCAATCCTGCTGTGTGGGACTTACTGGAGGTAATAGGAGGGGTAGTTGGCCTCCAAGGATGTTTTTGGGGGCCAACTACCCTTCATGTTATCTCCAGTAAGTCCAACACAGTGGGATTGCTAAGAGGTTTTTGGAGGTCACCCCCCTCCCCTTTCTCCACTACTGTGCAAATGCACCTCCTGGCACACTACTGGTTGGCGGATGAATTCCACTTTACTCCTGAGGTAACTTAGGGGCCATGAAGCCCTCCTGGAACCTCCTGTAAGTCCTACCCAGTGGTATTCCTAAGTGCTGATTGGAGGCCCAGCCCTCCTCTCCACCACTCTTATAGGCATACAGATGCTGACACACTGAGTCAAACATAGAAGTACACACACACCTAGACACTCACCCATACAGTCAATCATACAACTACTTACTCACCCAAAAATGTACACACCCACCCACTTACTTACTCAACCAAAATTGGAACAGATACTGACTCAGCTAAACAGTCACTGACTGAAGCATGCATTCATCTATATAGCTACTCTCACATTCACATTCACTCACTCATTCATAAAGTCACTCATATACCACGTCGCTCCTACCTTTCACATACTCACCCATACTGACTAGGCTTGGGCTAAATTTCCGTTCCGCTCGCGGAAATTGCGATAATCTGACATTTTCGTGTTCCGCGGAGAGCGCGAAAATGTCAAAATTTCCGCATTCCGCAGCTTAGCGATAATTTGTTTCTTGCTTGCGCTGTAAAATAATACATTCTCGCGTGCGCACGATCGCCTTACCTGAATCCCCGCGTTCGCCGACAAGTTTTCCCGATCCGGTCGCGTTCTCCACGAGATGTTGCATTGTTGGTAGCCATTTGCGCGACAGTTAGCGCCCGCAGTAATGTCATTGGTCGCGCGATCACGTCTTTCTTCTCACGATCATGCACCGCGAGAAGAGTGAAAACAAGATGGCCGCGCCCGCGAGCAACCGCATGGGTAAGTTGGCGAGCCGCGACCACGCAGAAAATATCGCGAACGGGCGGGAAAAAAACTTCTGCATCTTCGCGATATTTCCGCGTGTTTGCGGAGATTTTTAACATTTTCGCGATAATTTGCGAAAGTCACTTTCGCAAATTCTGCCCACCCCTAATACTGACACATACACTCAATCACCAACACAGCCATACACTCACTGACTCACTCATACGACTTTTCACACATGCAACAGTACCCCATACAGCCACTGACTCACACACTCACTGATCCATACAGGCAGTCACACACCTCCTCACCCACAAACACAGACACTCAGACAACCATGTACGTAGTCAGACAACCAATCAATCACCCATATAATAACCCTGGACATAAAACTACACTCTGGTCGCGGAGTTTTCGGATTTCTGGCAACTCTGTGTTTTGAGTAGAATGCAGAGTGGCTGAAAACTCCACGCTCCGCACCGGAGCAGAGTTTTTCTTTTTGTTCGCGCACTCAAAATGCATTTTCACGTGCATGGGAGCGACTTACCCGGTGCCTGCGATTACCGACGAGATTTCCCATCCGTTCGTGAGAGGCATGAGATTTGGTAGCAGGCCGCATGGTCCCGTAAGAGTGTGGGGTCATGAACTTGTCATTCGGGCGTGCTATCGGACTTCTGGAGAGTTTTTGTGAAGATCGCATTCCTGAACATGAAGAATTTGCAATCTGGAGAAGAATCTCTCTCAAGCAGCATCAAAACCTTCTCAAAATGATGATTTGGCTTAAAATATCTCCTCAGATCGACATTTGGCTGTGCATTTTTGGTCAAGGAGTCCTTTTTCTTTTAAATTTTATTTGAAGAGAACGGAAGTGCCCAAGAGTCTACAACTTCCTTTTCTTGTCCAGCAGGCTCCTCCTAGTGCTTTGGCCATCTCCCGTTCACTTCTCAATTGGGTTTGGAGCTGGAAGGATTCCTCTTTGTGTCTGCTGCATCATATTTCATTGGATTTGAGGACTTTTGAATTTGAGATTTCACAAGTATGTTTGAAAAATGGTGTTGTTAGTTTGATTGGGGCATTGCGCCTAAATTTATTTTGTACTTTTATTCATTTTTTAAAAATGCATTGTGGTAGATGGCCTGTAGTTTCACTAGGGGCCTAAGTGTTGGTTTGGAAGTAATTGTTCTTCTTTTATAAAGGAAACATGTTGCATAGTTCACTACATTTTCTCCAACTTTTGAAATCAATTTGTAATATTTATTTAATCCACTTGCCGGCCAGTAGACTGCTAATAGGCCTTTCAGACAGTAGACCCAGAGCTAATCATGGTTGCATGAAACAACTGTTTCTGCTTTATCTGTTGAATTAAAACATCATTAAGGGCACTGATAGCATTGGATTGAATTGCAAAATGTGTTTTTTTGGTATTTCACTTTTTTTCATGTGTGGTTGTTGTGTAACTTGAAAACCTTTTTAAGCCCTGTGGATTTTTGTTTTTGGCATTGTTGTATTAAAGCTGTGTTGTTTAGCATGCCTCCTTTGTCTGGCCAATGTGTGAGTGTGTTTTTAATAGTGGGCCAGCATTTGCCTTGGCTGAGCCTCCCAGTGTGGCTAGGGGGCATTTTGTAAGGTCTGTGTCCATATAGGCCTGATTGAGTTCATTGTTTTTCAGGCCTCCTGCTTGTTGTTGGTGTGAGTGATCATGTGGCTAGTGACCATTTTGTGGTGGTGGTAGTGCTTTGCCATAGACCTGCATGTCTTCTTTCCTTTGTTCCTGTTGGTTTATTGCTTCTTGTTATTACCTGCCTGACCATGTGGCTGGTGGCCATTTTGTGAAAACAGGCAGTGTGCTTTGCTTTTGCCATAGGCCTGCATTGCCTGTCTTCCCTTTCTTGTTGTTGTGGCCTGCCTGGCCATGTGGCTGGAGACCATTTTGTGAAGGCAACCAGTGTGCTTGTCCCATAGGCCTGCATTGCCTGTCTTCCCTTTCTTGGTGTTGTGTCCTGGTCATGTGGCTGGCGGCCATTTTCTTAAGGCAGCCAGTGTGCTTTTGCCATAGGCCTGCATTGTCTGTCGTCCCTTTCTTGTTGTTGTGGCCTGCCATGTGGCTGGTGGCCATTTTGTTAAGGCAGCCAGTGTGCTTTTGCCATAGGCCTGCATTATCTATCTTCCCTTTCTTGTTTTTGTGGCCTGGTCATGTGGCTGGTGGCCATTTTGTGAAGGGGCAGCCAGTGTGCTTCTGCATTAGGCCTACAAGCCTTCTTTGTGGTGGCCATGCCTTCTTTCTTGTTGTTGTTTTGCCTGCAATATTTTCTTCTTTTATCCAGCAAAAAATGTATCACAGTTCAATACATTTTCTAATAAATTTGCAATATTATTGATTTGAATTGATTCAATATGTGGCCTAGCCTGACAATCGATTTCCAACCAATAGGCCTAGAACTACTCATGGGTGCATGAAACAACTGTTTCTGTGGTGTCTATTGAATTCAAATATCATTTAGGGCACGGATGGCATTAGATGGAATGCAAAATGTTTTTTTTTGCGTGTATTTCACTTGTTTTCATGTGTGTTAAATTAATGCCTTTGTTGGATGTGTGTGGTTGTTGTGTAACTTGCAAACTTTTTTTGGCTCTGTGGATTTTCATTTTTGGCATTGTTGTAAGAAAGCTGTGTTGTTTAGCATGCCTCCTTTGTCTGGCCAGTGTGTATGTTTGTTTATAATAGTGGGACAGTATTTTCCTTGGCTGAGCCTCCTAGTGTGGCCAGGGTCCATTTTGTAAAGTCTGTGCCCATAAAGGCCTGCTTGAGTTCATTGTTTTCCAGGCCGCCTGCTTGTTATTGTTGTGAGTGACTGACCATGTGGCTGGTGGCCATTTTGTGAAGGCAGCCAGTGTACTTTTGCCAAAGGCCTGCATTGTCTGTCTTCCCTTTCTTGTTGTTGTGGCCTGGCTATGTGGCTAGCGGCCATTTTGTGAAGGCAGCCAGTGTGCTTTTGCCATAGACCTGCATTGTCTGTTTTCGTTTTTTGTTTTTGTGTCCTGGCTATGTGGCTGGCAGCCATTTTAGGAAGGCAGCCAGTGTGCTTCTGCATTCGGCCTGCATTCTTTCTTTTGTTCCTCGTGACTTATTGCTTCTATCCATTGTCAGCTGCAGCTCCCTGAATGCTGAATCCCACGTGATGCACAATGCCAAACCGGGTCAATTACATTTGTATTTTGGTATTGTTCTTCTTCTTTCCTATCCTTCCTCAGTGTACTGTACACTAGTACACCAACCATGAAAGTCCTTGTTTTTGTCAAAGTCTCACAAATGTCTACACTGTATTGTTATGTTTTTTTAATAACTGAGAAAATAAATGTAATAATATTAATAACACTAACAATTGTGATGACACACTAAATTATATATTATATTTCTTTGTTTATACTAGCAGTAATTGAACCACAATAATAAATGCCATGTTTTACTGATGTTCTTCTTGCTTATTTGCTTTTAGGTGCACAAAAGAGGAGGAGACGTCATCACCCATTGTACTGCCAGACAGAATTCCTATTGTGGATGACTTCCTATGACGTGTGACCACAGACATCTCTTCAACTTGTGCCACTGCGTGCTGCTGACATCTTCAAGATGGCCCCAAAGAAAGGTACCGGGTCCAGTACCAAGAAAGTTGCCAGTGAGAAGAGGGCACTGCCATTTACCAAGACCGGAATGTCGCCGAAGTTCTTTTTTGGGAAAAAAAAAATTGTGCCTGTAGCAGCGGTGTCCGGGGGGCAAGCTGGGAACAGCACTCCCACATCAGTGGACCCACCCCACCAACCTAGGCCCAAGCCCAAGCCCATGTCCATTGCAGAGGTAGCTAGTCTAATTACGAGTCCAACACCGATGAGAAGTAATGTTGAAATTGACTTATCGTTATCACAAAGAAGTACCCAATCAATACAGGAAATCATATAAGTTGGCAACAACAGCCACAACCACCCCCAATAGTAGTTGTTCCTCCCGAAGTAGGAGCAGTTCAGGAGATCGAGCTTCCCGCAGAGGAAGAAGAAGAGCAAGCCACTCTTTCAGAAGATCCATTGTCTTCCAGATCTCCAGCAAGGAAAAAGAGGGTTAGTCCATCAACTTCTTTTCCAAGCCCCCTTTTCTGATGATTGTGATACCACTTGGATCCCGCCTCTGTCTGAGTTGGAGACACGCCATACCCACGAGACAAGGCTAGAGAAAAGGAAGGTTCCAGAAAGTCTTAGAGTTATGAAGCTAGATGTATAAGAGGAAGATGATGATGATGACCCAGTCATCATGGATATTAGTCTCACCCCAGTGGAGACCAACATTACCCTATCTCAAATTGCTGTGAGGGATGTGGCATGGATACCACCAACACAGAGGATACCACCAACACAGTCTCCAGCTTCCATATTTCACTGGCAGCGACCTACATCCACCACAACCACTTCAGTAGAAGTAGGTACTGCAGAGAGTCAAACTTCCTGCCCACCTACCAGTTCATCCAGCATTGCAAGTGGCACCAGCAGCACCAAAAAAGTGGATCTCCCCAGTTTGGGACTCCTTTTCGTTAGCAGTAAGGAGGTGAACATGGCTATATGCTCCATTTGGGGACAAGGTGTTAGTCAGGGTAAGCAAAATACAAAATATGGTTCCAGAGGCCAAACAACCCATCTGAAAAAATACCACTTGCTCTAGTGGTAGGTGCACCTTAGCGGCTAAAAAATTGCACTCGTTGTTGTTGCTGGGGATGAAGAAGTAGAAGATCCGATAATGGGGGAAGGTGAACAAGAGAGAGACATTTTCTCTGGTACACAAAGTAGCCCTGTCCCCAGCAGTGCAGTGGTACCACCCACATCCTGATCAGCAAATTCACAGTGGCATAAGACTTAGAGTCAGGCTGAGACACCAAGGGGTCCCAGGCAAGAGAGTACAGCAACAAAAAAAAGTGCGTTGAACCTAACAACATACGGTGTAAAGATGTCTGCTGCATCAGTGGCACCAGAAAAACAAAAAAAATCCAGGCTACCATTCTCAGCATGTTTAGGTCGGAGGGGCAGTACGAACGCAACCACCCAACAGCACGTTTGTACAACACGAAGCTGTCTAAAATGTTAGCTCTGGGCCTCCTCCCTTTTTCTTTTGTGGAAGGGGAGGGTTTTCTTGAATTTGTGACAGCCGTCTGCCCAAAGTGGGAGGCTCCCAGCCCGTCCTATTTCGCCAGAGTTGCTGTTCCAGCACTACATCTCAAAGTGCTAGAATTGCTTGGACAAGCTTTGCAGCAAAGTGCTGCTCACACTATCCAACAGACATGTGCACCAATTGCCAAGCCGCTGATTACCTGTACATCACTGCAAACTGGATCTCTTTTGTGGGTGTTAGAGAAAAGATATCTGTAGCAGGTGTTGTTGACACTGTTGATATTTTTAATGCCACTCAGAAACATGCAACTGTAGCCATGTTCGCCATGGAGAATTCTCATACTGCTGCAAACATTTTGGAAGACTTTGACAGCAAGGGCTTTGAATGGCTGTGACCAAGAGGGCTTACCATTGGTTTTGTTGCCATGGACAATGGCAGCAATATAGTTAAGGCCATGGCCGATGGTGGCTATTTCAGGGTCCTGTGTTTGGCGCACTACATTAACATCATTGTTCAAGACTTTCTGAAAAAAGAAGACCAAGTCAGCAACTTACTGACCACCTGCAGAAGAATATGAACACATTTCAGCCAATTTTTTAAAGCCTTGAAGCAGCTGAGAATCATTTAACGTGAGCATAGAATGCCAGTTAAAGCACTCATCCAGGAGGTGCCAACACGATGGAACTCAACATATTACATGCTTGAACGTCTGTTTGAGCAGTACAGTTCAATCAATGAATATGTCATGCAAAGAGGGGTTCCACTGTGAAAGGCATGATCATTGAGATGGACCAATGGGGCCGAGTTAAATGCCTAACAGAGATGCTACTTCCTTTCGAGCTCTTCACACGTGAAGTCAGCAAGGATGACTGTACTACGGGCCAAGCTATCCCATTGTTGCACATGCTACAGGAACAGCTGAAGGGGTGTCTGCAATGTACGCAGGTGTGTAGGAAAAAAAGAAGTATATGAGTTGGTGGAGAGCATAACCCTTCGCTTATCTGAAAATACAAGGGTGCCAAGAGGCATTGTGTCATGCAACCATTACATGTCTGCCACAATTCTGGATCCACGGTACAAACCAGTACTAAACACATTGATTCCTTTTTCAGAAGGGCATGTTGCCAACTACAAAACATGGATAGCTGTGGAAGCCAGTCACTTAGAAAAAGAACAACCGGGAATTAGAGGCCCTCTACTCCAGGCCACAACAAGTACTGCAGAGCAGCTGGCATCAAGTTCAACTTCAGAGCCTGAGGGCATTGCAGTTGGCTCACAACAGCCAAAACCACCAACAACACCATGAACAACATCAACAACAACATGAACAGGAGCATCAGCCCCACCAAAATTGCCACAGGAATGGTTTCTACAGCAAGGGCTTGTTAGATCAAGTGCTGAGGCTAAGGCAAAAGAGGCCAAGCAAAGGGTGGCACCCCTAAGCGTTGAGAGGACTTAGAGGCCCTCTACTCCAGGCCACAACAAGTACTGCAGAGCAGCTGGTATCAAGTTCAACTTCAGAGCCTGAGGGCATTGCAGTTGGCTCAGAGCAGCCAAAACCACCAACAACACCATGAACAACATCAACAACAACAAGAACAGGATCATCAGCCCCACCAAAATTGCCACAGGAATGGTTTCTACAGCAAGGGCTTGTTAGGTCAAGTGCTGAGGCTAAGGCAAAAGAGGCCAAGCAAAGGGTAGCACCTCTAAGCGTTGAGAGGATGGTCCAGGCCTATATGGATGACCCAACAGAGGTCTACATTGATCAAAACCCATTGCTGGAGGAGGAGTGTGGCTCAATGGTTAGAGCGGCAGACCCTGAAGCAGAGTTCTGGCCAGGGACCAGGGTTCGATTCCTGCCTCTGAGGGGCTCGGGCTCAATTTCCTCGGACCTGTCTATTCTCGCCTCGGTGCCTATTCTAATCACGGGCCCCACGCTGCAACTCTGGGCAATAGCTTGCTTAGCCTCCACACCGGCCCCAACAGCGCTAAGGATGCCTGGCTTCACCCTGGGGGTGCCCGGGAGTGGACACTTCACAGGGAAAGCCAGGAGGGGTTCCACAGCGGTATGAGTATCAGCGCCAGGAAACCGCAAAGGCGACACCGCAAGGTGGCCGTCTGGTGACAGTGCGCTCTATAAGTACCTTGACATTTACATTTACATTTACATTTACATTTACATTTACATTTACATTTACATTGCTGTATTGCATTAGGAAAAGGTGCCAATGGCCAGTACTCAGCGGGCTGGCGATAAACTATCTGGCTAGCCGTGTCTCAAGTCTCTTCTGAGCATATTTTCAATGCTGCTGGTGCAGTTCTGACAGTGAGAAGGACCAGTCTCTTGCCCCAAAATATGGAGAGGTTAACCATGATCAAAATGAATCAGCACTTTATACAACCAGATTACACCATACCTGAAGTGGCACAGCAGGAAGATGATGACGGTGACTTAGGTCATAGAAGTAGTGTGTTAGATTATCTATTTCTGGGTGAACCACCAGAGTTTAAGGACGAGCTCGACTTCCCTGACAACAACTAGGCTTTCAACTTGTTACTTTCTTTCTTGCTTTGACACCCCAAAAAAAGCCCCCCAAAAAGATACAGCTAAGGAATAATATTTACTTTTATTATTTGTGTGTCACTGTCTTTATGGTTCAAATCTCAACAAATCCATCACCACTATCCCAACAGAGGGCAGCATGACCTTCCTTGCCTCGCAGGAATGGGAGGAACTTGTCACCTCATACAACTACAAGCCACCATCACCACACTCCAACTCGGCATTCTCAAATGATTCCAGGGCTGAACAAATCAACCTCAGAGGATCAACACTCACAGAATCCATATGGGCAACTATACTAAGCAATATGCAATACACAGCTACGGCCCTTCAGCTTCAATCCCACAAAATGAACCTGCAGCTTACGGTTCTTCAAACCCTAGCAGATTTCACCTACGGGAAAGAAAGGAAACTGGCAGAATTAAATGGACTCATAAAACGAGGGCAAGAAGCCGCACACGGACCCGCAACACTACAACCCAAATGTACTTGTGCTCCAATAATTGATAAACTACTCACGCTGCCATCAATGTTAGGAGACCTATTAACAGATTTAAATACAAACACATTACCAAACAACAGTTTATCTGATAGACCAACTGATAGAAACACAACGAAATCCAGACATCAGAAAACAGGAAACACGCCATCAAGCCCACACTACCACCCAGGAGACAGCAAAATAAAAACTCCAATCAAAGAGAGCACAGCCAGGGAAAATTGCTCGCCCATGAAAGTACAACGCAAAAAATCCAGGAAGGTAAGGAACAGGAAGTTAGCCGCCCAGAGCCTTTGTGGTAAAAACTAACCTCCGGCAACTCTCGTCGAATTTGAGGACATCAGGCACACCTCAATCATCACCTCTGATGACATGCTGGACTACTCTACTATAACTTTCAACGCCACCCAGGAGTCAATCGCGAGACCACCACCACAATCCTCTGCACAAAGCATTACAGCAGATGGCAGCAAAGAGGGGAACAGCCAGAGAAGCAAACACCTAGTCACTATGACACAAAAATCCGGTAAGGTCACAAGCGCAGCACACACTCCAAGGCCCAAATTGAGAGACAGCCCATTGATCAATCTGAGGGAGTCACCCCAGGGGTCACACAAGGAGAATGAACTTACCACCATTGTATTGGACAAATACCAGACACCAGTCGTACATCAACAAACTTGCCACAACAATGTTAAACAAGGAGCCAGCAAAAGGAATCCTACCCACCATGGCTCAAGCCTCACAAAGCAACCACTCCTCAAGAAACCTAAGAAAAGGAAGCAAAGGGAACAAACACCATCATATTTTTCCCTGAATTGCAACCCGGGGAAGAGTGGATACCCTATACAGAGGGAACATAAGGCGTCTCCTACATTCCATCACAAGTTTGGAAAATCTAACCACAGTAGACCTACTCTCAATCAAATTTCAACCGACCAACATTCCGTAGTGCTCAGAAGCAACCAAAACAAAAAGGAAATCCAACAAGATATTTGATAAAATCATGAAAGAAGAAAACATGTTTCTACGATAGGTGATAAAGCTAAAAGTTTAGTTATGACCACCTTACCCAGCGCCCTTCCTTAACACATCCACTAATGATCAGCCCAAACCTACTACATCAGTATTAAAAGACGCTCGCACTAGCACCCCAGGAGCCAATTTCACTTACATAAAGGCCACTAATTTGAACACAGGCATCGAGCATAAAGCCTCAGCCTCACCGTCAGCAGACCCGAACTGGACGCAAATACAATGAGAAATAACAATAGAGTGCTCCAATTGACAAGGGATGCCCTGTCTCCCAACAGCTTCTGGAGAGCAAACCAAATTTGCATCTGCATGTGGAACATAAACGGTCTAGCAAACAAAATAGACAAGCTTGAGGTACTAAATTACTTTAAAACATTTTATATTATTTTGCTCCAGGAAACCTGAAAGGATAAGGCATTTGAGCTCCAGGGGTACATGCCACAATTTCTTCCAGCAAGGAAGGTATCCGACTTGGGCCACCGCTCTGGGGGATTGGTGATACTTTCCTCAATAACTACAATAGGAGACCTTTTACCAATAGAGGCACACATCGAAACCCTGAGTGTAATCCAGGCAATAAAGATAACATTCAAGCACAGCATGGAACACCAGCAAATCATAATAATTAACACTTACGTGCACCCCAAGTAAAAAACAAAAGCTGCATAAGAGTTCATCAACGAGTTGCAAAGGGTCATGGAAGAGCAGGATGCAGACCACATTATCCTGGCAAGAGACTTTAACCTACATCTTATCGGGTCTGGGCCTGAGGACAATCCGGTCCATGACCAAATTTATTGCTTGGGGACTACTGAATCAAAGCACAGCAAGTGTGGGGAAACCAACAAGATTCTCAAAGTACTTGCTCCAAGAACATGAACATCTAAACATAAGTGCACTGAACAGCCACTACAAGGAGGACAACCTGCCGGTTACCACATTTCACTCAACAAAAGCTTCCTCCTAGCTAGACTTCATCTTTGCAACACTACCCACGTTCAATAAAATTGACTCCTACAGAATAGGTGACAATGAACAAAGTGATCATCTACCACAGGAAGTAACACTAAATGCAAACACAGCTCACTCATTAGAGGCATGTAAAACACTTGGCACAGAAGCGACCTCAGACCTTAAAGAAATAAGGTGTAAACTCAGTAACATCGAGGAAATATCAGCCATCGCGAAAATACTTCACAGCCAAGGAAAAGATATCCCAGCACCGCCTGGGAAAGCATGGGAGAACTTCACAACACTTGGGGAGAAATTTTCCACTAGCATAGGTAGGAAAACGGCAAAATGTGTGCCCACCCCACTCATCACCCCAGAATCAAAGAATCTAAAACGAACCATCAACAAGACGTTAAGATGGCTTCGCAAAAACCCAGATCTGCAAACCGATCTGCGGAAACAGAAGGCACAAATAAAAAGGAAGAAATGGGAGAAAGAAAGGTTGAAGAATGAAGAATTATGGGATAAGATACTTCATGACGCCAAACTAAAGAACAGTGGCAAGTTTTGGGAAACATTCAACAGAATCCAGCGACCAGACCACCCAGGGATAAACTCCAATATAACAGAGGCAGCTTGGGTAGAATACCTGTATAGTCACTTTAACAACAACTTGCAAAAGAGGGATGAGGTTAATAAAGAACCCCGGTTCGCAATAAAAGGTGGTGGATCCGCACCCAGCAGTACTACTATGAGAAAAACCCCAAGCTCATTTATTACCTTTCACTGATGATAGGGGTGAAAGAACACAAAACCCCAGACAAACAAAGTACATTGTGGAGCAGACAAAAATACCCAGGAGTAGAATCGTCAGCAGCCCCAGAACCACCACTAATCAACAACAAAGACTGCTTTGAAATATGTGCACACCAGATTAGGAGACAAATAGCCAGGGGTAGACCTGAAGAAGCCCCAGGCCCTAACAGAATCCCTCCAATACTCTACAAACACGATGCTTAGTACTGGAGCAGCGCATTAGTACCAGTTCTAAAAGACATAAAAGGCACATTCACAATTCCCCAGTCCTGGAAAGGATCGACAATCTGCCCCATATTCAAACAGGGCTACAGGAAAGCCCCTAACAACTATTGATTAATTGCCCTAATCGACATCGAGGCAAAATACTATGCAGGAATTATTTCGGAAGAGTTAACATCCAGGGCTTCAAAAAACTCTATTATCCCAATCAATCAAACTGGGCTTTGCCGTGGACAAGGAACAACTACTAACATCATTATTATGGAATTTTACTATCATGTGTATACTACAGTTTTAATTAATCATGCATAGTAAAAATCACTTACCCATCACCACTGTAAGTGATTGCCGGAATGGAGTTGCAACTGTGTGAAGTCAGTGAAGAAGTAAGTCCACTCCTCCGAGTCCTGCTCCAGTTCTGACTTACCCTAAATCCACTTCCCTCAATATACAGCTGATTTGCCACCAGCTCTAGAGGCCTGCAACGCACACGCCCCTCGTTTGGGGGGTCGAACCCTGCCCAGCATATCCTACGCAGACGACGTGGTTTTGATCAGTCACACTAAAGTAGGCCTGCAACACCTTATTAACGTACTACACGATATGCTGAGGACAATCTGCTCGAAGTCAACATTGAAAAAACCACAACACTGACAATATCTAAGAAAAAATAAATCCTTCTCCTGGTCCTTTGGGACAAGGGCAATTGAGAACTGCTCTGAATACAAATATCTTGGCGTCATAGTCGACAGGGGCGGCCAGTTTTCAAGACATCTTGAGGCTACCAAGAGGAAAGGTATGCTGATCACAACAACTCTCAGACAACTTAAAACCAATCTGTCTGGGCCAACTCTTCTGCCACTACTGCGTGTTGCCCAAACAAAAATCGAGTCATCAATTACCTACGGTAGTGAAGCCTTAAGAGGCATAGATGCAAAACTGCTGGACACAACTATCTCAAAAGCTTACAGAGTCCTCTTAAACCTACCATCATACACCTCACAGGCTCAAATCCAGCTAGAATTTGGTTTAACCAAGCAACTACTCTCTAGGCGAGGATCATACATCAAATGCTGGTACAAAATAAAGAACTCGCCTGAAAACACTCGGAATCACCAGCTCTGGGAAAACCTGCGTGGCAGTTCCACCGCACATGCAAAAAACTACCTAGAGGAGTCACTAGCAAAGACAGGTCTAGAAGATCTATGGGAAACTTCCCTTTCGAACACACAATTTAAACGCGTTGTAAATAAGAACACAAAGCGACTCTCCTTTATAGAGGACAAAGCCACCTTTGCCCACAGATGCCACACATGGATGATACTGAGCTCTTACAAATCGCCCGGGTTACAGGCATACTTCGGGCTGGGTTATTGCAGGAAATCAAAAGAAGCATTTTTAAAACACAGGCTTGGAATCTTACCAGCCACACCCCACTTACAACCCTGGCTGAGAAAAGACTGTGGGCCCATATGTAGGCTGTGTGGCTCAGGGAAAGAAGATATGGAACACCTGATATGCTCCTGATAAAAGCTAAAAGAGGAAAGAGTAACTCTCCTGAAAACCACCTTCAACGAACTTAACATACGTACCCGGAGACAAGCAGTCATTGCATGCTTTGACCCAAGACTTTTACATCTGAATGGTCTGTTGGTAAAATTCCTGAAATTAGTTAAGACCAAACAACCTAAAACAGATGACGGTGTACAGAAAAACAAGGAATCATGAACATTTCTTAAACTTTTATTTTTTAACCTATTTTCTTTTTAAGACTGCTCTCAAATTCGAAAATTGATTAAATGTATACTTACTATGAACTTGTAATGGTTTTAATTATTCAGAAACAATAAATTTTTTACTTTCTTACTTACTTACAATTCCCTCAAGCCAGACATTGGATGGAGAATAGTACAAGAAATGTAAAATGTGTGTCTGCCTCGTCGAGTCCCTCTAAAGAACCTAACTATAGCTATTCTCCTTTCTGAGCCTAGAGGGACTGCCCCATAAGAACAGGTAAATGATGGCATGCATTGGACACTGACCCTGAGTGATTGGTGTTTGTGTTGTTGTTGTGCATGATGTCTACTAGTATTTAATCTACACACAAAAAAAGTGACTCAAGTCAATGTTTGCCTTCTTGTTGTTCAATAAGAAAATTGTACTACTGCAGGCTGATCCATTTCATTTTTGATTCTTGACTCACTCGGTACACTACAGAGTCTGACACCTTGATGCGCATACCATACTCGCAGTCAGTCAGTAGGATCAGAGATAATTGATGGAATAACTCAGGAGTTTCATGAAGTGGCCTAAAAAGGTAAAAAACAACAACAACACCAGGCCTACATGTCTTTGTAGTCGTGGAGGCGAGTGTAGTGGTATGACTGACAGTGGTGCATTGATTTAGTTACTTAATTTGGAAAATGCTATGTTGCTATGTATGTGTGCTCAGTGCTGTCTGGCTCAAGAAAACTCTAAGCCAAGTGGAGTTTGGGTGGGCATTGCAGACCTGCTCCTATTGTGTAGTCGTAGGTTAATATTGGAAACAGAGTATACATGATTTAGCCATGCGGCCTCTGAAAGTTTTCTTGTTGCACTCCTCCTCAATTTATGCAGTTTAACTTTACTTTTTACCTTGATTTTTCAGTATCCCTTTTATTTTTCCATCTACACTTACAGGCTGGCCTTTAACCTTTGCTATACCGTGAAAAACAACTCACACTTACCTTACCAATCCGTATCCACCAGGCAGGCACACAAGATTGAAGGATGGAGTGTCAAAGGATGGAAGGACCAAGAGGAAAGCCGAGATGCAACTCCCAATTTGACCATAACATAGTTATAATATCATCATTTCAGTTGATTCAATTTTCTCTTAAATCATTACGACTGTGTGTGTGTTGTTGTTTATTATGTTTGCTTATATTTGACTCCTGAGGATATTTTTTAATTGTCTTTGCTAGCTTTAAAATGAAGCCCAGTACAACAGCAGAACATACAATGTATGTAACTTGGGTCTCTCTGGGAGCAGACAGGCAAGGCAATTGCTTAATTATAATAATTAATATTATACTGCTGCCCTGTACTACTAGTCTAGTAATACTCATCAAGTCATCATCATGCATGCATTTAATTTTTCTCCCTTAACAGATTTATGATGGTCGTCTGCCAAGATTGTGTGTTGTCCATGTGTAGTGTTTGTCTTTGTCAAACCGTTCCCTCAAATACCCCTTCCCAATTATTCATCAAACCCTAACCCTCTTACCCAAGGCAGTGTGATTTATATTGAGGTGTGACTAAATTAAATTTAAACCAATAATTGATCACACACTTGCTGGGGTAGATGTGGTGAAAGCCACACTAACTCGAGGCAGGGCGAGGATCTTCTACTTGCCCACCAATGTTCAGTATTCGCAATTCAATTTTTTTTCCAGAGGAACATAATCCATCATAATTAATTGTCAGCATCGATTCATCATCCTTCCAGTACTAAAGGTTACGCTTGTCCACTTCATAGGTCGAGTCAACTTCAGTTTGTAACTTGTACTAGGCTTTCCCTGCCACCATTATGTTTTATTTTACTTTAGCATTGCTTATCATCATAATGGTTTCTTGTTTGGCAGTCTTCTTGTGTACTGTACTTCTACTTCTCGTTCCTGAGTCTCCCTCAGGTGACTGACTGTCTCATTTTCTTTTTATGAAAATGCTACTGTCAATGTCTTCTACTACTACTACCACCACCACCATGGCATCATGGGAAACCAAACCATCATCACCATGCAGCCATCACTTTGCCTAAGTATAAATAAACTTCAATTACTGGTAAGAGAAAAAGTTTGGGGGAGGTATATTTAATCATATTCAAATGAATTCATTAATTCACACAAACACACCCTTCCGAGTCCAGTTGCAGACTGCATAGACTAGGAGGAGAGACTTACAGTACTGGTAGGATAAGTCACCAGTGAGGGTACCGCATCTATCTGTTGGTGTGTTACACTATCGGCAGATTATTTAAATCAAAAACTAGCAGCGACCCTGCAGCAGCAAAGGAAACCGTGTGAAGTAAAAGAGTAACCCCCTACAAAACATTTACATCATATGTAAACCTTAAGTATAAATAATTTATTCCCCTAACAAAATTAACTAATTGAAAAAACCCACAATACCTGACCCACCCATCTCCGTAACCCCAACCAATGTCCAAAGATAAAGAGTCCAATGTCCACTCCATTGTCCATGAATATAAACCACAACTTTTCCCCAACGCCCATTTCCCACCCACCCAAAAAACTGAAAAAGGGGCAAGGCGACCGAGTTCTAGTGGTGGGCTCGCTGGTTACTCTCCAGGGCCTTTATCTGCTCCTCTGGGCGAGCCATCTGGAGGAGCATATGGTGCTTGAATGCTTTACAGTTGCATCCAGAGGGGTGGCAGCAGTGTTCAATGAAGTGCGTGGGCAGCTGCAAGACTGCGGTGCCTTTCCACTGGGGGGCCTGGCTGGGGCCCGGGGCATTGGATTAGGCTGCAGCTGCTGCCGCCTCCTCCTCTGACAGAGCCACCAGCCACCGATATTCTGTACAGATGGCCTCCAGCTATGGCAGCTAACTCCTTCCTGTTTGGTTGTACTTTTGGTTGGGAAGGAGTAGCTATATCAAGAAAGAAAAAAGACAATTCTATCCCATACTCTTAGCTAAAAAGTAACACAAACTTATCTCTACACATAGTAGCACAGTAGCACTAGCAAGCACAGTACATAACATTTGTGGTCTCCTCCTAGTTCCTCGGCCTCTAACATGTGTGGGAGTTTCAGGCATTAATACTACTAGGCACTATGGAGTAGACAAGACTTCTTCTCTCTCTCTTGTTTAGCTAAATTAACCTTGGTGAAGGCATGCCAACTCAGTCAGTTTGAGCCCTAGACAGATATACTTGTGTCGCAGACTCACTTTACTTTTATTTACTACTGTCTGCAGGTGGGGCAGCTGTAGTCTACAACTACACAATTATCTTATTTTTCTATAATGGCCATACTCTGTTACATCAATGGCAACTGCTCAATTTCACTTTCACCCTGACAACTACAGCAAGGCAGATGATATCTGATCCAAATGATCATTGATTATATATGGGACAATGTGAGGTACTATTGATTGATTATGTAACCATGCAGCTGTTAGGCCACCCATGGCAGGCTAAGACAGTCGAAAATTACATAGGCAAGGAGTGGGCATCGGAGTCGGAAGGAAGCGCTTGATAATGGGTGGGTATGGGTCCATACATACACATTATATTGCTGTGCTTTCAAACTACTGTGAGTCAAGGGAGTATTCTGAAACACAACCTTAAATCCAAAACCTTGGGGAAAATAACAGTCCTTGTATCTCTTCCCAGCGATTTTTCCATTTATCATTGCATTGCTCTTCTAGCATTATATTTTTTTATTCTAATCTTAATCTATTCTCCTTGGCTTTGCTATTCTGGCACGGTTTATTTTTCTTTTACATTGACTTCATCCAGTGACAGTCTCCACCTATGCTATGATGATTGAATACCATCCAGGCATCTATCCATTCAAAGTAAACATGGCTATCATTCTTTTTAATCTCTCAATGAACCTTTCACCAACAACATACATTTGTAAAAACAATTTAAACCAACACCCATGCATCCTTCCTTGCTTGCCTTTTAGTTTGACCCATGAAACCCCCTGGAGGATTCTTCCTATCAACCATACATTTTGACCAACCCAGGCAGGCATCCTTTCCTTTACCTTACACCCATCCTTCAACCACCTATACATCCGATTCCTCTCAGCCACCTATGCATCCCATTCATCTGTCTCTTGCCAGTCATATATTATATGTCGCCCATCCTTCCTCCTTCCATCCTTCTTTCCCTTTTCGTTCAACCCATCCATCAACATCGTCTCTACTAAAGGAAGTGGCCCGATTTGATTCACTTGGATCACTAATGACCACCTCTCAGCCTTCCATACCAACTGAAGAGTCGGTCAGACAGTAGAGAATACAAACCAATATCTGTTTATTCAGGTACACTCAGAGTGGAGCCCAGTCGCTAGGAGTGCTGCAGAGAGACTGACATCAGCAAGCATAAAGATACATTATGAACATATAAAAACCGATGAAGGCATGCCCGTAGTGGAATTTTCCAAGCAGATGCAGCTAAACAGTGAAATACAGAGGATACGTTTTGATTCAGATGCCGGGCACACATTATCTAATACTGAAGATAATTCTGCCTGTGCTGACCACTAGACAAGTGGGAGAAGGCCTCTAGCTAACAAGAAAGGTATGCGCTAATAAGAACAGTTTAATCATTAGGGAAGCAAAACCCAACCTTGGAGAAATTAAACCTAACCAGAGCCTTTCCTCAGAAATAGCAAAGGATCAGTTTCGACCCTGACTTAAAATGGCACCTAAATAGAAAATGGTGCCTCGAATGCTAACTTACATAGGATAACACGTAAGCGGGTACACTTCTATTTCAATTGGCCCTCCTTTTAGCATGAGCTAAAACATTTTCTGATAGCAACAAGGAAAATACAGAATCAGAAAAACAAAAGACCATGAGTATAACTTCTTATGAACATCCCATATTCTCAGTATCGGAAAGGGAGACTGTAAGGAGGGAAGAAGACTCAAATATGCCCTCATCTATCTGCATCATGTCATCTATCTCCTTCTGCACCATAATTGCAGCATTGGTATTGTGAACCAATATCTTCCTCTTAGGAGTTTGGAGGGTGGTGCAATAGGAGCAACAGAAGGGGAGGCACTGAAGGAGGGCACAGCAAAGCACCAATACCATGATCAAGTAAATCACCTTTTCAAGAATACAACCCCAGCCACCAAAATGAGACCAACTCCGATTACCACTTTCCATTCCTTTGACAGTCTCAAGAATGTTTCATATGTGTTTGGTGATATTCTTTTCCATATTTTTGATCCAGACTACACATTGGTCTCCCACTACCGAGCATACACCACCACTCTTGGCTAAAATAAAATTCACTGTATATCTAGTCTGCTCAGAATATATTTGCATACTTTCCAACTGAGTAGTGATGTCACGTAAAGCAGCCACGGTAGTATTCGAAAAAATCTGTAACTTGCACCCAAAATATTCTCTGGCTTTCTCACCCTGGGCCATAGAGGTACCACCCAGAGTAAAGATAAAAGACAGGATGTATCCAAAGGTGATCCTATTACTATAGATATTAACCTCTACATCAATCACTCCCTCACAGAATACTTTGGTCAGGGTCCTTTTAACCCAAAGAACATTAGGTTTAGCATATTTGCAAGGCACACCAACGGGCAACATCATCCTAAGAGCGACATCGTCAGTACCATTATGAAGTTTAGAGTAAGTACCGTTAGATAAAAAATAGAAACCCAGGTGTGCATAAATTGGTCCTTTATAATCTACTCATATAATTCCAAAAGTACTTGGATCTTTGTCGTTTTCTAGGGGCATTGTATTTTTGTATAGGACCATCGCTGAACCATTGATGTAAAGAGAAGTGTCTGTGCTATTCACGATAGGGCAACAAGCAGGATAATAACCAGCCTCCCGGGTAATTATCAATTCCTTATAGTGCCAACCCACCAATGTGACATTCTGTTCTTCCATATAAAAGTTGTCCCAATATGTGTTGTTATCACACCCTGGATAACCCATTCCATGTGGCTTTCTATGATAGAGACAAGGACCTAGATAGTCAAAACCAAAAACTCCTTTCACTTCAGTAAATTGCTCTGGACAAGTGGAAGTATAGTTCAAAAGAAATAATGGGTATGCAGTCCATAAACTGGTAACGGACTCAGTGGGGTAGCAATCAGTCCAATCTCCAAAGAAACTGTTATGCGTATCTAGAAACACATTGCTCGAGCTGTCCTTTTCTTTCTTGGTGGGGAAATAACTTTAACCTTGTTACTTAAAGGCACATCCTAATCATTTTCCAAAAGCAATAACACCCTACACAATATGATTGGCAATAAAACTACAACAGCAACACATTTCATTTTCTTCTTACGGGTCCACACCACATTATGCAGGGCAACAAGAATCACTGGCTTTTCTTCCTCCGCACCCAGCCTACCAAAGGGATGCATAACGAATGGTGAAATAGAGGCAAAAAGAAAAGGAAATATACTAGTTCCCAGTGTCTGTCAGAGCCTCACTGGTACAGGCTCCTGTTGTTCATAAATGTGTTGTTGCTCTTGAGCACCGGAGGTGGAGTTTGCTCTGTCCTAAGCTCGTATCCCACGTCGATCATGATGGTACCTCCACGGTATACTTTGGCCTTTCTTATCTAATGTTCAAACAATTCAACTAAGGTGAACAAAAATTATTCAGCAGACTAAATAAATCTCCATTGGTACTATAACTCAGTACAGCCTATCTTTAACCGTCCATCCCTCATCTTTTTTCTCCTTAGATGCACTTTCCCTCAGCCGAGGACGCAAATTGTACCTTGCAGCCCCAGGCACTGTGGGATCGGTGAACAACGGCTCCTGGATAGCTCATATTTCTGGAGGAACAGACGCATTTAACACATCTTCATTCTCCTTATCCGTTTGAGTCCAAATTAGTTGGGCATAATCGAATGGGACAAACCGAGGCACTTGCTCACACTCGGAGGCCCATCAGCGACCCACTGGCCATAGGGTAAAGGTAAAGGAACCCTCCGACAGTAGGTCGCACGTATCCAGTTCTTACGGATGTCAAACTTCACTGCAGTGTGTGTGTCCAACAGGACCTGCTCCGGCCCCTTTCAGCATGGCTCCAAACGTTGCTTTTGCTGGAAATTCCAGAGCAGGACAGAATCCCCAGGCTGTATATCATGGCCGGGTCCCTCTGTTGTAGTAGGCAGGGACTCCCGAACCTGTTGGTGAATAGAACGCAAACTTTCTGTTAACTGGCCCAGATAATCAAGTAACATAGGGTACTCAATATCAGAGAACCGTGGAGGTACACGTGACGCCCCGGACATTCGCCAGGGTCCAAACACGACCTTATACAGTGACAAAATTGTTCTAGAATGAGCTGTCATTCTTGTTGACAAAAGGGCTAATGGTAAAGCATCCGGCCACTTCAATCCTGTTGTCTCCTGTCTCTTTGGCAATTTTAGTTTGAGAGTACCATTGTACTTCTCAACTAAACCTTCTGACTGGGGATGATTGGCAGCATGACATTTCTGCTTAACATGGAGATCCTCACAGATCAATTGAATCACTATTGCATTAAAATGACTTCCTTTGTCACTCCAGATCACTCGGGGCTAGCCGAAAGGAGGAAAGAACCCCTTCACGAGTACCTTTGCAGTTGTAATGGCTGTATTATCTTTAGTGGGGTAATCCTTAACCCATTTACTGAATGCACATACAACTACAAAAACATACTTCAGATTATTACATATCTCTAACTCGATGTAGTCCATTTGAAGTACTTCAAAAAGAAAGGTGGGTGGTGCAAAGTTACCAGGTGGTGTAGGGGTACCCTTCACAGGATTATGCATCATGCATACCATGCAGTACTTCACTAAGTGTCCAGCTGTCTTAGAGATATTGTCATTCTGCCATACAGGATCTAATAATTTACAAATGCCTTTAGCACTAATGTGGGCTGGACCGTGGGCCATAGTAACTACAGGAAGAACATATGCATCCGGCAACATCCATCTCTGCTTCCCTGATTTATCAATCCAACATCCTTCATCATTCAACTGTGCTATACTTTCCTGCCACACGGCTAATTCTTCTATTATGGCTTCACTTTGTATCTCTTTATATTTTCAAGGGTATCTTCAAACATTACAACCTCAGGAACCCACCTAGCTGGACCTACTACAAACAGTCTTCTCACCTTTGTCCAGGCTGTTTCCTTAGCTGTCTGATCTGTGAAAACATTTCCTCTACCTATATCATCAGTGCACTTCTGGTGGGTATTTCACTATGGTCAATTTCTTGGGGAGTGGCAAAGTAGACAAAAGCCTCAATATAATATGCCCACGCTGGATTTTGGTGCAATGTGAGGTAAGGAACCCTCTCTCTACCCAGAGTTGCCCAAAATTATGTGAGACCCCAAAAGCATACTGGCTGTCAGTATAAATATTGACAACCAGTCCCTCGCTTAATTCGCAATCTTGACTAAGGGCAGTTAACTCAGCTGCTTGAGCTGAGTGATAAGGGACATGTGATGTCTCTACCACCTTGTGCTGTGTGCATAGGCTACAGTGGTGGTGCCATCTGGTAATTTAAGACAGGAGCCATCGACAAATAGTTCCCCTTGTGGGTCAGATAAGGGAACATCAGTCAAGTCTACCCGTCCTTTTGTCTCTTCCTCTGTTCGGAAGATGCAATCATGTTTGTCAACTTCATCACTCTCGGAAGGGAGGGGTAGTAACATGGCTGGATTCAGAATACCAAAAAATCAAGTGGGGAATGGATCACTTGTCCTGAGTAACCAGGGTTTTTTTTAAAATTTTCGTATGCTATACTGATAAAAAAACCCTCATTCACGTACAGAGGTAGTGGTGGCGCTATATCTTGGTTCTCCGCCTTTCTCTTTAAAGACGTGACAGCATCATCATCGGGTTAGTTTTTATGCTTCCTCCACCGGTAGGTGTACCACTGGTTAGTGCAGTAGTGATCAGTGATGGTTGGGTTATGTACAGTGAGAAAAAAAGGGAATAGTTAAAATGCTCATACAGCCAGATAAAGTTTTTTAATAAATCTGGATTCAAGATAGTCTAAAAATAGTTTCGTGCGTAGGGGGATTTATTATGAATCTCCCGCATCTAATATGTCCATAAAAAGGTCGACATGTTTCAGCCCTTGCAATTGCCCCGAGGGGTCAAGTGGGCTTTCTTCAAGACCTACAGTGAAAAGATGTAGGAAAGGGATATAGTGAGAGACCTATTGTGTCTCTGTGAACTAAGGGTCTTCGTGAATCTAGGTATATTCACCTGATTTTGCTTTGGTCAGATAGTACCTGTAAAAAAGGGAGGATACAAGACAAACAAACATAAAGGAGAATATCAGGTCTGTATTCTCACAAATGGTCATGCTGTCTTTGTGCTAAAACAGTGCAAGAAACTATAAAATGGCAACTCTTTATAACAAGGCAAATTCCTATGGCAGACCTATTAGTGAGGATCTCTAATCTTTGCTTGCTGTGAGTTCGAGTATAGTTGGAATATCACTCAATGTTTTCTTTCTTTGTTATCATGTGGATTGATAACATAAATGTGGTACAGTGTCAGGAAGTGGTTAATTATCAGCGTTCCGGGTGAAAAATCTACATGTTTCATAGCATGACCATTTGTGAGAATACAGACCTGATATTCTCCTTCATGTTTGTTTGTCTTGTTTCCTCCCTTTTTTACAGGTACTATCTGACCAAAGCAGAATCAGGTGAATATACCTAGATTCACGAAGACCCTGACAACACATGGTCTAAGTTCACAGAGACACAATAGGTCTCTCACTATACCCCTTTCCTACATCTTTTCACTCTAGGTCCTGAAGAAAGCCCACTTGACCCCTCGGGGCAATCGCAAGGGCTGAAACATGTCGACCTTTTTATGGACATATTAGATGCGGGAGATTCATAATAAATCTCCCTACGCACTGAACTATTTTTAGACTACCTCGAATCCAACCTTATCTGGCTGTACGAGCATTTTAAATATTCCCTGTTTTTCTCACTGTACATAACCCAACCATCACTGATTACTACTGCACTAACCAGTGGTACACCTCCCGGTGGAGGAAGCATAAATACTAACCCGATGATGATGATGTCACGTTTTTAAAGAGAAAGGCGAAGAACCAAGATATGCCGCCACCGCTACCTCTGTACGTGAATGAGGGGTTTTTATCAGTATAGCATACGAAAATTTTAAAAAAACCCTGGTTATTCAGGACAAGTGATCCATTCCCCACTTGATTTTTTGATATAGAATAAGGAAGCTGAATGGATCGCAGTTCCTTCTTTCTCCCCCCTTCTTGATTTGTTATGATTCAGAATACCACATCTTTTGATTGTGATGTATTTAGCAAACAATGTCAATTGATAACCAGTAAGACATGCACTGGTGAGGTGCTGTGTCTTCGTTTTTTTTCAAAAGCGTGTCCACAGCGTGGGGTACCATGACTGTGAGATCAATATCAAGTATGAGTCCAGCCGATTGTCTCTATCAAAGTGATTGCTCTTAGACAACTCAGGAGGGCTCTCACAACAGGATACAGCACAGCAGAGAAATAAGCACACAGCCGTTACTTATCTCCAACTTTTTGTGTTAGGACAGAAAGCGCACAAACAGCCATTTCATGGACATATAACTAGGGGTGGACGGAATTTGCGTAGTCGCGCTACGCAAAGCTTCGCAAAATGGTAAAAAGTCTCCGCGAGCACGCAGAAATTCTGCGAACACGTGGAATTGCTTGTTCGTGATGCTTTTTTCCTGTCCGCGAACGCTGTTTGCGTGCTCGGGGGAAATATCTCACAAACACGCATTTTGAGAACGCGAACAAGCAAAAATTTCCGCGAAGCCGTGGAACGCAGAATTGTGGGCAATTGCGCGTTCTCCGCGGAACGCAAAATTACCCAAATTCCGCAAATTCTGCGAGCGGAATGGAATTTACCGCCCGGGCCTACATATAACACAAATGGCTTACCATAGTTAGGTGTGCAAAGCACGGGAGCTGAACAAAGAGCAGCTTTCACTTGCTCAAAAGACTGTTGATTTTCAGGCATCCAAGGCAAAGGCTCATGCACAGCTTTAGTTGTTAATGCAAGCAAGGTTTAATTAGTAAGGAGTAGTTAGGTATCCACTGGCGACAGTAGGAAGTGATTCCTATAAAAGCACAAATGTCTTTGTGAGTATGTGGAATGGGCATTTTAACTATGGTACTGATACGCTCTGGGGTTAACCTCCTACCCTCCTTCGACAGTAGGTGACCTAAATAGGAAAGGGAAACCTTATGGCTATGATGAGCTAAATGTAACAACAGTTTAACTGTACTGTCTTTACAACCTTGTTCTGTGTCAGAAGCAATGAGGAGGTAATCGACATATTGCACTAATACGTTACCAGGGGGAAGCGAAAGAGTATTCAGCTGGCTCTTTAAAGCTTGACTGTTAATACTGGGACACTCTGTAGAGCCCTGAGAAGCTCAACCGAATCTAAAACTTCTACCAGCTAGGGTGAATCCAAAGAAATATTTACTATCTGAATGAATAGGAATACTAAAGAATGCATTTTTCAAATCAATAAAAGAAAATAATATAGCAGTAGAAGGAATCATTATCCACAGGGTGGTAGTATCAGGAACCACCGGAAACTGGGGGACCATAATTTTGTTAACCTCACGCTAATCAATGACAAAAAGATAAACATCCTCATGTTCATCAGAGGAACCTGAGGGCGTCTGTTTGAGAATCGGAAGAATAGGACTATTACAAATATTAGCAGACATCTCCTCAACCACTTCTTTTTGTATCAAATTCTGAAAAATCCGTAGAAGAGCTCGTTCTCCAACCTGAGGTTTCTTATACTGAGGAATGTGAGGCAAAATAGCATTGTCTTTGACCTGTATCGAAACTGGTGGTATATTTAATAGTCCTACATTTGTATCACCTGTTGCCCATAAAGTGGATGGTACATTAGCAAATTAAATGGGAAGAGGGTGAGACAGACATTGTTTAGTACTCACATTTAGGCCCATTGTCATGTCAACACCTTCCGGGGAACCATAAATTGTAGCATATAATTTCTTTAACAAATCCAAACCCATAAAATTTTTACCGCAATTGGACGTCAACAAAAACGAGGAAACCACAGTGAAAGTACCAACAGTCAATACTAGAGGTCGTGAAATGGGGCTTACTACCGGTACACCTGAAAAACCTACCAAAACATTAATATAGCCAGAGCCGTCCCAGGGATCATATGCCGAGAAACAGAACTCTTTGTTGCACCTGTGTCCACCAAAGAATCCTTAGTCGACCCTTGCAACTCCGCAGTGACATAAGGACCACGCTGATCTACAGGTATCTGAACTGGTCCCTCACTCTGTCCCTTGCTATCCTAGCTATAAGACATCCCTGTCGCTTCATCCATATCATAATGATCATGGTATCACTGTCCATCACGAAGGTCATCAAAGTAGTTGTTATCAGAACGACCCTGTGAGACCGCAGCATTCTGAGCTCTATCAGTCACACAACCCCATCCACGAGAACCTTGCCCTCTCGGAACCGCAACTTTCTGCAAAGCACAGGACACTCACTACACCAATGGCCCTCTTCCTTACAATATGCACGCTGATTTGGCCGCAAAGGTGTTGTGGTTGGCTATCTGTTGGTGCGTGGAAGCTGTCTGACAGGACGACCACGTCCTCTACCATTCCCTCTAAATGCTTGCTGCAACAGCACCTTTGTCTTTAGATCATTATGTTATTTCTCACTCTTCTCTTTCTCCTCTTGGTCACGATGTTCATAATATTGATCCATATTCAAAATAACAGAAGGGGAAGAGGTGGACCAAGTGCTCTCAGATGCCTGTAAATGAGTTGCAATTTTAGGAAGTAAATTGGAAACAAACTTGTCAACAAACAACCCAACTCGGTAGACATATCCTGCCCACTATAATCCAAAAACGTATCTTCAAACCGAGTAAAGAAATCAGCCACACTGTCATCCTTTTTCTGTCAACAAGCCGTCAACTTATCCCAACTCACCTTCTTCAGTGGAATAAGAGAAAGTATATAGGTAATGATACGACCAGGTAAAGCGAGTATCTCAGCTTGAGGCTTATCACCTGGCTTCCATTCCTGATCCCATCCCTTAATCACCTCCAGGTGCCTCCCAACTCCACCACATGATCTTGAGTATGAACCTGTCTCCAAATATCAACCGGAACAAGAAGGTCAAAACACATTTCAATATCAGCAAGTCTCATTACAGTAGAAGAGGCAGCGTCTGTCAATTATTTATAATAAGCAGTAGGATTTTTCCTGGGATCATGCAAATGAGTCTTAAGGGAATAGAACCCCACTCCTTTTCGTAGGAGTATTAACACACTGTTCTTGAAAAGTGGTCTCTGCACCTGACCTAGTAATATTACCGAGCTGATCCATTAATTCAGGTATCTCTAGATGATATATAGGATGTACCCTCTCGCTTCAGGAACTGGGATAACGGAGAAGGACTCTTCTCATGCAACCTACCTCGATAAGCGACCAATGTCGTAATATTCCCGAAAACTTTGCGGGGCTCCAAAACCTCTAGCATACACATGATCTCAAATATCAAATAAAATTTGTGGCGCATTATCCCTAATATGTTGCGGCCACAGACTAATTAACATAGCAGACATATGCTTAAGAGCATGCTGCTGTATAAGGGCTCAAAATCTCACATAACTGCCCAAACATCCTCCACACTATATATGGGATTACGACCACACTGCACAGCCTGATCAGTTACTACCTTCTTCTCTTCATCCCAACCCCAGATCGCACCAATGGGCCCATTCGCTCCTCGAATTTCGTCCAACCTCTATCACCAAATCCACGTATAGGTGTCTCAACACTCAAAGATGTCAGGGGATGAGGAACCATAGAAGAAGAAGCAACAGAAGTAACAGACACAATTGTCACCGGCTGTTGCACTGGAGGCAAGAGAGCAGGGGGTATAGGAGTTAAGTCAATAGGTGTACTAACAGTTATAGTTGGCACAGATGGCGAAGACAAAGAGAGAGCAGAGGGTACCGTAACCAAAGCTGTCGAAACGACAGCAGTAGACACAGGGACAGTTGGAGCAATTGTAACAGGCTGCGGTGGTAGCGAAGGAACTACAGGATATACCCTCTAGGGGACATATGGGGGTGGGGGTCGAGTGTCTAACAATTGCTCCACAAAAGTATCACTTTCCTCTTGAGCCAAATAAGATTTATCAATCTGTAATCAAACCTCCTATCCTCACATTAAACTCCTGACTCCTGCTTTTCTCTATCATATGCTACAGCTTTCTGGGTCAGTCTTTGCGCCTTCCCTTTTCGCGCATCTTTTTCCATTTTCAGTCATCTCTGCCTAGCTGCTTTCCGCCACATTCTGAGGGAATCAAACATAGACTGTCTATTTTGTCTTTTGAATAACTCTTCCTTCAAAAACCCAATCTTTTGTTTATCAAAAGTGCCCATCAATGGCCACTGTAACTTGGCATTGTCCCTTGTATATTTATGCAATAGTGTACTAAACATAATAGGGCCAAGACCATGCTTCACATGCATATCAAAATTAGGCGTGCTTTCTGGAGGCGCCGTCTGTGCTTCCTCTAATTGAGCATCTACAGAACAACAACACAAAGAGAAAAAGGTACTGATTCCAGGCATTTTCAAAAAGAAAACAAGTGTGTTATTTATGCCTGACAAAGCAATTGCAAATGCTTTTATCAAAAACGATTGTCAGACCGTACCAAACTCTAACCACGGTGGTACCATATCCACAAAGAAAAAAACAAACTCACCTGATAGGGGCAGCACAAATGAACTGAATTTCCACTGCCGACTCTTCAGACCAAATGGTCAAATACAAGGGTTTCGCCGATCAGAACTCCAGTCGGGATGACCGCTGGGCGAGGCACTGTCAGGCAAGATGGAAGGGGCAGCTGCGAGCAATCAATACTCCTCGTGCAGGGATCCCTGAACGGTCAGTCTGACCCGACAATAGCCTCAACCTCCCCCCGTCCGCAGAAAGCAGATGTGTCACTCACAAGAAGGAGTCCCTGTTCGGGCACCAACTGAAGGAAGTGGCCCAATTTGGGTCACTCGGGTCACTAATGACCACCTCTCAGCCTTCCATACCAACTGAAGAGTTGGTCAGACAGTAGAGAATGCAAACCAGTATCTGTTTCTTCAGGTACACTCAGAGTGGAGCCCAGTCTTCCCAGTCGCTAGGAGTGCTGCAGAGGGACTGACATCAGCAAGCATTATGTACATTTCAAAACCAATGAGGCACGCCCATAGTGAAATTTTCCAAGCAGATGCAGCTAAACAGTGAAATACAGAGGATACGTTTTGATTCAGATGCCAGGCACACATTATCTTCTACTCAAGGTCGTTCTGCCCGTACCCGCTACTAGGCAAGTGGGAGAAGGCCTCTATCTAACAAGAAAGGTACGCACTAATAAGAACAGTTTATTCATTAGCGAAGCAAAACCTAACCTTGGAGAAATGAAACCTAACAAGAGCCTTTTCTCAGAAATAGCAAAGGATCAGATTCGATCATGACTTAAAATGGCGCCTAAATAGAAAATGGTGCAGCGAATGCTAACTTACATGGGATAATACGTAAGCAGGAACACTTCTATTCCAATATGACTTTTAGGGGGATATTCACAAGGACTTATCTCTGATTTATCCCCACTTTAATGCATCAAAAGTGGAGCTAGACCTAACACCCCATTCACAAGCTGGTGCAAACTGCAAACTGCAGACATCGCCAGTATTCCAGCGATAACTGCCCCAAAATTTATCACCACGACAGACACCACCAATTAACCCTAATGAGATGCAGAGTAGGCATTCCCATGCAAAAACACACGAAAAAAACCACAACACCACTTTCACAACGAACTGCCTGATCTGCGAAGCGAACCAAAAACAGGTGATAAGCCGTGGTAGGCGCAAGTATTTAACACCTGCCTCAAGCAGGTGTAAAGAAGGATGACTACCTGCAGTAGGCAACCGAGCCCTGCACACAGCCACACCCAGACAACAAACAACACCATGGAGCTACTCATCATGCAGCTCGGAGCACCAACAGGGCCCCAACACCCACCACCACCAACCGCAGGACCGCCACCACCCCCAGGACCCAGACCCACCCCCCACACCACCACAGAGGCAGTGCAGAGTGAGACAGGGGACCTACCGAAAACGCACCACTCTCACAGACCTAACGCCTGAGGAAGTCATTGCCCACTACATGCTCAAAAGTGCAACCATCCTCCGCATCATGACTCACATCGCCCACAGGCTGACGGTCCCAACACAGCAGAGAACCAGCATCCCTCCTCAGACAAAGCTGCTGGCTGTGCTGCACCTGTTGGCCTCTGGTACCTTCCAACCAACAACTGCCAGAGTCGGAGGGGTCTCACAGCCAGCCCTATCAAAGTTCATCACACCTGTCCTGGATGCCATCCTCAGCTTCATACCCCAGTACCTTCACTTCCCCAACACTGCGCAGGAACAGCTGGAGACAAAGCAAGGCTGCTATGCCATAGCCGGATTCCCAGCCGTGTTGGGGGCAATCGACTGCACACAGGTCCCACTTGTGCCACCTGCGGATACTGCACACCACTACCACAACAGAAAGCATCAGCATTCCATCAATATGCAGGCAATAGTGGACCACCAGGGACTCTTCACCAATATCGTCGCCAACTACCCAGGCAGTGTGCATGATTCCTTCATCTTCTGACAGTCCATCATCAACCAGCGCTTCCAGGATGGCACATATGGAATGGGACTGCTTGTTGGTAAGTGCCAAATCAACACATCACACACCCCAAAGCCACCAACACACAACGCACAACTGTGGGTCCAAACCACATACAACATGTCAAACTACATGACCACCTACCAGACATGACAATACCACTCCATGGTCATCCTGGGCTACCCCTGCACCCAACACAGACATTTCATGGCAGCACAGCCACACAACAGCTGAACATGTGGTGAAGCTGAATGCAGCCATGTGCGAGGATGCAAGTGACCCGTGAGTGGGAATGTACACAACGAGAAGTGAGGCGTGGATGTGCAGGACAGGCAAGGGAATGCAAACACCTGATATGTCCATGCAGACCACAATTGCTGGTGACTGGAGAGTAGTGAGCAGTGGACGCAACCATGTCACCCCAGGCCGTGGGACAGATAGCGGAAGTGTCACACGCTGCGTCCCCCCATGTGCATGAGCATAGTGGGTACGCCAGGGCTGCACAGGGGTGTGGTGACAAACCCCGTTGCGCAGGGCGTGGTTCACTCCCGGGAAGGCCAACGTCACTGACAGTGCGGCGCCACACTGCCTGCCATGAGGCCGACGCCGTGAGCAGCAGGGCCTGTGACCCTGTGTGCCTGCTGCACCCCAGGACGTTGATGCACAGACCAGGCCTGCCCACCCCAGCGCACCAGTGCCTCAGTGCTCACCTGCCGACACCATCGTGTGTCAACGAGGGCCCAATACGTTGCCAGTGCAAACACCAAGCCCTAGTCCCGTGACCTCTGCAGCCTCCGCAGACCATCTCTGCCCCCTGACGCTAGTCCACATCACTCCTTACTAATTCACATGCCCCACCAGCGTCCTCTTTGGCCCAGTAGGTCCCACATGTGGAACTGTGTCCTGAGTCCTGAATGGCAGTGACCCCAATTCTGTGGCAGTGGCCACAGCACAAAACTCCCTTCGATCAGTGAGGCATAATTCCATGTCGCAGGCCTGAGACACGTGGTGCCAATAACCCTGTGCGCCATGAGTGACCGTCATCCTCCGGAGGAACATTGTTGGTGTCTGAGCCTGTGGCCTGGGGGTTTTCATCAGCAACGGACAGGTACGGACTTGGTGTCTGGCCTGGGTCTGTGGCATTCATATCCGCCATGTTGCCAGACACAGTTGTCATGTGCCCCCTGCATCATGCCCTGGGGGTAGGCCTCCCATTCTGCCCATGACACTCTGCGGAAGGCCCCCATGACACATGTGAGGCCCTGCTCTGCCCTCATGGCCCTACCCCAGTCTCCCGCAGGTCAGCGTCCTGTGGCGGTGGGCCCGTGTTGGCCGCTGTGCATCTTGGGCCACTAGCCCTGGTGACTCGCATCATTCCCCCTTGTTGTACTGACATTGCATTTCTGAGTCCCTGATGACTGTTGAAGTTGTTGCCAGCACCAGCTACTCCTTGAGTGCTGGCTTACACTCGCCCCACACACAGCCAGCACAGGCGTCACTGTATTAGTGGGCCTGCCATCACATCCTGCAGAACCAGGTATTGACTCTTTTCTCCCTGCACTGTCACAGGTGATCAAGGATATGCACTCTGCCCTTGGATGATGACACCCTTCCGAGACCTTGACACACCTGCCCAGATGCAGTAAAATTCGGCCCACATATGCACCAGGGCCATTGTTGAACGCACATTTGGCATGTTGAAGTCACGTTTCAGGTGCCTGGACGGCACAGGTGGAAAGCTCCTGTACAGTCTGAACATCGTGTGCAAGATGATCGCTGCATGTTGTGTGTTGCACAACATCTGTGTTCGCACCAATGCCCCATGGATCCCAGTTCCAGAGGTACCGGACGATGATGGTGACGATGGGGCAGGTGGCCCACATCCCACTGCAGCTGCAGCAGGAATGGCCCGTAGGAACTCAATCATTGGCACTTACTTTTCATGAGCACGTCACATTGTGGCCATCCATGGCACTCATGGTACAATAGAAGATGTCCAATTGCACTACTTGTGTGATTAAAACATATTTGCATGTTACAAGTTGTACTTGTACATTATCATGTTCCATTTTCATGCGGTTTCAGATGTGATTTGCCATGTTGTGCACATTTGCGGAACCAGTTGTGTCCTGTGTTCAGTTGTGGTGAGGTTGCTGTTTGTACCGGGACGTTGTCGATGTCGAGGTGCACTTCTGCTTATGTGCGTATGCTGTACAGTAGGTGAGCCGCTCCTGCGGCTCTGATTTGTCTGCCACTTGTCTCTTTCATGCGGTGTGTCTGTCGGTTCTGTTCTTCCACAGTGCTTGGATGTTGTGGTGTACATGTTGTCCTCTGCAGTCGGTCAGGGTGCATCCGTGGTACTCCGCTGTTGATGCATTTTTTTTTTGGGCATTTTCCGTATGCTGTTCTTGTGCTTTTTTCCGCATTACGCGTGAGTATTGCTGCCCTCATGCTGGTTGTCACTGTTTTCTTATCACGCTTTGGTCCATCGCAGGTTTTTTGGCATTATGGCTTGTGTTTTTACCTTCGGTGAGGTGGTTGTATCGCGGGCATTGTCCGCAGTTTCGGCAAACTATTGCATGGGACCGCCTTGTTGTGAATTCCACATTGTCACAGGGTTATTTTCCCACGATAGGCTGTGATGTTGAGAGTTGCGTTAAGCTACTCTTGCGGTAGTCATCACACGTTTTGGTGAATATACCCCTAAGTCTTCTTCATAAAACTTTCCCAGCTGAGTTGAAGCCAGATAGAATGAGGCCATTAGTTACTCAACTCCCACCGGTTATCTACCATTAGTTCACGGCCACTACTACGATTTACCATTACCACGCATTTTTTACGTAGCAGGATCTTTTACTTCACATGCTTTAAGTTTGCATGCTTCTACTTCGCATGTACCATTACTTCACAAAGTCAATTACTTTGCTGACTATTCACAACATTGTTTGGAAAAGGAGGCGCTTCCGTTTCCAAACAACGACGTGTAACTCTGACGACGCATGAAGCAGGAGAAGAGAGGAAGCAAGGTGAAGCGAGGGACCACGAGGAGAGAGAGGTAAGTGGGGCATGTAGTTTTTGGGGTCATGCAGGGGGGTTTCTTTTAGGTTTTAGGGTTGTGTTTAAGTAGTGTAGAGTAGTGCATTTGGATTTAGGGTAGTGGCCGTGCAGGGGGTTCTCTTTTAGGTTTTAGGGTTGTGTTTATGTAGTGTAGAGTAGTGTATTTGGATTTAGGGCAGTGACCGTGCAGGGGGTTCTCTTTTAGGTTTTAGGGTTGGGTTTATGTAGTGTAGAGTAGTGTATTTGGGTTTAGGGTAGTGGTCGTGCAGGGGGTTGTCTTTTAGGATTTAGGTTTGTGTTTATGTAGTGTAGAGTATTTGGGTGTAGGGTATTGTTGTGGTGTTTGTGTAGTGTAGGGTAGTGTTTTAGGGTTTAGGGAAGTGACGGGGCATGCAGGATAGTGTTTGAGTGTAGTGTGCGGAATGGGGAAAGGGGTAGGGTCAAGCAGAGGGTAGTGATTTAGGGTTTAGCGTAGTGTTGTGGTGTTTGTTTAGTGTAGATTAGTGTTTTAGGGTTTAGGATAGTGGTGTGGTGTTTGTGTAGTGTAGCGTAGTGTTTAAGGGTTAAGGGTAGTGTCGGCGGTTCGTGCAGGGTAGTGTAAGATTGTAGGGAGAGGACTGGGGGAAGGGGTAGGATGTGTAGGGGTAGTGTTTTAGGGTTTAGGGTAGTGTAGTGGTGTTTGGGTAGTGTAGGGTAATGAGGGTAAGGGTAAAAGAGTCAAAAATGCATAGAAGTTGTATACTGCGAAGTAAATACATATTTAGTACTTTTAAATGTATATGCAAACTAAAAGCATGCACAGTTAAATCTTGCGTAGTAATGGTATTTGCGATGTAAAAACATTGTATTAAAAACTTGCGAAGTAATGATCTGCTAAGTAACATCATATATTCACTCCCACCACTAATGCTATTGCTAATGCTAAGTAAAGGGTGTCTTCTTCAACCGTGTTCACAACAACCTAGTCTCTCTCAACGGTACAGTATACACCCTTGCAGCGAGTGTGTAACTATTGTCAATAAGTAAGGAATATAAGTATAACTTACAACCGCCTGCCACTGCTGCTAGCTCACCCACCCCTGCAGCAGCTGCCACATCTGCTCCCTCCTGGCTGGCGTCGCCTGCCCCTCCACTGGTGGTCGGTACACCTAAAAAAACATTACACATTTTTTATATGCCATATATGCCTCCCCTATTTTCTTTTTCACTAGCAAGATTGAAAATACAATACATATACACCACATAAATCACTGGTAGAAATTGGGTACAAGAGTGGAGTAGCCAGTAGTATCTGTTCAAAATTAGTAAAATATCCAGTTGTACATTTTGTTGGTAGCAATTATCAAAAAGCCTCTCAAGATTAAAAAGAGGACAACCCAAAGGAATGGACTCAGTGGCTAGAGCTCTTGGTGAATCTGAGTTTTAAAATCTTAGATTAGAGGCAGTTAGATTGAAAAAAAAAGACACTAGAAAAAAATATAACTAAGTAAGTAGGTAATGCAGGGTTAACAAGAATTTAGAAACAGATAGATCGAAGAAGATTTGGTAAAAAATAGAAATAGGAAACGGAAATAATAGTTTGGAAAAAATGAGGTGCAGTAAAAGTTAGGGAAATATAATGATTAATGTTAACAACTGGAGGCCTTACTGGGGCCAGCAGCAGAGCCCTGGGAGGCATCTTCAGCTCCTGCCTCAGACCCCGTCAATCTCATTTGAAATCATCAATGAATCAACCCCCTTTTACGGGCCATTTGTTCAATAAGTCTGAATTTCCATTTATTTTAGTCCTCAAAAAGGAAAAAATGAACGAATGCATATTGCATACCTGGCGCCTGGATTCGGGAACTCTCTACCCCTAGACATCAGAGCGCAGGAAAACTTAATGGGATTTAGAAAGGCCCTTAAAACATGGCTGTTTGCGCTCTCACTTGACTAGCTTACCCGCCGCGTCACTTTGCAACAATTAGCGCCATGAAACCTTCCGGTGACCGTGTGCTTTATAAGTGTCTATTAACCCCTTGGGTGCCAGGCCTTTTCCCCCTCCTGTGCCTGGCGTTTCCCTAGCGGGTGGGTTTCATGACGAGATAGTCTCGTCATGGGCACAGCGCGGCTGTGCTCCATGACGAGACTATCTCGTCATGGGCACAGAAGAGGTTAACATAACATAACATAATATGCACCAAATTGGTGGTTGGTTCCTGTGATGTGCTGATGAGTTGCTATAATACTCACTCACTAACAAACTACAAAAGGTTCTCCTAAGGACTGGAGTGAGCGGTGTCTGGTAGACACCGCCGTTGCTGCCACGGAAAGGCAGGAGGTCTTCCACATTGGGGGCCCATAGCGGCCCCCCAGGGATTCTGGTCGGTGCACATGGGGGTACCTATGGTACCCCCCTGCATTTCAATGTACAACGTGGCAGGCACCGCACAGTGCCAGTCACGTTGCGCATTGGAAGGCAAAACTTGCTTTTGTGGCATTGCGGCAGGCGGTGCTGAAAGCATGTAATATGTATTATATATATGCCAAGGTGTATTGAAGAATGAGTGGGTGTATAAGTGTCTGGATAGTGGATTTATTAGGTGTGTCACTGACTGTTTAAGTGAGTTATTACATGTCTTATTGAATGCATAGGTTAGTGACTAAACTGTGTGAATTTCTGTATCAGTCTGTCTGCTGTTGTCTAAGCTGCTCCATGGGTTGATTAGTAGTAACATGAGTGTGTATATGGGATATTGATTGGTTTCCAGAGTACTTGTATGGGTGCCTGAGTGTGTGTGTGTGTGGGAGGTGTGTGACTCTGTGCATACTTGTTTGAGCGATTGATTCACTGGCTGTATGGGTTCAAGAGTGCATGTGGAAACAGCTGTATGGGTGGGTCAGTGTGTGTATGGGTGTGTTACTGACTGAATGGATGTCTCAGTGGTACATGTCCAAGTTACTATATATGTAAAAAGCACTGTATGTGAGAATTGGACTATAAAAATGACTATATGTCAGAGTCAGTGATTGTGAGAGTGGCTGTATATATGAGTGTGTACTTGTATCAGTGATTGTATAAGAGAGTAATTATGCGTTTGTTTCTGTTTGAATAAGTGATCTATAGGTCAGTAAATGGAAGTGTGATTGATTCTTTGCATGACTGACTAGGTGTGTGAGTAACTCTGGATGAGTGCTGGTATATGAGTGTCTGTTTACGTGCATGAGTTTACATGATAGTGTTGTAATGATGAGTGACTGCATGTATGAGTGATTGTATGGGTGAATGAGTAGATATGTGTGTAGTCCTAAGAACCAGTGAGTTGATATGTAGTAAGTAGTATTGGTGTGTCTGTGGTTTCGAAAAAGGTATTCTGTATTTTGGAGTAGGTGTATCAAAGGTTATATTAGGGTGTGAGGAGGTGCATCAGATTATCACATGGATGATGTCATCAGTGATGTCATTTGAGATGTCATCAGTGATACCATAAGTGATGTCACTGACCATGTCATGAATGATGTAATTTGTGACGTCATCAGCAGTGCATTGCGGGTGCACGAGTTATAGTTAGGTGAACAAACTATAACGGCAACATTTCTATGGTTGTGTAGGAGTGAAATGTCCAACTAACTATAACTATAACTATAAAACCTTTGAAATTCACTGAAAAAACCATAGGCTTCAGGGATGTTATAGTTAGGTGGACATTTCACTCATAGAAAACCATCGAAATTCCCCTGTTATAGTTAGTTGAGCTAACTATAACTCGCGCCCCCACAAAGCACTGCTGATGATGTCACATATTACATCATTCATGACATGGTCAGTGACATCACTGATGACATCACTGATGACATCACTGATGACATCTCAAATGACATCACTGATGACCTCACTGATGACATCATCCAGTGAATGTGTGTTTCTATAAAATGTAAATATGTTTTATATATATGCCAAGATGTATTGAAGAATAAATGGGTATATAAGAGTCAGGATGGATGATTACGTAGGTTACTGTATAAGTGAGTGATTAATTGTGTCTTGCTTAATTCATGTATTAGCGACTGATACAGACATTCACACAGTTTAGGTTGTCAGTTGGTGTGTAAACAGTTCCATGGGTTGGTTAGCAACTAAATGAGGATGTATATGAGCTATTGATTGCTGGTCTGATTATCTGTATGGGTGCCTGAGTGTCTGTGTAGGTGGGTGGGGGTTGTGACTCTGTGCATAGATGTGTGAGTGGATAATTCACTGGGTATATGTATTCAAGTCTGTATCTGTGAAGGGCTGTATGGCTTGGTGAGTGTGTCTATGAGTTTCTTGGTGAGTAAATGGATGGCTCAGTGGTACATGTGTGAGTAACTCCATATATGCAAGGCAGTATATATGAGTGTTGGACTGTAAAAATGACTATATGTGAGAGTGAGTGATTGTGAGCGTGCCTGTATGGATCAGTGTGTGCTTGCATTAGTTATTGTATTATAGTGTGAGCATGTGTTAGCATATGTTTAAATAAGTGACGTGGTATGTGTATAACTCTACAGGTGAGTAAATGAAAGTATGATTGATTATTTCCATTACTGACTAGGTATGTGAATAACTCTATGAATGAGAGGCGGTGTGTGTGTCTGTATAGATATGTGACTGGATATGTGACTGGATATGATAATGCTGTATTGATGGCTGATTGTATGTATGAGTGACTGTATGGGTGAATGAATGGATTTGTGTGTAGACCTAGGAATTAGTGAGTGGATATGTACTAACTGGTATTGGTGTGTTCATGTTTTCAAATATTATAGTCTGTATTTTAGAGTGGGTGTATCAAGTGTTATATTAGGGTCTGATAAGGTGCATCAGATTTTGACTTGGATGATGCCATGAGTGATGTCATCAGTGATGTCATTTGAGATGTTATCAGTGATGTCATCAGTGAATTCACTGACCATGTCATGAATGATGTAATATGTGACGTCATCAGTGCATTGCGGGGGCACGAGTTATAGTTAGCTCAACTAACTATAACAGGGGAATTTCTATGGTTTTCTATGAGTGAAATGTCCAGATAACTATAACATCCCTGAAACCTATGTTTTTTTTTGTGAATTTCAAAGGTTTTTTAAATGCTAATTTCTAACTATAACGTGCCTGAAACCTATGTTTTTTTCAGTGAATTTCTAAGGTATTTTAAATGCTAATTTCTAAGTATAACATGACTGAAACCTATGTTTTTTTCTGTGAATTTCTAAGGTTTTTTAAATGCTAATTTCTAACTATAACGTGCCTGAATCCTATGGTTTTTTCAGTGAATTTCAAAGGTTTTTTAAATGCTAATTTCTAATTATAATGTTCATTAAACCTATCTTTTTTTCTGTGTTTTTTGATTATCAACCTATTTTCAACTTGGTGAAAACTGCAAATCTCACCACTCTTCCATCGATACCTTACGCCAACAAAATCGCCACAAACGAGAGCCACAACTAACGCTAATGAAATGCAAAGTAGGCGTTCCCGTGCAAAAAAAACACACAAACACCACTTCCCCATATTTTCAACGACCAGCCAAATCTGCAATGCGATCCAAAAAGCAGGCAATAAGCCGGGTTAGCGGTAAAAAATTAACATCAACTGGTATAAGGAGGTTGACTATCTACTCCGTGAATTGGACCCAACTCACAGCCACATCTAAAGACCAACACGTGTTAGAGCTACTGATCATGAAGGTCCGACACACAACAAGACCACAACACCCAGCGCCACCGCCACCAGAACCTCCCCCCCACGCCACCCCCCCTACTACCACCAAGGCAGCGCAAAACAGGACAACGGACCTTCCCAAAACACCATGCCCCTCAGCCACACACAATAGCTGAATGTTGGTAGATGTGGCAACCAACTACATATGAAGGAGGCAAGTCACACTTCAACAATAAAGCACACAATGCCAAGTGTAACGCTGATGTGCTGCACAGACCTCACTATGCAAAGCACAAACCTCTCCATGTGGAGATATACTGTTGATACTTGTAGTGTAGTGCACAGTGGATGCAACCATGTTACCTCAGGAGGTGGGGAAGGTCTCGGTCATGTAGCTGTGTTGTCCCCCCGGAAGTGGAAGCGGAGTGGGCTGCTCCAACGTACGCCACTCTAGCGTAGCAGTATGAATAAATAGGCCAGGCCCATGGCGTGGTTCACTTGAGGGAAGACCAACGAGTCTGTCACAGTGGCAGCCCCCACCCTGGCACGTGGCTGCTGCCATAACCACGGGCCTCCTCGACACAGGCCTCCTGTGAACCCAGTGGCACAGCATCCGACTACTGCCTTCGATCTACACTGCGGACAGTAGTGCTCACAATTCAGATATAGTGGTGATTGCAGATGTCTCAGTCCAGTTCGCAAGACACTTTGCTTCCAGTGTGGCCCGCCCAGACCATGCATTATCACACGGTGCGCACATGCTGTGCGCTTCAGGTGCTACTAACTCACTGCACCATAAATCATCCCCACGTAGCTGTGCGCCCATCCTGACCGCTGCTTCCGCCCTACACTGGGGTTACACACTTCAAAATTCAAGATTAGTAGCGACGCAAATTGTGTAAGACACTATAATGGGTTTAGAAGACCACATGCTCCCAATCTGTGCAGCTCAAGTCAACGTCGCCTGCCTGTCGGCCTTTGCTGACCGCTGCCTCCGGCCTACACTGTGGAAGACCGACGACACCTGGTACCAACTAACCCTGTTCAACACAAGCCGATCCCACATGTGTAAGTGTGTCCTAAGTCCTGATTTGCAGCGGCCACAGCATCAGACTCTCTTCGATCAGTGAGGGGTATTTCCATATGGAAGGCTGGCGACACGTGGTGCCACTGAACCTGCACAACGCATGCCGGTGGGGCCACCAACGTATGCACATGGCTGTGGACCCTTGCTCACTGCTACCTCTGGCCTACACTGTGGAAGACTGGCGACAAATGGTGCCACTAACCATCTTCAACAAAAGCCCATCGCACATGTGGAACTGTGTCCTAAGTCCTGAATGGTAGTGACCCTAACTCTGTGAGACAACCACAGCACCAGACTCCCTTCGATCATTGAGCCATATTTCCATATGCAACGGCGGCGACACTTGCTGCCAATAACTCTGTTCAACACAAGCCGAACAATCCCACATGTGGAACTGTGTCCTGAGTCCTGAATGGCAGTGACCCCAAGTCCGTGGCACCGACCACAGCACCACACTCCCTCCGATCAGTGACGCATATTTCGATATGCAAGGCCGGTGACATGTAGTCCCACTAACCCTCTATAACACAAGCCGATCCCACATGTGTAACTGTGCCCTGAGTCCTGAATGGCAGTGACCCCAACTTCGTGGCAGCGACCACAGCACCAGACTCCCTTCAGTCTTATTTGTTGTTCTTCTCTTTAAATACAATTTTTTATATGTAATTCTATACATGACTAAGATTCTTCTTTGTCCAACCGCACAGGGACACTTCCAGGCCCAAGAAGGTTGTTGGGGGGTTTGATGGTAATGTGGGAAGAGAGTACATTACCTGCTGATGTGGGGAGAGGCAGCGTCAAAGGGGTATCTATCACAGAAAGAACTCCGATATGTTTTCACAAATGCCTCGGACAAATGCCAGCTGAGGTACTGAATCACAAAATGGTTTTTCAATGCTTATATAGTGTGAGTTATAAACAGTTCGCACCCAGGCTCGCAGAGGGCCAGCTGCGGCCCGTCCGCTTGACTCACAGACGCAGTACTATGAGCCGTCCGCGTTACTGTAGCTATCCCTGCCCTGTTCTTGTCATAAGCCACGCCACGCCACAGCGATTACGTTTCAACGTTGGCCCCACATAGCTTCCTGTCGCAGGCGTACTCGCTGTTGGTGTGCAGGTCAGTGGTCTAGTTCTCAACGTCTCACGGCCACTCCCTCAGGGTAGGTTTGCACACACACCACACCCATCCGGCACATGTGTCACAGGTCATGTGATCACGCAAATATAATAGATTGACAACGTCACATCCTTTATTGCCGGTGCTGACTAGATAATATGGAACAAGGTGGTCCCAGTATAACAATACAAAGGCAATGTAAAATAAACATTAACAAATAAGTCAAAAAGATTTTGAAAGCCGTTCAAGTGTTATTTAATCACACAGAACCTCTATTGCAGATTTTTAAAGAATACAATAAGCAACAGTCATTCAAAAAACATAATTGGTGTGCCTCAAAGGGGTGGAAGGGAAGGGGCAGTGAGTTTGTGTGAAGTTGAGGGGTACGTGAGCAATATTATAAACACTTGTTTACAATCAGATTGTCAGGCATGTCTATTCAATGCCGCATATTATACATATGTTTCATCTCACAATACACTACAGCCAAATTGAGTACAGCCATGTAAAATGAAAGTCACAGTGCAACATGCACTGTTGATGTTACTGGCATTAGTGGTGTGTCGACGTTTCAACCCCTGGAGTCGTGTAGGTGTTTGTCGGAACCTTACAAGTGGGGTCTTCCTCAGGACTGAAGTGCGAGTGGGAAGGAAAAGGGCACCTAAAAAATTAATAAAATGGGTATAGTATGTCAGATCTGTAGGTTAATTGAGGTCAAGACATCTAGAAAACAAAGGGAATTCTTGGCTTATAATTACCGTGTCTGCCTCACTGGCAGTGTTCAAAGGCGCAGGAAGTCGTCTAAGAATATGGGGTGCAGTGCCTCCCAGGGGTACAATGGAGAGAGTGATGAACACCTAAAATAATAAGGTGCCTGTTAGTAAAGGCCTCTCAAAATTATGAGGTCCTAAATGTACCTAAAAAAGTTAGCGCCAACTTACTCAGCCAAAGGGGAGAGATCCCCTACTAATTCTGTTCAATGCAGTCCAAATCCTGCCTGAAGACAGCCGTGGTAGAAAAATCGCGGGCTGGGGCATAAACGCTTAACCTCAATTGAATCAACGTGAAGAATAAATCTACAATTTAGAAATGGAGGATAAAAACATTGCTACGGACCCTGTAGCCATTCTAAAGTTATATTATATAATAGGTTGTTTGAGTATTTTTTTAAAAATAGGAGTGTGGGGGGGTGGAAAAGAAGTCAAGTGAAATGAATCACGGGAGAATTATCGGCCTACGTCCCCTAATCCAAACCTTACATGCAATGTAATTCTATTGGAGGAGGAAAGAATAACATGCCGCGCTTAATAGAGCAAGTGACGATCGCCCTGTCTCTAATTGTGGCGAGAGCAAAAAGCCCGGGCATGATCCTATGTGGGTATGCCGTTAAAACTAAAAGCGGAGATGCGCTGGACATACTGCGCTTAATACAGAAGCAATCACCGTGTGTTTGGTAGTGAGTCACAGGAATCTAATCCTGTATAAACAAACAGTTAGAACAGATTAGTAGCGGGGGTGCGCTAGGTTATTGCCTCATGACAGCGGGGGTAAGGGCCTCCACGGTCCGGTAAAAGCGCTGGTACGCTCGATTAACTGAGAAATGCACATGTCTCCAGGGAGACGGTTTGGAAAGACTCACCCTCATCGCGTAGCCTCCTGTCATTAATGGGAAGGAACGCGTGAATGGCACGGACAGAAGTATTTAAAGGGGGAAGACGCAGAAAAACACGTGATCTCCGGTAGGGTGCTGCCGCTAGATGCCGGTCTTTACGTAGTTGAGGGGAAGGGAAGACAGACTTAAAAATTACGCTTATTGGGAAGAGAAAAAACTTTTGGTAATGACATAGATGGTGTTGTGTAAGTGAGCGAATGATATCTGATGATGATACACTCTACATTATCAAACGATATACACTGTATGTCAGATAAACAAATGATTAACACTGCTTATTAGTGGGTTACAAACAATAGCAAATCCATCGTAGGAACAACGTTATTCAAACATTATCGTCATGGAAAAGACTCAAGCCTAAAAGTTACATTAAATACAGTCATGTCGAAAAAGAGGAGGAAGAAAATCATTTGATTATTCCGCTTGTTAGATGAAAAAAGGTTATAATAACATGGGTGGTATTTAATCCAATGCACATTGCATGTCGGGTAGACAAAAGGTTACCACTGCTAATTGGAGGGTTAAAAACAATAACAGACCCATTGTTAGAACAACGTTATACAAACATTATCGTCATGGAAGTGACTCAAGCCTAAAGGCTTCATTAAATACAGTCATTTCGAAAAGGAAAGAAGAAGGAAGAGGAAAATCATTTGATTATTCAGCTCATTAGAAGAAAAAATGGTTATAATGAACATGGATGATATTTCTCCAACCATGGAAAAACAATAGGGAAATCAAGAACCCGTATCACGGTGTTGATATATGTACATAATGTGATTAGGTGACAACCTTAAGTGTATAGGCATGCTAGTTGGGCATTTCTGCAATCAAGTTCATTCAGCCCGTTGGCTATTGTGTCCAAGTGTACCATCCATTTAGATTCCCTCAAATTCAAGATAACGGAAAGATTTACTCCTCTTGGTCCCAACTTCGCTTTTTCAAGGACCAACCACTGAAGATCATCTGGGTTGTGTTTCATCAAACCACAATGTTCCACCAGGGGGGCCCCTGCCACAGTGCACCGAATCCTACTGTGGTGCTGTAGAATCCTTGATTTAATCTTCTGTTGTGTCTGCCCTACATAGAATAATCTGCAGGGACAGATTATGCCATAAATTACATTCATGGAATTACAGTTCGTGAATGAATTGAGAATAATTGTATGCTCCCTATAGACAAAAGTTTTGGTAGCAATTGTAGTGTCACAGGCCTTGCAATGTCCACATTTGTAGTGTCCAATCACTGGTTGGAGGCTCCAAAGTGATTGAATCGTTGGTTCCATGGCGATATCCAAAAAGGAATGGACCACATGATCCTTGACACTCATAGCTTTTTTGAAAGAGTGCATTGGTGGATTAGGTTGATCAATGTCATCTGCTACCAGGCTCCAATGTTTATTTATTACTTTTTTGATTGCATTGCTTCTTGTAGAGAAAGTGGTGACGCAGATCATTCTCTGAGACAATGTGTCCTTCTTTTCCCTGGGTGTCAGCAAAGTTTCCCGAGGGTTGAACCAGGCTCTTTTCTGTGCCCTCTTTACCAGTCTTCTCGGGTAGCCTCTCGTTACCAAGCGGTTGCTTAGGTCCTCGGATTCAACCATGTAGTCCGCCCTCTTTGTGCAGTTCCTGCGAATCCTCAGGAACTGGCCCACCGGTAGGTTGTCTCTCAGTCCGCGTGGGTGATGGCTGTTGTATCTGAGGAGAGAGTTCCGTTCAGCCGGTTTCCGATATAATGTAGTGTACAATTTGTTGTCTTCACAGCAAATCTTAATATCCAGGAAGGCTATCTCTTTACTGTCTGATTGTACTGTAAATTTGATGTCGTGATTGCGTTGATTGAGCCAATCATGGAAGGTGTCCCAGTCAGTGGAGTGTCCATTCTAAATAATCAGTATATCATCAATATACCGTTTCCACAGATTCACCCAGTGGTGAAAGGGGTTGTTGTTAAATACAAACGATCTCTCAAAATGGTCCATATAGATGATTGCTAAATCTGGGGGGAAGGATGCTCCCATGGCAACGCCCTTTGTCTGTATATAGTAGTATCCTTGGAAGAAGAAAAAATTCTTCCTCATTGCAATCGTCAACAAGGTGATGATAAATTCCGTGGGTACTATCATTGGTGCAGGTCGTGTATTCAGGGCATCTCTCATTCTTTCAAGGGCCGGTTCTTGCGGGATGCTTGTGTACAGAGATGCAATGTCACATGTTACAAGTAATTGGTCACATGGGTTAAATGGTTGTTGGTCTATCAAAGTGATAGTTTGCATAGTGTCTCTCAAGTACGCTTCGGTGTTCTCTGCCAATGGTTTAGGAAAGTAGTCTACGTATTTACCTAGAGGCTCAAGTAATGATCCACATCCAGATACAATTGGGCGTCCAGGTGGGTTCCGCATGTCCTTGTGGATTTTGGGCAAAGTATATATTGTTGTAAGGCGTGGGTATTTCTGGTTAAGGTAATTAAACTCCAGTTTGCTTAGAAAACCTTGTTCATGGGCTTCAGATGTAGTTCTCAAGATTTCTTCAACCAGCTCGTTTGTGGGGTCCGATCTCAGTTTGGAGTAGCTCACACCATCTTGAAGCTGTCTCATAATCTCCGCTTTGTAGGCAGTAGTATCCTGGATCACGAGTGCACCGCCTTTGTCTGCAGCTTTTATGACTATGTCCTTGTTGTTCTTAAGGTTCGTCAGGGCTGCTTTTTCCAATTTACTGGTATTTGGAATGGTATGTTTGTGTGTGGAGAGCAGTTTCATCACATCCATCAATACCATACTCTCATATGCCAGAATCCTATTAGTCATAGTGTTGGTAGGAGGGACAAAGGTAGATGGAACCCTTAGTCCTGTCACTGAGTTTGATGGGGCCGTCATTGAATGTTTAAAAAAATACCTGAGACGGCTCTTTTGGAAGAAACTATGCAATTCTTACTTCGTATCAAAACTACTCGGGTAGGACGTGGGTACAAAAGATAGACCTTTAGAGAGTATTCTTTGTTCATCTGCCTTCAAAGTATTGGATGAAATATTCACCACTGGGTTGTTGTCAGCTTCTACCATCTGTACACCTTGTATCGGGTTGATATTTCCCCATGGTTCTCCGGTTGGAAGCGAACCTGCTTCACGGTTGCACCCCGGCCCCTCTCCCAGTTCGTTGTAGTGGGATGACGGCCTCTCTGCGCGCCCCTCTGCCAATTGCCTCGTCCTCTCGGCGGTCTCCATTGGCCCTCGCCTACAAAAGGAAAATAGCCTTGTGGTGGGTATCAGTTGTCCCGGTAACTTTGGTCTGAGCTGGGGCCTGGTGCTGACTAGATGGCAGACGCTCCACGTGTCTCAACCATAAAGAGTCTTTCAGAAGTTGCGCAGAAGGTTAGTCACACCCTGATCTGTATAGTCATCAGGGGCCTACCACCCCCTTGGCGTGGACTTCAAATGCACAGGGTTAGTACCACCCAAACCTCACATGGTCATCAGGGGCCTACCACCACGTGCACACACTTGAGTTCCACAGGCTTAGCGGCTCCGCCATCGATGACTCAGGACTCAGTGACATGTGTGAGATCTGCCGGGACATGGAGAAGATGATGTGGTCTCCGCCATTCAGGACTCAGCGACATCTGTGAGATCCGCGGAGAAGCTGATGTTGTCTCCGCCATTCATGACTCATGACTCAGCGACATATCTGGGATGCGTGGAGTTTTGACGGGCACGTGGAGTGCCCACTGCTGCACACTCTGGTGACACCAGGTAATTATTTGCTCATGGATGCGCAGAGGCGGCAGTGTCTGTCTGTCTGTCTGTCTCTCTGTCTCTCTCTCTCTCTCTCTTCCTTCTTTTCCTTCTATCTCTCTAACTCTCTAACTTCCTTCTCCCTTTCTCACTCCCTTTCTTTCTTTCCCTCTCTTTTTCTCTCTGGCTTTTTTTTTCCTTCTCTGTTTCTCTTTGCCTCTCTCCTTTGATATTCCCATTACACACATCCTTATTTTGTGCTTTATTTTCCAGGCTCCGTCGTCGACATCCATGGTCCCCACAGGAGTGTTCCGCCTTCTTGTTTTCTATTATTTTTGTTACATTTTGTTTATTAGTTTATCATTTATATATATGTTAATAAAAAATAAATTTTGTAAATAGTTTTTCGTTTATCGTTTACATATAAATTTATAAAAAAAGAAAGTAAAAAAAAATTCATAACGTTTTTGGTTGTTCTCTTCACTGCTGTGTTACTCTTTCTTGTTCTTATTACTGTTATTTGATGAAGTCCACCATGGTGTTAAATTTTGGGGCACTTATCATGGGAATACTGGTGATGTCTGCAGTTTACACCAACTTCTGAATAGTGTGTTAGATTTATCTCAACTTTACTTCCATTAAGCGGTATCCGGTCGTTTGAATTGAGTACAGCGTTATCCCTACTGCTGAACTTGCGTCTACATTAATTGAGAAACGCTTCGGTTAAACTGAAAAATACCGAATATACCTGTCATTATTCGAAAATACAGATATAATTAAATGCAGGAATTACCGCTCTAAGAGATATCAATCTCTAGGAAGCAACATTGTGAAGTCTTGAGCCACTCGGATTGAAACATTGAAGTAGAGATTAAGAGATACCTATCTACCATCAAGACACATTGGATCCTTCATGGATACAAGTGCACAACTAATGTCCCCAGAAAATACAGTCCTGAAGAGACCCGGTATCTAGAGTGGGTCGAAACGTCGTCGGCAACACATATAAAGAGACAGTTTCTTTATTAACACTTACAAACAAAATCGAGTCTGTCCTTATATAATTTCCAATAACCTTCGTTCTGTTTTTCACCTTCGTCATACACGAGTATTTATATTAGGTTATGGTGTTTCACATGGGGTCACATGTCACTGTAAATATGAATTGTATATATGTGTAATTTGTATAAATGTATCTAATAAGTTTATGGGGGGAACAACCTTTACAACGCAACTTTTACAACGCACTACCTTTACAACGCATTTTTTACAACGCATAATCCATTACAACGCATGACATTACAACGCATGACACTACAACGCATTTTTAAAAACTACCTTTACAACGCATTCCATTACAACGCATACTATCATTACAACGCATACCATTACAATGCATAATAGTACACTACACTATCCAACACTTACCCTACTGTTGCACCCCCTGGAGTTAGAATAGTAATTTTTACCCCTATACTATCCAACACTTACCCTACTGATGCACCCCCTGGAGTTAGAATAGTAATTTTTACCCCTATACTATCCAACACTTACCCTACTGTTGCACCCCTGGAGTTAGAATAGTAATTTTTACCCCTATACTATCCAACACTTACCCTACTGTTGCACCCCCTGGAGTTAGAATAGTAATTTTTACCCCTATACTATCCAACACTTACCCTACTGTTGCACCCCCTGGAGTTAGAATAGTAATTTTTACCCCTATACTATCCAACACTTACCCTACTGTTGCACCCCCTGGAGTTAGAATAGTAATTTTTACCCCTATACTATCCAACACTTACCCTACTGTTGCACCCCCTGGAGTTAGAATAGTAATTTTTACCCCTATACTATCCAACACTTACCCTACTGTTGCACCCCCTGGAGTTAGAATAGTAATTTTTACCCCTATACTATCCAACACTTACCCTACTGTTGCACCCCCTGGAGTTAGAATAGTAATTTTTACCCCTATACTATCCAACACTTACCCCACTGTTGCACCCCCTGGAGTTAGAATAGTAATTTTTACCCCTATACTATCCAACACTTACCCTACTCTTGCACCCCCTGGAGTTAGAAAAGTAACTTTTACCCCTATACTATCTAATACTTACCTTAAATGTAATTTAATATTATGCGTTGTAATGGTATGCGTTGTAAAGGTAGTATGCGTTGTAATGGAAATGCGTTGTAAAGGTATTTTTTAAAAATGCGTTGTAGTGTCATGCGTTGTAATGTCATGCGTTGTAATGGATTATGCGTTGTAAAAAATGCGTTGTAAGTGCATGCGTTGTAAAAGTGTGCGTTGTAACGTCATACATCCAGTTTATGATATTAATGACCTTACAATAAAGTTATACCTGCCTCGGCTGAGGTTAGGTTGATTATATAGAACAAAAAGGGAATAGCCTTTTTTCGGTTGGGCTTACTATTGAGAATGATGTATAATTGATTTGATATGACTTTTGTAAAGAAAAGGCATACGAGGTTGTGATTAATTCAGAGTGACATCATTTGAGTCACACAGTATTGACTATTGTTCATAAATGAGTTCCTTGTGAATTTTGTTTTGTACTCTGGTCGTGTATTCAGGGCATCTCTCATTCTTTCAAGGGCCGGTTCTTGCGGGATGCTTGTGTACAGAGATGCAATGTCACATGTTACAAGTAATTGGTCACATGGGTTAAATGGTTGTTGGTCTATCAAAGTGATAGTTTGCATAGTCTCTCTCAAGTACGCTTCGGTGTTCTCTGCCAATGGTTTAGGAAAGTAGTCTACGTATTTACCTAGAGGCTCAAGTAATGATCCACATCCAGATACAATTGGGCGTCCAGGTGGGTTCCGCATGTCCTTGTGGATTTTGGGCAAAGTATATATTGTTGTAAGGGGTGGGTATTTCTGGTTAAGGTAATTAAACTCCAGTTTGCTTAGAAAACCTTGTTCGTGGGCTTCAGATGTAGTTCTCAAGATTTCTTCAACCAGCTCGTTTGTGGGGGTCCGATCTCAGTTTGGAGTAGCTCACACCATCCTGAAGCTGTCTCATAATCTCCGCTTTGTAGGCAGTAGTATCCTGGATCACGATTGCACCGCCTTTGTCTGCAGCTTTTATGACTATGTCCTTGTTGTTCTTAAGGTTCGTCAGGGCTGCTTTTTCCAATTTACTGGTATTTGGAATGGTATGTTTGTGTGTGGAGAGCAGTTTCATCACATCCATCAATACCATACTCTCATATGCCAGAATCCTATTAGTCATAGTGTTGGTAGGAGGGACAAAGGTAGATGGAACCCTTAGTCCTGTCACTGAGTTTGATGGGGCCGTCATTGAATGTTTAAAAAAATACCTGAGACGGATCTTTTGGAAGAAACTATGCAATTCTATCTTCGTATCAAAACTACTCGGGTAGGACGTGGGTACAAAAGATAGACCTTTAGAGAGTATTCTTTGTTCATCTGCCTTCAAAGTATTGGATGAAATATTCACCACTGGGTTGTTGTCAGCTTCTACCATCTGTACACCTTGTGTCGTGTTGATATTTCCCCATGGTTCTCCGGTTGGAAGCGAACCTGCTTCACGGTTGCACCCCGGCCCCTCTCCCAGTTCGTTGTAGTGGGCTGACGGCCTCTCTGCGCGCCCCTCTGCCAATTGCCTCGTCCTCTCGGCGGTCTCCATTGGCCCTCGCCTAAAAAAGGAAAATAGCCTTGTGGTGGGTATCAGTTGTCCCGGTAACTTTGGTCTGAGCTGGGGCCTGGTGCTGACTAGATGGCAGACGCTCCACGTGTCTCAACCATAAAGAGTCTTTGAGAAGTTGTGCAGAAGGTTAGTCACACCCTGATCTGTATAGTCATCAGGGGCCTACCACCCCCTTGGCGTGGACTTCAAATGCACAGGGTTAGTACCACCCAAACCTCACATGGTCATCAGGGGCCTACCACCACGTGCACACACTTGAGTTCCACAGGCTTAGCGGCTCCGCCATCGATGACTCAGGACTCAGTGACATGTGTGAGATCTGCCGGGACATGGAGACGATGATGTGGTCTCCGCCATTCAGGACTCAGCGACATCTGTGAGATCCGCGGAGAAGCTGATGTTGTCTCCGCCATTCATGACTCATGACTCAGCGACATATCTGGGATGCGTGGAGTTTTGACGGGCACGTGGAGTGCCCACTGCTGCACACTCTGGTGGCACCAGGTAATTATTTGCTCATGGATGCGCAGAGGCGGCAGTGTCTGTCTGTCTGTCTGTCTCTCTGTCTCTCTCTCTCTCTCTCTCTTCCTTCTTTTCCTTCTATCTCTCTAACTCTCTAACTTCCTTCTCCCTTTCTCACTCCCTTTCTTTCTTTCCCTCTCTTTTTCTCTCTGGCTTTTTTTTCCTTCTCTGTTTCTCTTTGCCTCTCTCCTTTGATATTCCCATTACACACATCCTTATTTTGTGCTTTATTTTCCAGGCTCCGTCGTCGACATCCATGGTCCCCACAGGAGTGTTCCGCCTTCTTGTTTTCTATTATTTTTGCTACATTTTGTTTATTAGTTTATCATTTATATATATGTTAATAAAAAATAAATTTTGTAAATAGTTTTTCGTTTATCGTTTACATATAAATTTATAAAAAAAGAAAGTAAAAAAAAATTCATAACGTTTTTGGTTGTTCTCTTCACTGCTGTGTTACTCTTTCTTGTTCTTATTACTGTTATTTGATGAAGTCCACCATGGTGTTAAATTTTGGGGCACTTATCATGGGAATACTGGTGATGTCTGCAGTTTACACCAACTTCTGAATAGTGTGTTAGATTTATCTCAACTTTACTTCCATTAAACTGCTGATAATGAAATGCAGACTAGCCGTTCCCGTACAAAAAGGCATGAGGTGCACCTTTGCGTTTATTCTAAATACTAAAATCCTGTATTGAATTGCACTGAGGTAGTGGCTGCACTTACAGTGTACACACAAAATCAATTAAGAACTCTCCTTGTATTTATATTGATTTGAAATAGTGCGTCAAGTGCTGGATCTTGATGAGATACACTGCTCAGTTCGTATATTGTTCTGCACATGAAAAAAGTCACATCACAACTTTCACACCAACTGTAATGCGAAACAAATTCCGGTGATAAGCCACGTTCGCACCAGGTATTTTACACCTGCTTTATGCTGGTGTTAAGCAGGACGACTACCTGCACCATGAAACGGAACACAGCCAAGAGCCACACCAGAACACCCACAGGTGCCACAGAATCAATGAGCATGATGCAGGGATACCCATGAGGGCCACAAGACTCATCGCAACAACTCCAGGACCGCCAACGCCCCCCAAACCCGCATCTGAGCAAGTGTGTCCCTGTGGTCATTGTCTTAGCATGATAGGTACGAGCCCTGCAACATCACAGTGTGCTGTCACCTCAGCATTGGCAGTGAACCTGGACATAAAGCTACGCACACATCCTCCTGCATTCACAACCGGCATGTGCTGGTCCGGAGTACACAGGTCAGCGCAGGGGTGTGCCTATCCGACAAGGGGAACAGGGTGTCTCGGAGATGTCCGTGTACAGGAAGCGCAGTAAGTTTGTCTCTGTGTTCTGGTGTGGCCTGCCACAAAGGCCGCAGCACTCGATGTTGTAAAGTGCGATGCACCACCTCCAAACGGCACTGTGATGGTGTTGTTTCAATGTAGCAGGACATCCGCGATTAGGTATTACAATGGTGTGCCGTACGAGTGCACGAGATACAACAGCGCACCGTAGAAAAGTGTGGGGGCTCGTGGGAGGGAGAAGCAGCTGTTTGGCAATGTAACACACAGTGAACTCACCCATGTGCCACGTTCTGGGCATCTCATCCATGATAACCACGGTCACAGACATCCCACAACACCAACGGCCAGCCTTTGTACACATCCTGTATGAATGCAGCGTGGTTTTCACTTCTATGCTCGTTCAGTGGTGTGATGTTGGCGGGTTGTGTGACTTGTGCTCCTTGTTGGTGTGTTTCATTTTGGCCATTGTTTGTCTATACTTGTGCTGTACTTAATTGTGCATGTGTGCCATTCTGCCCATCTCCCCCGTGCCCCAACTCCCTTCTTCTTCCTCTTCCTGGTGCTGTTGTGTCTATAATTTTGTTGCTCCACACATAAATACATGTAAAGAACAAATTAGATTAGTTCCTTGATTCTTTTATGTTTCAAAACTTCTCTCTATTGGTTTCTTTTTAATTTTCCATATAAACCGTTTTTTAAATATTCAACAACACATAGAAGTCAGAAGTGCAACGTATTCTATCAACACACTTTCTAGAACATTCTACAACACGTGCAGGTTAAAAGTTCATCAATTTTTTTAAACTTAACGATATTTTTTTACAACATTTTCTTGAACATTTAACGGCACGTGCAGGTTAAAAATTCACAATTGTTTTAAGTTCGAACAGTGCCTTACAAATGCAAGTAGCAGCTGTGGTTCAGTTGAGCAAATTTTATCCTATGATATGTACTCCACGTTGAAACTTCTTTTTCTTAACCAATCACAAAGATGCTTTTCCACAAAACGAATGTGCACCCTACTTTTAAAAAAGAATGCTTTTCAACTCCCAATCACGTATCGTTTTGTATGGCAAAAAAAAGTACTTCCCCATCTTTAAACATATCTCTTATTCTACCAAGGAACTGCATGAGCTACAGACATCTTTCCATACTTTCCAACCATACCTTCAAAATGCTAGTGTGGATCGTAGGACATAGCTATATTTTCAGGTGCAAGAGGTATGCAGAACACAGACGTATTGACTTAGACCTAGGTTTACAAAATGTGGACATTAAATGGTTTACATAGGGAAGATTGAAGTTGCACCAATTGCTACCTTTGGTTAAAACCTCTTTGCATCTTCCACACCCTGACCTCATGATTGTGCATTGTGTGGAAATGACCTAGGCACATTGACTGCGGTAGGTTTGGAAATGCTTATGAAGGGCACCTTTGGACACCTCATCTCAGCACCATGTGACTCTGGGCAATAGCTCACTTAATAGCTCACATAATTTCCACGCCGGCCTCGAGGGCCTTCGGACCAATAAGGGTGAGTAGTTTGCACTTTACAAATACCGTTTTGATTTGACGCACAAATTTACCTTAACACTCCCTGTATAACACCCCCTAAGCACCATACACAAGTTACAATGCTCAAAACAAAAGTTCCTCCGAGTAGGTATAACTACATGCTGACACTACATGACAGATGTTGCACAGCGGCCAGAGCACATGACTTCACAGCATATGACACAAAGTTTGGACTCACGCTTTCATCCCCGACTCCGGCAGCACCTTAGCTTAACACCATGAGACTCTACACAATACCTCACATATTTTCTGTACCCCAGGACTTTCAAACCAGTAGGAGTCAGTAGTTTGTCTTAGTAGGTACAAACACATGCTGACACTACTTCCACAGGTGTGCCGCAGCAGCCAGGGCACATGACTTCACACCATAAGACACACAATTTAGGCTCACGCTTTCATGCCTGACTCACGCAGCAGCTCACCTTAGCAGCATCAGACTACGCAATACCTCACTTAATTTCCGTACCCAGCACTTTCAGACCGGTAGGTATGAGTAGTTTGCTTCGCACCCCCTCTATAGCACACCCTAAACACCCCACAGAGGTTACAGTAATCCTACCCTCCTCTTTCCCACATTTTTCACAGTTTTTCCCCCTTACGCGCTTCAACGGAATCACAAAATGGCGGGCAACAGTTCCTAGTTGCAAACACTCGCAGCGCTCGCAGCCAATCAGCAGCAAGCTCGTGCTCGTAACGCCTCAGCCAATCAGATGGCAGAGTTCCCAATTATCGATATCTGTACATTTCGATATTTCTCAAAAACTACTGAACAGATTTACACCAAATCTAGACCAAGATCCTTCTCCCTGCCAAATTTGGGGTAATTCCGTTCACCCGTTTGAGCTGTAGCCTTGTCTAAAGTTTCCTATGGAAATTAACATTGAAAAAACACGTTATGGTACCCCCCTTTTTTCTCAACCCCCTTGATGAATCACCCCCAAGCTTTCAACATAGGAGCTGATCTCAACAAAGAATTAGTTTTGAAAATTTCACAAAGAGTCATCAATCAGCGCCAGAGTTATTGCGAATAGAATGTTGCCATTTTCCTATAGTAACTAGGTCCTAACTATAACTACCTACTGGTGACCGCCAGTAGGTAATATATATCAATATATATATATATATATATATATATATATATATATATATATATATATATATATATATATATATATATATATCACAGATAGACCACTCACAATGAAGAGATCAGAGGCCACAACGGGGAACTTGTGGAGGAACCTTTTACTAAGACAGATTGCAGAGCGTAATGCATTTCGGCGAGTATGCCTTCATCAGACGCTGTACCAACAACAGGATAACACCAAGCCCCTCCTTTTGAACTCCTGCGGTCCCAACCCGATAGGGAAGTCAGCTGACACCACCAGATTGCCTGCAGCTGTAGTCAGATCGTTGAAGACTACAGCTCCCATCATGCAACATCAGGTAAGTACCCTGGCGGAGTCCTGGTTTGATGAACACTGAATTACCTGGCAAAACGGGGGGTGTTGTAATTCTTGGCAAAGCCTGTAATTGAAGTCAAGTTCCTCCTCGGGTCCCCAACGTTCTGCCTCAGTACACCAATGTCAGGTAGGGCCATAAAGCGTGGATATAATAATCCCGCCTTCACGTGCAGTCACGAGCTGCTCCTGGCAGTGGCCACTTGCCCAACCTGGTATCCGAGGCGGTACTGCGGCAATTCGATCCCTCGAAAACCAAAACAAAGTGTTGCCACTTGAGTCAGCAGAGCCGCAGCACACTTGAAGAACGGGACCTCTTACACGCGCTGCCAACACGCACGTGAAAATATCACAGATAGACCACTCCCAATGAAGAGATCAGAGACCACAACAGGGAACTTGTGGAGGAACCTTTTACTAAGACAGATTGCAGAGCGTAATGCATTTCGGCGAGTATGCCTTCATCAGACACTGTACCAACAACAGGATAACACCAAGCCCCTCCTTTTGAACTCCTGCGGTCCCAACCCGATAGGGAAGTCAGCTGACACCACCAGATTGCCTGCAGCTGTAGTCAGATCATTGAAGACTACAGCTCCCATCATGCAACAGTCAGGTAAGTACCCTGGCGGAGTCCTGGTTTGATGAACACTGAATTACCTGGCAAAATGGGGGGTGTTGTAATTCTTGGCAAAGCCTGTAATTGAAGTCAAGTTCCTCCTCGGGTCCCCAACGTTCTGCCTCAGTACACCAATGTCAGGTAGGGCCATAAAGCGTGGATATAATAATCCCGCCTTCACATGCAGTCACGAGCTGCTCCTGGCAGTGGCCACTTGCCCTACCTGGTATATATATATATAACCTACTGGCACTCACCAGTAGGTAGTTATAGTTAGAATCTAGTTTCCATAGGAAAAAAGTTTTTTTATTTGCCAATATCTTTGCCGCCGTTTGATGAATGTTCACAAAATCTTCAAAACTAATGGCCTGCTCCGGTCAGCTCCTGTCTTGGAGGTTTCGTGGTAATTTGTCAAGCTGGGGTGAGAAGAAAGGGAGGTCCCAAAACATGTTTTCTCCATGCTAATTTCCATAGGAACTTTTGTTTCTGCTACAGCCCGAACTGCTGACCTGCAGTATACCAAATTTGGCAGAGAGGCAGCTCTTGGTCCAGAGTGCACTCTTTGCTTTATGTGGTGTAAATATGTTCAGTAGTTCCACTCAGACCTCCTTCCCTTTTTCATAAAAAAAAAAATATAAGACCTCTATGCAAACACTCCTCCTGGCACACTACTGGTTGGGGGATGAAGTCCACCTTACTCCTGAGGGACTTTGGAGGCCAAGAAGCCTTCTTGGTACCTCCTGTAAGTCCTATACAGTGGAATTCCTGAACACTGGTCTGAGGCCCAGCCCCCTTTCTCCACCACTCTGAAAACGTGACTCCTAGGTAAGGAAGCATTTGGAATGTAATAGGTCTCGCATTCGCGAAAGTTACGGCTATTGGCATTGTAAATGTAAAAGTTTTTTCTAATGTTCTTTAGAGTGGAGTGGATGTATGTTGTGTGTAGTGGAATTAAGCGGAATGTTGTGCAGTGAAATTTTGCGGATAGAAAGTATGTAGTATTTAATGTTTAGGAATTATGTAGAGTGTTATTATGTGTTATGGAGAGTAATTATGTGGTATGGCAGTCTGTGTTGTGGAGTGGTATTCTCAGGTTTAGTCTTCCTTTTTTTCCAAGGAACCTAAACTATAACCTCAATGAGACAAAAAAAAGAAGGAGCACCTCTGGACCTAATCGAAGGTATGAGCAGGGCCTTTGGAATTATGCAACTGTTCGGCTTCACTGATTTTCGCATAATTAGACATTTTCCACATTTGCCACATAATCCATCAACTGCTGCATAATAAGCAGACTTGATTAAAGTAACCTGGTTTCTAGCTCAAAAGGCTCAATCTTTACCAAAAATGCAGCGACAAGTGATACAGCGTGGTGGAAGGCCCTTTGAAAACCGAGAATGGTAATCTCTTACTTATTGCTAAATGTGGGTTTTAAATTGGTACTAATGGTGCGCAAACCGCTCATGCTTCTTTCTGCGCCTCTCTTGCCTTTTTCTGCCTTTTTCTTGCTTCTTTGTGTACCTTTCTTCCTTTTTCTGCACTTATAATTCCCTCTTTCTGCACATCTCTTCTGCTTTCTGTACCTATCTTCCTTCTGCACCTCTCTTGCTTCTTTCTGCACCTCTCTTCCTTCTTTCATATGCACCTCTCTTGCCTGTTTCTGCACCTCTGTTGCTTCTTTCTGCACCCATCTCGCATCTTTCTGCAGCCCTCTTCTGCCTTACTGTACCCCTCTTGACTCTTTCTGCACATCTCTTCTGCTTTCTGTACCTCCCTTCTTTCTGCACCTCTCTTGCCTCTTTCTGCACCTCTCTTCCTTCTTTCTTCTACACCTCTCTTGCCTCTTTCTGCACCTCTGTTGCTTCTTTCAGCACCCTGTGAGAAGATGGCCTGACAAGGTACTCTACTCAGCATCACGACGCTCGCGCTGCTGTTAGCGTCAGCTTTTTAAAACGATCCTGTTTTATTTGTTTTGTTGCTTTCTCTTTCTCCCCTGTTTTTAAACTGTTGCTCAGGGTGCTAGTGGGCTGCTAAATTCCCCCCCCCTCTCACCGCATGTAATTGTTTTTTTACCGCCGCTTTGGTGGGTCCGGGTCACGGGGATTCCCGGGGTGGACGCCATTTTGGCTTGGGCAATCGATCTCTGTGGCGGGCGCCATTTTGAGCGCTACAGCGCTCGGGTTTGCCTCGCAGGACGCCTATTTAAGGCGGATTTCTCTTTGGGACTACCAGACAAGGTACTCTACTCAGCATCACGACGCTCGCGCTGCTGTTAGCGTTAGCTTTTTAAAACAATCCTGTTTTATTTGTTTTGTTGCTTTCTCTTTCTCCCCTGTTTTTAAACTGTTGCTCAGGGTGCTAGTGGGCTGCTAAATTCCCCCCCCCTCTCACCGCATGTAATTGTTTTTTCACCGCCGCTTTGGTGGGTCCGGGTCACGGGGATTCCCGGGGTGGACGCCATTTTGGCTTGGGCAATCGATCTCTGTGGCGGGCGCCATTTTGAGCGCTACAGCGCTCGGGTTTGCCTCGCAGGATGCCTATTTAAGGCGGATTTCTCTTTGGGACTACCAGACAAGGTACTCTACTCAGCATCACGACGCTCGCGCTGCTGTTAGCGTTCGCTTTTTAAAACGATCCTGTTTTATTTGTTTTGTTGCTTTCTCTTTCTCCCCTGTTTTTAAACTGTTGCTCAGGGTGCTAGTGGGCTGCTAAAATCCCCCCCCCCTCTCACCGCATGTAATTGTTTTTTCACCGCCGCTTTGGTGGGTCTGGGTCACGGGGATTCCCGGGGTGGACGCCATTTTGGCTTGGGCAATCGATCTCTGTGGCGGGCGCCATTTTGAGCGCTACAGCGCTCGGGTTTGCCTCGCAGGATGCCTATTTGAAGCCGCTTCCTCCCGCGCAGCGGTACTGCGCAGTGGGACGCCGTCGCTTAGCCGGAGTCGTGCCTGAGTCCTGCCCGTCTGCGCTCGTCCGCGCTAGGGACGTGCAGGGCGCGCGGGGCCTAGCAGGTGAGTGCGTTCGTATTGTTAGGCAGGGGGGTGAAGATGATCACATATCCAATTGAAACATTACGGTCTATTGGTACGACCATTACTAAATGTACCCAGGTCATCCACCCCTTACGCGGTCCGTTCTGCTGTGCCTGCAAATGTTTTGCCCTGCCCTCTCCGACTACTATTCGTCAGACGGTTGATGCCGCCAAAGGTCCTAGTTCCAGGGTTAATGTGCCGAACGCACTTCGGATATTTAGCCTAAATGCCAGGTCACTGGTATCTCATTATCAAAATGTTTTTGAACTTTTACATGATGAGTCCCCAGACATCCTCGTTATCACCGAAACTTGGCTGCGGGAGGACGATGCAGCAGTAATCAATCTTGCTTTTCCACCGGAATACTCTACCTTTACCCTCAATCGTCCCACTAGAGGGGGGGGGTATCGCACTTGCAGTGAAATCCAACTTTTCCTGCATTTGGAATGCCGTGCACATCGCCGGGTGCGAGAGTGCATCTTTTAAGATTGGGATTAATCCCCAGTATTCAATTTCGGGGTTGGTGGTCTACCGCCCTCCAGGCAATGACGTCGCATTTAGAGAGGCTTTTCCTGATGCCGTCAGTGCCCTTGCAATAGGGTGCGCCAACTTCTCCATACTGGGAGATCTGAATCTTCATTTGGATAACCAGAAGTCCCCGGCTGTAAGTAATTTTCTCGCGGACCTTGAGGCCCTGCAACTGTTCCAAAGAGTCTCTCTTCCAACTCACTCTGGAGGGCATGTATTAGATCCCTTTTTTACAAATCTAACGGAAGCCTCTATCCGCTCCGTATCGCCCCTCGGTTGGACAGACCATTTTCTAGTGGATATTCAGATGCCTTTACCTGATACTTTTCCAACTTCTTTAGCTCGTTCTATCCCTAGAAGACATTGGGGCAAGCTCAGGTTAGAGGATCTCCATCTTGCCCTAACTGCTGACCCGCTTGAACTCTCGAGTGATGTTGAATTGGGCTACGATCAGTTCTGTACTTGGATTACCAGGGGGCTGGACCTTTTGATTCCCATTCGGACTAGTAAGATCAGTCCAAACAAGTCTAACCCCTGGTATGACAGTGCATTACGTGCACTGAAAGGGAACTGCAGGCGTGCCGAGAGAGAATGGCGGAGATCCTACGACACGGCGAAGAAAGCGCTATACTTGGCCTCTATTAAAATCTACCACCGTGCCATCTGTAGGGCTCGCGCGTCGTTCTACTCTCTGGAAATTCGTAATAGCCTTAATCCATCCAAGACTATTTTCAAAGCTCTTAAGGAGCTGTTGTCTAAGCGCTCCATCTCCACAGTCACGGCCTCTATCTCGCACTGTGAAGCATTAGCTTCTTTTTTTCTGGAAAAAGTCCAAAACATTTATCGAGCCTTTCCAAGCTCAGGGCCCGCTCAGCAGACCGTGGTGACTGCCCCTGCGTGCTCGACGCTGGCATCTATTCCGCAACTTTCTTCCGAGGCTTTTGATACTTTGGCTCAGAAGGTCAAATCTGGCTCGCCTCTGGATCCGGTATGTCCTGCCCTGTTTAGGAACCAGTCTTTTGTGGGGTCTCCTACGGTCTGTTCCTTGATTAATTCCTCTTTGGCTACGGGCACGGTACCATCCAAATGGAAGTGTGCTGTGGTTACTCCTATTTTGAAGAAGCCTAGCTTGGACCCTTCGGGACCTGAGAACTACCGGCCCATTTCCTTGCTCCCATGGCCGGCCAAGCTGATGGAAGCCCATGTCAATCAGGTACTTACTGACCATCTAACCCAAGCTAACATTCTGGACGAGACCCAACATGGGTTCCGAGCTGGGCATAGTACGGAGACCGCCCTTCTCGCCATGGTTGAACACCTCCGGTCGGTGCTAGATCAGGGACAGACGGCGGCGCTAGTATTATTAGACCTGAGCGCCGCCTTCGATACGGTCTCGCACCGTATCCTTCTGCACCGCCTGGAAGAGATTGGCGTTATGGGGCCTGCCCTTCAGTGGTTCCGTTCCTTTCTCGTGGACCGGTCTTTTTGCGTTGCCATACCCCCCCATCAGTCCAAATTTCATCCCCTGGACTTGGGAGTACCGCAAGGTTCCTCACTGAGTCCCACTCTATTCAATCTTTATGTGAGACCGCTGGCTGATGTCGTCAAGCAATGGGGCATGTTCATGGTCTCATATGCTGACGACACTCAGCTAGCGGTTACTATCAGTGGGGATACCGATGTGGATGCCCCCAAGTTCCAGAACGGGCTAAGGGCGGTGGCTAGTTGGATGACAGCTAACTGTCTCCAGCTGAACGGAAAGAAGACCGAGGTTATGATCGTCGGGAAAGGAAGGGACCTCTGGGGCGACAGATGGTGGCCGCCGGAACTTGGTGTAGCTCCAACTCCAGTTATGGAATTGCGTAACTTGGGAGTTTGGCTGGATGCTAATCTCAGTTTTGTGGGGCACACCAAGAAGACCGCGGCGTGTTGCTTTGGTGTCCTTCGGGGCCTAAGGCCTGTCCTTAAGTTCTTCAATCCCCCAACCAGGCAGATGGTAGTGCAGGCTACTGTTCTTTCTCGCCTGGACTATGCCAGCTCGCTCCTGCTGGGGAGTAATCAGGCAGAACTGGTGCGGCTTCAACGCGTGCAAAATGCCGCGGCCAGAGCTATTGTCGGTTTGCCTAGGTTCTGCTCAGCCTCTAGCACTCTCCGAGCACTACATTGGCTACCGATTAAGTCGCGTATTCATTTTAAGTTTTATGTTTGGTTTTTAAAATTTTGAAAGGTTCTGCTCCCCTGATTCTCTCCAATCTCATTTCCGGCTATGTTCCATCACGTGTATTAAGATCCTCGGAGCAGGCACTTGCTGTAGTCCCGAGGTTCAGGCTTTGCCGAGCTGGTGGGCGCTCTTTCCGGGTGAAAGCTGCAGCCCTTTGGAATATGCTCCCGTTTCACCTCCGTACAATTAATGACGTATTGCTTTTCCGGAAAGCCTTAAAAACTTTCTTGTTTTAATTCTGCTGCTTCCTGTGGATTTATGTTAGATGTGTTGTACCTTGTCGCGCGCCGGGACGCCCCTTAGCTGGGGCAGCTGTGCGCGTAATAAATGTTACTAACATAACATAACATAACATATATGATGTCCACTAGTTCTAGTGGGCTCCTTGTATCAGTCCAAACAACCCCTTATGGTGATAGGTTAAAGACGACTTTATTGAAAGCTATCCTAGTGGTAGCTATGGAGAGCAGCCTTCAGGCTAAGTCTTGAAGGAATGTTAAGCAGCTTGTTTTACCAGTCTATAATCTCTTGAATGATCAAATGAAAAGACAACCACACCAGGTATATATTTAAAATATATGTATTTAGTATAAAGCACACCCCTCTAGTCTCTTTATGAGACTGGAGTTCGAAGTACTTTGTTTACAAGTTAGCAATTATCAATAATAGCACAAATACACGTTTGGGCCCTAGGGGCGTACCAAACCATATACCAAAAAAATGGAATAAGAACCACAACTGGAATAGACCCTAGGCCTATAGCCTCTAGAAACGCTGGGACCCTAAGGAACCACCCAAGGTAGTGACACAAGGGACCCACGGGGACTGTATGCAGTGTGTAAACACAACCGCGGGTTCCCGTTATCTTCTATGGGTAATGTCGCGGTTGGAAATTTAAAGATTAGGGACACTTCTTATCGAGTCAGGACCAAACACTTTTGGACTTAAGAAGTTCGAGGGCTAGCACCTACAAGAGCACCAGAGTCCTTGAGTTACCTCACCCAGGGAAGCCGGTGCATATGTGTCTTTTGGTGTCAGGTCGCGACGTCGTTTTCAATGGGAGCCTGCAAAGAACTGCTGCCTCCGTGAAGAGGAGAAGTGTCCGCAGAGATCCAAGCCTGGATCTGGGATGGAAGGAACCTGAAAGCAGAGGGGACAGAGTCTGGGTCACTTGCCAGTGACCTAGGGCAGGATGGACCAATGCCCACAGATGTCGGGTGCTTCAGCTGAGTTGATGGGTGTCTTTACTCTTCAGCCACAAGGTCCAGGAGGTGTTGACAAAGTCCATGAGCCGGATTCGAGCTGCCCCACGAAGTCTGTTGAATGCTGCGGTATAGAGCGACCAGAATGGACCCAACAAGTCTTGGCAACGGCAAGTCACTGGAATTTAGATAAAGGACTGCGGTGCAGACCAGCAAGGTCTGAGGGACTCACCCAGCAAGGGTAAGTCAGGGCATGCCAGGAGCAACCAGGAAAGCCCAAGCAGAAAAGGAGTTGCCTTTGTGGGGACCTGCTAGCCAAGAGGCTAGTGATCGTGAAGGAGCCTCGAGCGGTTGCACTTGAAGCTGGCCCACGGGTCACTCATGGAGTGGAGGCTAACAATCTTTGGTGCAGGAGGTGCTCAAGGCTGGGGCTTCTTGAAGCCCAAAGCACAACTTCAAGGAGGACCAGGAAGATAGTGTTGCTGCAAAAGTTCACGGTGTCCAGGGGTCACAGTTCCACGTCACCCATGATAGCCACAAGTCTCAGCCTGGGGAAGTCTGGAAATCCACCTCTGGTGATGCAAAGACTTTGGCGTCCGGTGGGAGCTTCAGCGATGCAGACCGGTCAGTTGCTTCTTTGGTGCCTGCCAAGCAGGGGAGTCACTCCTTGACCCCAAAGGAGATTTCTTCAGTCTTCTAGTTGAAGTAGAACGTCGAAGGTCAAGGATATATGTTGCAGAGTTTCGTCCAGGGTAATCTAAAGTCCTAGGGACTGGATTCTTATACTTATAGTAAGTTTAGGGGATGGACTAACTCTAAGGCCCCACCTATGGGTGGGCCTGGAAAGAAGGGTGGTTACACCCATTTCCTTTGTCCACTTTCATGCCAGAGCATGGGCAGGTAGCCCCTGCAACTGGTTTGAACTGGGCTATGCACCGGGACAGCAAACGTGCCCCCAGTGCAGGACTTCAAAGCACCACAGTGTGCTCCCGCCCAACCCCAATACACATCTGCCTGTCTGGGGAGGTGGCCACACCTCCCTTCGACAGGAAACCTATTGTCCAGGCCTCCCCTGCCAGAGTTTAGGTCAGCAGCAGGAGGTCAGACTTGTGTCTGTGGCAGAGGCATACATTTTGTGATGCCAGGGCTCAGGAAAGTCCTACCAGGTTTAGCCAGTGTGAACATGTCTATCCCTCCAGAAGGGTTTTGATGCAGCCATTCCAAAATTAGCATTTACAGCGTGGTTATAATGCACTTAAGAGTATATGGTATGGCTGTATCACAGAACAGCCATAAGGAAGTATTTCCGAAAGCTGCAGAGGGGCTCAGCTCATGCTTGGGCACCCTTTCACATAAAACCAAGCACTCTGCCTTCAGGATTGTCAAGGCCTGCCATAGGAGTGGCTTATAGGTTTATATGTGTCTGTATATATGTGTGGATATAGGTAGCCTATACCACTGTAAGGGGTGCAAGCACACCCTTACCCAGGCTGCAGTAGCAGACCTGTGGTGCCATTTTGGAGTGCTTCCCAGGGGTGGCATAATATATGCTGCAGCCCCTGGTAGGTCTCTGAGATACCTATGCCCTAGGTACATAGTATACCATATACTAGGGGCTTATAAGGCACTCCAGAATCCAAATAGATATGTACCTAATGTACATGGAAACCATTTTAGAGAGGAAGCCGCTAGGCTGTGGTCCTGATTAGCAGGGCCACAGCCAGACTAAGGTTGAAAAACAGTGAAACACCAGCAAAAAGTGGGGGTACCCATGTGAAGCAGATCCTACTCTCCTAATCACCCCTCTTGCCTCTATCTGCACCCCTCTTCTGTCTTTCTGTACCTCACTTGCCGCTTTCTGCACCCCTGTTCCCTCTATCTGCACCTCTCCTGCCTGTTTATACACCTATGTTGGTTCTTTCTGCACTCATCTTGCCTCTTTCTGCACTCCTCATGCCTCTTTCTGTACCTGTGTTGCTTCTTTCTGCATTCCTGTTACCTCTTTCTGCACCTCTCCTGCCTGTGTCTGCACCTCTCTTGCCTCTTTCTTTACTTCTCTTGCCTCTTACTGAACCTCTGTTGCTTCTTTCTGCACACCTCTTGCCTCTTTCTGCACGTCACTTGCCTCTTTCTGCAATTCTCTTTCCTCTTTCTACAACTCTCTTGCCTCCTTCTAAACCTCACTTGCCTCTTTCTGCACCTCTCTTGCCTCTTTCTGCACCTGTCTTACCTCTTTCTGCATCTCACTTGCCTCTTTCTCCTATTCTCTTCCTTTTTTCTGCACCTTTTGTGTTTCTTTCCACAACTGTCTTTCCTATTTCATGACTTCTCTTGCTTCTTTTGCACCTCTGTTACTTCTTTCTTCACCCCTCTTGCCTCTTTCTGCACGCCTCTTCTGTCTTTCTGTACCTCTCTTGCCTTTTTATGCACCACTGCTCCCTCTATATGTACCTCTCATGCCTGTTTCTGCACTTCTCTTTCTGCACATTTGTTGCTTATTTCTACATCCCTCTTGATTCTATCTGTACCCCAGTTCCCTCTTTCTGGACGTCTCTTCTCTCTTTCTGCACTTCTCTTCCCTCTTTCTGTACCCCTCTTGCCTCTTTCTGTACCCCACTTGCCTCTGTCTGCACCTCTCTTGCCTCTTTCTGCACCTGTCTTGCCTCTTTCTGCATCTCACTTGCCTCTTCTCTTTCTGCACCTCTCTTGTTTTTTTTGCACCTTTCTAGTTTCTTTCTGCAACCCTCTTGTTTGTTTCATCACTTTTTATGCTTCTGTCTACACCTCTGTTACTTCTTTCAGCACTTCCCTTGCCTCTTTCTGCACTTCTTGTGGCTGTTTCTGCAACTCTCTTGTCTCTTTCATCACTTCTCTTGCTTCCCTCTGCACCTCCGTTGCTTCTTTTGGCACCCCTCTTCTATCTTGCTGTACCTCTTGTTCCTCTTTCTGCATCCTTGTTCCCTCTTTCTGCATCTCTCCTGCCCATTTCTGCACCTCTATTGCCTCTTTCTGCACTGCTCTTACCTATTTCCGCACCAGTGTTGCTTCATTCTGCACCCCTTTTCCATCTTTCTGCACCTTTCCTGCCTGTTTCTGTAACACTCTTACCTCTTTCTGTACTTCTCTTGTCTCTTTATGCACCTCTGTTGTTTCTTTCTGCATCCCTCTTGCCTCTTTTTGTACCCCTGTTCCCTCTTTCTGCACATCTGTCCCCTCTTTCTGTACTTCACTTACCCTCTTTCTGCACCCCTCTTGCCTCTTTCTGTGCCTCACTTGCCTAATTCTGCGCCTGGATTGACTCTTTCTGCACCTGTCTTCCTTTTTTCCTGCACCTTTCTTGTTTCTTTCTTTAAATCTCTTGTCTGTTTCATCACTTCTCTTGCTTCTTTCTGCACCTCTGTTGCTTCTTTCAGCACTTCTCTTGTTTTTTCTGTCCGTGTCTTGCTTCTTTCTGTACCCCTCTTGCCTCTTTATGTGCCCCTGTTCCCTCGTTCTGCATACCTCTTCCCTCTTTCTGTACTTCTCTTCCCTCCTTCTGCTCCCCTCTTGCCTCTTCCTGCGCCTCACTTGCCTCTTTCTGCACCTCTCTAGCCTCTTTCTGCACCTGTCTTGCCTCTTTTTGCATCTCACTTGCCTCTTTCTGCACTTCTCTTCCTTTTTTTGCACCTTTCTTGTTTCTTCCAACGACTCTCTAGCCTCTTTCATCACTTATCTTACTTCTTTCTGCTCCACTGTTGCTTCTTTCTGCACCCCTCTTCCTTCTTTCTGTGCCTGTGTTGCTTCTTTCTGCACCCTTGTTCCCTCTCTCTGCACCTCTCCTGCCTGTTTCTGCACAACTCTTGCCTTTTTCTGTACTTCTCTTGCCTCTTTCTGCACCTGTCTTGCCTCTTTCTGCATCTCACTTGCCTCTTTCTGCAATTCTCTTCCATTTTTCCTGCACCTTTCTTGTTTCTTCCAACGACTCTCTAGCCTCTTTCATCACTTATCTTGCTTCTTTCTGCTCCACTGCGGCTTCTTTCTGCACCCCTCTTCCTTCTTTCTGCACCTGTGTTGCTTCTTTCTGCACCCTTGTTCCCTCTCTCTGCACCTCTCCTGCCTGTTTCTGCACCACTCTTGCCTTTTTCTGTACTTCTCTTGCCTCTTTCTGCACCTGTCTTGCCTCTTTCTGCATCTCACTTGCCTCTTTCTGCAATTCTCTTCCATTTTTCATGCACCTTTCTTGTTTCGTTCTGCAACTCTCTTGTTTGTTTCATCACTTCTGTTGCTTCTTTCTGCATCTCTGTTGCTTCTTTCAGCACTTCTCTTGTTTCTTTCTGTACCTGTCTTGCTTCATTCTGCACCCCCTCTTGCCTCTTTCTGAACCCCTTTTCCCTCTTTCTGCACATCTCTTCCCACTTTCTGCACCTCTCTTCCCTCTTTCTGAACCCCTCTCTCCTCTTTCTGCACCTCACTTGCCTCTTTCTACACTTCTCCAGCCTCTTTCTGCACCTGTCTTGCTTCTTTTCTGCAGCTCACTTGCCTCTTTCTCCACTTCTCTTCTTTTTTCCTACACATTTCTTCTTTCTATCTGCAAGTCTCTTGTCCGTTTCATCACTTCTCTTGCTTCTTTCTGCACCTCTGTTGCTTCTTTCAGCACTTCTCTTGCTTCTTTCTGGACCTCTGTTGCTTCTTTCAGCACTTCTCTTGCTTCTTTCTGCCCTTATATTCCCTCTTTCTGCACCCCTCTTGACTTTTTCTGCACCTCACTTGCCTCTGTCTGCTCCCCTGTTGCCTCTTACTGCACCTGCCTTGCCTCTTCTGCATCTCACTTGCCTCTTTCTGCACTTCCCTTCCCTCTTTCTGCACCCCTCTTCCCACTTTCTGAACCTCACTTGCCTCTTTCTGCACCCCTCTTCCCTCTTTCTACACCTGTCTTGCCTCTTCTGCATCTCACTTGCCTCTCTCTGCACTTTTCTTCCTTTTTTCTGTACCTATCTTGTTTTTTCCATAACTCTCTTGTCTCTTTCCTCACTTCTCTTGCTTCTTTCTGCACCTCTGTTGCTTCTTTCTGTATCCCTCTTACATCTTTCTGCACCACTCTTTCTTCATTCTGTACCCCTCTTGCTTCTTTCAGCAACCCTGTTCCCTCTTTCTGCACCTCTCCTGTCTCTTTTTGTACCTCTCTTGCCTCTTTCTGCATCTCACTTGCCTCTTTCTCCACTTCTCTTCCTTTTTTCCTGCACCTTTCTTGTTTCTTTCTGCAACTCTCTTTTCTGTTTCATCACTTCTCTTGCTTCTTTCTGCAACTCTGTTGCTTCTTTCAGCACTTTTGCTTGTTTCTTTCTGTACCTGTCTTGCTTCTTTCTGCACCCCACCTGCCTCTTTTGGTACCCCTGTTCCCTCTTACTGCACATTTTCTGTACTTCTCCTCGATCTTTCTGCACCCCTCTTGCCTCTTTGAACGCCTCACTTGTATCTTTCTGCACCTCTTTAGCTTCTTTCTGAACCTGTCTTGCCTCTTTCTGCATCTCACTTGCATCTTTCTGCACTTTTCTTCTTTGTTCTGCACCTTTCTTATTTCCTTCTGCAACCCTCTGGTCTGTTTCATCACTTCTCGTGCTTCTTTCTACACCTCTGTTGCTTATTTCAGCACTTCCCTTCCCTCTTTCTGCACTTCTTTTGCCTGTTTCTGCAACACTCTTGTCTCTTTCATCACTTCTCTTGCTTCTTTCTGAACCTCCATTGCTTCTTTCTGCAACCCTCTTGCCTCTTTCTGCACCCCTCTTTTGTCTTTCTGTGCCTCTCTTGCCTCTTTCTGCATCCCTGTTCCCTCTTTCTGCATTTCTCTTGCCCGTTTCTGCACCTCTATTGCCTCTTTCTGCTCTTCTCTTGCCTCTTTCTGCACCTGTGTTGCTTCATTCTGCACCCCTTTTCTATCTTTCTACACCTCTCCTTCCTGTTCCTGTACCACTCTTGCCTCTTTCTGCCCCTCTGTTGCTTCTTTCTGCATCCCTCTTGCCTCTTTCTGTACCCCTCTTCCCTCTTTCTGTGCATCTGTTCCCTCTTTCTGCACTTCACTTCCCTCTTTCTGCACCCCTCTTGCCTTTCTATGCCTCACTTGCCTCTTTCTGCACCTGTCTTGACTCTTTCTGCACCTGTCTTCCTTTGTTCCTGCACCTTTCTTGTTTATTTGTTTAACTCTCTTCTCTGTTTAATCACTTCTCTTGCTTCTTTCTGCACCTCTGTTGCTTCTTTCGGCACCCCTCTTACCTCTTTCTGCACCCCTCTTTCTTCATTCTTTATCCCTCTTGCTTCTTTTGGCACCCCTGTTCCCTCTTTCGGCACCTCTCCTGTCTCTTTTTGCACCTGTCTTGCCTCTTTCTGCATCTCACTTGCCTCTTTCTCCACTTCTCTTCCTTTTTTCCTGCACCTTTCTTGTTTCTTTCTGCAACTCTGTTGTCTGTTTCATGACTTCTCTTCCATCTTTCTGCACCTCTGTTGCTTCTTTCAGCACTTTGCTTGTTTCTTTCTGTACCTGTCTTGCTTATTTCTGCATCCCTCTTGCCTCCTTCGGTGCCAATGTTCCCTCTTTCTGAACATTTTCTGCACTTCTCCTCGATCTTTCTGCACCCCTCTTGCCTCTTTGAACGTCTCACTTGCATCTTTCTGCAACTCTTTAGCCGCTTTCTGCACCTGTCTTGCCTATTTCTGCATCTCACTTGCCTCTTTCTGCACTTTTCTTCTTTGTTCTGCACCTTTCTTGTATCTTTCTGCAACCCTCTTGTTTGTTTTATCACTTCTCATTCTTCTTTCTATACCTCTGTTGCTTATTTCAGCACTTCCCTTGCCTCTTTCTGCACTTCTTTTGCCTCTTTCTGCAACACTCTTGTCTCTTCATTCACTTCTCTTGCTTCTTTCTGCACCTCCGTTGCTTCTTTCTGCACCCCTCTTGCCTCTTTCTGCACCCCTCTTTTGTCTTTCTGTACCTCTCTTGCCTCTTTCTGCATCCCTGTTCCCTCTTTCTGCATTTCTCTTGCCCGTTTCTGCACCTCTGATGCCTCTTTCTGCTCTTCTCTTGCCTCTTTCGCACCTGTGTTGCTTCGTTCTGCACCCCTTTTCTATATTTTTGCACCTCTCCTACCTGTTCCTGTACCACTCTTGCCTCTTTCTGTACTTCTGTTGCCTCTTTCTGCACCTCTGTTGCTTCTTTCTGCATCCCTCTTGCCTCTTTCTGTACCCCTCTTACCTCTTTCTGCGCGTCTGTTCCCTCTTTCTGCACTTCACTTCCCTCTTTCTGCACCCCTCTTGCCTTTCAATGCCTCACTTGCCTCTTTCTGCACCTGTCTTGACTCTTTCTGCACCTGTCTTCCTTTTTTCCTGCACCATTTTTGTTTCTTTCTTTTACTCTCTTGTCTGTTTCATAACTTCTCTTGCTTCTTTCTGCACCTCTGTTGCTTCTTTCTGCTCCCTCTTGCCACTTTATGTATCCCTGTTTCTACTTATTGCATACCCCTTCCCTCTTTCTGCACTTCTCTTCCCTCTTTCTGCTCCCCTCTTGCCTCTTCCTGCCCCTCACTCGCCTCTTAATGTACCCCTCTACCCTCTTTCTGCACCATTTTTGCCTGTTTTTGCATCTCACTTGCCTCTTACTGCACTTCTCTTGCTTCTCTTTACACCACTGTTGCTTTTTTCTACACCCCTCTTGCCTTTTTCTGCACCACTCTACCTTCTTTATGTACGTCTGTTGCTTCTTTTTGCACTATTGTTCCCTCTCTCTGTACCTCTCCTGCCTGTTTCTGCACAGCTCTTTCCTTTTTCTGTACCTCTCTTGCCTCTTTCTGCACTTGTCTTGCCTCTTTCTGCATCTCACTTGCCTCTTTCCACACTTCTCTTCCTTTTTTCCTGCAACTTTCTTTTTTCGTTCTGCAACTCTCTTGTCTGTTTCATCACTTCTCTTGCTTCTTTCCGCACATCTGTTGCTTCTTTCAGCACTTCTCTTGCTTCTTTCTGTACATGTCTTGCTTCTTTCTGAACCCCTCTTGACTGTTTCGGTACCCCTGTTCCCTCTTTCTGCACATTTTCTGTACTTCTCCTCCATCTTTATGCACCCCTCTTGCCTCTTTGAAAGCCTCACTTGTATCTTTCTGCACCTCTTTAGCTTCTTTCTGAACCTGTCTTGCCTCTTTCTGCATCTCACTTGCATCTTTCTGCACTTTTCTTCTTTGTTCTGCACCTTTCTTGTTTCCTTCTGCAACCCTCTGGTCTGTTTCATCACTTCTCATGCTTCTTTCTACACCTCTGTTACTTCTTTCAGCACTTCCCTTCCCTCTTTCTGCACTTCTTTTGCCTGTTTCTGCAACACTCTTGTCTCTTTCATCACTTCTCTTGCTTCTTTCTGAACCTCCATTGCTTCTTTCTGCACCCCTCTTGCCTCTTTCTGTACCCCTCTTCCCTCTTTCTGTGCATCTGTTCCCTCTTTCTGCACTTCACTTCCCTCTTTCTGCACCCCTCTTGCCTTTCTATGCCTCACTTGCCTCTTTCTGCACCTGTCTTGACTCTTTCTGCACCTGTCTTCCTTTGTTCCTGCACCTTTCTTGTTTATTTGTTTAACTCTCTTCTCTGTTTAATCACTTCTCTTGCTTCTTTCTGCACCTCTGTTGCTTCTTTCGGCACCCCTCTTACCTCTTTCTGCACCCCTCTTTCTTCATTCTGTATCCCTCTTGCTTCTTTTGGCACCCCTGTTCCCTCTTTCGGCACCTCTCCTGTCTCTTTTTGCACCTGTCTTGCCTCTTTCTGCATCTCACTTGCCTCTTTCTCCACTTCTCTTCCTTTTTTCCTGCACCTTTCTTGTTTCTTTCTGCAACTCTCTTGTCTGTTTCATGACTTCTCTTCCATCTTTCTGCACCTCTGTTGCTTCTTTCAGCACTTTGCTTGTTTCTTTCTGTACCTGTCTTGCTTATTTCTGCATCCCTCTTGCCTCTTTCGGTGCCAATGTTCCCTCTTTCTGAACATTTTCTGCACTTCTCCTCGATCTTTCTGCACCCCTCTTGCCTCTTTGAACGTCTCACTTGCATCTTTCTGCAACTCTTTAGCCGCTTTCTGCACCTGTCTTGCCTATTTCTGCATCTCACTTGCCTCTTTCTGCACTTTTCTTCTTTGTTCTGCACCTTTCTTGTATCTTTCTGCAACCCTCTTGTTTGTTTCATCACTTCTCATTCTTCTTTCTATACCTCTGTTGCTTATTTCAGCACTTCCCTTGCCTCTTTCTGCACTTCTTTTGCCTCTTTCTGCAACACTCTTGTCTCTTCATTCACTTCTCTTGCTTCTTTCTGCACCTCCGTTGCTTCTTTCTGCACCCCTCTTGCCTCTTTCTGCAGCCCTCTTTTGTCTTTCTGTACCTCTCTTGCCTCTTTCTGCATCCCTGTTCCCTCTTTCTGCATTTCTCTTGCCCGTTTCTGCACCTCTGATGCCTCTTTCTGCTCTTCTCTTGCCTCTTTCGCACCTGTGTTGCTTCGTTCTGCACCCCTTTTCTATATTTTTGCACCTCTCCTACCTGTTCCTGTACCACTCTTGCCTCTTTCTGTACTTCTGTTGCCTCTTTCTGCACCTCTGTTGCTTCTTTCTGCATCCCTCTTGCCTCTTTCTGTACCCCTCTTACCTCTTTCTGCGCGTCTGTTCCCTCTTTCTGCACTTCACTTCCCTCTTTCTGCACCCCTCTTGCCTTTCAATGCCTCACTTGCCTCTTTCTGCACCTGTCTTGACTCTTTCTGCACCTGTCTTCCTTTTTTCCTGCACCATTTTTGTTTCTTTCTTTTACTCTCTTGTCTGTTTCATAACTTCGCTTGCTTCTTTCTGCACCTCTGTTGCTTCTTTCTGCTCCCTCTTGCCACTTTATGTATCCCTGTTTCTACTTATTGCATACCTCTTCCCTCTTTCTGCACTTCTCTTCCCTCTTTCTGCTCCCCTCTTGCCTCTTCCTGCCCCTCACTCGCCTCTTAATGTACCCCTCTACCCTCTTTCTGCACCATTTTTGCCTGTTTTTGCATCTCACTTGCCTCTTACTGCACTTCTCTTGCTTCTCTTTACACCACTGTTGCTTTTTTCTACACCCCTCTTGCCTTTTTCTGCACCACTCTACCTTCTTTATGTACGTGTGTTGCTTCTTTTTGCACTATTGTTCCCTCTCTCTGTACCTCTCCTGCCTGTTTCTGCACAGCTCTTTCCTTTTTCTGTACCTCTCTTGCCTCTTTCTGCACTTGTCTTGCCTCTTTCTGCATCTCACTTGCCTCTTTCCACACTTCTCTTCCTTTTTTCCTGCAACTTTCTTTTTTCGTTCTGCAACTCTCTTGTCTGTTTCATCACTTCTCTTGCTTCTTTCCGCACATCTGTTGCTTCTTTCAGCACTTCTCTTGCTTCTTTCTGTACATGTCTTGCTTCTTTCTGAACCCCTCTTGACTGTTTCGGTACCCCTGTTCCCTCTTTCTGCACATTTTCTGTACTTCTCCTCCATCTTTATGCACCCCTCTTGCCTCTTTGAAAGCCTCACTTGTATCTTTCTGCACCTCTTTAGCTTCTTTCTGAACCTGTCTTGCCTCTTTCTGCATCTCACTTGCATCTTTCTGCACTTTTCTTCTTTGTTCTGCACCTTTCTTGTTTCCTTCTGCAACCCTCTGGTCAGTTTCATCACTTCTCATGCTTCTTTCTACACCTCTGTTACTTCTTTCAGCACTTCCCTTCCCTCTTTCTGCACTTCTTTTGCCTGTTTCTGCAACACTCTTGTCTCTTTCATCACTTCTCTTGCTTCTTTCTGAACCTCCATTGCTTCTTTCTGCACCCCTCGTGCCTCTTTCTGCACCCCTCTTTTCTCTTTCTGTACCTCTCTTGCCTCTTTCTGCATCCCTATTCCCTCTTTCTGCATTTCTCTTGCCCGTTTCTGAACCTGTCTTGCCTCTTTCTGCATCTCACTTGCCTCTTTCTGCACTTTTCTTCTTTGTTCTGCACCTTTCTTGTTCCTTTCTGCAACCCTCTTGTTTGTTTCATCACATCTCATGCTTCTTTCTACACCTCTGTTGTTTCTTTAAGCACTTCCCTTGCCTCTTTCTGCACTTCTTTTGCCTCTTTCTGCAACACTCTTGTCTCTTTCATCACTTCTCTTGCTTCTTTCTGCACCTCCGTTGCTTCTTTCTGCACCCCTCTTGCCTCTTTCTGCACCCCTCTTTTGTCTTTCTGTACCTCTCCTGGTGGTGAGGTGTGGCTCACTGGTTAGAGGCGGCAGATCCGCAAGCAGATAATCGGCCAGGGACCAGGGTTCAATTCCCGACGCGGCAGGGTTGTGGACCAGGGTCAAAACGGACTTGATAATTCTCGCCTCGGTACCTACTCTAACCAGGAACACACTCGGCAACTCTGGGCATTAGCTTGCCTCATCTCCACAACGGCCCCCCACATTCGCCGGGGATGCCTGGTTTCACCTTGGAGATACCCAGGAGGGACCATCTCACAGGGATAGCCAGGACGGGTTCCCCAGCGGTCTACAGCGCCACGACGCCTCAGGGCAGCAGTGCGCTTTACAAGACACATACATTTACATTTACATTTACATTTCCTGCCTCTTTCTGCATACCTGTTCCCTCTTTCTGCATTTCTCTTGCCCATTTCTGAACTTCTATTGCCTCTTTCTGCTCTTCTCTTGCCGCTTTCTGCACCTCTGTTGCTTCTTACTGCATCCCTCTTGCCTCTTTCTGTACCCCTCTTACCTCTTTCTGTGCATCTGTTCCCTCTTCCTGCACTTCACTTCCCTCTTTCTGCACCCCTCTTGCCTTTCAATGCCTCACTTGCCTCTTTTTGCACCTGTCTTGACTCTTTCTGTACCTGTCTTCCTTTTTTCCTGCACCTTTTTTGTTTCTTTCTTTAACTCTCCTGTCTGTTTCATCACTTCTCTTGTTTCTTTCTGCACCTCTGTTGCTTCTTTCTGCTCCCTCTTGCCTCTTTATGTATCCCTGTTTCTACTTTTTGCACACCTCTTCCCTCTTTCTGCACTTCTCTTCCCTCTTTCTGCTCCCCTCTTGCCTCTTCCTGCCCCTCACTCACCTCTTTATGTACCCCTCTAGCCTCTTTCTGCACCATTTTTGCCTCTTTTTGCATCTCACTTGCCTCTTACTGCACTTCTCTTGCTTCTTTTTACACCACTGTTGCTTTTTTCTACACCCCTCTTGCCTCTTTCTGCACCACTCTACCTTCTTTATGTACGTGTGTTGCTTCTTTTTGCACTATTGTTCCCTCTCTCTGTACCTCTCCTGCCTGTTTCTGCACTGCTCTTGCCTTTTTCTGTACCTCTCATGCCTCTTTCTGCACTTGTCTTGCCTCTTTCTGCATCTCACTTGCCTCTTTCCGCACTTCTCTTCCATTTTTCCTGCAACTTTCTTATTTCATTCTGCAACTCTCTTGTCTGTTTCATCACTTCTCTTGCTTCTATCCGCACTTTTGTTGCTTCTTTCAGCACTTCTCTTGCTTCTTTCTGTACATGTCTTGCTTCTTTCTGAACCCCTCTTGACTGTTTCGGTACCCCTGTTCCCTCTTTCTGCACATTTTCTGTTCTTCTCCTCCATCTTTATGCACCCCTCTTGCCTCTTTGAAAGCCTCACTTGTATCTTTCTGCACCTCTTTAGCTTCTTTCTGAACCTGTCTTGCCTCTTTCTGCATCTCACTTGCATCTTTCTGCACTTTTCTTCTTTGTTCTGCACCTTTCTTGTTTCCTTCTGCAACCCTCTGGTCTGTTTCATCACTTCTCATGCTTCTTTATACACCTCTGTTACTTCTTTCAGCACTTCCCTTCCCTCTTTCTGCACTTCTTTTGCCTGTTTCTGCAACACTCTTGTCTCTTTCATCACTTCTCTTGCTTCTTTCTGAACCTCCATTGCTTCTTTCTGCACCCCTCGTGCCTCTTTCTGCACCCCTCTTTTCTCTTTCTGTACCTCTCTTGCCTCTTTCTGCATCCCTATTCCCTCTTTCTGCATTTCTCTTGCCCGTTTCTGAACCTGTCTTGCCTCTTTCTGCATCTCACTTGCCTCTTTCTGCACTTTTCTTCTTTGTTCTGCACCTTTCTTGTTCCTTTCTGCAACCCTCTTGTTTGTTTCATCACATCTCATGCTTCTTTCTACACCTCTGTTGCTTCTTTAAGCACTTCCCTTGCCTCTTTCTGCACTTCTTTTGCCTCTTTCTGCAACACTCTTGTCTCTTTCATCACTTCTCTTGCTTCTTTCTGCACCTCCGTTGCTTCTTTCTGCACCCCTCTTGCCTCTTTCTGCACCCCTCTTTTGTCTTTCTGTACCTCTCCTGCCTCTTTCTGCATACATGTTCCCTCTTTCTGCATTTCTCTTGCCCATTTCTGAACTTCTATTGCTTCTTTCTGCTCTTCTCTTGCCGCTTTCTGCACCTCTGTTGCTTCTTACTGCATCCCTCTTGCCTCTTTCTGTACCCCTCTTACCTCTTTCTGTGCATCTGTTCCCTCTTCCTGCACTTCACTTCCCTCTTTCTGCACCCCTCTTGCCTTTCAATGCCTCACTTGCCTCTTTTTGCACCTGTCTTGACTCTTTCTGTACCTGTCTTCCTTTTTTCCTGCACCTTTTTTGTTTCTTTCTTTAACTCTCCTGTCTGTTTCATCACTTCTCTTGTTTCTTTCTGCACCTCTGTTGCTTCTTTCTGCTCCCTCTTGCCTCTTTATGTATCCCTGTTTCTACTTTTTGCACACCTCTTCCCTCTTTCTGCACTTCTCTTCCCTCTTTCTGCTCCCCTCTTGCCTCTTCCTGCCCCTCACTCACCTCTTTATGTACCCCTCTAGCCTCTTTCTGCACCATTTTTGCCTCTTTTAGCATCTCTCTTGCCTCTTACTGCACTTATCGTGCTTCTTTTTACACCACTGTTGCTTTTTTCTACACCCCTCTTGCCTCTTTCTGCACCACTCTACCTTCTTTATGTACGTGTGTTGCTTCTTTTTGCACTATTGTTCCCTCTCTCTGTACCTCTCCTGCCTGTTTCTGCACTGCTCTTGCCTTTTTCTGTACCTCTCATGCCTCTTTCTGCACTTGTCTTGCCTCTTTCTGCATCTCACTTGCCTCTTTCCACACTTCTCTTCCATTTTTCCTGCAACTTTCTTATTTCATTCTGCAACTCTCTTGTCTGTTTCATCACTTCTCTTGCTTCTATCCGCACTTTTGTTGCTTCTTTCAGCACTTCTCTTGCTTCTTTCTGTACCTGTCTTGCTTCTTTCTGCACCCCTGTTGACTCTTTCTGTACCCCTGTTCCCTCTTTCTTTCTGCACATTTCCTGCGCTTCTCCTCTATCTTTCTGCACCCCTATTGCCTCTTTGAACGCCTCACTTGCCTCTTTCTGCTCCTCTTTAGCCTCTTTCTGCACCTGTCTTCCCTCTTTCTGCATCTCACATGCCTCTTTCTGAACCCCTCTAGCCTCTTTCTGCATCATTCTTGACTCTTTTTGCATCTCACTTGCGTGCCTCTTACTGCACTTCTTTTCCTTTTTTCTGCACCTTTCTTCTTTATTTCAACAACTCTCTAGTCTCTTTCATCACTTCTCTTTCTTCTTTCTGCACCACTGTTGCTTCTTTCTGCACCCCTCTTCCTTCTTTCTGTACCTGTGTTGCTTCTTTCTGCACCCTTGTTCCCTCTCTCTGCACCTCTCCTGCCTGTTCCTGCACCACTCTTGCCTCTTTCTGCATCTTACTTGCCTCTTTCAACACTTCTCTTCCATTTTTCTTGCACCTTTCTTGTTTCGTTCTGCAACTCTCTTGTTTGTTTCATCACTTCTCTTGCTTCTTTCTCCACCTCTGTTGCTTCTTTCAGCACTTTGCTTGTTTCTTTCTGTACCTGTCTTGCTTCTTTCTGCACTCCACTTGCCTCTTTCAGTACCCCTGTTCCCTCTTTCTGCACATTTTCTGCACGTCTCCTCCATCTTTCTGCACCCCTCTTGCCTCTTTGAACGTCTCACTGGCATCTTTCTGCACCTCTTTACCCGCTTTCTGCACCTGTCTTGACTCTTTCTGCACCTCACTTGCCTCTTTCTGCACTTTTCTTCTTTGTTCTGCACCTTTCTTGTATCTTTCTGCGACCCTCTTGTTTGTTTCATCACTTCTCATGCTTCTTTCTACACCTCTGTTGCTTCTTTCAGCACTTCCCTTGCCTCTTTCTGCACTTCTTTTGCCTGTTTGTGCAACACGCTTGTCTCTTTCATCACTTCTCTTGCTTCTTTCTGCACCTCCGTTGCTTCTTTCTGCACCCCTCTTGCCTCTTTCTGCTCCCCTCTTTTGTCTTTCTATACCTCTCATGCCTCTTTCTGCATCCCTGTTCCCTCTTTCTGCATTTCTCTTGCCTGTTTCTGCACCTCTATTGCCTCTTTCTGCTCTTCTCTTGCCTCTTTCTGCACCTATGTTGCTTGGTTCTGCGCCCTTTTTCTATCTTTCTGCACCTCTCCTACCTGTTTCTGCATCCCTCATTCCTCTTTCTGTACCCCTCTTCCCTCTTTCTGTGCGTCTGATCCCTCTTTCTGCACTTCACTTCCCTCTTTCTGCACCCCTCTTGCATTTCAATCCCTCACTTGCCTCTTTCTGCACTTGTCTTGACTTTTTCTGCACCTGTCTTCCTTTTTTCCTGCACCTATTTTGTTTCTTTCTTTAACTCTCTTGTCTGTTTCATCACTTCTCTTGCTTCTTTCTGCACCTCTGTTGCTTCTTTCTGTGAGAAGGTGGCCTGATATCTGCTGTCCACTAGTTCTAGTGGGCACCTTGTATCAGTCCAAACAACCCCTTATGGTGAATGGTTGTAGGAGAGTAGGATCTGCACTTATGTTGCCCCCACTTTTTTTCTGATGTTAACACTGGTTTCTCGCTATAGTCTGGCTGGGTCCCTGCTAATCAGGGCCCCAGTCTCTCTGTTCTCTCTAAACAACTTGGAGTGCATATTAGATGGACTAGTGATTGGAAACTGTGGTACCTTATGAGCCCCTAGTATATGGTACCTCAGGTACCAAGGGCATAGGTACTTCACAGGCCTACCAGGGGCTGAAGCATGTATTATGCCACCCCTGGGAAGCAGACTAAATCTGACACCACAGGCCTGCTACTGCAGCCTGGGTGAGGTAGTGTTAACTAGGCCTGGGCTAAAAATCAGTTCCGTTCGCGGAAATTGCGATAATTTTACATTTTTGCGTTCCGCGGAAAGCGCGAAAATGTCAAAATATCCGCATTCCGCAGCTTAGCGATAATTTGTGTCTTGCTCACGCTGTAAAATAATACATTCTCGCGTGCGCGCGATCGCCTTACTTGAATCCCCGAGTTCGCCGACAAGTTTTCCCGATCCGGTCGCGTTCTCCACGAGATGTTGGATTGTTGGTAGCCGTTTGCGCTGTCTCGCGACAGTTCGCGCCCGCAATAACGTCATGCGTCGCGCGATCACATCTTTCTTCTCGCGATCATGCACCGCGAGACAAGTGAAAACAAGATGGCCACGCCCGCGAGCAACCGCATGGGTAAGTTGGCGAGCCGCGACCACGCAGAAAATACCGCAAACGGGCAGGATAAAAACTTCCGCATCTTCGCGATATTTCCGCGTGTTTGCGGAGATTTTTTAACATTTTCGCGATAATTTGCAAAAGTGAATTTCGCAAATTCCACCCACCCCTAGTGTTAACACTTCTCACTGAGGTATAGGTTCCCTATATCTCACCATACACACACATAATAAACTATCAGTCACCCCTAAGGCAGGCCCTATCAATCCTGAGGGCAGGGTGCTTGGTTTACAATGTGAGGGGGTGCCTCTGCATGAGCAGGGCCCCTCAGCAGCTGGCAGTGTCTATTCTCTGTGGCTGTTTGTGGATGCGGTTAAACCATATACTCTTAAGTGCATTATAAATGCTAACTTTGGAATGACTGCATCAAAACATGTTGTGTTTGGTGTCAAACAACTTGGAATCATACCCCCACACCAGTAACTGGTGTCGGAGTATCATCCCACCCTTCTAGAGGGGAAGACATGTACCTACTGTGGAAACACGGTAGAAATCTGAAAGAGCCTTGCATCACAAAATGGATGCCACAAGCACAGACACTGGGCTGCCCTCCTGCTGCTGACTGAAACTTGCAGTGGAGGAGGCCCAACAATAGGCATCCTGTCAAAGGGAGGTGAAACCACCTTCCAGACAGGATTTAGTGTATTGGGCGCTGGGTGGGTGCACTCCTAGAGTGCTTTGAAGTCCTGCGCTGGGGGAGCAGTAGGCTCCTCTGTGCATATGCCAGCTCAAACCGGTTCAGGGGCTACCTGCCCCTGCTCTGGCGTGAAACTGGACAAAGGGAAGTGGGTGTAACCACCCCCTCCCCTGACCCTCCCATAGGAGGGATCATAGAGCCAGTCCCTCCCTTTCCTTTAGTATAAGATAGGGAAACCTTGCCATTGCAAATCAGATATCCCTGGACGACGCTCGACAAGAAGAATCCTGGACTTGGACATTCCACTACCTTTGGAAGACTGAAGAATCTTCTTTGGAGTCAAGGAGTGACTCCCCTGCTTGGCAGGCACCACAACTTTGAATCAACGGTCGCAAACTTTCCCACTCCCGCCGGAGTCCGAAGTCCCTGCAGCCTCAGAAGTAGATTTCCTGATGTTTCGCCGGCCATTGTGAGGCTCCAGCAAACCTGAGGTGAGTGGACCCCACGAGTGACGAGGAACAGCAATACCCAGGTACAGTGCACTATTGTCAAGTGCAACCCCTTCACAACATTCTACGAACTTGTGCATTGGACCACGTGTGGTCCAAGCCTCCAGCAGGATTTCCTTTGAAAATCAGAGGCCTACCTTGTCCCGAGTGACCGTGGGCTCCAGTGAAGTGAATCCTCACAAGGTGTCTTTGCGATCCCCTGCCCATTGGCTTTTGGGTCCCCTGAAAACTTTCTCATCAAACCAAAGGGCTCCCCTGGTTGCTCCCGGCCTGCCCTGACTTACCCTTGTGGGGTGAGTTCCTCAGACCTTGATGGTCTGCACCGCTGACTTTCTTCACATTCCAAGAGACGTGCTGTTGCCAAGGCTTGTTGGCTCCAATCTAGTTGCCGACACCTCAGTAAGCTGCAGACTTTGTTGGACACTGTGAATCCAGCTCCTGGTCATCGTTGACACCTTCTGGACCTCGTGCCTGAAGAGTCAAAACACCCTTGATCACCTGAAATCACCCGACGACTGTGGGCTTCCATCTTCCTGGCCCCGGGTCACTGGCAAGTGGCCTTGAACACTGTCCCTTCTGATTTCAGGTCTTATTCATCCTGAATCCAGCCTTGAAATCCACCGGACACTTCTCCAGTCTTCACAAGCAGCAAAACTTCTTCAGCTACCATTGAAAACGATGCCGCGACCCGACACCAAAAGACACATATGCACCCGGCTTCCCTGGGTGAGGTAACTCGTGCACTCCAGTGCTCCTGTGTGTGTTGGCCCTCAAACTACTTACCTTGTAAGTGGCCTGCTTGTAGACTCTCTAGAAGTACCCTAAAACTTAAAAAATCCAACCGCGGCTTGCTCCATTGAAATCAATAGGGAACCCGCGGCTGTGTTTTCACACTGCACGCGTCTCCCGTGGGTCCTTTACTTACCTACCTTGGGTGGATTAGTGAGGCCCCAACGATTCTACAGGCACTAGGTCTTGTCCCCTTGCAAGTCGACATTCCTAAACCTCTTTTTTAGTATATGGTCTGGTACGCCCCTAGGGCCCCAGCCATATTTGTGCTTAACTTATTGTGAAACGTTGATATTTACATATGTTCCTGACTTCTAATCTCTTAAAGAGATTAGTAGAGTGTGTCTAGTAATAAATACATATATATTTGATATATATACCAGTGTGGTGTCCTTTCATTTGGTAATTCAAGAGATTATAAGGTAAAACAAACTGCTTTACATTCCTCTGAGACTTAGCCTGAAGGCTGCTCTCCACAGCTACCACTAGGATAGCTTTCAATAAAGGTTGTCTTTAACCTATCAACTTAAGGGGTTTTTGGACTGATACAGGATGCCCACTATAACTAGTGGACAGCATATATCAGGCCAACTACTCACACAGGGGTACAGAAAGAGGCAAGAGGGGTGCAGAAAGAAGCAAGACAGGTACAGAAAAAACAAGCAAAGTGCTGAAAGAAGCAACAGAGGTGCTGTGAGAAGTTGGCCTGGCATATGCTGATCACTAGTTATAGTGGCCACCAGGCACCAGTCCAATTCGACTCTTATGGTAGATAGGTTTAAGACAACCTTTTAAAGAAAGCTATCCTAGTGGTAGCTGTGGAGAGCAGCCTTCAGGCTAAGTCTCTGAGGAATGTAAAGCAGCTTGTTTTACCTTATAATCTCTTGAATTACCAAATGAAAGGACACCACACAGGTATATATATATATCAAAAAATATATGTATTTATTTCTAGACACACTCTACTAATCTCTTTATGAGATTAGAAGTCAGGAACACATTCAAATATCAAGGTTTCACAATAAGTTAAGCACAAATATGGCTGGGGCCCTAGGGGCGTACCAGACCATATACTAAAAATGAGGTTTAGAAAAGTCGACTTGCAAGGGGACAAGGCCTAGGGCCTGTAGAATAGCTGGGGCTTCACTAATGCAGCAAAAGCAGGTAAGTAAAAGACCCACGGGAGACGCGTGCAGTGTGAGAACACAGCCGTGGGTTCCCTATTGATTTCAATGGAGCAAGTCGCGGTTGGATTTTTAAAGTTTTAGGGTACTTCGAGGAAGTCTACAAGCAAGCCACTTACAAGGTAAGTAATTCGAGGGCCAACAAACACTAGGGCACTGGAGTGCACAAGATACCTCACCCAGGGAAGCCGGGTGCATAGGTGTCTTTTGGTGTCGGATCGCGTCGCTGTTTTCTATGGAAGACAAAGAAGATTTGCTGCTTGCGAATACTGAAGAAGTGTCTGGTGAAATCCAAGGCTGGATTCAGGATGAAGATGAACTGAAAGCAGAAGGGACAATGTTCACAGTCACTTGCCAGTGACCCGGGGCCAGGAAGATGGATGCCCACGGATGTCGGGTGATTTCAGGCAATCAAGGGTGTTTTGACTCTTCGCTCACGAGGACCAGGAGGCATCGATGATGACCACCCGCTGGATTCAGAGTGTCCCTTAATGCCTGCAGCTTACTGAGGTGTTGGCAACCAGATTGGAGCCAACAAGCCTTGGCAACAGCAAGTCTTGTGGAAAGTGAATAAAGTCAGCGGTGCAGACCAGCAAGGTCTGAGGGACTCACCCAGCAAGGGTAAGTGAGGGCAGGCCTAGAGCAATCAGAGGTGCCCTTTGGTTTGATCAGAAAGTCTTCAGGGGACCCACAACCCTATGGGCAAGGGATCACAAAGATGCCTCATGAGGAAATGCTTTACAGGAGCCCACGGTCACTCGGGATGGGGTAGGCCTCTGATTTTTGGTGCACAACCTGCTGGAGTCTTGGGTCACAAATGGTCTAATGCACAAGTTTGTAGAACATCGAGAAGGGGTTGAACTTGACAATAGTGCACAGTACACGGGTATTACTGTTCCTCATCACTCATGGTGTCAACTCGCCTCAGCTCTGCTGGGGACTCACAATGGCCATCGAGAAGTCAGGAGATCCACTTCTGGCACTGCAGAGACCTCGGACTCCAGCAGGAGTGGGAAGGTTTGCGAGCGTTGATTCAAAGTGTTGGTGCCTGCCAAGCAGGGGAGTCACTCCTTGACTCCAAGGGAGATTCTTCCATCTTCCAAAGGTAGTGGAACATCGAAGGGCCAGGATTCTTCTTGCAAAGCGTCGTCCAGGGATATCTAGTTTGCAATGGGAAGGGTTCCCTATCTTATACTAAAAGAAGATTGTCTTTAACCTATCTACCATAAGAGTCGAATTGGACTGGTGCAAGGTGGCCACTATAACTAGTGACCAGCATATGCCAGGCCAACTTCTCACAATGGTTAAAGACAACCTTATATGAAAGCTATCCTAGTGGTAGCTATGGAGAGCAGCCTTTAGGCTAAGTCTTGAAGGAATGTAAAGCAGCTTTTTTTACCAGTCTATAATCTCTTGAATGATCAAATGAAAAGACAACCACACCAGGTATATATTTAAAATATATATATTTAAGATAACACACACCCCTCTAGTCTCTTTATATGACTGGAGTTCGAAGTACTTTGTTTTCAAGTGAGCAAGCATCAGTAAAAGCACAAATACATGTTTAGGCCCTAGGGGCGTACCAAACCATATACCAAAAAAGTGGTATAAGAACCACGACTGGAATAGGCACTAGGCCTATTGCCTCTAGAATCGCTGGGACCCCAAGGAACCACCCAATGTAGTGACACAGGGGACCCACGGGAGCTGTATGCAGTGTGAAAACACAATCGCGGATTCCTATAACCTTCTATGGGCAATGTCGCGGTTGGAATTTTAAAGATTAGGGACACTTCTAATCGAGTGAGGACCAAACCCTTTTGGACTTAAGACATTCTAGGGCTAGCACCCACGAGAGCACTGGAGTACTCGAGTTACTTCACCCAGGGAAGCCGGGTGCATAGGTGTCTTTTGGTGTCGGGTCGCGTCGTTGATTTCAATGGAAGCCTGCAAAGAACTGCTGCTGCCGTGAAGAGAAGTGTCCGGAGAGATCCAAGCCTGGATCTGGGATGTAAGGAGCCTGAAAGCAGATGGGACAGAGTCTGGGTCACTTGCCAGTGACTTAGGGCAGGATGGACCAATGCCCACAGATGTCGGGTGCTTCAGATGAGTTGATTGGTGTCTTGACTCTTCAGCCACGAGGTCCAGGAGGTGTCGATGAAGTCCATGAGCCGGAATCGAGCTGTCCCACAACGTCAGTCGAGTGCTGCATTGTCGACGACCACAATGGACCCAACAAGCCTTGGCAACGGCAAGTCACAGGAATGCAGAGAAAGGACTGCGGTGCAGACCAGCAAGGTCTGAGGGACTCACCCAGTGAGGCTAAGTCAGGACATATCTGGAGCAACCAGGAATGCCCAATCAGAAAAGGAGTTGCCTTCGTGGGGACCTGCTAGCCAACGGGCTAGTGATCGCGAAGGAGCCTCAAGCAGTCGCACTTGGAGCTGGCCCACAGGTCACTCGTGGAGTAGAGGACAACAATCTTTGGTGCAGAAGGTGCTCAAGGCTGGGGCTACTAGGAGCCCAAAGCACAACTTCATGGAGGACCAGGAAGATAGTGTTGCTGCAAAAGATCACGGTGTCCAGGGGTCATGGTTCCACATCACCCACGATAGCCACAGGCCTCAGCTTTGCTGTGGACTCAGGGTAGCCTCAGGGAAGTCTGGAAATCTACCTCTGGGGATGCAGAGACTTTGGCATCCGGCAGGAGCTTCAGAATTGCAGACCAGTCAGTTGCTTCTTTGATGCCTGCCAAGCAGGGAAGTCACTCCTTGACCCCAAGGGAGATCTCTTCAGTCTTCTAGTCAGGATAGAACATCGAAGGTCCAGGATGTACATTGCAGAGTTTCGTCCAGGGTAATCTAAAGTCCTAGGGACTGGATTCCTATACTTATGGTGAGTTTAGGGGATGGACTAACTCTAAGGCCCCACCTATGGGTGGGAAAGGAAAGAGGTTACACCCATTTCCTTCGTCCAGTTTCATGCCAGAGCAGGGGCAGGTAGCCCCTGCAACCGGTTTGAACTGGAGTATGCACAGGGACACCAAGTGTGCCCCCAGTGCAGGACTTCAAAGCACCAGAGAGTGCTCCTGCCCAGCCCCAATACACGTCAGCCTGTCTGGGGAGGTGGTTACACCTCCCCTAGACAGGAAACCTATTGTCCAGGCCTCCCCTGCCGGAATTTCGGTCAGCAGCAGGAGGCCAGACCCGTGTCTGTGGCAGAGGCATCCATTTTGTGATGCCAGGGCTCAGGAAAGTCTTACCGGGTTTAGCCAGTGTGAACATGTCTCTCCCTCTAGGAGGGTGGAATGCTACCCCCGCCGCCAGAGCTGGCGGGGGGGTAGTATTCCAAAGCGTTTGACACCAAACACAACATGTTTTGATGCAGCCATCCCAAAGTTAGCATTTACCGCAAGGTTATCATTCACTTAAGAGTATATGGTATGGCTATATCACAGAACAGCCATAAGGAAGTATTTCCAAAAGCTGCGGAGGGGCTCAGCTCATGCTTGGGCATCCTCTCACATAAAACCAAGCACTCTGCCTTCAGGATTGTCAAGGCTTGCCATAAGAGTGGCTTATAGGTTTATATGTGTCTGTATAGGGTAGTGATATAGGTAGCCTATACCACAGTAAGGGGTGCAAGCACACCCTTACCCAGGCTGCAGTAGCAGACCTCTGGTGTCATTTTGGAGTGCTTCCCAGGGGTGGCATAATATATGCTGCAGCCCCTGGTAGGCCTCTGTGGTACCTATGCCCTAGGTACATAGTATTCCATATTCTAGGGGCTTATGAGGCACTCCAGAATCCAATTAGATATGTACCTAATGTACATGGAAACCATTCTAGAGAGGAAGCATCTAGGCTGTTGTCTTGATTAGCAGGGCCACAGCCAGGCTAAGGTCGAAAAACAGTGAAACATCAGCAAAAAGTGGGGGTACCCATGTGAAGCAGATCCTACTCTCCTACACTTTCTGCTCCCTCTTGCCTCTTTATGTATCCCTGTTTCCACTTATTGCACACCTCTTCCCTTTTTCTGCACTTCCTTTCCCTCTTTCTGCTCCCCTCTTGCCTCTTCCTGCCCCTCACTTACCTCTTTATGTACCCCTCTAACCTCTTTCTGTACCATTTTTGCCTCTGTTTGCATCTCACTTGCCTCTTACTGCACTCCTCTTCCTTTTTTTTGCACCTTTCTTGTTTCTTTCAACAACTCTCTAGGCTCCCTCATCACTTCTCTTGCTTCTCTCTGCACCACTGTTGCTTCTTTCTGCACCCCACTTCCTTCTTTATGCACCTGTGTTGCTTCTTTCTGTATGCTTGTTCCTCTCTCTGCACCTCCCCTGCCTGTTTCTGCATCCCTCTTGCCTTTTTCTGAACCTCTCTTGTCTCTTTCTGTACTTGTCTTGCCTCTTTCTGCATCTCACTTGCCTCTCTCTGCACTTCTCTTCCATTTTTCCTGAACCTTTCTTGTTTCGTTCTGCAACTCTCTCGTCTGTTTTATCACTTCTCTTGCTTCTTTCTGCACATCTGTTGCCACTTTCAGCACCCCTCTTTTTACACCACTCTACCTTCTTTATGCACCCCTCTTGACTCTTTCTGTACCCCTGTTCCCTGTTTCTGCACATCTCTTCCCTCTTTCGGCACCTCTCTTCCCTCTTTCTGAACCCCTCTCGCCTCATTCTGCACCTCACTTGCCTCTCTCTGCACCTCACCAGCCTCTTTCTGCACCTGTCTTGCCTCTTTCTGCAGCTCACTTGCCTCTTTCTGCACTTCTCTTCCTTCTTTTCTGCACTTTTCTTGTTTCTTTCAATAACTCTCTTTTCTCTTTCATCACTTCTCTTGCTACTTTCTGCACCTCTGTTGCTTCTTTCTGCACCCCTTTCTGCAACCCTCTTCCTTCTTTCTGTACCTCTCTTGCCTCTTGTTGCAACCCTGTTCCCTCTTTCTGCACCTCTCCTGCCTCTTTCTACACCTTTTTGCCACTTTCTACATATCACTTGCCTCTTTCTGCACTTCACTTCCTTTTTTCCTGCACCTATCTTGTTTCTTTCTGCAATTCTCTTGTCCGTTTCATCACTTCTCTTGCTTCTTTCTGCACCTCTGTTGCTTCTTTCAGCACTTCGCTTGTTTTTTCTGTACCTGTCTTGCTTCTTTCTGCACCCCACCTGCCTCTTTCGGTACCCCTGTTCCCTCTTTCTGCATATTTTCTGCACTTCTCCTCCGTCTTTCTGCACCCCTCTTGCCTCTTTGAACACCTCACTTGTATCTTTCAGCACCTCTTTAGCCTCTTTCCACACCTGTCTTGCCTCTTTCTGCATCTCACTTGCCTCTTTCTGTACTTTTCTTCTTTGTTCTGCACCTTTCTTGTTTCCTTCTGCAACCCTTTGGTTTGTTTCATCACTTCTCATGCTTTTTTCTACAACTCTGTTGCATCTTTCAGCACTTCCCTTGCCTCCTTCTGCACTTCTTTTGCCTGTTTCTGCAACACTCTTGTATCTTTCATCACTTCTCTTGCTTCTTTCTGCACCTCCATTGCTTCTTTCTGCACCCCTCTTGCCTCTTTCTGCACCTGTGTTGCTTCGTTCTGCACCCCTTTTCCATCTTTCTGCACCTCTCCTACCTGTTCCTGTACCACTCATGCCTCTTTCTGTACTTCTGTTGCCTCTTTATGCACCTCTGTTGTTTCTTTCTGCATCCCTCTTGCCTCTTTCTGTACCCCTCTTCCCTCTTTCTGCGCATCTGTTCCCTCTTTCTGCACTTCACATCCCTCTTTCTGCACCCCTATTGCCTTTCTATGCCTCACTTGACTCTTTCTGCAACTGTCTTCCTTTTTTCCTGCACCTTTCTTTTATCTTTCTTTAACACTCTTGCCTGTTTCATCACTTCTCTTGCTTCTTTCTGCACCTCTGTTGCTTCTTTCTGCTCTCTCTTACCTCTTTATGTATCCCTGTTTCCACGTTTTGCACACCTCTTCCCTCTTTCCGCACTTCTCTTCCCTCTTTATGCTCCTCTCTTGCCTCTTCCTGCCCCTCACTTGCCTCTTTATGTACCTCTCTAGCCTCTTTCTGCACCATGATTGCCTCTTTTTGCATCTTGCTTGCCTCGTACTGCACTTCTCTTCATTCTTTTGCACCTTTCTTGTTTCTTTCAACAACTCTCTAGTCTCTTTCATCACTTCTCTTGCTTCTTTCTGTACCACTGTTGCTTTTTTCTGCACCCCTCTTGCCTCTTTCTGCACCACTATACCTTCTTTATGCACCTGTGTTGCTTTTTTCTGCACTATTGTTCCCTCTCTCTGTACCTCTCCTGCCTGTTTCTGCAACCCTCTTGCCTTTTTGTATACCTCTCTTGCCTCTTTCTGCACTTGTCTTGCCTCTTTCTGCATCTCATTTGCCTCTTTCTGCACTTCTCTTCCATTTTTCCTGCAACTTTCTTGTTTCGTTCTGCAACTCTCTTGTCTGTTTCACCACTTCTCTTGCTTCTTTCTGCACATCTGTTGCTTCTTTCAGCACTTCTCTTGCTTCTTTCTGTACCTGTCTGTAGGAGAGTAGGATCTGCCTCTTATGTTGCCCCCACTTTTTTCCTGATGTTTACACTGGTTTTTGGCTATAGTCTGGCTGGGACGCTGCTAATCAGGGTCCCATCCTCTCTGTTCTCTCTAAACACCTTTGAGTGCATATTAGGCGCACTAGTGATTGGATACTGTGGTGCCTTATGAGTCCCTAGTATATGGTACCTTAGGTACCAAGGGCATAGGTACTTCACAGGCCTACCAGGGGCTGAAGCAAGTTTTATGCCACCCCTGGGAAGCAGACTAAATCTGACACCACAGGCCTGCTACTGCAGCCTGGGTGAGGTGGTACTAGCACTCCTCACTGAGATATAGGTTCACTATATCTCTCCTACACACACATTTAAACCTATCAGTCACCCCTAAGGCAGGCCCTATCAATCCTGAGGGCAGGGTGCTTGGTTTCCATGTGAGGGGGTGCCTCTGCCTGAGCAGGGCCCCTCTGCAGCTCTCAGAGTCCATTCTCTGGGGCTGTTTGTGAATGCGGTCAAACCATATACTCTTAAGTGCATTATAACTTCGCTGTAAATGCTAACTTTTGAATGGCTGCATCAAAACATGTCGTGTTTGGTGTCAAACGCTTTGTAATCATACCTCCACACCAGTAACTGGTGTGGGAGTATGATCCCACCCTTCTAGAGGGATAGACATGTACCTACTGTAGAAACGTGGTAGAATCCTGAAGAGCCCTGGCATCACAAAATGGATGCCACCAGTCACAGACACTGGGCTGCCCTCCTGCTGATGACCGAAACTCACAGTGGAGGAAGCCCAACAATAGGTATTCTGTCATAGGGAGGTGTGACCACCTCCCAGACAGGATTTAGTGTATTGGGGCTGGGTGGGTGCACTCCTAGAGTGCTTTGAAGTTCTGCACTGGGGGAGCAGTAGTCTCCTCTGTGCATACACAAGTTCAAACCGGCTCAAGGGCTACCTGCCCCTGCTCTGGCACGAAACTGGACAAAGGGAAGTAGGTGTAGCCACCCACTCCCCTGACCCTCCCATAGGTGGGGTCATAGAGCTAGTCCCTCCTTTCCTTTCAGTATAAGTTAGGGAATCCTTGCCATTGCAAACTACATACCCCTGGACGACGCTCTGAAGATGAATCCTTTGACGTTCCACTACCTCTGGAAGACAGAAGAAAATCCCTTGGAGTCAAGGAGTGACTCCCCTGCTGTTCAGGCACCAAAAACTGCAATCAACGGTCGCAAACTCCATCACACCCGCCGGAGCCTGAAGTCCCTGCAGCCCACAAAGAGGATTTCCTGACTTCTCCAAGGACATCGTGAGTCCCTAGCAACGCTGAGGCAAGTGAACCCCACGAGTGACGAGGAACGGCAATCCCTGGGTACCGTGCACTATTTTCAAGTGCAACCCCTTCACAACGTTCTACGAACCTGTGCATTGGACCACATGTGGTCCAAGCCTCTAACAAGAATCCCTCTGAAGATCAGAGGCCTACCAAGTCCCGAATGACCGTGGGCCCCAGTTGAGTGGATCCTCCTGAGGCGTCTTTGCGATCTCTTCCCAGTTGGATTGTGGGTCTCCTTAAGACTTTTCTACAGTTCCAAAGGGCTCCCCTGGTTTCTCCAGGCCTGCCCTGACTTACCCTTGCTGGGTGAGCCCCTCAGACCTTGCTGGTCTGCATCGCTGACTTTTTGTCCTTTCCACGAGACTTGCTGTTAGCAAGGCTTGTTGGCTCCGATCTGGTCACCGACACCGCAATAAGCTGCAGACTTTGTGACACACACCGAGTCCTGCTCTTGGTCATCATCGATGCCTCCTGGACCTCGTGGCTGAAGAGTCAAGACATCCGTGGATCACCTGAAATCACCCGACGACTGTGGGCATCCATCTTCCTTGTCCCGGGTCACTGCCAAGTGACTTTGAACACTGTCCCCTCTGCTTTCAGGTCTTCCTTCTTCTGAATCCAGCCTTGGATTCCACCAGACACTTCTCCTGTCTTCACAAGCAGCAAGTCTTCTTTGGCTTCCATTGAAAACGATGCAGCGACCCTACACCAAAAGACACCTATGCACCCGGCTTCCCTGGGTGAGGTACCTCCAGCACTACAGTACTCCTGTGGGTATTGGCTCTAGAACTACTTACCCTGTAAGTGACTTGCTTGTAGACTCTCCCGAAGTATCCTTAAACTCTTAATTTCCAATCGCGACTTGCTCCATTGAAGTTAATAGGGATTCGCGGCTGATTTCTCACACTGCATGCGTCTCCCATGGGTCCTTTACTTACCTGCCTTGGGTGGTTTTGTGCACCTCTGTTGCTTCTTTCAGCCATGCTCTTGCTTCTTTCTGCACCTGTGTTGCCTCTTTATGTACTCCTGTTCCCTCTTTATGCACATCTCTTTCCTGTTTCTGTACTTCTCTTCTCTCTTTCTGCACCCCTTGCCTCTTTCTGCATCTCACTTGCCTCTGTCTGCACCTCACTTGCCTCTTTCTGCACATCTCTTCTTTTTTTCCTGCACCATTCTAATGTCTATCTGCAAGTCTCTTGTCTGTTTCATCACTTCTCTTGCTTCATTCTGCACCTCGGTTGCTTCTTTCAGCATTTCTCTTGCTTCTTTCTGCACCTGTGTTGCCTCTTTATGTACTCCTGTTCATTCTTTATGCACATCTCTTCCCTCTTTCTGTACTTCTCTTCCGTCTCTCTGCACCCCTATTGCCTCTTTCTGCATCTCACTTGCCACTTTCTGCACTTCTCTTCCTTTTATCTGTAATTTTCTTGTTTCTTTCAATAACTCTCTTGTCTGTTTCATCACTTCTCTTGCTTCTTGATGCACCTCTGTTGCTTCTTTCTGCACCCCTCTTGCCTCTTTCTGCAACCCTCTTCCTTCTTTCTGTACCTCTCTTGCCTCTTGTTGCACCCCTGTTCCCTCTTTCTGCACCTCTCCTGCCTCTTTCTACACCTGTTTTGCCTCTTTCTGCATATCACTTGCCTCTTTCTGCACTTCACTTCCTTTTTCCCGCACCTATCTTGTTTCTTTCTGCAATTCTCTTGTCTGTTTCATCACTTCTCTCGCTTCTTTCTGCACCTGTAGGAGAGTAGGATCTGCACTTATGTTGCCCCCACTTTTTTCTGCTGTTAACACTGTTTTCTGACTACAGTCTGGCTGAGTCCCTGCTAATCAGGGCCCCAGTCTCTCTGTTCTCTCTAAACAACTTTGAGTGCATACTAGATGCCCTAGTGACTGGATACTGTGGTACCTTATGAGCCCCTAGTATATGGTACCCTAGGAACCAAGGGCATAGGTACTTCACAGGCCTACCAGGGGCTGAAGCATGTATTATGCCACCCCTGGGAAGCAGACTAAATCTGACACCGCAGGCCTGCTACTGCAGCCTGGGTGAGGTAGTGTTAGCACTCCTCACTGAGGTATAGGTTCCTATATCTCACCATACATACACATATAAACCTATCAGTCACCCCTAAGATAGGCCCTATCAATCCTGAGGGCAGGGTGCTTAGTTTACAATGTGAGGGGGTGCATCTGCGTGAGCAGGGCCCCACTGCAGCTGGTAGAGTCTATTCTCTGTGGCTGTTTGTGGATGCGGTTAAACCATATACTCTTAAGTGCATTATAAATGCTAACTTTGGAATGACTGCATCAAAACATGTCGTGTTTGGTGTCAAACAACTTGGAATCATACCTCCACATCAGTCCATGATGTGGGAGTATGATCCCACCCTTCTAGAGGGGATGACATGTACCTACTGTGGTAACACTGTAGAAATCTGAAAGAGCCCTGGCATCACAAAATGGATGCCTCCAGCGAAGACACTGGGCTGCCCTCCTGCTGCTGACTGGAACTCGCAGTGGAGGAGGCCCAACAATAGGCATCCTGTCACAGGGAGGTGTCACCACCTTCCAGACAGGATTTAGTGTATTGGGGCTGGGTGGGTGCACTCCTAGAGTGCTTTGAAGTCCTGCACTGGGGGAGCAGTAGGCTCCTCTGTGCATATGCCAGCTCAAACCGGTTCAGGGGCTACCTGTCCCTGCTCTGGCGTGAAACTGGACAAAAGGAAGTGGGTGTAACCACCCCCTACCCTGACCCTTCCAGAGGAGTGGTCATAAAGCTAGTCCCTCCCTTTCTTTTAGTATAAGATAGGGAACCCTTCCCATTGCAAACTAGATATCCCTGGACGACGCTTTGCAAGAAGAATCCTGGCCCTTCGATGTTCCACTACCTTTGGAAGATGGAAGAATCTCCCTTGGAGTCAAGGAGTGACTCCCCTGCTTGGCAGGCACCAAAACTTTGAATCAATGCTCTCAAACTTTCCCGCTCCTGCTGGAGTCCGAGGTCTCTGCAGTGCCAGAAGTAGATCTCCTGACTTCTCGATGGCCATTGTGAGTCCCCAGCAGAGCTGAGGCGAGTTGACCCCATGAGTGACGAGGAACAGTAATACCTGTGTACTGTGCACTATTGTCAAGTTCAACCCCTTCTCGATGTTCTACAAACTTGTGCATTAGACCATTTGTGACCCAAGACTCCAGCAGGTAGTGCACCCAAAATCAGAGGCCTACCCCATCCCGAGTGACTGTGGGCTCCTGTAAAGCATTTCCTCATGAGGCATCTTTGCGATCATTTGCCCATAGGGTTGTGGGTCCCCTGAAGACTTTCTGATCAAACCAAAGGGCACCTCTGATTGCTCTAGGCCTGCCCTCACCTACCCTTGCTGAGTGAGTCCTTCAGACCTTGCTGGTCTGCACTGCAGACTTTATTCACTTTCCACAAGACTTGCTATTGCCAAGGCTTGTTGGCTCCAATCTAGTTGCCGACACCTCAGTAAGCTGCAGGCATTGAGGGACACTCTGAATCCAGCTGGTGGTCATCGTCGATGCCTCCTGGTCCTCGTGAGCTAAGAGTCAAAACATCCTTGATTGCCTGAAAACACCCGACATCCGTGGGCATCCATCTTCCTGGCCCCGGGTCACTGGCAAGTGACTGTGAACATTGTCCCTTCTGCTTTCAGGTCATCTTCATCCTGAATCCAGCCTTGGATTCCACCGGACACTTCTTCAGTATTCGCAAGCAGCAAATCTTCTTTGGCTTCCATAGAAAACAGCGACGCGATCTGACACCAAAAGACACCTATGCACCCGGCTTCCCTAGGTGAGGTATCTCGTGCACTCCAGTGCCCTAGTGTTTGTTGGCCCTTGAATTACTTACCTTGTAAGTGGCTTGCTTGTAGACTTCCTCAAAGTACCCTAAAACTTTAAAAATCCAACCGCGACTTACTCCATTGAAATCAATAGGGAACCCACGGCTGTGTTCTCACACTGCACGCGTCTCCCGTGGGTCTTTTACTTACCTGCTTTTGCTGCATTAGTGAAGCCCAGGCGATTCTACAGACCCTAGGCCTTGTCCCCTTGCAAGTCGACTTTTCTAAACCTCATTTTTAGTATATGGTCTGGTACGCCCCTAGGGCCCCAGCCATATTTGTGCTTCACTTATTTTGAAACGTTGATATTTGAATGTGTTCCTGACTTCTAATCTCATAAAGAGATTAGTAGAGTGTGTCTAGAAATAAATACATATATTTTTTGATATATATATACCTGTGTGGTGTCCTTTCATTTGGTAATTCAAGAGATTATAAGGTAAAACAAGCTGCTTTACATTCCTCAGAGACTAAGCCTGAAGGCTGCTCTCCACAGCTACCACTAGGATAGCTTTCTTTAAAAGGTTGTCTTAAACCTATCTACCATAAGAGTTGAATTGGACTGGTACCTGGTGGCCACTATAGCTAGTGACCAGCATATGCCAGGCCAACTTCTCACAGCACCTCTGTTGCTTCTTTCAGCACTTTGCTTGTTTTTTCTGTACCTGTCTTGCTTCTTTCTGCACCCCTCTTGCCTCTTTCTGTACCCCTGTGTGAGAAGGTGGCCTGATATATGCTGTCCACTAGTTCTAGTGGGCACCTTGTATCAGTCCAAACAACCCCTTATGGTGATAGGTTAAAGACAACCTTTATTGAAAGCTATACTAGGGGTAGCTATGGAGAGCAGCCTTCAGGCTAAGTCTTGAAGGAATGTAAAGCAGCTTGCTTTACCAGTCTATAATCTCTTGAATGATCAAATGAAAGGACAACCACACCAGGTATATATTTAAAATATATGTATTTAGGTTAAAACACACCCCTCTAGTCTCTTTATGAGACTAGAGTTCGAAATACTTAAGTTACAAGTGAGCAATCATCAGTAATAGCACAAATACACGTTTGGGCCCTAGGGGCGTACCAAACCATATACCAATAAAGTGGTATAAGAACCATGACTGAACTAGACACAAGGCCTAGAGCCTGTAGAATCGCTGGGACCCTAAGGAACAACCCAAGGTAGTGACACAGGGGACCCATGGGGACTGTATGCAGTGTGTGAACACAACCTCGGGTTCCCGTTATCTTCTATGGGCAATGTCGCGTTTGGAAATTTAAAGATTAGGGACACTTAGAATCGAGTCAGGACCAAACCCTTTTGGACTTAAGAAGTTCTAGGGCTAGCACCCATGGGAGCACCGGAGTACTCGAGTTACCTCACCCAGGGAGGCCGGGTGCATAGGTGTCTTTTGGTGTCGGGTAGCGTCGTTGATTGCAATGGAAGCCTGCAAAGAACTGCTGCTGCTGTGAAGAGGAGAAGTGTCCGAAGAGATCCAAGCCTGGATCTGGGATGGAAGGAACCTCAAAGGTTACTGGTGTGGGGGTATGATTCCAAGTTGTTTGACACCAAACACAACATGTTTTGATGCAGTTATTCCAAAGTTAGCATTTACCAGTAGGTTATAATGCACTTAAGAGTATATGGTTTAACCGCATCCACTAGCAGCCACAGAGAATAGACTCTGCCAGCTGCAGAGGGGTCCTGCTCATGCAGAGGCACCCCCTCACATTGTAAACCAAGCACCCTGCCCTCAGGATTGATAGGGCCTGCCTTAGGGGTGACTGATAGGTTTATATGTGTGTGTATGGTGAGATATAGAAACCTATACCTTAGTGAGGAGTGCTAGCACTACCTCACCCAGGCTGCAGTAGCAGGCCTGTGGTGTCAGATTTAGCCTGCTTCCCAGGGGTGGCATAATACATGCTTCAGCCCCTGGTAGGCCTGTGAAGTACCTATGCCCTTGGTACCTAAGGTACCATATACTAGGGGCTCATAAGGTACCACAGTATCCAATCACTAGTGCATCTAGTATGCACTCCAAGTTGTTTAGAGAGAACAGAGAGACTGGGGCCCTGATTAGCAGGGACCCAACCAGACAATAGCCAGAAACCAGTGTTAACATCAGAAAAAAAGTGGGGGCAACATAAGTGCAGATCCTACTCTCCTACACAACCCCCCCCAAACGCAGTGACACTAAACTAACCTTGACCAGTTGAGTCTTCATGTTCTAAGTGGAAATACCTTGAGAGTCCATCTGCATTGGCATGTTGGGTCCCAGTCTATGTTCCACTGTTTAGTCCATCCCCTGTAGGGAAATGGACCGCCTTAGCAGTTTAGGATTTTCACCTTTCATCTGTTCGAGCCATAGGAGGGGCTTGTGGTCAGTCTGAATTATGAAGTGAGTGCTAAACAAGTATGGCCTCAGCTTCTTCAGGGCCCACACCACAGCAAAGGCCTCCCTCTCTATAGCTGACCAACGTTTCTCTCTAGGGGTCAGCCTTCTGCTTATAAAAGCTACTGGCTGGTCTTGACCTTCATCATTCAGTTGAGACAGTACAGCTCCCACACCCAGCTCAGAAGCATCTGTTTGGAAAATGAACTTTTTTGTGTAGTCTGGACTCTGTAAGATGGGAGCAGTGCACATGGCCTGCTTCAGGTCATCAAATGCCTTTTGACAGCTAGCTGTCCACTGAACCTTTTTTGGCATTTTCTTTGAGGTAAGATCATTTAAGGGGGTCACTATAGATCCATATCCCTTAACAAACCTCCTATAATACCCAGTCATGCCTAAAAAGGCTCTAACCTGTGTCTGGGTGGTTGGAGTTACCCATTCCATTATGGTTTGGATTTTGCTCTGCAATGGTTGAACCTGGCCTCCACCTACAAGGTGGCCCAGGTACACAACCTGACTCTGCCCTATCTGGCACTTAGTGGCCTTGATAGTGAGGCCTGCTTTTTGCAGAGCCTCCAAAACATTTCTTAGGTGGACCAGGTGATCCTGGAACTAAAGACATCAATATCATCTAGATATGTTGAGCAATAAGTTTCCATACCTGTCAGAACTTTGTTCACCAACCTCTGAAAAGTGGCAGGTGCATTTTTCAAACAAAGGGCATCACCACAAAGTGGTAGTGCCCACCAGGGGTTGAAAATGTTGAAAATGCTGTTTTGGCCTTGGCATCACCAGCTAACGTGATTTGCCAGTAGCCAGCTGCTAGGTCAAATGTACTCAGATATTTGGCTGTGCCCAAAGTATCAATGAGCTCATCTGCCCTGGGAATTGGATAGGCATCAGTCCTGGTGACTGCATTGAGGCCTCTGTAGTCAACACAAAACCTAATTTATTTCTTACCATCCTGGGTATGAGGTTTGGGCACAAGGACTACTAGACTAGCCCAAGGGCTATCTGAAGGCTCAATCACACCTAGTTCCAACATTTTCTGGACTTCAGTCCTGACACCGTCCCTGACATGGTCAGGTTGCCTGTAGATTTTACTCTTGACAGGCAGACTGTCTCCGGTGTCCACCTCATGGGTGCACCAGGAAGTCTGACTAGGGTTCAGGCTAAACATATGTCTGAGCTGCTGCAGAACTTGCTGATGGTCAGTGAGGCTGCTTGCCAAAGCAACACCATCTACTGACCCATCATCAGGGTTCGGTGAGAGCAGGTCAGGGAGAGGGTCACTCTCTTCCTCCTGTTCCTCATCAGTTGCCATGACCAAGCCCATATCAGCCCTGTCCACATATGGCTTTAATCTGTTGATATGGAGCACCTACTAAACAACTATTTGAGATTACTGACTGCGACATCTGGACTCACTTTTACTCTTCAACAACTAAATCGGTAATAAGTAACACTTACAGCCTTCTAATCAATTTTAAACCAAACGATTGCTCCAAACTAGCTGACAAATGGGGTAGGTTATTAGGCACAAACGTCACATCGAAAGATATAGAACGTTCCCTATTAAATATTAACAACTGCGTCCATTCTTCTAGTCTGAGGCTACAGCAATTCAGAACGACTTGCATGCTATATTACACACCGGAAATCATCTCAAGATGGTCTCTAAACAACTCTGCTAATGATCACACTAAATGCTCCAAATGCTTTGCCCATGCAGCTGATTTGGTACACATGCTGTTTTCTTGCCCCACCCTTAAGGATTACTGGTTAGACATCCACAAGGTTCTTGAAATTAGGTCAATCCAGCTCCCTCTATTCTCTGCCTCCTTTGTTCTATTAGATATCCATCCCACTCCTTTTCCTCAGGCTGCTCTGGCTTCAATTCTTATGTCTTGTGCTAAACTAACTTTGGCCAGAGCTTGGATTCGTTCTGACTCACCATCGGTGTGGGATTGGTGGACATTGGTAACTGAGATTTACTCAATGGAGTTTGCACTAGCTAATCTTAGGGGGACTCTGTCTTTGATGAAACATGAAAAGAACTGGGGATCATTTATGGAATAGTGCTGCTCCTCCTCTTTGTTCAATTTTGCCTACCGGGTTTTTTTTTTCTCCTCTCCTGTAAATACATGTATTAATGTATGTTTCACTCACCAGCCTGTTCAATAAAAAAAAAAAAAAAAAAAAAAAAGAGTATAGGTAAAAACAAAGCAGCAACCCTTCAAAAAAAAAAAAAAAGATATGGAGCACCCTAAGGGGCCTCCTGGGAGTTCCAAGATCCACCAAGTAGGTGACTTCTCCCTTTATCTCAACAATTGTATGGGAGCCACTCCACTTGTCTTGGAGAGCTGCTGGGGCCACAGGCTCCAACACCCACACTTTCTGGCCTGGCTGATAGACAGTCAGTACAGCCTTTTGGTCATGCTAAGCTTTTTGCAGTTCTTGGCTAGCCTACTGGTTTTTGGTTGCCTTCTTCATGTATTCAGCCATACGGGAGCGGAGACCAAGTACATAATTCATCACATCCTGTTTGGGAGGTTTGAGAGGTAACTCCCAGCCCTCCTACACCAAACATAATGGACCTCTTACAGGGTGCCCAAACAGAAGTTTAAAAGGGCTGTAGCCAACCCCCTTTTGTGGGACCTCCCTGTATGCAAACAGAAGGCAGGGAAGTAAAAGGTCCCCTTTCCGCCTAAGCTTTTCTGGGAGGCCTTTAATCATTCCCTTTATGGTTTTGTTGAACCTTTCAACTAACCCATTGCATTGTGGGTGATAGGGAGTAGTGAACTTGTAGTTTACACCACACTCCTTCCACATTGCTTTTAGATACCCTGATATGAAGTTGGTAACTCTGTCAGATATAACCTCATTAGGGAAATCCACTCTGGAGAAAACTCCAGTGAGGGCTCTTGCCACCACAGGGGCTGTGGTGGTCCTGAGGGGAATTGCTTCTGGGTACCTGGTGGCATGATCCACTACCACCAGGATGAACCTGTGCCCAGATGCTGTTGGAGGGTCAAGGGTACCAACAATGTCAATCCCTACCCTTTCAAAGAGAACCCCCACCACAGGTAGTGGTATCAGGGGGGCCTTTGTTGTGCCACCTGACTTGCCACTGGGTTGGCAAGTGACACAGGAGTGACAAAACTCCTTGGTGTCCTCTGACATGTGTGGCCAATGAAAATGTGGAACAAGCCTATCCCAGGTCTTGTTTTGGCCCAAGTGTCCTGCCAATGGGATGTCATGTGCTAGGGTCAAGAGGAACCCCCTAAACTTGTGAGGTATTACCAGCATCCTGGTGGCTCCAGGGGTAGGATCTCTTAGCCTCAGAATATAGGAGTCCCTCATCCCAATAAACTTTATGGGAGCCACTAGCACTCCCGGCAGCCTCAGCAGAAGCCTGCTGTCTGAGGGGTTCAATAGAGGGGCAGCACTGTTGCTCCTTACTCAGATCTTCCCCAGAAGGTCCCCCTGCCCCCAAGAACTCAACCTGATCAGGCTCAAGTCCCTCTGGGGCAGTTCCTTCTTCAGGATCTGCTTCTTGTTCCTCAGGAGGGGAATATGAGATCTGTGACAGAGGAGAAGGCACTGCCTTAACCCTACTGCTCCTCCTCTTGGGTAGCATCTGGTCCATAGTTTCAGGATCCAGAGCTGGTTCAGCTTTATGCATTTTGGCCTGTGACCTGGTCACAGCAAATACCTCTGCAGGTATGCCCAAGATCTCAGCATGAGTCCATAACTCTACTTCAGACCAGGCTGAAGTCTCTAGATCAATGCCCAATAGACATTCGACAGGGAGGTCTGCACTGACTACTACCTTCTTGAGGCCAGTTGCCACTCCCCAGGAGAAATTCACAACTGCCAGACTATGGTTGGTCCTGACATTGCTTGCATTGGTAACCTGGTACATTTCACCCAGGATGATCTGCTCAGGGTCCACCAGATCCTCTGACACCATGGGGACACTAGCACCTGTGTCCCTGAATCCCAAAGCCTGTTTGCCATTATTTATAGGCTGTTGTTTGTATTTGCCCAGATTATTGGGGCTCACTAGGAAGGACATGTCAATGTCTCCCTCACAAACCAGCAATGCCTGAGTGGGTACTCTGCCTAGGCCAGAGTCCACTTCAGAACCCAGGGTCAACCCTACTACACCCTTATTCTGATTACCACCTCCACCAGTAGCTGCACTAGGGGGAAAAGGTGCCTTAGGGGCATGAGTGGTGGGGGTTTGGTCTTCGGACTTGGTACAATCAGATGTCCAGTGCCCTTTCTGTTTACAGAATTTGCACCAGGGCTTCTTTTGGCCTTTTAACTTTGTAGCCTGTGAATCCCCACCAGATGCAGATTTTTGGGGCCCTTGTGAAGACTTCTGGTCTTTTGACTTATCCCCACCTTTCTCAGAGCCTTTGGGATCCTGCTTCTTAGTGTCACCCCCTTGGTTCTGGGTTTTCTGCCTCACCCTGGTTCTGACCCATTTGTCTGCCTTCTTTCCCAATTCTTGGGGAGAGGTCAGATCAGAGTCCACCAGGTACTGATGCAACAACTGGTTTTGGCAATTATTAAGGATCTGTCCTCTCATCATGAGATTATACAATCCCTTAAAATCATTAACTCTACTACCAACCAGCCAACCCTCCAGAGCCTTGGTTGCAAAATCTACAAAGTCAGTCCAGTCCTGAGTCTATGCTTTCTGAGTGTCTCTAAACCCATCTATTAATGCACTTTTCAGGACATCATAATCATCAGCATCCTCTTCTCTAACAGTGAGGAGCTTTTCTCTACCTTTATCTGAAAAAGAGAGCCACAAGATTGCTGCCCACTGCTTTTGGGGGACCTGTTGTTCAAGATGGTTTAGCTGGCCCCATTAAGAGAGCGTGAGTCTCTATATGGTCCGATCTGGGGGATGCAAACAGAATCCATCCATGGGAATTGCTAAAAGCCAAGATAGGTTCTAGATTTTCAAAGTTTAAGTTCCTACAAATCAAATCTTGGGCTAAGCATTTGTTGTTCTGACAGAGGCAATAAATGAGAGACACACTCAAGAATAAATCTGAGACCAATTCAGAAAAATAATATCAACTCTTATATATAATTTTCAGACCAAGAATTTAATTTTACAGTAAGTACTTTTAATGTAATGAGTTTTTAGAGTTTGCAAAATCAATTAACATTTGTGCGCATCTATGCACCATTGAAGTAAATGGGGAAAAATACAAGCATTCATATAAAAATCGTACAGTCGACTTTCATTGTTCACCTCCTGGATTTCAGTAGTTAGCACAGCCTGGCCCAATGTTCCACCATCAGATTCTCTGGAGCAATCTGGATTCTACCAGAAGCAGGGTGCTGAGTTCATTGATAGCTGGTGTGCTACAGGAGAGGGGGTCACTAGAAAACACACTGCGCAAAGGGACTTACAGGTAAGTTAGAGGGGGCCCAACTGAGAGACAAGATTGCAAGGGACCACAGCTGGATCATCAATACAGGGGCCGTTCAGGCTGGGTACTGAGTAGATAGTTCAGCCAGGCAGAGTGTGTCAAGAGGCCCTTGCAGTTCGGGGCAGGCAACTTGGAGAGTCAATTCTGGGACAGCTGGGCCACTCACAACATGGGTATCAGGGTCTCAACATCCCTCAATGAATGCTTGATTCCTAGGCAGTTGGATACATATGGGGATTCTTCTTTGTGATGCAGGTTGCCGAAGGTACCCCGGGTATTGGTGCTGCATGGCTCTGGTAGGACCTGGTGTCCTCAAACTTGGTGGGGAGACAGATCTGACCCTTTGGAACTGGTCTACCACTTTTTGTCTGGGTGCTGCATTGGAGTTGCTGGGCAGAAGCAAGTCAGTAAGTCAAGAGTCTGTGGTACAGTGCCTAATGTCACAAGGGAGCAGAGCCCCTGCCCCCAGGGAGGTTCTTTGGCAATTTATTCAAAGACTAGAGGTGCTCTGGCATTCTTGGAGTCCTCCTAGTGGCACGGTTGAGTCCTTCAGACAGCAGGCAAGGTTTGGTGCCAATTTCTCTGCAGCAGAGCTTCCGTTATCAGCCAGTAGCTCTTCTTGGTCCATTTCTTCTTTGTGTCCATTGAATATAAATTTCAAGGTCCAGAGATGCCACCTAAATACCAAATGTAGGGGCACTAATGGGGGAGACTGGTAGTAGGTAATTGGCTGCCTACCTTTTGGGTATCTATGGCCCCTAAGGGACCACTTCCTGTGGGAAGGGGCACTAACCACTCCCTGATGAGTTATTTTTCCACCAACTCAAGATGGTGAATTTTCAAAAGCAGTGTCTACATTGCCTGCCACACCTTAGGGGTAGGGCTGGCTGAATGTGGACCTTTCTCCTCATCTAACTAATTTCCCACCTGTCCTTCCTGCAAATGTGAAGCAGCACAGGGTGTGGGCATCCCTCACTATCTGGAGAAGCCTGGGTTGCACTTTGAAGGTGACACCGCCTTTGAAGCTTCCCGCTTTGGAAGACCATTCTGGCCTGGAGAAGCTGTTTAGCACTTCCACCCAAATCAGGCTCTGCGTTGGGCCTCTGAGAGTGCAGGCTCCCACCCCATGACATAGGAAACATGTCTGGTGGTGGCAGGCTGGCTATGACTAGTCAGAAAACACATCAGTACTTGGTAGGTTTTCAGGAGATCCTATAAATGGTCTCCTTTTTGCATTTATTAATAAAATTCAACAGTGGCATCATTGAGGATTTATTAAGACAAGATATTTGGTACAAACATCTTAGGGTGCAGTGAAGCAATTGTGGAGCTAGGAAACTTGTAATGAAAAATATCCAGCCCATGTACTGGATACAATTAAAGTCCACACTTTCTTGTGAGGGAGATCAAGTTTATTCTCTGCGTACACAACCTCCAACAGATACTGACCTAACTGTTAAGACAGGGACAGCAAGAACAATCACTTGGAGTGTTCCATAGAGAATAGAACACAGCGGAGGAAAGGGAAGGGACCAAGGAGGAAGGGTGACAAAAGGAGCACCATGCATGAATAATAATGTGAGAACCATTACACAGCATAGCTTAAATCATAACACATCTCCTTTCTATAATGATTTACTGGGAAACATAAACTTTGTGCCAAACCGGAACAATGCATTGGCGAGATGAGGGAAAGAATTTAAATTGGATCCCAGCTGAGATCACAGGAGTCGCTTCAATAGATGTTCCTTTCACACTTGGGCCCATACACTTACAAATTCTATCCATGCTCCAAACCCTTCCATCCTCCAGTGTCACCACATTGGTATGAAAAATGCATATTATGAGAGGTTTAGAAAATGTGCTAAACCCTCCACTCCTAGAGTTAGCTGTTCTCGCCACAACCCACTCACCCACCAAAAACATCTAGTACCTAACTCCATGTTTGGTGTCATACCTTTTTTTTGTAAGCAGATTTGTGTCTTCTGATACACTCGCTCACACATCACAGTCCACCACTTGAGGATCTATACCACCCATCCGATTGGGAAACTTCTTGGTCACCGGAAGCTTACCTCTTAGCATTTGGAATGGTAAAACTCCAATGACGGAGTTAGGGGCAGTGTGATATGACCACAGAAACTTATTAACAGTAACCCTGGGCGAGACACTACGCTTCACCCACGTAGTGTACGTAGCGCCGCCTGCTTCGCAGTTTTTGAAGTAGGCGAAGCAGGCTAGAGCTACGCACACCCAGGGCGAAGCGTAGCTGCCTGCCGCCGCCACCCGCCTCCCGCCCGCCCTCCTTTTAAATCAAACCCCCGCATTTACAATAAATACAAAAGTAAAGAAACTTACCTGAAGCGCGGCGTCTCCGGGGATCCGTCTTCCATTTCCAACTTCTTCTGACAAATGCGCATGCGCGGACGCCCGCGCATGCGCATTTCTTGCGAGAAATGCGCATGCGCGGGCGTCCGCGCATGCCCATTTGTCAGAAGAAGTTGGAAATGGAAGAGGGAGCCGCGGAGACGCTGCGCTTCAGGTAAGTTTCTTTACTTTTGTATTTATTGCAAATGCGGGGGTTTGATTTAAAAGGAGGGCGGGCGGGAGGCGGGTGGCGCGTAGTGGGGCTACGCGAAGCACGTAGTGTGCGTAGATTTGGGCACACTACGTGCTGCTTCACGTAGCCCTACTACGCCCACTACGCCCACCCTTAATTAACAGCACAATCAACTGGGGCCCCAGAAACCTGAGCTGCTTGAATACATTCATTTAACATATGATTTACTCTTTCACCATTCCATTAGGTTTGGGGCAATAAAGCGCTGGTTTATAGTGAACGATTGAAAAATATTTAAAAAACTCTTTCATCTTATCAGAGGTGAACTGAACACCATTGTCTGTTACAATAGACCCTGGAATTCCTTCACTCATGAAAGCATCTGACAAAAAGTCAATCATGTCCTTAGAGGTGATGTGTTTGACTACCTTAACTACAATCCAATGTGAGAAGTAGTCTACAAGGACTATTAGGTACTTGCCTGACCACAACGTACCATTAATGGGTCTAATCCTAGTTTATCCCATGGTTTGGAAGGTACACACACAAACACACACACACAGGTGATAGAGGTGCTTTCCTTATATGTTTGCTCTTATCACTCAGACGAGCAAGTGATACATTCCTTCACCCTTGCCTCAACCAAGCTGTCCAAGCCAGGAAACCAGTAGGTAGCTAGAACCATTGATTTTAGGATACTACGGCCCAAATGTCCTTCATGGGCCAAATCTACAATTTTCTCCCACAGCCCTTCAGGCGGAACAATTTTACCACCTCCCACGACCATCTCATTACAAATGTGCAATTCGTGTCTTATATCCCGATACACACAGTCTTTTCCTGCAACCCACTAGGCTTTGGGGTGGCCATCCTTCAGTAATATTTTGTCTCACAAGTGGAAGAATAGCATTCTTGCTTAAGCATTCACTCCATTCTTCCTTAGAAATACCAGGACAGGTAACTAAGAAAATGGGTTTATCTACACCTACACTCGCCACATCCTCCTCATTATGTGATGGCAATCACGAGAAACAATCTGCAACAAGATTTCTCTCTCTTTGAATGAAATGAACCTTGAAATTATATCCCTCAAGACCTAAGAACCACTTGGAGATACGAGGAGTGGCATGTTCTCTCCCTTTTGTGGAAAAAATATACGTGAGAGGATTGTGGTCTGTTTTTAATGTGAACGGTAGACCCCGCAAACAAATCTGAAGTGCATGATGGCCCAATAGATCGCCAAAGCTTCCCCCCTCCACAGTAGAGTCATTAACCTCAGCACTCTTAAGTTATTTGGAAGCAAAGACTATTCTTTCCTGGACCCTCCACCACTTGTGATTAAGCTGCATCCAACCCTTTGATACTGGCATTGGTTTACAATAGGGTTTTGCGTGAGGTGTCAAAATTCCCCAGGGTAGGCACCTCAACTATGGCTCGTTTGATTTTTTCAAATGCTTCACCACATGCCTTATCCCAATCAAACCAGGCCCCTTTTAAACAGGTGTCTCAAAGGCTCAGTGTAGCTAGCAAAGTTCTTTACAAATTTGGCCATGTATTCCACCAGACCCATAAAAGATTAGATGGAGGAGGAAGTGCCTCCTTAACCGCCACCACCAGATCAAACGTTCGCTTAATTCCGTCCTTGAAAATTTGATGGCCCAAGTATTTTACAGACTCAACACAAAATTCACACTTATCTGACTTAATGGTTGAAACAGCATCCTTAATAATGTGTAAAACTTTCTTCAGAGTAACATTGTGGTCGAAAACAGAGTTACCATAAATCAATGCATCATCTTGGTAATATACAACATTGACTGTATCTTTTAATAACTGATTTTTCACCCTTTGAAATACGGCAGCTGCAGATGCCAAGCCAAACGGAATCCTGCAGAACCGTAACGCGCCAAAAGGTGTGATAAATATAGTCAAAGACTTGGATACCGAGTGGAGTTCGATTTGGTGATAAGTTGGTGAAAGGTGAATCGCACTGAACCAACTAGCATCTCGAAGCATACTGATCATATCGCCGATATTAGTAAAGAAACCTGTCAAACCAAATGCTATGGTTCAAATCTCTAAGGTCCACACATAAGGGTATACCTGTACCCCTATATTTCTGGGTAACAACAATGGGGGCCAACCAGAATGAGCTTTCAGTTGGTTCAATGATGCCCTGACTTATGAGGTTGTCTAAGTCTTTCTTAAAAGGTTCCCTCATTAAGTTGGGAATAGGGCGGGCCTTGTGCACAACTGGTACCCCATTTTCTTTAATATTCATTCTGTGTTGGAATTCTTTCAGTAGACCCAACCTCTCTGCAAACACCTCTGGGAACTCCTAAACAATTTTACATTGGCCCATACATTCCACAGCCAGCACAGGTTCACTGCTATTGGGATCCAATGTAATACCCAAGTCCCTTTGGTGTTTACACCCCTGTAAATTGGAGCCTTTCTCTGCCACATACACCACCCTTTGGCTACTTCTGCCTTTAAAATTGATGTGCATGTCAAGTATCCCTAGAAGTGAATGGAGTCCTTATTGTACCCCCCTGGTGTGATATCTGCAGTCATAAGAGAGAGACCCCCTTCCTTTAAATTTGTCAACAAAAAATACCATAGTTAATTAGGGTAAAGGGTAAACATGAGTTACTGTAGATAACCATCCCAACACCATCAAAAACAATTTCACAAGCGGGATAATCACTACCCGACTCCATCCCCACAGGCATGACCTGAAACAGAAATCTGTTAGCACTTAAATCCATCTCTTCCATCATATGTAATGCTTTGTGATCTACTCCTCCCAATCTGCACATTCATGCATAGTGGCCTCCTTTCTTGCATTTCCTACAAACAATTGACTTTGCAGGACAGAAAGGGCTATTGGCCAGGTGGCTGTAGCTACCAGAGCAGTACCACTTAAACCTTTCCTTCTCCTTGCCATTCTCTGCACTACCTCTGACCTGAATGAATGAATGAATGAATGAATGAATTTAAATTTATAAAAGCGCGAATTTAGCCCAAGGGCGTCAAGGCGCTAGATGCAAAACATCAGGGGATGGGAGAAAAGGAACATGCTCATACTGAAGGACCACGAAAGAGCCAGGTCTTTAGAGCCTTACAGAATGAAGGTCGCGAGGCCTCACTAGAGATGTTCAAAGAAAGAGAATTCCACAATTTGGGCGCCATGGTGGAAAAGGCTCTGCCGCCCCATTTAGCCTTCTTAAACCTATGCATAACAAGAAGGTTTTTGTCCGAGGACCGAAGAGATCTGGAGGAGGCATAGTGACAGACGGTCGACTTAATGCCCCCATGACCAGAATCATAAAAGGCTTCATGAGTCAGACATAGGATCTTAAAAATTTTCCTATCATTCATCGGGAGCCAGTGCAGAAGCTTAATCGAGGCTGTAACTGAGTGAAATCTAGGTAGATTCAAGACAAGTCTGGCCGCTGCGTTCTGCACCATCTGCAACCAATAGATGAAACCTTTATAAATGCCCAAATAAAGGGCATTACAATAATCCAATCTTGAGGTTACCAAGGCCACAACTGCCTGCTTACGTGCTTCAAAGGAAAGATAGTGAGAGATCTTTCTGAGAATCCTGGTGATACCAAAACATGAATGGGCATGAGTCTTTTTCACCACACTCACAGTCTCCGAAAGACTACTTTTTCTTTTCTCCCTAACACATTCTGCTGTGTGCTCAATTAACAGTCTTTAATGAACATTTTATAAATACATCCGCAGCCACCAGGTTCCCACCCCCACCCCACCCCCACCCCTATTCCAAGCAGGTTAAATCATTGACATATGGTGTAGATACAGATACAATTTGGATAGGCTTGATGAGTGGTCTCTGGGGTGGCACAATTGGTGCTGCAGCCCCAGAGGACCCTCCTTAGTCTCAATGTACTAGGTACTAGGGGTACCATTTACTAGAGACTTATAGGGGTTGCTGAAGTTGAGCCAATCATGGTACAGTTGTGGGAAAGAGAACTGGCACTGAGCACCTAGTTAGCTGGGGCCTACCTCACTTACAGTTTGAAATCACCTTGACTCCTTTGGGCAGTTGTTCTGCGCTTTATAAGTTGGTCGTTCATCCATTCAATTCACATCATGCATCAGGAAAAAGTTGGGGGCTAACCATGTCAAAAGAGGCCCTTTCCTATATGACCCCCTAAATGAAAGAGGATGAGACTAACATTTCCTTAGATAGTCTTCATCATCTAATTGGAATAACCTGGAAAGGCCATCTGCATTGGCATGGTCATTCCGAGGTCTGTATTCCACTGTCAATCAATCAATCAATCAATCAATCAATCAATCAATCAGGGGTTTATAAAGTGCGCTACTCACCCGTGAGGGTCTCAAGGTGCTGGGGGGGAGAGTAGCTCCGGATCAGTCAAAGAGCCAGGTCTTGAGGTCCTTCCTGAACGTGTGCAGGGTCGAGGAGTATCTGATGTTCAGAGGGAGCTCATTCCAGGTCTTGGCTGCGATGTTGGGGAAGGCTCTCCCGCCTGCTCTGTTTCTGCGGATGCAGGGCACCTCTGCCAGGGCGAGGTCAGGGGAGCGGAATTTCCTCTTTGGTACGTGGAAGGAGACTCTCTTGTTGAGGTATTTGGGTCCAATGTTGTTGAGGGATTTGTAGGCGTGGGTAAGGAGTTTAGATGTGACCCTCTTCTCGACTGGGAGCCAGTGGAGGTCTCGTAGGTGTTGGGTCATGTGTTTGTGACGTTGTGTCCCTAGGACGAGTCTGACTGCGGCGTTCTGAAAGGTTTGGAGTTTGTGTAGAAGAGATCTGTTGCTTCTGGCATATAGGGTGTTGCCGTAGTCCAGTCTGCTGGTTATGAGCGTGTGGGTGACGGTCCTTCTGCAATTAGGGGGGGTCCATTTGAAGGTCTTGCGGAGGAAGCGCAGGCAGTTGAAACTGGTGGAGGCAACTACATTGATCTGGCGGTTCATGGAGAGGGAGGAGTTGAGGATGATGCCGAGGTTTCGTGCGTGGTCTGTAGGGGTGGGTGAATTCCCGAGGGCAAAGGGCCTCCAGGTGTTGTCCCAGGTGGAGTTGCAGGGTCCGAGGATGAGGACCTCGGTTTTCTCTGAGTTGAGCTTCAAGCAGCTGTCTTTCATCCACTGTAATGTCCATTGTCTTTAGGGCTATGTAACAACTTGACAGTTTGGGGATTTCTCATTTCATCTGCATGAGTTATCTGAGAGGTCTGTGGTCAGTTTGGAAAAGGAAGTGAGAGCCAAACAGGTATGGTCTCAGCTTCTTTGGGGTCCAAACCACAGCAGAGGCTTCTCTTTCAATGGCACTCCAATGCTGTTCGCTGGGCAGAAGCCTCCAGCTAATAAAAAGCAACAGGTTGGTCATGACCATCATGATTGGTTTGGGATAGGACCACTACTTTCACATGTTCGGAGGCATCTATCTGCATTATGTACAGGTTAGTATAATCTGGAGCTTTCAAAATGGGTGCTGAGCATGATGCTTCCATCAGGGTGTGAAAAGCCTGTTGACAGCTCACTGTCCAGTTAAACTTTTGGGGCATTTTCTATGAGGCCATTTCTGTGAGGGGGTCACAATAGACCCATATCTCTGCACAAACCACCGTAGTACCAAGTCAAGTGAAGAGTGCCCTGACTTGAGTATGGGTGGTTGGAGCTTCCCAATCCAGAAGGGTCTGGACTTTTGGGTGGTAGTGGCTGAACCTGGCCCTCCTCTATCTGGCACTTTCTTGCCTTGATAGTGAGGCCTGCACTCTGCAGAACCTTCAGGACCTGCCCAAGGTGGATCAGGTGATCCTGTCAGGTTGGGCTAAAGATAGCAATAACATCGGGGCGTGGCTTGGCCGGCTGCAAGATGGCCGCACTCTAAGTGGGCTCTGCCGGCCAAGCTTAAAATCCGTCATCATCCTGCAGACGATGACACTTTTACTGCACACAGCCAGCAGTCCCTGAATTGGTTTTACCTGTGGCGCCGATCGCTTCCATTCCTTACTCCTTACTCCTGGCGATGAGTGAAAGTTGAGATATTCTGCCAGATTACAACGCCGGGCCTGCACCTCGAGGTCGGCCGGGCTCGGCCCTCCTCCCTCTGCTGTTCTGCCTGGTTTCCTGGAGCCCCACGCCACCTGAAAGACGCCAGAGGTCCCTCTGCTCATAGGGTTGGTGAGTGCCTCTGCCACTGCAGCCGTACGCAACGGGGCTGGAGGTCCATGAGCTGCCCGGCCCGGGCCTTCCGCAACTCTGACGCCACAGTTTTCCCACACCTGGCACTCTCTCAGCCTGATATTCACGCCCGGTGACGGGAGTGGCATACCCCCCACATCTCCCTATCGTGCTGGCCCCGGTCTGGCACGTACTCCCGGCCTTCTCCCCTGCTGAGGTGCGCGGGCGCCCTGGGTTACAGACCTCCAGTAGCCAAATGTGCCTGGGCCCCGCTGCCTCCGACACCGGGTGTCTGGTGACCACGCTGCTCCTGAGGGGTCCGGGCCCTGGGCCCCAGCTAAGTTCTGCTTCCAGCATTGGGCTGGATTTTCACAGCGGCCATGATCTGGCCCAGGTGTCCTGTTCTTGGTCGCTGGGATGTGGGGGGAGCCCTGTGCCTGCACGCAACCTCCGCTGCCTCTCTCTGGTGACCACCACATTTCTGCTCCACTGCTCTTGTTGCTCATGCCTGGTGCTGCTCCTGTTCTTCGGTTGAGCCTGGCACTGGGCTCCTATTGCATTCACACCCTGCCTTTGAGCCTGCCTCCCGCTACAGACTGGACCTTCGTCGGCCCGGGGTCCTGCCTTGCGCAATCTGGTTTTCGCCCCAGCATAGCATATGGTCTGCAGTCCTGCACCCAGTGAATATCTGTCCCAGTGGATTAGTTTTGCAACGCCACTCGTGCGCATTCTGGGTGTCCACCGTCTCTCCACTCCTCCGACTCCCTGACTGTGGCGGCTCCTGCGACATTTCCTGGACTCCCTGCACTCCTCTTCTGGTCTTCCGCCAGCACGGTCCCGCCGCCATTGGCCCTGTGGGGCGGGCCCTGCGCTGGTTCATTGTCCGACCTCACTGTGGCTACCTGTGGGCTTTCTTGAGACCCTCTTTGCTCTCGGATCTGCTGGTGTGCTGTTTATGAAACTCTCAGCTGTGCTACCGTCCTGGTGCACCCATTGCACGTCTTTTCAACGTCCCACTGCACCCATTGCTGGTGGAGGCCGACTGCGGCTGCCCCCCGGTGCTGGGGTCTTGATTATCTCTTCTGATAAGTCTGTGTCTGTGACAGGGTGGTGACCTGCCCGTTGTGCCCTTTGCCGCTGCTCATTTTGGCCACTTCTCCCTCCTGTCCCCTGGTGGTGTCTTCTGTCTGGGCTTGACCGCCATGGGGAGAACTGATCTTAAGCAGCCCAAAATCACCTTTGACCAGCGCAGATCGACTCGCCATGACGATGCGGGTTCGTACATTGGCGATCCCACGACCACCATGGACACACTTCCTGCCCAGGACGATGACCTGAAGGCGATAATGCTTGATGTTAAGTCCACTGTCACAGGAATCGCAGCCCAACTAGAACAACTCTCCGCCCGGCTGGACTCGGTCAAGGCCCGTGTTGATGCCCACGACAATCGCCTCCTTCACGTTGAGTCCAGGGTCTCGGATGTTGAGGACGCCACCACTCAGGACCGTCAGAAATTGTTGCAGATGGACAAAATATTAGACATCATCCAGAATATAAATGAGGACTTGGAGGCGCGTTTCCATCGGAGCAACCTCCGCATCACAGGTGTACCAGAATCCACCAAAATTTCCAGCATGGAAGACTTCGTGGAGCAGCTCATCAGGGAACTCTTCAGTGACGTTCTCTCCTCAGTCTTCATTGTAGAACATGCTCATCGCTCCCTTGGTCCATGCCCTGGTCCCGGATTACCCCCTCGCCCCATCATTGCAAAAATTCTACATTTCAGAGATCAAGATGCCATTCTCCGTGCTGCAAGCAACGGGCAAAATTAATCACCAAGGAAACTCGCTCTCATTTTACCCTGACTATACTCTCACTGTCCAGGCTGCCTGTCGGGAATTCCTTCCAGCAAAGAGGATCCTCCAAAAACATGATGTCTCATACTCACTGGCCTACCCGGCAAAGCTGAGAGTCCAACAGGGAGAAAAAAAACACTTGTATTTCCCGATCCCTTGGACGCACTTGCCTTTGCCAAGAAACTCTCAAAATCATCCCGCACATCACCATCTGGATCTCAGCTTGCTACAACCGACCACCTAAGTGACAATGACTGATATGTTGTGACTTTTTTGCTAACTATTACCTGAATGCCGTCTGATGTTCTTACAGCTTGGCTACCCTGCTTCACTGCGGGGAAGTACGCTGAGCCCTGCCATGCCTTCACGGGATAATTCCCTTTCCTAACGTTGTTTTCCTTCTTCCAAGTTGTGGGGTCCTGGGGTGTGTAGGGGTGGTGTCTCAGCCTGATTGGGGGGTTGGAGTGGGTGCGGGGGTGGTGGGCATTTTGGAAATGTTTTTTGGGTTGCAAGGGTGGGGTGGCTGGATTGGGGGGTGTTTTGGGGACTGTTCATGTCTGCACTCTGTTTGCTAATGCTCTGCCAGACACTGGGTTGCATATTGCATTGTGGGCGGGGGGTTGGGTCGGGTTGGGGTGGGGATTTGCTTGTTTTTGTTCTCATTTTACTGTGTTTTTTTATGCTTTTGTTTCCGCATCTTCCAAGTCTTATCTGTATGCATCACCTTATCAATAGGCCTTTTCAGGGCAGCACGTTATTTCCTCAGAGCTTTCCGCTCCCTGGGGTGTGCCCCCATGGTCTGGTTGTACACTACTGCAGATCGCCGGCTGTTTCAGTATGCACCTCACACGTCAGCCCATCTTATCCTACTGTCAGGCTATGCTTGCCCGAGCACATATAGTGGCACTCTCCGTTCTCTGGCCTCTTGCACTGCATTCTATTTTTATCAAGGTATACAACACCATGACTGATACCATATGTTGGACCTGGAACATCCGAGGGCTTAAAGATCACCATAAAGCCAGGCTTTTTCACTCCCACCTACACCAGCATAAGGTCGACATTTGCCTTCTGCAGGAAACCCACCTGTTGCCTGCAACCTCCACTAGACTTCAGTCGCGCTACTGGGATAAAACACACTCCTCCTTTTATTCCTCCTATTCTAGGGGAGTGTCCATTCTGATCAGAAGGGGCCTCCCTTGGCAGACTACCCAGGTACTCACTGACCCGGATGGACGGTATGTTATCGTGCACGGCACCCTTTTGTCCCAACCCACGACGGTTGCTGCAGTGTACAGCCCTAATTCGGATGATCCTGATTTTTTCACTCATATATGGCACCTTATTTCTTCCCTGGGACCGGCTGCCCTTCTCTTTGGGGGTGATTTTAATGTTTCACTTTCGGCAGTCTTGGGCTGTTCCGACTGCCACTCTTCCCACCCTCGCTCTACTGCTTTACTTCAGTCCATACTAACTGACAACTCGTTATATGATGCCTGGCTGCACTTTCGACCCGAGGCCCGTGAGGGTACTTGTGTCACAGGTGTTTGTGGCTGCTGGTCCCGTATCGATCTATGGGTTACCTCCCCTGATGTCGTCACCAAATCAACCCTTGTCTCCCTTCTGTGGCAGCTCTGCTCGATGCCACAAAGGCATTCGATACACTTGAGTGGCCATTTCTATTTTTTCTTCTACCGCGCCTTGGCTTCAGTAAAATTTTTATCTGTAAGATATCACTCCTCTATACCCGTCCCTCCGCACGCCTTCGGATTAATGGTCAGGTGTCGGGTCCCATTTCGATCGAGCGTGGCACTCAGCAGGACTGTCCGCTTTCCTCTATGCTCTTCGCAATTGCGATGGAGCCACTCGCTGCCATACTCCGGCAACACCATACTCAGAAGGGGATCGGCTTTTCAGCCCATTCTCTCCTGGTCTCCATGTATGCGGATGACATCACGTTGTATGTTTGCCACCCTCAAGATAACCTCAGCCCCCTTGTGCGTGAGATAATAAGATTTGGTGGATTGTCTGGCATACAGGTGAACTGGAGCAAGTCAATATTGTTCCCTCTCACAGATGCCACCAAGCCATTCACACAGGATTTCCCCTTTGTATGGGCTTCCAAACCCACCCGTTACCTAGGAATTTGGCTGAGCAGAGACTTAGATGACCTTTGGAGGGCCAATTTTGGATGCGCAGTGGACTGGCTCGAATCCAAAATACCCCTCTGGAACCGGCTCCCCCTGTCCCTGGCGGGTCGCATAGCCATTGCCAAAAAGGTGGTGCTCCCGAAATTCCTTTATCTTTTCTTGATCATTCCCATACCTCTAACTGCTCATTTTTTTCATAAAATTCGCTCTTTGAGCATTTCACTCATTTGGGCTGGCAAGCAGCCCAGGATTGCATATGATATCCTCACTCTCCCCATGTCGGTTGGCAGTATGTGCGCTCCTAATTTTAAACTTTATGCCTTAAGCGCCCAGGCCAGATTTTACACTTCTGGGTTCACCCCTCCAATTATCAGCTGCATGTTGATGTCGAAGCCGACCTTGCGACCCCTTGGCCGCTGAATACCGCTTTGTTTGCGCCAGCTAGCCGCCCATGGACGGAGGTGGACACTGTCAAGACCCTGCGCTGCGCTTGGTTGGGACTGTGCCATTTCTCCAACATTACTACGCTATCGGCTAATAACATACCGGTTGTCCGTCATCCTGCCTTCCCTCCTCTGCAACCAACTGGCATGTCTAAGCATGCCACCCACCTGTGACTGACAAAATTGGCGGATCTTTACCCCGGGAATACTCTTTTTCTCTTCCTGCTTCCTCTGGTCCGATGGACACTTTGCTTTTTTATCAGCTTCGGGCTATCCGTAGGGAGCTTCACCCAAAATTTCCCCAACCTCCACCCTCGATGCTTGCTCTTGACTTCATATATACATTCCCCACCCCCTGCAAGCTGGTAACAAAATGATATGCCCTCACGCTGGCGTCCACTTCGATTTCGACTGAGTGCGCACATGCGGCATGGGGTGCGTAATTAGGTGTGGACATTTCCCAAGCTGATTGGCTTTTTTGCTGTGACCAGACTAAGAAACTATCTCCCAATTATCATCTGCGTCTCATACATTTTAAATACCTGCATAGGTTATATCGCACCCCTGTTCAGCTACATAAACTGGGACTCATACCTAACGATAATCGTATGCGCTGCCCTGCCCCTACTGCTGACTTCACTCATCTTGCTTGGTTGTGCCCCAAGGTGTCGGACTTCTGGCTGGAGGTCTGTGCCGCCACCTCCGAGATTACCTCCACCCGGGATCTTCCTGACCCAACGCTGTGCCTGTTGGGCTTTGTCAACTTTTGTCCGGATGCCTCTCGCCGACTGACTGCAATGCTGCTCATCCTCGCGAGGCGTAGGGTGGCCATGTGCTGCGGTCGCAGACTGGCGCCCAGGTTTGCTCATTGGCTTGAAGATGCTTCGAGATGCCAGACCCTACTATTGGAGTTCTGGGACCTGATGCCTGCGAGGTCACGTCCACTTGACATATGGGGCCCCCTAGTGACATATCTCCGTTCACGACCACAATCGAGCAGAGCTGCCTCTCCCGCGCTCCCCACAGGCACTCCGCCCACGGCGGCCGCCGGTGTTGGATAGTAATTGCCTCCCTCCTAAACCACACTCCCCCCCTTGCCGGCCTGTCCCCTCCCCCGCAAGGTTATCACCGCCTCCTATGGCTTTCTGTTATTTATGGTACTTCTGCCGCGCTGTACAGGACAATACTATTGTTGGACGGGAATCTCCATATGTTTATTGTATTTTGAGGATTGCCTGATGTGTAAGATGCTCTGATTTGATGCAACAGTGTATTGTGACCATGCTGACGTAGTCAATAAAGGTTTTGAAAAATTAAAAGATACAACACCTCTGGAAGGTGGCAGAGGTATTCTTCAAACCAAAAGGCATCGTAGTAAACTGGAAATGCCCATCTGGGGTTGAGATGCTGACTTCTCTTTTGCTCCAGGGTTCAGACCTATCTGCCAGTACCCTTAAATGAGATCAAAAGTACTTACATATTTGTCTGCCCCCGACATGTCAGAAAATTCTTCAGCCCTATGAATGGATGTGCATCCATTTTTGTGACTGCATTGAGGCCCTAATAGTCCAAACAAAACCTTGTTTCTTTCTTTCCACTCTGGGGTTGAGGCTTGGGGACTAATACAACTGGGCTCGGCCAGGGGCTCTTATCATGTCCTTTAGGCTATTTCTGTCATGTATGCCCCCTTTTTACATACATTGTCCTATCCACATGACAATAACGGTTCTAAACAGGTGACCTATGACCTAGTAGCTTGCTTGTGTCTCTTCGATACCAGGCTCTTAGAATTTGATCATAATGTCTATACCTGGCGCAGATAAACATGTCCTCAGGCACTGCATAATTATTCTGTATACGGTCACCACTTTTTTCATCCTTGGCCAACAAGCCCGCTGTGCATGATTGCATTGTTTTAGGAAAACATTTATGATTGTTTTCAAAACATATTGATTCTAGAAGAAATCCTGGAGTGAGTACTCTAGTATATAAGACCCTTATTTCCCCTGCAAATTAGAGGAGAATTCCTTCCACACTGACATAGGGTCCTGTATTCTGAATCTTCGACACACAACGGTCTGACATACCTTTCGGGGTGTCATCCTCGGAGCAGAGATGAGATCCTTCACTTTCTACCATCAGGCGAGTGGGTTGGTTTTTCCCTAGGGGATTCTTGCTATATACATATATACCTACACACATATATATGCTACACCTACATATCTAGGCTAGGTACACTCAGGCCAATTACATAGGGTACGCCTTATAGGAGTATGCAAGTTCTATTGTCTTATCTGAACTGTATATGTTCATCTTCCTAGCGCTATCGTAGAAATGTATCTACTGTTTACTATATTAGTATTTGCAATTTCTTCAGTATGCTTCTGTCTTCTGATTGTCGCAGCAAATATGTTTTACACAAGATTGATGCTGGATCAATGAATACTTATTGAAACGTCTTAATCGCCATCCTGTGTATTTTCTGAGAATAAGGATGCACGAGTGACTGAGCGAAAAGTACTGTACTGTTTTCCGTGATCCCTCAGGAATAAGGGTTGTCATTTTCAGTGGTTGCCAGAAACTACCTACACCACTGTAATATACAGGGGGGTGGTAGTGGCACAGTAGAGCTTGCTGGTCTAATGGCTGACGCATCCTGTAGGGGTGTCCGGAATCGGTATGGACACCAAGCCCTCATTTTGGGTCATCCAAAACGCTCAGGTACTGGGGATTCCGAGGAACTACATGACATGGCGCCAAACGTTGGTTTGGTTCTTACATTAACAGTTAAAATCTGAGTAGTTTAGTTGTGCTTTTTCAGAAAGCCCTACTCACACTTTTCAGAGCCGTCTAAAGTGGGAAGGGAGAGTCGCCTCAGCTGAGCAGATATACCCTATGTATTGGCTGAAGGTTTAAACAAGCTTGTAAGGATCAAAGGTTCCCACATTGTGCAAAACCCCTATTTACTAAAAACTTTTATTCTTCTCCTTTTGAGAATGCCTGACAATGCGAGTGGGGGTTCGGGCTTAGGGGAAGACATTTGCAAAAGCTCTCACCATAGCAAAAAACTGCAGACATGCAGTAACTATACAATTGTTAGAACATGGGGTACCCGCAATCGGTGGCTGTGTTACCTTCATGATTGAGGCACCACGGTGTGTGCCTCAATCATGAAGGCCCTAGCAGTTAATTTTAAACTATAGAAATATAGACCCATCAAAAAATACAACTGTCTAAAGGCAATTGTTTGGATTTATTCATATGGTCATTTCTTGAGTGTTACGAGCAAAAGCAAAGTCGTAGATCCCACCACTGCCACTAATGTAGGAAGCTGGATCTCTGTATAGTGTACTGAAACAAAGTACACAGTGACGAGAGTCCAGTGAGTCCCCTATTGGTTTACAGATGCAAACATAGATAATACTAACACACTATTTGTGATCGTCTGGCAGAGCAGTTAGGCTTATCAGAGGGTCGTGCTAAGCCATTGTTGTACTCACAGATGCAATAAATGAGGCACACACTCAAGAATAAATCTGAGATCAATTTTCAAAAACAACATCGATTTGTATAGACGTTTTCAGACCAAAAACGTTGTTCTACAGTAAGAACTTTTAAATTCATACATTTGTATAGTTCATTTCTCCCCTGGTCTCCCCAAAATAACACGGATTTATCCCTGGCAGGGGGACTGTAAGTCATAATAAAAGAATTGTGACTCTGTTCGACATTGCTCAGGTCGAATCTAGAGACTTAGGACTGATTTTACTCGACGCCGAGAAGGCGTTCGATCGTGTTGCCTGAGACTTGCTTTGGGGGGTTATGCAGTGGATGTGATTTGGTCAGGTTTTTTTTCAGGCTATACGGGTATTATATCGATCACCCATGGCCAGGATCTGCTCTATGGGTCTTGCATCGGATCCTATAAAGATTTCCAGAGGCTCACGGCAGGGGTGCCCTTGTTCCCCCCTGCTGTTTGTCCTATACATCAACCCTTTTTCAACAATGCTGGAGAGAAGCACCCAGATCAAACCTTTTCGTGTTCAGGAAGGTCATTTCCGTATCCTTGCATATGCCGACGATACAGCCATCGTAACATCGGATCCTGTCATGGCTATATCCAAAGTTGAACGTCTAACTTATGAGTTTGGCACAGTCTCTGGTTAAAAGATTAACATATCCAAAACCCAGATCTTGTGTACGAACCATATCATGGCTAATGACTCTAGAGTGATCAAGGAGGTCACGTATTTGGGAATAAGGATTCAAGAGTGTTTGAAAGAACTGGTCGAGATCAACTGTGGGGATATCATTGGCAATGTAAAGCAATCATTAGAAAGATGGGACTGTCTATACCTGTCATTGGTCGGTAGAGCCAACATTCTTAAAATGAATATACTTCCCATGGTTTTGTATTTTTTTAGATCAGTACCTTTGGAGGTATCCCGTGGTTAATTACAACATCTGCACGCACCTTGTGCTAAATTCTTGTGTGCTTCGGGTAAACCACGTAGGGCATCGCGATTTATGACTCTTCCAAGAGACAGGGGTGGGTGGTCGGTTCCTGACTTCACACTGTATTATTATGCGTGCCTTTCATCAAATATGTGGATAATATTGACAGGAGAAGATGTCAGTAACCCTGCTGAGGCTCCCTCAATTTACCAGATGGTGTTAGGAACCGAGGTTAAGAATTGCTTGTTCAAGAAATTAGATGGGAACTTTTACAAAAAAACACGCATTAAAATCTTTGGGGCAGTTTTTAAGGTTTGGAGCACGGTACGAAAAATTTTACAAATTCAGGTATTCACCTTTTATACACCTACCACAGCCATAGGAATATTGCTGTCGATATTTCAAGACCACATGGCAACTAGCTGGAGATGTAAGGGTATCACTCAAACCGGGAATTTCTACGAGGCGGGGGGGCTTATATTCGTCTTTCATAGACCTTGCAGACAAATTTCTTCTTCCTAAGAATCAGTTTTTTAAATTCTTACAGATTCGTGATTTCCTGCGCAAACAGCCTACTTTGATAACATCTCATAATTTAGGGGTCGATTCCGATCCGGGTCGGACAGCTCTCTGAGAGCTTTACCTTGCCTTACCTTGCGACCGACTCGTACCCAGAGCCAGTCCGTCCAGGCAATGAAGTACGAGACGCATAACTGACACAAATCCGACCGACACGTAGGCTGTGATTCAAGCTTCATTATCCGTCCGAGCCGTACCTCTGAACGCCAAACTGAGACGCCCGGAAGCAGTATCCACAGCAGTTTCCGGCTGGACAAGTACGATGCGCAAATCATACGTGCCGGACGGACCGCCACGTACAGCACATCACAGCATCTGGAAAAGAAGCATATCAGGTACGATTCGCGCCAGAACACAATCCATGGCTACGAGACGGACCAGCTAGCAACGGGTACGAGACGGAGCAACAAGCAGTGTGTACGAGACAAACACATCATGAACCCCATTGCGCAGGTCATACCAGTACTGTACATCTATGACCGGATCAGGAACAGACGCGGATGGTGCAGATGGTAAGTAAGTCAGACACCCACCACACAAGCAAACGACACATACCCGCCAAATGTCACACACACCCAGGGGATCCATATCCTGGCCACTAGCAACAGGCCACCACAGGGGTTGCATGGTCAGCACCACTACCAAACCCACTCATAGGGGACCTGTTGCCCATCACTCCAGCCACTCCCACCCATAGGGGACCTGTTGCCCATCACTACTGCAACCCCCACTCATAGGGGACCTGTTGCCCATCACTCCTGCCACCCCCACCCATAGTGGACCTGTTGCCCATCACTACTGCCACCCCCAACCATAGGGCTTATGTTGCCCATCATTCCTGACACCCCCACCCATAGGGGACCTGTTGCCCATCACTACTGCCACCCCCACCCATAGGATGAGTGATGCGCCACACATCCATCATACACCAACATTACGTATGTCAGCAAAATACATCCCCCTAACATCATGACAACAGTGTGTAGTCTGTGACAAATGCCCACAACAGTGATTATGACTTTGAACATACAATGTAACTACCATCACATGTGTGACAAAAAACTGAGTGTGGCCTACACAAGGCAAGCATCACTATAGCACTGTGTCAATGTAAAACTAACACCCCCTCACTGTGTAGAACAAAAGTTAAGTCTGTGGTTCCAAACTGCAGCAAATGTTGAGCATTGTGGTGATGGGGTCCAAAACTCCCCTCATCACAGTGACCAAAAGGTAAGTGTCATCATGGTCAAAGCTGCAAATGCCAAACAGCATGTATGATTCCTGGTCCCAACACATGAAACACTTTTGGGGCAAAGTAGTGGTTGTGTCCCATACCCACAGAGATGTGGTGAGGCTAACAGTGCTGTGAAACCCCAACATACTCTCGGCCATGTGCAGACAAGCACCACCCATGGGGGCTGACAATGCATACAGTGTACAATGACACAAAAGTAGAAGTGACCATCACAAAGCATACACACATCTCCAAAATAGGGACCTAACAACCAGGATGAATGTGCAGAATGATGTGATATGACTCACAGGGACAGCAGGGTAAATCACAAAAACAACATCCAGACAATGGCCCACAACAGTAATACCAATGCACTGGTGCAGATGCACAAACACAAACAGGCAACCTCACACTGCACATCTGACACAACATGTGTGTGTCTCAGTATCCCCAGGCAACTACACAACACATGAAGGGGGCTGAACCACAGTGACACAGATGTGGACACAGTGCCATACAAAAGTAACCCATCAATGGGCCCCCCTTAGTGGGCAATCAGGAATGAGAGATGAGAGGGAGCACACCAGACACATGTGACACAAGCTGGAATGAACAGCAACTAACACAGCAAGAGACTGACACACAACAGCACTACCCCCAGGGACCAGACATTGGGGTGACACAAGCATGCATGATACGTCCACTGTGATGACAAAGGTAGATTTCGTACAAACTGTGGAACCCAGACATGTGTCCTGTGCCGCAAACGTACATCACACCTACATAAACACAAATCACTCAGCATGGCCCATCATCCATGGACAAACAGGAGCTAGGGGCCCATCCATGCAAACATTTACATCAGTCCACCCTCAACACCACACGCCCTGAACTGCACCAATGTGCATCTGTGAAGCCCACATGGACAGGTGACATTGCACATGCACCCATGACAAACACAGTAATGTTGGGAGGAACTAAGGTGCACAGACTCATTACACTAGGACAGTCTACAACCCTGGTGAATGACAGACATAGTGCACAGTATGTGGTACACGGCCATGGCGTCAAAGCTCCCGTAGCCTTCAGAATACCTGCCACAGTCCCAGGACAATGCAGAAGCCAAAGAGAACCACAAGACACATGCTGACACCTGCCAACATTGCATCCCTGAACCTGACAAGTGGGAACAGTCATACACACATACACATGTCTTAATCACTGAAAGGTACCACCTAGGGACACGTACATTATATTGCGAACAAAGAAGTACCATGGGGACCCCTGACTGTGTCCCATCTGCATCTGACCACATCATCACCACTCAGAACTGACTAATCCCAATGATGAAACACCAATTAACAGTAGTGTGTCATGCACCCACACATCTGGTAGCCCATAGCAAAGATGTGGGATGAACACAGTACAACTCAGCAAGCATCAACAACAGGAACATATCAAGGGAACACTGCCTGTGTATAAAAAGGGATGTGGACACACACACACATGCTCACACAACACACACCATGGGCCCAGGCAATGTCACGGAACAACACACTTACTTGAGGGGACTCAACTCATGAGGAAGCTCCGCTGTGCCAAACATAGTTCCAGCAGGTCTCAGTCATGTCAGCAGAACACTTGGTCAGTCAGCCATCAGTTACCATACATAGAAAGCTCTGGTCACAACAGCCTGGGTACAGGAGTGTCCCTTAAGTCATCTACACATACTCAATACATATGTCTAGCAAGTTGCACAGAGGACCCAGTTGCTCCTACACCAATGATGCCCACACCTATATGTCCAGTGGAGATGCGCCCACAGTCAGGGAAATAGACAAATTGGAGAATGTGAAGCACATCATTTGTGCATGTGTGAAAACCACAGATGTGACCATGCAAATGAAATGTGTACAAAGATGTTCACAAATTGTTAATCTGATTCATGACACACCCAGTTAGCTGAAAAGGAAGACATGGATACCGACCAGAATATGATACATATCTCATGGACCACATGGAGTACCTCACATCAACACCTCAGTATTTAACATTGGAAATCCAGCATTACAACTGCAAGGTCATGCTAAACATTATCAACATAATGTACAGCTAAATCAAATTCACAAAGGATAAAGAAAAATACTTTATTCAGCAATTTTGAAATGCAAAGTCCATATCCAAATGCCAAAAAGTTAACTTGAGTGACAACTGTCACACGTTGCTTGCCTGCACTGGTAAGGACAGGGGACATCCCCTCGGAGGGGCATACATGGGGACAGGCCAGGCACCGCAGGGACAGGATCATGGCTCAGCAGAAGGAAGCAGTGAAGGGGTGGTGGATGCACAAGAGTCACTGGGAACTGCAGTGGAGCTGACTGAAGTAGTGGGTGCAGTCACAACTACTGTGGGGCACAAGTCAGATGGGGTGGGTGCCGGCACAACTGCAGTGGGCAGGTCAGATGGAGTGGACTGGGTCCCCACTGCAGTGCCCCAGTCAGACGGGGTGGTCGTGGACTCCACTGCAGTGCCTAACTCAGTGGGAGCAGAATGGGGTTCAGGTGAGGTCGGCAGGACAGAGGGGGGACACGGTCCCCACATCAGTGGCACAAACTGTCTGACCGGGGATGGTGGGGTGGAAGAGCAAGTGGTAGGGGGGGAGGGCCTGAGCATTTTGGGGATGTGTATCTATGGGTGGGTAAACCTGGGGCAGGGTGTGGCAGGGGAACCTGTGGTGTGGTGGTCTGGGGGATACAGGACGGAGACTTTGTCGTGGAGCTGCGGGGTGGGGTCTTGCTCTTCTGGCTCCGGGGGGACTTGCGGGTTGGGCCCTCAATCTGACTACGCCTGGGGGAGGGTGTCCGGGTGTGAGGGGCACTCCCCTCTGTGTGTGGGGACTTCCTTCTCCCCTTGTAAGCTGGATCTGCTGGGCCGGTGGGGAAGAGGCCAAGGTCACAGAGAAAGAGCTTCTGGGGAGATGGGGTTGCAGGTGAGGTACGTGAAGTGGGTTGGGAGGGAAAGGTATCGGAGGACTGCGGAGTGGTTGTGGATGCCTGTGTGTGTGTGTTTGCAAACCATCCCCTGTGAGTGTGGTGTCAGTCCCCTCAGATTGCTTGTCTGCACGTCTAGCCCTTGCTTTGGGTGTTGGTGTGCTGCCCGTGTCTTTGGGTTTGGGTGAATGTGCTGGGGTGTGTGTGCTTGGGACAAGTAGGGTGCTAGGAATCGTGGATGGGGCAGGGGTAGGAGGGGTGAGGGGCTGTTGGAGGAGGGACACTGCTGCCGTCAGGGAGGAGGCCATGGACTGATTGGTCCTCTGTAGGGCAGACTTGCCCGATTAAATGCCCTCAACAGACTGGTGTGTGCATGGAGGACACTCAGCATTGATGTCTGCCCTACATGGATCTGTCGAAGCAAGTCCACAGACTCCACACTCAGGGCAGCAGGGGACACAGGGGCAGGGGGTGCGGGGCCTGGCACAAAGGAGACATGCTCCCGAACACAGGAGCCTCCACGGACCTCTGGAATGGAAGCCGATGGGAGGGTGGTGATGGTGGTGGTGGTGGTGGTGGTGGTGGTGGTGGCGGTGGCGGGGACAGCCTTACTAGCTGGGGTTTGGTGGCTGCTGACACCCGCCTCCACAAGGGAGTCATCCGCCGAGCTGCTGCGGCCCTCAGCTGGGGTGGATGGTACTGAGTACTCCTCAGTGTGGCTCCACTCGCCCTCCGTGCCACTGGGTCCCTCCGACTCTTTGCCTTCTGTCCCAGTCAGGCTCTGTGGCTCCTCCTGGTCCATGGAGCTGTCCCCTCCTGTGGCTGTGGATGTATCTGGATCGAATTAGGAAAAAAATAACAACATCAGTCACCTGCACTGACTGCACACACCACAGTGAGTACAGCTGATCACATGGCAAGCCCTGGCATCATCAGCTGAACACTGCTCAAAGTGCTCACACAGTTTTGAATAAGCCAATTGTCAGTCTCACCATCATCCATGACACTCCTATCCCTCCTGGACTTGCACACATATGTCTGTTGCATGTTGGATGCTAATACCCCAATGTGCAGACATGCACCACCTATACATTTTTTGAACATGCAAGTGGACATGTAGGAGTATGTTACTATACACACATCACATCTCTTGTCACTGACTCTGTACAGGTGTCAGGATGAAGGGATGGCCAGAGTCTCATTTCACATGCTTGTGATGCATACCAGCAACACACTATGATGTTCTCATGTCCTGATAGTCAATGCCACAATGGGGTGCATGGAGCACATCTGAGCCCAATGCAGGATCACTCATAGCAAGTTAAATGCCATGGCACTGGCATGCCTGGAAAGTCAGTCATCACTGTCTCCTGTCACCGATGCAGGGCATCCAGACAACAACAGTATGCACTGTGTCACAATCATAGGTCATGGGTAAAGCAAACTCTGCAGCTGACAAGTGCACTTGTCCATCCCCTGCAAATGACATATCCTGGACCCAGATGACCCCAAATCATTCAAAACAGACATATGAGTCTCTGAGGAACACAACTCCCTGTAGATGAGCACATCACAGTGTGATGTGCATGAAACACAGATGCATGAAGTTCACAGTTGCATACTCCATTGTGCACTGTCACTTGTGTACTCACCAGGCTCTGGTATGTCTGCTAGACCATGGACACTCTCTGGTGGTAGGATGTCCCGCACCTTCTCCTCCCAGGACCTGAAGTATACTGGTTTGGCAGGAGGGCCACCGCCAGTGCGCTGACTCAAGGCATGATCTTTCTCAATGAGTTTCTTGACCTTCCTGCGTACGTCATACCACCTGGCCAGGCCTTATCTTTGTGAGTGACTGGTACCACGTGTGAAATGTGTTTTAGCATGGAAGGTGTGTGTATGGCCAGCATCGGTGTTATTTGTTTTCAAGTCAGGACCTCCTTCTCCCCCACGCCAGTTATCCCATCATGAAGCGTGCCACCATTGCAGTGGGTGCAGGTTAACTTTCAGGATGTCAGTCAGTGCAGTCCTGGTGTTTGTTGGTGCCCAGTTCCCAGCATGGCCTTGTGCTCCCCACAACAGAGCCCAGTGTAAGACATCTTGTCAGTCCATTCCCACTCCCTGTGAGGCGAACATGGTTCAGTGTGAGTTTGCTGGGCCATGTGGTTGGGTGGGGAATGTCTGTGACTGCAACTCCCATCATGCTTTTGGCTACACCCCCCTTCCCAGCATGCCCATACTTCCTTCCTTTTGACTCTGCTTCCCTGTGAGGGAGTGTGACAGCAATGGCTAGATGGCTGACTGTGAAGTCCTGGTGTTTGTTTGGCTACACGTCCAAAGAGAGCCCCTGTGCTTCACACAGCAGCACCCAGTGCGGTGTATCTTTGGGTGATATTTCACTACAGTGTGAGTCAAGGCATTCTACCTGGTGAGTTGTGTGGAGTTTGTGTTGAGTTGTGTGTGTGTCTCCACATGCTGGTAAGTATGGTCAGAGCTGTCAGTCCTCCTTCCCACCCGGCCAGACATCCCACCATGAAATGTGCTTCCATTGGAGGGTGCGCAAGTTATCTTTCAGGATGTCAGGAAGTGGTGTCCTGCTTCTGATTTGCGGACAACCCCTACCAGGGCCTTGTGCTCCCCACAGCAGTGTCAGCCATCTTGTCAGTCATTTTCCACTCCCTGTGATGTGGGCATGGTTCATTGAGGTCTTGATGGGCCAATTGGGAGGGGGAGCATTATCTGTGACTACAAACCCCATCATGCTTTTGGATACACTCACTTCACCTGCATATCCACTATTCCTTCCTGTCAGTCAGCTGCACTGTGAGGTAGTATGTTTGTGGTGGCAAACTGTTTGACGGTGTTTATTTAGCTTTGTGCCACTGCCTTGCTCTATTTGTTGGTAGGTTTGTACATGTCATGACACAGTTACAAGTCACTATGAGATGGCAGGTATTGTGTTTGGCTGACTGGCATACACATCTTGGGATGATTATCTTTTGGTTACTGTGGCTTTGCTAATGGTGCATGGTTTCACTGTCCCCTTGCCTCACAATATTGAGTATGTTTGTTGTGTACTCATCAGGCTCTGGTATGTCTGCTAGACCATGGATGCTCTCTGGTGGTAGGATGTCCCATACCTTCTCCTCCCAGGACCTGAAGTATACTGGTTTGACAAGAGGGCCATCGCCAGTGCGCTGAATCAAGGCGTGATCTTTCTCGATGAGTTTCTTGACCCTCTTGCGCACGTCATACCACCTGTTCTGGATATCGTCCTTTGTGTGCAACGTTGGTGCTTGTGCGTTCACCTTGTCCACAATCCTCGCCCACATCTTTGTTTTCTGTGACATGGGGGTCCTTTGGACCAATGTACTAAACACATGTGGCTCTACTCTGATGAGCTCGTCTACCAGCACTTCAAACTCACTATCTGTGAACTTTGGATTCTTCTTTGGGGGCATGGTGATGGGTGGTGGTGGTGAGTGATGTGTGTGTGAGGTTGCAAGTGAGGGTGGGTGAGTGTCAGTTTTGCTAGGTGTATGTGTGAGTGCTTTTGGTGAGGTGCTAATGGTGTGTAAGTTGAATGGGGGAGTAAAGGCGGCTAGTGATATGAAAAAGGGTGGTTTACCTCCATCTGATAATGGTCCTAAGTTAAGAAACATCATGGCTCATGCCCAGGAAGCTTCGTCCAACCTCACTAGTCTGAATCTTCCACCAGCCGCGGTTCCTTACACCCTAGTCTTGACGAATGTTCCCTCGTCCTATGGGGGCGATAAGGAATCCTGGGTCTCCTTGAGGAATAGAACTATTCACTGTTTAGGTGATAAAATAGGATTGACAAGGGAGATGTTTGTAGCGTTTAAAATGGTGAGACGCGTTCCGTGGGTGGCCCCCATAGAAAAACTTTTAAAGGGGATTGTGTTGTTTTGTCCCTAGGATCACCTGCATTAGTTCAAGAAATATTAAATCGAGCAGGTGCAAATGAACTTACGGCTGAAGGCATAAATGTTTTTCCCCTGGGGTATTTCTATCGGCCGAGAATGTTGGCGAGAAACACTGGTTTTCATAGGAGCCCCCACCCGAATAACAACTGGAGTTACAATTTAGAAGTAACAAATAGGCATGGGCCTCTACATTCACTGGAGGAGGTCGATTGACTCCAGGATAGTGATGGACATCAAGCTATTGTAGTTGACTGAGCTTCCATAATTTCTGGGATGGGAAATTCTTTAGGATCGTTGGAAGAATTAGCTGTTAACATCTATACTGATAATTGTGGGGGAGGGGAAATTGTGGCTTTGTCCCCAACACTTTGTAATTATGTTAATCACGATGCCTGCAAGGGCTTACCAAGAATGGAACTACCCCCTCCAACTGAAATTGAAAATGAAGCTTTTAATGTAGTGTTAAGAGAGGTAGTACCCATTGTCGCACCTATGGCTGTAACCGTCTAACGTTCTCCTGTTGCAGAAACACAGTTAGGGATGAGCTTAAGACAGGCAGAGTGGAAACAGGCATTAAATCCACAAACAGATTCAGCTCAAGGGATGGTGAAAGTAATTTCCTGGAATATTTCTGGGCTCCTATCCAAGGTTAGTAACCAGATATGGGTAGATTTTATAAGGAACTTCGACATTCTTTGCCAACAGGAAACGTGGCTGTTGAATGAACTACATATAGATGGCTTTAAGACCTTCCATTTACCAGCACTGCGGTCAGCTCATGGCAGGAATAAAGGGGGGATTTGCGTCTATATTTCAAATATGTTAAGGGTCATTAAGATTACAACTTTTAAGTCATCTACCTATTACCAAATTGTCAATATTTATTTCTCTAAACAAATTGTGGTATTGGTTATTAGTTTCTACAATAATATAGGCAAGGGAAATTTTATTAATGTCCTAAAAAATCTTAATGACGACATGTGTAATCTATCTGTACCTATAGGGAAGGACTTAATTACAATCTGGGGAGGGGACTTTAATACTGGTATTTGTTCCCAGGCGCATTGTGGGTTATGGGACAATGATGTAGATTATAACACCTATACACCCCACTTTGTTCATTCTGATAGGGGTGAAAGTTATACTGAGGTAATGGCCGCTAATGACCTTGGTTTTGTCAATAAGCTTTGTTCCCCCCCAACAGAGTTCGGTCCCATGTTTATTGGCAGAGGCCTTAGCTCTACAATAGATTTCCTCATTATTTCAAATCGTTATGCGACTTGAATCAATGAATTTATTATTCACCCTAATGGGTTGAGTGATCACCTCCCGCTGAGCATTAAGATCACGCTCCCTATTAAGAGCACTGCTTCGGGGGTTGAAAGTTTGATATGGATACAAGATAGTGTAGTGGATCACCAAAACGGATACTCTTTGAGATGGGGTGGAAAAGATCCCGAGGTCCTGAATATAAAGATTATGTCCAAGGCTAGAGACCACATTTTAGAGTGCCTATACGAAAGGATCGCGTATAAGGATATACTGACCGCGTATTCGCAGATTTTATTGGTGATACAAGAAACGCTGAGTTGTCCCCATAAGGCGTTACCCAATAATAAGAACGGCTGGTTTGATACAGCATGTACCAAGGCTCATTCTGCACTAAAGGCTGCTTTAATTAAAACAGACAGGGATTATGAGGAAATCAGGGGGTATAGGAAGGCATATAATTGTGCCAGGAACAAAAGAAAGAAGGAAATTAAAGATCAGGCTTGGCAGAATCTCTACGAAGCCTCTCTTCGCAGAGATTGCTCCTATTTTTGGCAGGCAGTAAAGGCACCGTTCTTTGCTAACAATGAGGGAGCAAGAGTAGAGGTTGCAATTAGTGAGAACTCCTGGGTAGACTGTTTCTCCCAGGTTTATGGTAAAGAGGGTAAAAACGCTATAATTTCACAAGACCCATTAACATCGGATATTGTTACCCCCTCTCTCCCGATTGATTTTCACTTCACTCATGGTGAAGTTTTGATGGCCATAAATGAGAGTAATGGTAGAAAGGCCCAAACTGAAGTTTGGTCTCCATTGCTAACCCGAGTGCTTGCAGCCTGTTGTGCCGAGGGCTTTTTAAAAATGTGGTCGGAGTCCGTTATTATACCAATTTTTAAAAAGGGGGATAGGGAAAACCCCTCTTGTTACTGGCCTATATCCCTCCTAGACTCATTTATGAAAGTTGCTGGAAGGGTCATTCTTAATAGACTCCCTCCTGAATTTCAGGAAAATGCTAAAAACCCATCTCTTTCCCATTCTCACTTAGAATCTGTCACTTACGTTCCCTCCTCATCTGTTCTGTTTATCAGCGCCAGGAAGCTTCGGTGTCAGTGCGCTTTATAAATTACATTTAACATAACATAACATAACTCCAACAGTGGGCCGAGGACAATAATATCTTAAGTCCAGTCCAATATGGATTTAGGGAGGGTAGGGGAACCATTGAACAAGTTTTACATTTTTCTATATTACTGGGGAGATATACTCATGCAAAAGAGGGGAAATTCTTAGTGGTATTTGTTGATCTTACCGCAGCTTTCAATTGTGTTATCCATAGCAGGATATGGCAAATTTTGGAGGGCCTGAAGTTCGAGTCCTCCCTGGTGTTATTTTTGAGGCAATTATACGCAGGAGCCAAAGCCAGGGTGAGGTACGGCCTAAAGGGAGAATGTACCAAGCCGTTCCACGTGGAAAGGGGTGTTAGACAAGGTTGTGTACTGGCCCCGTTCCTCTTCTCATTATATGCTAATGCCTTGGAAGAGGAACTGGTGGCTAAGGCGAGAGATTCTCCATAGGTTAATAACAAACAGATTGTCTCCCTTCTCTACCCGGACAACGCGGTCTTGATGTCAAGAACACAACTTGGCTTACAAAGGGCCCTTACCACCTACATTGACTTTATGGATAACAGGGGTTTGAAAATTAATGCTAAGAAGACCTTTGTAATGTCTTGTGGTAAGGGAAGGAATAAACAGTGTAGCCTAATAGTAGAAAGTGGTAAAATTGAATCTACTAAAAAGAAATCTTATTTAGGTATCCTGTTAGAGGATACAGGATCTTGGAGATCTGCAATTAAGAATCGGACCCTCCTTTTTAAGAGAGCAAGTGCGGCTGTGATACTTTTCGAGAAAAAAATTGGTAAAAGACCCCCAGAGATCCTATTAAAAATGTATCAAGCTAAATGTTTAAGTTTAGCTACGTATGGGGCGGGAATCTGGGGGTTTTATGATGTTCCCTCTATTCAGGTAATAGAAAACGCTTTTTTAAGATTTATATTAGCTGTCCCTCAAAGTTTGTCGTTTTTTAACTGTCATAGCGAACTGGGGATATCCCATATTGCCGATGTGATTAAAATGCAGCCCATGTTACTTTGGCACAGAGTCTGGACGTCCCCCTATTTAGTGTTAAATAGAGACATTATAAAAGACTCCTTGGTATTAGAACAATCTGGAAAGATTCCCTGATTGAATTATATAAGAAAGTTGTCTAATGATCTAGGGTGATAAGACTTTTATACTAACCAGGATTCAATGTGCACAATATCTAGAAAAGTGCTCAAAGCTTTTTGTTTAAATCACTTTGAGTCTCTATGAATTGGGCTGGAAATCAATAAATGCACAGTGCTTCAGCATCAAATGACATTGGCTTGTAGCTCTATTCAACGATACTTAGTATGGTGCCTAGGTGGTTACGATAGATATGTCCTGACCAGGTTCAGGTTCTACTGTTTTCATCGTCTAGCATCTTTTCTAGCCACAAATGATTGGTCTAGGCAGCTCTGCCCATGGCCTTGTGATAACCTAGCTCCTCAAAATACAATCCATGTGATTCTTTTTTGTAAATTTTATGCCAATGAATGTGCAAGATGGATTATCCCTTTTTTAAAGCAAGGAGCATGGCGGCAGTGTCGTCCGGCCTTTTTATTCTTACAAATACTGGAAAATGCGTATGTTATTGGAATCATGACTGGTTTTTTAAAATGTATATTAAGAAAAAGCAAAAACATACATTTTTAACTGTTTTAATAACTGTAACAATTTGTGATTTGTGGGGGCAGCTGGTTTTGTAATGCACTTTTAAAAGATATAATGTACATATGAATTGTTTCTGGTATTTTCGGCTTTCATGATTTTATCTAGTACTTAAAATCGAATCAAGCATTTTCTGAATCTGAATCTGTGTAAGTTGTGTGATGGGTGAGTTGTGAGTGTGTCTGTGGTTGCTGTGTGATAGTGTTCTCTGCTGGCTGTTTATTCAATTTGCAAAGGATCATGGTAGTGGTGGATGTCTTTTATATAGGTGCAGTTGTGGGTGTGTCTTTGTTCTTTTTTTTTGTGGATATTTATTGACTTTGTCATTGCTTGTTTGGTCCTTTTTTTGTATTTTTTCTTTTGGGTTTTCTAGGCATGAAGGAGATGTTCTTCTGACCGAGATGGATGCTGATGTTGGCTCGTGCGGGCTTCTCTGGGTCTTTCAAGCTGACTTTCTTCTGTGTTTCATACGTGCCGGTCGTGGTGATCTCTATTGCTTGAGGTCCCTGTTTTCTGTGCGAGTCGGTCATGCGGCTTGTGCTCCGTGCCTGTCAATCTGGTTTTACATGCATTGCATCGTACTACGTGGATCGGACATTGCGGGTACGTGTCGGTCGGGCTCATTCCTGGTGCATGTCGGTCGGTGCGCATCGTGTCCGTTTTCCGGGCTACTCACTGTTTTCCCTACGGCTCAGTCGTACGGCTTGTATTCCGTACGTGTCGGTGGTAATTCACATGCGTTGCATCGTACTGCATGGGTCGTACGGCGCCGGTCCGTGTCGGTCGGTCTCCTTTCCGGGTCCGTGTCGGTCGGTACGATTTGCGGCCGGAATCGGAAGCAGCCCCTTTGTAGAAGCTATTAGGCACCAGGAAAAGATAGGGGTCCTTTATAAAATCCTTTTATCCTCGAGGAGGGATGATTTGGATAAGAGCAACCTAAAGTGGGCACTTAAACTGGGAGAACCAACGGTTTCTTTAGAGAAGGCGATTACTATCGCCGTGGAAATTTGTTTGTCGGCGAATCTCAAAGCCCAGTTTTATAATACTATATTTATTCTCTACCACACCCCAGCTAAGATGATGAAATGGGGGAGGGGGAACAAGGGTAAATGTTTTCGGTGTGGTATAGGTAATGCTTACTGTCCCCTTATTTTTTATGTATGTGCTAAACTGGCGCCATTGATAGAATATATTGAGAAGTTTTTGACAGAGGTTGCCGGGGTTGTTATTAAAATATCGGCTTCCATGACGTTACTTGGAATTGGTGAAAATCTGGAGCAAGTATAAATTCCGATATCTGCTGAAGTACCATCTTATGAAATGTGGCGTGCCCGGTTCAACAATATATATAATCTGGAGCACAGTTTGTATTTTGTTAAAGGACCTAGAAAATGCAAATTAGGTATCTATGTATGGGGGGCAATGATCAGTCACATGAAATGTTGAAATATAATCTTGGTGTAACCGAATGAAATGAATTGTTTTTTTGTTTTTATGCTTCGCTATCAGATCTGTTTGTATTTATTGATGTTTTGATACTGTGGATTAAATAAAAACAAATTAAAAATCAACAAAAAAAAACATTTGCGCACAGTTACGCACCATTAAAGTCAATGGGAAGAAAGAAAAAATGCATATAAAATATTATAGTCAACTCTCAAGGTTCACCTCTTAGATTTTGGTAGTAAGCATGGCCAGGTCCAATATTCTACCAGCAGATTCTCAGGAGTGTCCCCGATTCTGTCGGATTCTGCTGGGAGCATGGTGCTGAGGTCATTGGTAGCTGTTACAGTAAATTGGGCCACTTGAAAACACACTGCACAAAGGGCTTACAGGTAAGTCCGAGGAGTCCACTCAAAGGAGCAGGACACAAGAGCCTCAGGACCATGAGAGCACAGCTGAAGTGTCATTACTGGGGCCAGTCAGGCTGGTAACAGAGCATATATGTCAGCCAGGCAGTTTGAATCAAGATGTCCCCGCAGAAAGAGACACTTATTACGTGGGTCTCAGGGGTCTCAATGTCCCTCAGTGGGTGCTTGCATCCTGGGCATTTGGAGTCCGAAGGGGACACTTCGTTTTGGTGCAAGTTGCAAGAGGTCTGATACCCAGGGTACTGGTGCGGCACGTCTCCTGCAGGCCTTGGTGTCCTTCAACATAGTGGGGGATAGATCTGACCCTTTGGTGCTGGTGTACCACTTTTGGTCTGGGTGCTGCATCTGAGCAGCAAATCGGTAAGTGGAGAGTCTGCACTTCAGTGAGCAGAGCCTCTGTCCCAAGGGAGATTCTTTGGAAATTTCTCAATGGAGGTGCTCAGGTTTTTTGCGGTCCTCACAGTGGTAAGGTGAGGCAGCACACCACAATTTTCCAATACTTTAGGCAGCAAGCTGGGTTTGGCGTCAATTTCTCTGAAGCAGGACTTCAGTTCTTGAGTAGCAGCTCTACTTGGTGCATTTATTCTTTGGGTCCATTAAATCAAAAATTCAAGGTCTAAGGATGCCACCTAAATACTCAATTTAGGGGTGTTAAAGGGGCTACCTACATTTAGGTTGACTACACCCTCTATAAGTGACCACTTCCTGTGGGAAGGGGTTATTTTCCCATCTCAAGATGGTGGATTTTCAAAAGTAGGGTCTACATTACCTGCTACACCTTAGGGGTGGTGCTGAATGAATGTGGACACTCCTCATCTAACTCAAATGTGGAGCAGGACACGGTGTGGGCATCCCTCGCTATCTGGGAAAGCCTGGTTACACTTCAAAGGCAGCAGTGCCTTTAAAGCTTCCTGTTCTGGAAGACAGTTCTGGCCTGGGGGAGGTGTGAAGCACCTTTGCCCAGAGCAGGCTTTTTTCAGGTCTCTGAGAGTGCAGGATCTCACCCCATGGGATCAGGAACATCTTTGGTGTTTGGCAGGCTGGTTATGAATTGAGAGAGACCACACCACTGCTTGGTAGGTTTTCCGGGGATCCTCTAAAGCCATGGTACTCATAGTACTGCCTGAAGGCCACCAGCGACCCGACAGGCCTGCATTGGCAGCCCACGGACCTTGCCTTGCCGTTTATATGTTTCCAGGCAGTGAGGCCAGCAGTAAACACAGAAGATGACCGCAGGAGCATACGTAGTGAATACCTAGTAAATATGTATTCACTACGTATGCTCCTGTGGCCATCTTTTGTGTTTACTGGAGCCTCTGTGACATCATACATGGCACCGTTGGAAAGCTTCCCAAAAGGCCATTTAAATGTCAGCTGTAAGCAGTTTCACAGCTGACTTGTAAAGGGCCTCTAGGGAAGCTTCCTCTTTTGTGCCTACGGCGTACTCTTCTCCGGCAGCAGCTTCATCTTCGAGTCACTATCCCTGAAAAAGTAGATGTAAGCACATTCAGAATTTGGACAATTGCACCTGGAGAGAGAGACAGACAGAGAGAGACAGAAAGAGAGAGAGACAGAGAGACAGACCAAGGGAGACAGACAGACATAGACAGACAGACAGAGAGTATCAGACAGAGAGAGACAGACACAGACAGACAGACACAGACAGACAAAGACCGACCGACAGTTACACAGAGAGGGAGACAGAGAGAGAGAGACAGACAGAGAGACAGAGACAAAGAGACTGACAGAGAGAGACAGACAGAGAAACAGAGAGAGAGAGAGAGAGAGAGAGAGAGAGAGAGAGACAGACAGAGTCAGATAGAGACAAAGACAGAGACAGATAGAGACAGAGACAAATAGAGATAGAGATAGACAGAGACCGATAGATATAGATAGAGACAGAGACAGATAGAGATAGATAGAGACAGAGACAGACAGATAGAGATAGAGACAGATAGAGATAGAGACAAATAAAGATAGATAGAGACAGAGAGAGATAGAGATAAATAGATACAGAGACAGATAGAGATAGAGACAGAGCCAGTCAGAGATAGATTGAGATATATAGAGACAGAGAGATAGACAGATACACAGAGATAGATAGATTCAGAGAGAGAGAAAGACAGAGAAAGATAGAGATAGAGACAGATAGATGTAGAGATAGAGATAGATAGAGATAGATAGAGACAGAGAGAGACAGAGAGAGAGATAGAGATAGATACAGAGATAGGCAGAGCGAGAGAAACAGAGAGATAGATGTGTGTATGCCAGGTCTCGTGGCTCAGTGGACTAATGCACCCGCTGCAGGGGCCTGTGTTTGACCTCATGGTCACAGTTTGTTTTTTATTAATCTAGCCCCGCCCCCACTGACCCCGCTGGTGTGGCCCTTGGCCACAAACCACACTGTAAAGTTTGGCCCCCAACTAAACATTTGTGAGTACCCATGCTCTAAAGAGTCTCCTGTGTGCATTTATTAATAACTCCAACATTGGCATCAACGAGGATATACTAAGACAACATATTTGATACCAAACATCTTAGGGTACAGAGAAGCCATGATGAGGTAGGAAACTTTTAATGATTAGTATCGAGCCCATGTACTCTTTATAGCTTCTCTGTTTACTTGCAAAATCAAAGAATGGCTCATATATTACAGGGTCATATCTGCTCATGCAGATATGTCCACACATGAGATATAGTTCACCCTAAAGTTAAGAAATTCAAAAGAGATATTATTGACTATAAATTGGGTGAAATGTACAATTGGGCGGAAGTGTATGCTGAAAGAAGAGAAAACAGACCACCCCACCAAATCTTCGGAAACAGAAACATAATCTGCTGGCATCGATTCGGACACTTCGAATGAGAAATCCAGAAAAGGCTATCAACCCAATCAACCAGTTCTATCTAATAGTCAAAAGGCCGATTTGGTGCAAATGCAACCAATAAAAACAACATCTGGAGTTCCTTCTTTAGGGACATGCCCTTTAGCAAACAATGAACCAGGAGGGAAAAGCAGGGGAACAAACTCAGATCCATTAACATCCAAGAGAAAAACCAGGAGTCCCAAATCATAAATGAGAAGAACCTTGTAATCAACATATCCTCTTATTCTTTGAGCCAAATAGAAATAAACACCCTCCAAAAGGGGACATCTTTTGTCCCCACATACCATTAAAACATCCAAGAAGCAGAATTGAGTTTTTTCAAATTCTGGAGAACTCTTCAGTTGAGAAATGTCTTTGTAAACATAGCGTATGACCAATAGTCAAAAGAACCTAATGGGTCTAAAACCTAAAAGAACTTATATGACCCCCCAGCCATAAAATACTTGATTTCTTCAAGACCATCATCAAAAAAGAGATACAGGACTTGTTCAAACCAAAGGAAACTCATCACCCAAATTTGGCAACAAAGGAAAGGGCTATAATACATCGATTACCCATAAATCCAGATATCACCTGTCAAAAGGCAGACAAAAGAGTGGCATTGGTTATAATGGATTCATCTTTCTACAACCAGAAGGTGAATGAACATGTTCTTGAGACATCTGTTTTCCTGAAATTGGACACTAACCCCACAAGAGAATTCATCAAAGTCTTGAATATGATCATAGACGTGGCTGGTACCAAGGGAACCATTACAGAAATGGGCAAGTGTTATTAGATAGAAGCATAACCGAAAAGTCTGAACATTTACATGTTACCCAAAATTCATAAGGATCCATTGAAACCCCCTTCAGACCAATTGTATCTACAAGAAGTCTGATCCATGAACCAATAGACAAATATTTAGATCAAAATCTACAACCACTAGTAAGCAAAATGACAACCTAAAACAGAGACACAGCTGAGTTCCTACAAAATACCTTGGAATTGGAAATTAATTGGGTTCAGAACATCCACATGTGTACCATTTATGTCAAAACCTTGTACACGTCAATTCCCCATGTCTTAGGTATGGAAGCAGTTGAACATTTTTTAATCAAATAAAGAACTAAAGGTTTTCTTATTGGAACTATTACACTTTACACTGTACCATAGTTACTTCTGTTTGAACCAGGAGTTCTTCTTAGAACTCACAGGAACTTCCATGGGCAAATGTGCAGCTCTGAGATACACAAATATCTTCAAGCATACGTTCAAATTGGATCACATTCTGTCTAATTGCCTATGGAAAAGCAAACTCCTTGCGTTTCTAAGAAACAATGACAATATCTTAATTTTGTGGAATGGTACCAGAAACAAACTAATCTCCGCTATTGAAGCATTGAATAACATCAGTGATCTCATAGGGTATACTTACAAGATTTGCAGTAAACACATCAGCTACTTGGACATATCTGTTACTATTGAAAATCAGAGATTGTAGACCAACATAAACAGGAAGGAAACTGATAGAAAAATGTATTACATTTCAATAGCTTCCATCAAAATTCACTCAAAGCCCATCTCCCATACTCACAACTGTTAACAGTCAAAAGGATTGTTTCTAACCCAGCCAAATTGGAAGCTAACATGTTCAACATGATAGAAAGATTCAAGAACAGAGGTTATCCTTCTAAATTATTAAATAGTGTGATAACCCAGTCATATAGCCTGACTCATAATCAACTATTAAGTTCACAGAAAGTGACAGCTAAATACAATAGAACACTTCTGGTATTGAAGTTTTCTACCAAAGTGCAGGACTCAAGAAAATTGTTCATAAATATTGGCCAATGTTACAAACGGAGCCCGATTTCAAAGGAATATTTGATGAACTTCCAATGTTTGAGTACAACTGAAGTACGAACATCATGGAGCTCTTAAAAGAAGATACACGAAAGTCTAAGGTCAAGGTGACCTACAAAGCTACTGTTCTGGTTTGAACTGCAACAACTACAATAGCGTCATAAAGGGGAATTACATCAACCACTCATTGAAATGTACAAAGATCAGAATGTACACAACAGCTAGCTACAGTTCGAAAAATGTAGTATATCTGCTAAAGTGCCCATGTGGTTTGGTCTACGTGGGCAAAACAGAACTCAAGATCAAAGTTAGAATGAATGAACACAAGAGTAATTTAAGAACTAAGAACACCAAATCAGTGTTAGCCACACACTTTATGGAACAGAATCATACCATTTGTCTTCTACGCTACATGATACTAGAGACTGTGGATATTAGAGATGGTAGAGACAACTGGAAATTACTTTTACAATGTGAGACCTATCGGACCAAAAAACTGTGTACCTTTTGGCCAAATGGATTGAATGATTCCAGCAAATACAGTTGTTTCCTTTAAATTTTCAGACGTTTGATGTTTGGTGTTTATGATGTGTACACGCTTTTGCAATAATGAGAATTTGCAGTTTTGTGCAATGCTCCCTTATCATAACTTTGATATATGGTTAATTGTTTGATATTCACATTTTCAACATGGTGGGTCCATACTACACATGCACACATGTCCTTCTTTGCTGTTTACGCACAATTTCAAAATGAGCATGCTCACTAACCCCGTACAGAATCCGGATGCAGTTTGGTGAACATTTGTTGGTTTGTGAGTTGAATCAAGACATAGTCGATGGTAGGAAACGTATATTGATAATCTCACAAGATTTTAGGGATACATTTAAGTGACGGTAACTAATGGCACACATTGGTGTGAATACGTACTGTATCACTCAGGAGCATGTTGGACAAGAGACTGGTAACCAACCATTTAAGCACGCCACTATGTTTAACAACAGTGTATGCAACAGTGTTTAAGAATCAAGCATGATTTTTGACATAGATGTACATGACCGTAATTATAGGCACACATTGGTGTGAATACACGCTGTACCACTCAGGAGTATGTTGAATAAGAGACCAATAATTACTTAAGCATGCCAATACATTTAACAACAGAGTATGCCATTGCCTTTAAGAATCAAGCACCTTTTTATGAGCCTCAGATATGGTTTATATTTGCATCACGTATAAATGAAATGCTTTCTGCCATCACTGATACCATTGGGTACATAGTTATACTTTACTTACAATGATTGACAATTGTCCTAATCAACACAGCAACACTCGTGCATATATATTACACGGATTACACGTATATGGACCCCACAGTGCCTCCGGAGTTTATTTCTTATCTTCGCCCTAATTTCTTCTTTCAGAAAGCTACCCCTGATGAAATGCATTGGGAATAAACAATTTATTGTTACATGTTATGAATGTGAACATTGAAGCAAACTTTGTTTTTGGAAAAATCAATATTTGAAACAAATAAAATCCACATTTGAATGAAGGAATTTAATATGAAATGAGCCACTAAAAATTTAACATTGATAAGCATGACTAACCAAGAGAAAGAAAAGGAAATATTCCTCTATTTTGAAGGAAGCATTGCACCAAAGGGAAGCTACCCCTTGCGGGAGTGCATTTCTTATATATTGTTACACGCTTCTGATCAGGAAGCACAACCTTGATGCACGCCAAATAGTTGACAATCATATTATCACAGTTAGATATTTTGAATACAGATTATATACAGACACCTAGTCCATGAGCTAACCTCTATTATCCAGTTTCTTTGTCTGATCTATGCATATAGCACCCAGCAGAAACCATGTCTTACGACAACATCTCTACCCTAACAGATAAAAGAGCAAATACATTCTCATACGATGAAAATGAAGCGCAAAGAATGTACTCTCTAATTGGCGGCAGGGGCTTGATTAGGTGCAACATTAAACAATTATTGTATTTAACAAAGAGGGAGATTAGTAAACGGTGACATACTAGCATCCTCATGAGATACCACCGCGTGCAACGTATACTGAGGTGACTCAAAATCTCGTTAAAAGTAGTATTATGCAAAAGCTGCTCTAAATTAATAGATAGGTGGTATGAAATTTTGAACAAATGTTCACTGAATTTAATCCTTCTTTTTGTAGATGACCTCTCAAGACTATTGAAAGAACTAACCTGTAAAATTAATTAAATTAAAAGTGGACTTTCATAAAAAATGAACGCTGATGATTGGTCTAAGACTTTAGTTGATATCAACAACCAACTGACCAGACACACTCAGGAAATAAATGAGTGTAAAACTAGGAAATGCAAATGAGATAATATTGACTATAAATTGGGAGAAGTGTATAATTGGGCTGAATTGTATGCTAAAAGAAGACAAAACAGTCCACCCAACAAATTTTCGGAAACAGACACATCATCTGCTGGCAGCAATTCGGAGACTTGGAATAAGAAAGCCAGAGAACGCTATCAACCAAATCAACCAGGTCAATCTAATAATCACAGGTCGATTCAGCGCCAATGCAACCAACACAAACAACATATGGATTTTTTTTTTTAGGGACAAACCCTCTACCAAATGATTAACCAGGAGGGGAAAGGGCAGCAACAAGCTCAGATCCATTAACTTTCAAGAGAAAAATCAGGAGTCCCAAATCATAAATGATAAGAACCTTGTAATCAACACATCCTCTTATTCTTTGAGTCACATAGAAAGCAACAGCCTCCAAAAGGGGACATCTTTTGTCCCCACATACCATTCAAACAACCGAGAAGCAGAAGTGAGTTTTTTCAAATTCATGAGATCTCTTCGGTTGAGGAGTTTATTTGTGAACAAAGTGGGCAACCAACAGTCAAAAGAGGAAGGAACACTAATGGGTCTAAGACCTAAAAGTTTTTACATGGCCATGTCCAGCCATAAAATACATGATTCCTTCGAGACCATCATCAGAAAAGAGATATAGGGCTTGTTTAGAACAAAAAAAACTCATCTACCAAATTTAACAACAAATGAAAGGGCTATAATACATCGATTAGCCATATATCCAGACATCACATCTCAAAAGGCGGCAAACGGGGGGCATTGGTTATAATGGATGAATATGTTCTTGATAAATTTTTTTACCTGAAATTGGACACAAACCCCGCAGGAGAATTCATGAAAGTCTTAAAAATGATCACAGACATGGCTGTTACCAAGGGAACCTTTACAGAAATGGACAAGTATTATTCGCTACAAGAATACCCAAAAAATCTGAACATTTACATGTTACCCAAAATTCAGAAGGATCCAGTGAACCCGCCTTCAGACCAATTGTATCTATGAGAAGTTCGATCCATGTACCAATAGGCAAAAATTTAGGTCACCATCTAAAACCACAGGTGCGCCAAATGACAAACTAAATCAGAGACACCACCAAGTTCCTACAAAAAATGTGGAAATTGGAAATAAATTGGGATCACAACATCCACATGTGTAGCATTGATGTGAAAACTTTGTACACATCAGTTCCCCATGACTTAGGTATGGAAGTAGTTGAACATATTTTTAATCAAATCTAGCATGAAGGAAGATCTAAAGGCATTATTATTGGAACTCTCACAATTTACACTGTACCATACACTTCTGTTGGAACCAAGAGTTCTTTTTACATCTCATGGGAACTTACATGGGAAAATGTGCATCTCTGAGCTACGCAAATCTCTTCATGCATAAATTCGAATTGGATCACATTCTGTTTAATGACCTACTGAAAAGAAAAATAATCATCTTTCTAAGATACAGTGAAAATACCTTCATTTTGTGGAATGGTACCAGAAACAAACTAATCTCAGCTATTAAAGCATTGAACAACATCAATGATCGCATTGGGAGTACTTACGAGATTAGCCATTAACACATCATCTACTTGGTCGTATCTGTTTCTATTGAAAATCAGAGATTGTACACTAAAATTCACAGGAAGGAAACTGATTGAAACAACTTATTACATTTCAATAGCTTCCATCAAAAATTCACTCAAAGCACATCTTTTATTCTTACAACTGTTAAGAGTCATAAAGATTGTTTCTAACCCAGTCAAATTGGAAGCTAACATGCTCAACATGATAGACAGATTCAAGAACAGAGGTTATCCTTCTGAACTATTAAATAGAGTGATAAACAAACCATATAACCTGAATCATAGCCAACTATAAAGTTCACAGAAAGCGATAGCTAAATCTAATAGAACACTTCTGTTATTGACGTTTTCTACCAAAGTGCAGGATTCAAGAAAATTGTTAATAAATATTGGCCAATGTTACAAACGGAGACCGATTTCAAAGGAATATTTGATGAACTTCCTATGTTTGAGTACGAACAAAGTAAGAACATCATGGAGCTCTTAAAAGAAGATACACGAAAGTCTAAGGACAAGGTGACCTGCAAAGGTACTGTTTCTGTTTGAAGTGCAACAACTGTAATAGAGTCATAAAAGGGAATTACATGAGACACTCATTGAAAGATACAAAGGTCAGAACATACAAAACAGCACCACTGCGATTAGAAAAATATAGTTTATCTGCTAAAATGGCCATGTGGTTTGGTCTACGTGTGCAAAACAAAACACAAGATCAAAGTCAGAATGAATGAACACAAGAGTGATATAAGAAATAAGAACACCAAATCATTGTTAGCCACACACTTTATGGAACAGAATCGTACCATTTGTCAACTATGCTACATGATTCTAGAGACTGTGGATCTCAGAGATAGCAGAGACAACCGGAAATTCCTTTTACAAAGTGAGACCTATTGGATCAAAATACTGTTTACCTTGTTGCCACATGGATTGAATGATTGCATTGAATACAGTTGTTTCCTTTACATTTTCAGACTTTTGATGCATGGTGTTTATGTTGTGTACATGCTTTTGCAATAATGAGAACATGCAGTTTTGTGCAATGCTCCCTTATCATTTCTTTGATATATGGTTAATTATTTGATATTCACATTTCTAACATTTTGGGTCCATACCACACGTACACACATGTCCTTATTTGCTGTTTACACACACCTTCGAAATAAACATACTTACTAACCCCTTAGAGAATATGGATGCAGTTTGGTGAACACACGCCCGTTTGTGAGTTGAATCAAGCCATAGTCGATGGTAGGATACGTATATTGATAATCTCGCATGATTTTAGACATACATACACGTGATGGTAATAAAAGGCACACATCAGTGTGAATACGCACTCTATCACTCTGGAGCATGTTGAACAAGAGGCTGATAACCACTTAAGTATGCCACTACATTGAACAACAGTGCATACCACAGCGTTTAAGAATTGAGCATGATATCAGATAGATGTACTTGGCAGTAATTAAAGGCACATATTGGTGTGAATACACACAATAATACTCAGGAGCATGTTGAATAAGAGACCGATAATCACTTAAGCACGCCATTACATTTAACAACAGAGTATGCCACTGCGTTTAAGAATCGAGCACCTTTTTATGAGCATCAGATTTGGTTTACATTTGCATCATGCATAAATGAAATGCTTTCTGCTATCACTGATACCATCGGGTAAATAGTTATACTTTACTTATAATGTTTGACAATTGTCCTAATCAACACACCAACACTCATGCATGCATTGAACATGGTCCACACAGGGATGGACCCCACAGTGCCTCAGGAGTTTATTTCTTATCTTCGCCCTAATTTCTTCTTTCAGAAAGCTTACCCCTGATGGGAAGGGGTTATTTTCCAATCTCAGATGGTGGATTTTCAAAATTAGCGTCTATATAACCTGCCACACCTTAGGGGTGGTGCTGACTGAATGTAGTTACTCCTCCTAATCTAACTAATTTTCCCGCCTGTTCTCCTGCCAAAATATGAAGCAGGACATGGGCGTGACATCCTCCACTATTTGAGGAAGCCTAGGTTCCACTTCAAAGGGCGGCACTGCCTTTAAAGCTTCCTACTCTGGAAGACAGTTCTGGACTGGGGAGGTGTGAAGCACCTCTGCCCAGAGCAGGCCTTGTTTCAGGCCTCTGAGAGCACAGGCTCTCACCCCATGAGGTCAGGAACTTCTCTGGTGGTGGCAGGCTGGCAATGACTAGTCAGAGACCACATTAATGCTTGGTACATTTTTAGGGATCCTCTAAAGGGTCTCTTGTGTATATTTATCAATAACTCCAACAATGGCATCAACAAGAAATTATTAAGACAAGATGTTTGGTACCGAACATCTTAGGGTACAGAGAAGCCATCATGGAGCTAGGAAACTCGTAATGATAAGTATTGATCCCATGTACTCTTTATGGCTTCCCTGTGCACTTACAAAATCCAAGAATGGCTCATATATTGCAAGGTCTTATCTTCTCAAGCAGATATGTCAATACATGTACTCATGCCCTAGATACCAGGGGTACCATTTAGTAGGCGCTTACATTGGACTCTGAAATAGTGTCAATTGTAATCCAGTTTTAAGAAAATGTTTTCCCAAAGGGAACCTGATTAGCAGGGACCAAGTGCATTTACATTCCTAATCACATCATGCATCAGGAAAAAAGTGGGGGCTAAGCATCCCAATAGAGGAACTTTACTACAGTGGTTGTGTTGGTGGCTGTATGGGTGAGTGAGTGCCTGTGTGAGAAGCTGTATCAGTGGTCCAGTGGGTGTGTAAGTGACTGTATGAGTGAGTGAGTGGATGTCTGAATGCCTCCATGAGTGAGTGACTGGCTGTATGGGTTAGTGTCTGTTTTAATGTGTATTTAGTTAAGTGAGTTGCAATATTATAAAGTAAGTGTATGTATGAATGGATGTATGGGTGAGTGGGCAGATGTCTGAGTGCTTTTATGGATGTGTGAATGGGTATGTAAATGTTTGTGTGGGTGAGTGAGTGTTTGCATAGGTGAGTGAGTGGCTGTTTTAAGAGGCTATATGGGTGAGCGAGTTGGTATGTGAGTGGCTATACAGGTGAATAAATGGGTGTGTGAATAGCTGTATAAGTGAGTGTGTGGCATTGTGAGTGGCTGTATGAGTAAGTGACTGGCTATATGAGTAGCTCTATGAGTGAGTAAGTGGTTGTATGAGTGGCTGTATGAGAGAGTTGCTCTGTGGATGAGTGAGTGGTTATGTGGGTACTTGTATTGGTCTGTGAATGGTTATATGAGTGGTTGTGTGAGTGTGTGAGAGAGTGTTTTTGAGGTTATACAGGGGTGTGAGCAGGTGTGTGACTGCTTCTGTGGATGATATAATCTGTGATAACATCACTGATGTCATTGAGATGTCATCAGTGATGTAATCAGTGATGTCATTGACCATGTCCTTAGTGATATAATATGTGAGGTTATAAGCAGTGCAGTGAGGGGGTGTAAGTTATAGTTAGCTCAGTTAGCTATAACAGCTGAATTTCACTGGTTTTGTATGAGTGCAATCTATGCCTAACTATATCGTCCCTGTAACCTTTGGTTTTTTCAGTGAATTTCTAAGGTTTTTTTTAACTCTATTTCCTAACTATAACGTCCCTGTAACCTTTGATATTTTAGGAAAATTTCAAAGGTTTTTTAAATTTTAATTTCTAACTGTAACCACTAACCTTTGACAGTAGTGTGTGAGTTAGAACATCAGTGTCTCTGTAGGTCTATGAGTGGATGTGTGCGTCTCTGATTGAGTCTGTGAGTGTCTAACTGGGTATGCGAGTGGCTGCATGAGTGTCTGAGTGAATGTATAAGTCTCTGTGTGGGTCTGTGAGTGAGTGAGTGAGTGAGTGAGTGAGTGAGTGAGTGAGTGAGTGAGTGAGTGAGTGAGTGAGTGAAGAGTCTCTGAGTGGGTCTATGAGTGAGTGCATGACTCTTTGAGTGGGACTGTGAGTGAGTGCATGCATCTCTGACTGGGAGTTTGAGTGGTGTGTGAGTTTCTGAGTGGATTTGTGAGTGGGTGCATGAGTCTGAGTAGCTCTGTGAGTGGGTACAAGAGTGTCTAAGTGGGCCTATGAGAAGGTGTGTGAGTGTCTGATTGGGTTCATGAGTAGGTACATGAGTCTCTGAGTCAGTTTGTAAGTGTGAGTGTCTCAGTACTCTCCGTTTTGCCCTATTTAATCCCACTCATTTGTCTGCCTATGTTTTACCTTCCCTCCTCATTTTTGTACCCTCTGTTTTGCCTTTTTCTGCTCTGTTTGACTTTCCTGCTTGGTTTTCTGTACTCTGCTTTTTTCTTATTATGCTTGTTATTCTACCCTCTGTTTTTCCTTACCTGTTTTTTTTCTACCCTCCCTTTTCACTTTTAAGTTCATTTTTCCTCTCTGTCCTCTGCACAGATCTCATAAGTCTCCGCTGTGTGGTGTTTGTGAAGGAGGGAGATGTGGGGTGTCCTAACACAGCTCAGTTGTGTGGTGTTTGTTAAGGAAGGGAGATGTCTTGGGTTCTTTCTTACATGCCTCAGCTGTGTGGCCTTTGTGAATGAAGGAGAACTGTTGGGTACTAATATGTCTCAGTAGTTTGGTCACTGTAAAAAAGGGAGACAGGTTTGGTCCTTACATGAATAAGAAACTCCCTTCCCCCAAGGGCAAGCGACTCTTTGGAGCACTGCTTGTATTCAAATAAAGGACTTTCTTTTCTTTCTCATGGTTAGTGATGCTTTTCAATGTTACATTTTTAGTGGTTCATTTCATGTTAAATACCTTCATTCAAAAGTGACTTTTATTCATTTAAAAAAAAAAAAAAACCTGAATATTCCAAAAACAAATCTTGTTTCCATGTTTACATTCATAACTTATAACAGACATGGGTCTATTGCTTACTTTGCCACTGGATTGAAGCTAGCCTGGCTGATGAGGGGTGTTACCCCAAAACCGGTCACAGGATGCTTATTTCCGGTCCAGAGAAGATAATGGCTTGCAGTTCTGTCTGGACTATTCCCATGAGGCACAGATTCAAGACTGATTTGCATACAGCCGTGTCTGAACTGGGGTGGTGAAGTGAGCTAAAGAATGATGATGGATTCAACTCAGATCTGTGACTGTGGGTGTGTGTCTGAAAAGCTTCAGCGCTACGTCCATCATCCCCTTATGTTTGCTTTGTTTGCCCTAAGTTGGGAGGGTATGCCCAAACATAGGTCCCTTGCTTACTTTATCACTGGATTCAAGCTAGCCTGGCTGATGAGGGGTAATACCCCGAAAGCAGTCCCTGGATGTTTGTTTCCAGTCCAGGGAAGACATGGCTTTGCAGAGCTAAAGAATAATGATAGATTCAACCCAGATCTGTGACGGGATGAGTGTCTGAACGTTTTCAGCGCTCCATCCATCATCTGCTTGTTTTTGCTTTGTCTGCCCTAAGTTGGCAGGGTATGCCCAGACGTGGGTCCCTTGCTCACTTTGCCACTGGATTCAAGCATGCCTGGCTGATGAGGGGTGTTATCCCAAAACCGGTTCCAGGATGCTATTTTCCAGGCCAGGGAAGACATGGCTTGGCAGTTCGGACTGGACTGTTCCCATGAGGCACATGGTCAAGACTGATTTGCGCATACCTGTGTCAGAACTGGGGTGGCAAAGTGAGCTAAATAATGATGATGGATTTAACACAGATCTATGACTGGGGATGAGTGTCTGAAAAGTTTCAGTGCTCCGTCCATCATCTCCTTGTGTTTGCTTTGTTCGTCCTAAGTTGAGAGGGTATACCCAGACGTGGGTTCCTTGCTCAATTTGCCACTGGATTCAAGCAAGCCTGGCTGATGAGGGGTGTTACCCTGAAACCAGTGACAAGATGCTTGTTTCCAGTCCAGGGAAGACATGGCTTAGCAGTTTGTACTGGACTGTTCCCATGAGGCACAGGATCAAGACTGATTTGCATATAGCAGTGTCTGAACTGGTGTGGTGAAGTGAGCTAAAGAATAATGATGGATTCAACCCAGATCTATGACTGGGAGTGAGTGTCTGAAAAGTTTCAGCCCTCTGTCGATCATTTCTTTGTGTTTGCTTTGTTCGCCCTAAGTTGGCATTGTATGCCCAGACGTGGGTCCCTTGCTCAATTTGCCACTGGATTCAAGCTAGCCTGACTGATGAGGGGTGTTACCCTGAAACCGGTCCCAGGATGCTTGTTTCCATTCAAGGGAAAACATGGCTTGGCAGTTCGGTCTGGACTGTTCCCATGAGGCACAGGGTCAAGACTGATTTGCACATAGCTGTGTCTGAACTGGGTGGTGAAGTGAGCTAAAGAATGATGATGGATTCAACTCAGATCTGTGACTGGGGGTAAGTGTCTGAAAAGTTTCAATGCTCCGTCCATCATCTCCTTGTGTTTGCTTTGTACGCCCTAAGTTGGCAGCCTATGCCCAGATGTGGGTCCCTTGCTCACTTTGCCACTGGATTCAAACTAGTGAGGCTGATGAGGTGTGCTACCCTAAAACCAGTCCCAGGATGCTTGTTTCGGGTCCAGGGAAGACATGGCTTGGCAGTTCGGTCTGGACTGTTCCCATGAGGCACAGGGTCCAGACTGCTTTGTATATAGCTGTGTCTGAACTGGAATGGCGATATGAGCCAAAGAATGATGATGGATTCAACCCAGATCTGTGTCTGGGAGTGAGTGTCTGAAAAGATTCAACGCTCTGTCCATCATCTCCTTGTGTTTGGTTTGTTCACCCTAAGTTGAGAGGGTATACCCAGACGTGGGTCCCTTGCTCAATTTGCCACTGAATTAAAGCTAGCCTGGCTGATGAGGGGTGTTACCCCAAAAAGGGTCCCAGAATCCTTGTTTCCAGTCCAGGGAATACATGGCTTGGCAGTTCGGACTGGACTGTTCCCATGAGGCACCGGGTCAAGAATATTTGCATATACCTGTGTCCGAACTGGGCTAGAGAATGATGATGGATTCAACCCAGATCTATGATTGGGGGTTAGTGTCTGTGTCTGAATTGGGGTGGTGAAGTGAGCTGAAGAATAAAGAAGGAGTCCATCATCTCCTTGTGTTGGCTTTGTTCGCGACCTAAGTTGGTAGGGTATGTCTAGACATGGGTCTCTTGCTGACTTTGCCACTGGATTCAAGCTTGCCTGGCTGATGAGAGGTGTTACCCTGAAACAGGTCACATGATGCTTGTTTCCGATAAAGGGAAAACATGGCTTGGCAGTACGGTCTGGACTCGTCTCATGAGGCACAGGGTCGAGACTGGTTTGTATATACCTGTGCCAGAATTTGAGTGGCGATGTGAGCTAAAGAATGATGATGGATTCAACTCAGATCTGTGACTGGGGGTGAGTGTCTGAAAAGTTTCAGCGCTCCGTCCATCATCTCCTTGCGTTTGCTTTGTACACACCCTAAGTTGGCAGGGTATACCCAGATGAGGATCCCTTGCTCAATTTCCACTGGATTCAAGCTAGCCTGTCTGATGAGGGGTGCTGCACTGAAACTGCTCCCATGATGCTTGTTTTCAGTCTAGGGAAGACATGGCTTGGTAGTTCCATCTGGACTGTTTCCATTAGGCACAGGGTCAAGAGTGATTTGCATATAGCTGTTTCTGAACTGGGGTGGCGAAGTGAGGTAAAGAATGAAGATGGATACAACCCAGATATGTGACTGGGGTGAGTGTCTGAAAAGTTTCAGCGCTCCGTCCATCATCTCCTTGTGTTTGCTTTGTACACACCCTAAGTTGGCAGGGTATGCCTAGACATGGTTCAATTGCTCACTTTGACACTGGATTCAAGCTTGCCTGGCTGATGAGGGGTGTTATCCCAAACCCGGTCACATGATGCTTTTTTTAGTTCCAGGGAAAACATGGCCTGACAGTTCGGTCTGAACTGTTGCCATGAGGCACAGGTTTAAGACTAGTTTGCATATAGCTGTGTCTGATCTGGAGTGGTGATGTGAGCTAAAGAATGGTGATGGATTCAACCCAGATCTGTGACTGGGGGTGAGTGTCTGAAACGTTTCAGCGCTCCATCCATCATCTCCTTGTGTTTGCTTGGTTCGCCTTAATTTGGCAAGGTATACCCAGACGCGGGTCTCTTGCTCACTTTGCCACTGTCTTCAAACTAGCATAGCTGAGGAGAGGTGTTACCCGAAAACCAGTCCCAGGATGCTTGTTTACGGTCCAAGGAAGACATGGCTTGGCAGTTCGGACTGGCCTTTTCCCATGAGGCACAAGGAAAAGACTGATTTGCATATACCTGTGTCTGAACTGGGGAGGCAAGCTGAGCTAAAGAATGATGATGGATTCAACCCAGATCTATGACTGGGCTGAGTGTCTAAAAAGTTTCGGCGCTCCGTCCATCATCTCCTTGTGTTTGCTTTATTCACCCTAAGTTGGCAGGGTATGCCCAGACGTGGGTCCCTTGCTCAATTTGCCACTGGATTCAAGCTAGCCCGGCTGATGAGTGGTCTTACCCCAGAACCAGTCCCAGGATGCTTGTTTCCAGTCTGTGGAAGACATGGCTTGGCAATTTGGTCTGGACTGTTCCCATGAGGCACAAGGTCAAGACTGATTTGCATATAGCTGTGTCTGAACTGGGGTGGAGAAGTGAGCTAAAGAATGATGATGGATTCAACCCAGATCTGTGACGGGGGTGAGTGTCTGAACATTTTCAGCACTCCATCCATCATCTGCTTGTGTTTGCTTTGTCTGCCCTAAGTTGGCAGGGTATGCCCAGACGTTGGTCCCTTGCTTTTTTGCTACTGGATTCAAGCTAGCCTGGCTAATGAGGGATGTTACCCTGAATCCGGTCAAAGGATGCTTATTTCCGTTCCAGGGAAGACATGGCTTGGCAGTTTGGTCTGGACTGTTCCCATGAGGCACAGGGTCAAGACTGCTTTGCATATAGCTGTGTCTGATATGGAGCAGCGATTTGAGCTAAGGAATGATGATGGATTCAACTCAGATCTGTGACTGCGGCTGAGTGTTTGAAAAGTTTCAGCCCTTCGTCCATCATCTCCTTGTGTTTGCTTGGTTCACCCTAATTTAGCAGTGTATTCTCAGATGTGGGTACCTTGCTCAATTTTTTCCACTGGATTCAAGCTAGCATGGCTGATAAGGGGTGTTACCCTAAACACAGTCCCAGGATGTTTGTTTATAGTCCAGGGAAGACATGGCTTGGCAATTCGGACTGGACTGTTCCCATGAGGCACCGGTTCAAGACTGATTTGCATATACCTGTGTCCGAACTAGGCTAAAGAATGATGATGGATTCAACCCAGATCTATGACTGGGGGTTAGTGTCTGTGTCTGAACTGGTGTGGCGAAGTGAGCTGAAGAATGAGGATGGATTCAACGCGGATATGTGACTGGGGGTGAGTGTCTGAAATGTTTCAGCGTTCCGTCCATCATATGCCTAGACATGGATCCCTTGCTCACATTGCCACTGCATTCATGCTTGCCTGGCTTATGAGAGGTGTCACCCTGAAACCGGTCCCAGGATGCTTGTTTACGCTTCAGGGAAGACATGGCTTGGCAGTTCGGTCTGGACTGTTCCCATGATTCATAGGGTCAAGACTGATTTGCATATAGCTGTGTCTTAACTGGGGTGGTGAAGTGAGCCAAAGGACGATAATGGTGGATCTGTGACTGGGGGTGAATGTCTGAAATGTTTCAGTGCTCTGTCCATCATCTCCTTGTGTTTGCTTTGTTTGACCTAAGTTTGCAGGGCATGCCCAGACATGGGTCCCTTGCTCACTTTGCCACTGAATTCGAGCTAGCCTGGCTGATGAGGTATGTTACCCCAAAATCAGTCCCAGGATGCTTGTGTCAGGTCCAGGGAAGACATCTCTTGGCAGTTCGGACTGGACTGTTCCCATGAGGCACAGGGTCAAGACTGATTTGCATATAGCTGTGTCTGAACTGTGGTGGCGAAGTGAGCTAAAGAATGCTGATGGATTCAACCCAGATCTGGGGCGGCAGTTAGTGTCTGAACATTTTCAACATTCCATCCATCATCTGCTTGAGTTTTCTTTGTCTGCCCTAAGATGGCGGGGTATGCCCAGACGTTGGTCCCTTGCTCACTTTGCCACTGATTTTAAGCTAGTCTGGCTGATGAGGGATGTTATCCTGAATTTGGTCCCGGATGCTTGTCTGAACTGGGGTGGTGAAGTGAGCTAAAGAATGATGATGAATTCAACCCATATCTGTGACTGGGGGTTGAGTGTCTAAAAAGTTTCTGCGTTCCGCCCATCATTTCCTTGTGTTTGCTATGTAACAATGTTGTTATTCACAATTCATTTCAAGCTGCCTTAGTCCTTCGTCAGGTGATTCCTTTCTGAAAGGAGAAATCTGGGCGCAGATAAGAAATAATCTCAGATGCACTGTAGGGTCCATCGCTGTGTTAACCATGTTTAATCCATGCACGATTGTTTGTTTGTTAATATGGACAATAGACAATCATTGTAAGTAAAGTATAACTATGTACCCAATGGTATCAGTGACAGAAGAATGCATTTCATTTATGCTTGCCACAAATATTAACGATATCTGATGCTCATAAAAAGGTGCTTGATTCATAAATGCAGTAAAATACTCTGTCGTTAAACATGGCGGCATGCTGAAGTAATCATTGGTCTCTTATTCATCGTCATCATCATCATCATAACTTTTATTTTGATCTCCAAGAGCCAAAAAAGTACACAGCACAAGTATAAAAACAAGAACATAAAACATTTGCAAATGGATAGTGTTAAGAACAATTTCATAGAGTGGTTGTGCGAAAAACAGAATACTGCAACTCCGAAGAGAGTAAAGTGCTTCAGGCAGATAGTTTCCAATGCCTGATCCACAATGCATACCAAAATCTTGAAAGGCCAAAAACCATTGATCTTCGAGTGTCAGTGCAAAAGATTCTCATCACCTCAAGATAGTGACTTGGACCAGCAAGTCTACACAACAGGAATATCCATGTTTTCCTCAGAAGTAAATAACGTGGACAGAAGAAAAGTAAATGGGCAATGAATTCCGGGCAGACTTTGCACACAGGGCACAGATCATCAGAAAGAGCGCTACTGCAGCACTTAGAACAAACAGACTGATGGACAAGGTCTTATAATGAAACTGTGAAAAAAGTTTGCGCGCCATAGGTGTAATAATTTCATCAATACTTGACTCAAAGAGTGGAACAGATTTAAAATTCAGAAAACCATTAGTCAAACTAGTCGCTGGTTCTGCCAGGTCCTTTACAAGTGTCATTTCCCAGTCCATTTCTTTCAGCTTTGCCCTCAAAATTTGCCCCATATTTTCTGGGTTGGACTAAAAAGACTCCATCCCCCGCCTCCCCAGTAGTTCTCGTGAGGAAGTGAACCACCTGATCTTTGTTGCCATGGGAAATTTCAGGAGATCTGTCAATGCCTCTCGATACGTTTCAAGTTCTTCCACTGTCCATAGCCTAAACCAAAACATTAACAGTTTGTAGTTCAACTTGTGTCTCAGCTGTCTGTGGGCAAGGTCCAACAACAGGTTTTAAGAGGGAAGCTAGGGGGTAGTCCACCAGCGATCTTAAAAAACGTTTTTCAGCAGTTGTATTGGGGGATTTATTACACATGCCCCACAGCTCTGCACCGTGAAGTGCACCCCCCAGGACCTTGGTATTATACATTTCAAGTACTTTGAGCAATTTAGCGAGAAACTGTCTTCCTATGTATTTTGCTAATGTGGGCACACTGGTGAATTAGTTGTAACTTTACCTTTTCTGTATGGGCACCTCAGTGGTTCGATGGGGTCAAACGGATGCCTGAATAATCGAAGACCTAAACTTGCTCCAGTTTAGTACTACCTACCCACACAGATCTTTTTGAAGATTTGTTCATTCCTCTGTTAAAAATCATATACTTAGTTTTGGCCTTGTTTAAAATCAAACCCCTGTCATTACAAAACCTAGTAAAATCATTTAGGAGTTGTTGCAGTGATTTGGAGATTAAAAGTGTGTAATCTGCAAACAATAATGCAGCCACTCTTCTTGCATCAATTTTTGGGGCGTCACAGCCATCCTATCTAAGAAGTCAACCACTCCATAAATAAAAAGAGTAAACAGGGTGGGTGCTAACACACATCCCTGCCTCACTCCACGTTGGACAGGGAAGGTTTCTTTTACTTCTTTGATCGCACCCCAGCTAACCTGTGCTGAGTTGGATGAATGTAGTCTGTTTAAAATGTCTAAAAGATTTGGAGGCAGACCCATCTCTTTCAAGACTCTCCAGAGTCTGGCCCGGGGAAAAGATCAAAAGCAGTACGCAAGTCGACAAATGCCACATATAGTTTCCCCTTCTTAACGACAAGTTCCTTCCAATAGGTACAGATAAGGCGGAAGGCCTGGTCTAGAGTGCTGACTTCTGTACGAAAACCAGCCTGGAAGTCACTCAAGATTTGGAACTCCATCATCCAATCCTGTATCCTTCCTAAAACCTGTTTACAGAATATTTGCTGAAGGGAATCAATAAGGCTTGTCGGCCTATAGCTCATCGGCTTGGCTCTGTCCCCTTTTTTGTAAATAGGCACTATTTCTGGAATCTGCCAAGATGGTGATATGGGGGCACCAGACACAATCAGATTTGTTACCAGATTTATGTATGCACCCCAGAGTGTTTTATAACATGTGTAACATGTGTGTGTAACATAACATGTGTATTTGTAAAGCGCACGTTCACCACTACGGGTATCTTGGCGCTGAATAACAGATGTTTGTTGTTACCCAACTCAATGGTACTCATTTTATCGACCTCAGATGGATGAAAGGCTGAGTGGACCCACCGGGATTTGAACCTGTGACCATGAGGTCAAACACAGGCCCCTGTAGTAGACGCATTAGTCCACTGAGCCACCAGACCCGGCTTTATCCTCTCCATACAGATCATTGTATATTCTGTCTGGACCGGGAGCTTGCGCAGGCACACAAGATGAAATCGCCATTTGGGTTTCTTCTACTGAGAAAAACATAGTTTCACCTTCCCCTACCAGAGTGTCAGCTCACATCTCACTAGTCCCGCTGCTGGCATGATTGCTGTGGCCATAAAGAGAGCCAAAATAGGCAACCCACTCTTCGGGCTGAACAGTATATTCCAGAGTTGGCCTTTTTCCCTTTAACCAATATGCTGTTTGTCTCCAGAAAGTCTTAGAGTCTTTCTCTGTCAATGCAGTATGTAGGAAAGACCAAAGAGAACCCTTCCACTCCTCTTTAGCTCTGCCAATGGCCTGTCTGTACTTGGCTCTACAGATCACAATCTCTGTACCCGCCCTTCATTTTACTGCACTAATGAGCACCCCGTTAGCGTTCCTACAATCCTGGTTGTTCCAGGCACTCTCAGTGTCTTTCATCGGGTCTGTGTTTTGTCCTCCCCTTACCCGCACTTTAGTAGCCCGACTGATCTCACTAAAAAACTGTTCATGGCAAGGACCCAGGCTCTTGACAGTTTCCTTGGTGGGGAGTTTAACTAACTCCTTAATCAACTGCCTTGCTTTACTCTTGACTGCTTCTAAGGCTACTGGATGCTCTTCCATTCAAACCCACTTGACTGATCTTTGGTTGTTTGGGACTGAAAACACACCCAAATCAGGGCACCCCCCGGTTTCAAACTGTGGGATGCCAGGTTTAATAAGGGTGAGAGCAAGGGCATTGTGGTCGCGCTCAGATCTTTCCACCACTGCCTTATCCTCTACTAGGGGCCAAAGATTGGGAGTAATTAAACAATAATCAATTCTACTTGTATGGCCAGGCCTGTTAAAAGTGTGGTCCCTGCTAGGATCAGACCTGGTTCTCCCATTTGTTGCTCTTAAATCATGTTGCAAGGTAAGGGCAACCACCTGGCCTCCTCTCTTCGTCCATCTTACTTTTGGAAGGTCTAGGGGTGGGATTGACTACTCACGATCTTAATCCTCAGACAAGTCTGAAGGGGTAAGGGCAAGTGGTTCAAATGTGCAGTTAAAATCACCTGCCACTAATACAGGGACACTATCCGAATACTCGGCCAGGGCGTGATCTAATGTATGAATAGTGTTTGTTTTCTCCAGGGCACGGACCACTCTATTTTAGACATTCAAAATTCTATCCTTCCAGCCACTGAACAAAGTCAGCTAAAAGGCTAAAATGTCCTGTGAATCGACATAAAGAAGGCTAACTTTGGACCTCAGTGCATTTTTCACCCAAGCTGCTAAGCCCCCCGACGGTCGACCCTGCTCTTTCCTGGTAGCTTCAATGTCGTAGGCAGAGAAGCCATTTCTGAAAAGAGTAGACAAACTCCATGTTTCCTGAAACAGGATTACGTCAAAGGCATCCACAAAACTACACCAATCTGGGTCTGATGCAATTTTGAAATCTCTGCCATGTTCCTTTCTAAAACCCTTAAAACAGGGGAAACAGACACCCCACCTTCTATACTGCCACATTTAGGGGCTATACCACTAGTTACATTAGCAGTGGGAGGCTCACCACTGTTCTCGATATTGTATACTAGAACTCTGGGTGTTAGACTTTATGATGGGGATGAACTTGATGGGGCCCCTGGGTATCCTGGGTTTCTTTCACCCAGTTGCAGTCATCTTAGGCTGTTTCCTGTTCCACATGGGCGGGTACATGTTCTCTCCCCAGTAGATCTGTGGTGCACTAACTCCAGCCTTAGTGGGCGTTTATATCTAATATAAATTGAAGTATTTGCTGGGGGAATAGTGCGAGAATCAATCACCAGTAGCCCAGTCACCATGCCCTTGTCAAAAAACGTAACTTCGGTCGTGTCCCTAGCTACCCCAGGTGTAGTGAGTGTTCCTGCATATTTAATATCATCTCTAATAATAGAGTAACAGCAACCGGTGGATCTCAGCCAGTGAATGATTTTGCTTTTAAACAAATCCTGATCTTCGAACCCAGCCCTAGAGAGTTTGGAAACTTCTGTAAGGTGGACCACATCTTGAGTACCCTGGTCACTCTGCCTCTTGTAGATTCCATCCCTTACTGACCCTATCCCCTGTATCTCCCTGCGCCTCAGCCTGGGAATATAACCTTCATCTAGGGACACCTCACCTCTGTATGTGGCCCTAGGTCCTGCCCTTACATGGCCAGCTGCCAGTTGTGTGTTTCTTGCTACTAATGCATCTGTGATATTTGGGTTATGACTCCTGGTACAATTTAAGGGTTGGTATGGAGTACTAGAAGGGGCGACTGAAGGGGCGACTTTATTGGGTGGCTCAGCATGCCCCCATGGATGAGGCCCAGTGCCCTTGTCCTCTACTGTAGGTTGGGGCGCTGGTGAGGGTGCTAAAAGGGACCCATAGTACTCTCCCTCCCCACAGACTGCCCTCTTAGTTATGGTGGCAACCTCCCTTCTAAGGGCGTCCACCACCTCTCTCAGTAAATCAATCAACGACTTTAGTGCAGCACGTTTTAAGCAGGGACTTTACAAAACACTTCGGGGTTATTTAGTCCGACTCCTGAACACCCTATCTCCTTATGAGCAAGGACATAAAATCTATTGTGGCACTCAACTTGAGTAACATGTGCCACACTAGGAGACCCACTCGGCTCGGCGCATTGTACAGGTATGACTGAGTCGGGTTGCGATTCGGTAGGTTTTTTTGCCAGGTCCTTGCTCCTCCCTTTAGAGCATTGATTAAACATATGTGGAATTAACTTGGCTGATTTTTTTCTTTGCGAAGTCTTAGGTGAGATGGGTGACAGAGCTACAGAATCTTCGCCTGTGTTTGTAGCTGAACTATCTGCATTGCCCGCCTGAATAGGAGATCTCAATATGTGGACATCAGCTATTTCCTGACACTCAATCAATATGGACTCGAATTGGTCCATGGTCTTGTGGCAGATCGCACCAAGGGACTTCTTTTTCCTTTTAGGGTTATCCATGCCCTGGGCCTTATCATGGACTTTTCTCTTTCCCATCCCCCCAGAACCCCTCGGTTAGTTGTATACAACCACTGCACTTCTAAGGAAAAATACTCGACCGATCTGACCCAAACCCACTCCCACAAGGACAAGGAAGGAGGAAGAATGGCCACCAAACAGTAACTAGAGCCGACTATACAGCTTCAGATTGCAATAAAGGAAGTTGAACATTTAATATGGAGGGAGAATGCCAGTAAAGGATGGTTTAGCCCGCTGTACCAAGATGGGCCAGCTTTCTGCTGAGCCAAGGGAGGTGGTCCCGCCCCGCCTCTACCTGCCCGTGTTGGCGCCTCCTGGCGCTAGGGACGCTGGTTGTTAGAGTCCCAACGAACAACGTGATGAGTGCAAAGGGTAAGTGCTGCCCGTAGGCCACTTTTATACGCCGCCTGATGCAGAGAATCTGCGTTGTCGCCTCCAGGCACTAGGGACGCTGGATGTTGGAGTCCCAACGAACAAAGTGACAAGTGCAAAGGGTAAGTGCTGTCAGTAGGGGCTCCTGCGCTGCGGGAGCCCGAGGCCACTTTTATATGCCACCTGGCATAGAGAATCCACGTTGGCACCTCCTGGCACTTAGGACACTGGGTGTTGAAGTCCCAACAAATAAAGTGATGAGTACAAAGTGCAAGTGCTGTCCGTAGGGGCTCTTAATCAACATGCTATGGACTGGTATGGCGCGTATTCACACCAATGTGTGCCTTTAATTACCGTCACATACATCTATGTCTAAAATCATGCTCTATTCTTAAACACTGTGGCATACACTGTTGTTAAACACAGTGGTGTGTTTAAGTGGTTATCGACCTCTTGTTCAACATGCTCACGAGTAATACAGCACATATTCACACCAACATGAGCCATTAAATACAGTCATGTTAATCTATGTCTAAAATCATGCGAGGTTGCCAATGTACGTGTCCTATCTTCTTCTATGACTTCATTCAACTCACAAACTGATGTGTATTCATCAAACAGCATCCTGCTTCCTTACGAGGTAAGTGAGCGAGTTCATATTGAAAGCGTGCATAAGCAGCAAAGAAGGACATGTGTGTATGTGTGGTATGGACCTGCCACATTGGAAATGTGAATATCAAACAATTAACCTGACATCCAAGTAATGATAAGGGAGCATTGCACAAAACTGCGAATACTAATTATTGTAAAAGCATGTACACATGATAAACACCAAGAATCAAAAGTCTGTATATTTAAAGGAAACACCTGTATTCGATGCAACCATTCAATTCATGTGGCAACAAGGCACACAGTTTTTTGATCCAATAGTCTTATGTTGTAAAAGGAATTTCCTGTTGTCTCTGCCATCTCTGAGGTCTACAGTTTCTAGTATCATGTAGTGTAGTTGACAAATGCTATGATTCTGTTCCATAAAGTGTTTGGATAACACTGATTTGGTGTCCTTATGTAACTCTTGTGTTTATTCAGTCTGACTTTGATCCTGCATTCTGCTCTGCCCACGTGACCAAACCACATAGGCACTTTAGGAGATGATGATGATTGTTCATTTGTAGAGCGCCTGGCTACCCCAAAAGGTGTGTCCCCGCGCTAGAAGCACATCCGCAAGAAGAAACTAAAGGCTATTGAGCTACTGTTGGTACAGCCATGTTTTCAGTCTACTGTGATACGTTGATTCAGATTTCTCCTCACGTAGCCAGAGAGGGAGAGTATTCCATTTCTTGATATACTACATTTTTTGAATTATAGCTAACTGTTGTGTATATTCTGATCTTTGTACCGTTCAATGGATGGGTCATGTAATTCCCTTTTATGACGCTATTACAGTTGCAGTTCAAACAGGGAACAGTACAGTTATAGGTCACCTTGTCCTTAGACTTTTGTGTATCTTCTTTAAGGAGCTCCTTGATGTTCTTACTACATTCATACACAAACATTAGAAGTTCATTAAATGTTCCCTTGAAATCGGGCTCCGTTTGTAACATTGGCCAATATTTATGAACAATTGTCTTGAGTCCTGCACTTTTGGTAGAAAACTTTGATATCAGAACTGTTCTATTGGATTTAGCTATCGCTTTCTGTGATCTTAATAGTTGGTTATGAGTCAGGTTAGATGATTTGGTTATCATTCTATTTAATTCTTCAGAAGGATAACCTCTGTTCTTGAATCTTAATCTTTCTATCATGTGAGCACGTTAGCTTCCTATTTGACCGGGTTAGAAACAATCCTTTTTGACTATTAAAAGTTGTGTGCATGGAAGATGTGCTTTGAGTTCATTTTGATGGAAGCTATTGAAAATGTAATAAGTTGTTTCCGTCAGTTTTCTTCCTGTGTATGTTGGTTGTCAATCTCTGATTTTTAATAGAAACCAATACGTCCATGAGGCTGATGTGTTTACTGCTAATCTCATAAGGATACTGATGTTATTTAATGATTTAATAGCTGAGATTAGTTCATTTCTGGTACCATTCCACAAAATGAAGATATTGTCAATGTATCTTAGGAAGGTGATGAGTGTGTGTTTCCATAGTTCATTAGACAGAATGTGATCCAATGCGAATTTATGCATGAAGTGATTTGCGTAGCTCGGAGCTGCACTTTTGCTCTTGGAAGTTCCTGTGAGTTGTAAAAAGAACTCCTGGTTCCAACAGAAGTAGCTATGGTACTGTGTAAAGTGTAGGAGTTCCAATAAGAACACCTTTAGATCTTCATTCATGCTAGATTTGATTAAAACATTTTCAACTGCTTCCATATCTAAGTCATGGGGAATTGAAGTTTACAAAGCTTTGACATCAATGGTACACATGTGGATGTTCTGATCTGAATTTATTTCCAATTCAAAGATGTTTTGTAGGAACGCAGTGGTGTCTCTGATGTAGGTTGTCATTTGACACACAAGTGCTTGTAGATGGCGATCTAAATATTTGCCTTTTGGTCATGGATCAAACCTCTAGTAGATACAAAATGATTTGAAGGGTAGTTTCATTGGATCCCCATGGAGTTTGGTTAACATGTAAATGTTCATACTTTTTTGGGTATTCTTGTATCAAGTAATGCTTGTTCGTTTCTATAATGGTTCCCTTTGTAACAGCCATGTCTATGATCATTTTCAAGACTTTCATGAAGTCTCCCATGGGGTTAGGGTCCCATTTCTTATAAACAGATGTATCAAGAAAATGCTCATTCACCTTCTGGTTGTGATAAGAGGAATCCATTACAACCAATGGCTCTCCTTTGTCTGATTTCTGACAGGTGATGTCTTGATCTATGGCTAATTGACGCCTGATACCCCTTCCTTTGTTGTCAAATTTGTTTGCTGAGTTTTCTTTGTTTTAAACAAGTCCTGTATCTCTTTTTTGACGATGGTCTTGAATTAATCAATTATTTTGTGGCTGGACATGGTTATGGAAGAACTTTTAGGTTTTAGACCTGTCAGGGCTCCTTCCTCTTTTGACCGTTGGTCGCCCACTATGTTTGAAAAGAAATTCCTCAACCAAAGAGTTCTCATGAATTTGAAAAAACTCACTTCTGCTTCTAGGAGAGATTGAATGGTATGTGGGGACAAAAGATGGCCCCTTTTGGAGGTTGTTCATTTCTATTTGACTCAAAGAATAAGAGGATATGTTGATTACAAGGTTCTTATCATTTATGATTTGTGACTCCTGGTTATTCTCCTGGATGTTAATGGATCTGAGTTTGTTGCTGTCCTTTCCCCTCCTGGTTTGTTGTTTGCTTGAAGACCTGTCCCTAAAAAAGGAGCTCCCTATGTTGTTTGTGTTGGTTGCATTGGCACCGAATCGGCCTGTTGACTATTAGATTGACCTGGTTGATTGGATTGAAAACATACTCCGACTTTCTTATTCCAAGTGTCTGAATAGCTGCCAGCATATGATGTTTCTGTTTCTGAAGATTTGTTGGGTGGTCTGTTTTGTCTTCTTTTAGCATACGCTTAAGCCAAATTATAAACTTCACCCAATTTATAGTTAGTAGTATCTTGCTTGAATTTCCTAACTCTTCGCTCGTTTATTTCCTGAGTGTGTCTGGTCAGTTGGTTGTAGATATCAACTAAAGCCTTAGACCAATCATCAGCGTTTCTTTTTGATGAAAGTTCACTTTTAAGTTGATTGATTTCGCTGGTAAATACTTCCAACAGTCCTGAGAGTTCTTCTACAATTAGAAGGATTAAATTCAGTGAACATTTGTCTAGAATTTCATACCACCCATCTATAAAATTGTAGTTGTTTTTGCATAACGATGGTTTTAACAAGATTATGAGTCCCCTCGGTATATGGTGCAAGGTAAACATAGAAATAAGATTTGTTTTTGGAAAATTCAATATTTGAAACAAATAACATTCATATTTAAATGAAGGAATTTAATCTGAAATGAACCACTAAAAGTTGAATATTGATAAGCATCACTAACCACAAGAAAGAAAAGAATAAAGTCCTCCATTTGGAAGCAAGCAGTACACTAAAGGGCCACTACCTCTTAGGGGGAGTGCATTTCTTAGTTATTATTACACGCTTGTGATCAGAAGGCGCAACCTTGATGCCCGCCAAACAGTCGACAATGATATTACCAGAGTGAGATATTTTGAATACAGATTATATACAGACACGGAGTGCATGAGCCAACCTCTATGGTCCTTACGTGTCTCATTTGTGTCGTGCTTGAAAAGGATGGAAATGTCTGGGATTCCTACAAGTCTCGATTGTGTGTGTTTGTATTAAGTAGTTAGATGTGTGGGGTTCTTACATCTCTCAGTTGGTGGCATTTGTGAATGAAAGAGATGTATTGTGCTCCTACAAGTCTTAGTTGTGTGGTGATTTTGACGGATGGAGCTGAATGTGCTGTTTCATATCTCAGTTGTGTGGTCTTTGTGAATGAAGGAGATGGGCCGGATACTCATATGCCTCAGTAGTGCGGTCATTGTGAGAGAGTGAGACATTTGTGGTCCATCTGCTAGGGCCTGGCGTTAACTCAATGGGAGAGGGGGTAACACAGCCTCCTTCCTGGGACGATTATGGCCCGGAGACCTCAACAACCAGGGCCTGGCCACAAATAAATGGGGATGGGGCCCTGCAATTAATGATTCCTGGAGGGAGTCCAGGACTGGTCCCGGGGAGGTGGTGGTTCCTATGGCCACACATGGCCTGGGATGGGGCTACACGGCCCCCCTTCAAGTTTTACTTATTTAATAGGCCTCAGTGAGGTGGTAGTTCCTGAGGCAAGCCCCACCCCCCCTTAAAACTAGTTTATTTTCTCGGTGTGGTGGTTGTCCCTTGGGCTCCTTCAAAGCCCAGGAGGGGGTTCAGCATAGTCCCCCTCATTTTATAAAACCATAACCCTAGGGAGGTGGTGGTCCACAGGGCTTCACTGAAGCCCAGGAGGGGGGTACACATTGCCCCGTTCCATTTTTAAAGATATGCCTGGGGAGGTGGAAGTCCCTGGGCTCAATGATCCTCACGATGGAACCCAGTGCAACCCCTCCTTTATTTAAACAATGCCCCCATGACCTGCCACCTTTGTTTCCCCCCAAAAACAAGCATGGAAGTCCATGCTTGTTTTTATTAAAATTTCCACTGGAGTTGTGGATACGTCACAAGTTTTGGTGGAAATATAAAAAAATGCTTTTTAGCCATGGAAGGATACCTCTGGGACCTCACAACCAGAGCCAATCTGTTAGGATCTTTCTACCCTGTACCCTTTTCTTTTTTTAAAATTTTTTCTGGGACTCGGCAGATGCCTAGTCCCAAGATGGCTGCCAACACTTTCTGCTTGAACTGTTGGCAGCCAACAGATCTCAACATGGAATCGGAAGGGTTTGTAGAACCTTCCCCGCCCTAGATATATCAATTTGTTTTTTCTGTAATATCTCCCAAACTACTGAACAGATTTACACCAAAATACAAAAAGCACTGTTTCAGGACCAAGAGCTAGCTTTCCTCCAAATTTGGTGTAATTCGTTCAGTAGTTTGGCTATAGCCATGCTCAAAATCCCTTTAGAAATTAACATGTGATAAACACTTTTTTTACCCCGCTTATCTCACCCCGAAACTTCTCATGGACAATTAAAATCACCTGGGTACTTTTTTGGGGGAAAATCTTATGATGGATTCGTCAAATGTGCCACAGATACAGGCAAGTCAAACAATGCTTTTCCTATGGAAACATGGTTCTAACTATAACTACATATCTACCAGTAGATAATATATGTAATTGCCTCCATTGCAGTCAACAAGTAGTGTAGACACATCTGTCTTCACCATCAGATCCACCATGGTACAGTGTTAAATCTGTCAAAATGGAATCCAGAGCTCCATCTAGAATGTTAGTTCAGTCAAATATTTTTGTGAAGTTAATTTCATGAAAGGGAGCCATCCTCTTTGCAGGTACCTCTCTGGTTACAACAATGGTGTTGGAAATGGGCCCTCATCAAATTATTTCCACTTATATTTTCATTTGATGCAGCATAAGCCATAGACAGCCTCTACATGCAGAGAATGAACTTCTCTGGTTCGTAAATTCTTCAGCTGAGAGCTTTCCTGCCAAAAGTCCATTCCTTCACAGAGACTTCGTCCAGCAACTATCCAACAACATGGAGCAGTCTTCAACTAGAGCTTGCTGCCTTGCTCTTCTGATAAATATTGACTTCCATTTCAGAGACTAACTGAGTGATATAGATCTTTGAAGTCTTACTACCATTCTGCCACCTTGGTGGTTCTAAGTACTTTGCCAAGCCCATGGCGGTCTGACTGCCGTATTTGGATATTGCAGCTATAGCCACCTTCTACCACCGCGGTGGTCTTCTCTGCTGGCTGATGGTACGTCGCCAGGCTGGTTGTTTTCCACCTAGCCTATTTAGATGTACAACTTATGTTATCAGTCTCCTAGCAGAGTAGTCATGACATAGTGAGATTCTGCTGGTGTAAAGATAGGTAACTACTATGTATCATTATTGGAAAAAACAAATGTATATGTTGGGTATGTGTCGAAATGTATACATAGGTAATGTGTACTGTCCATTTTGTTGCATGTTAAATAACATGAGGCAAAAGAAAATGTAACCATACACTGCATAGGACAACTGACACAGAAGCCTATCTTCGATTGCGGCCACAACGGGGATACTGATCGGCGTGGTCAGGTAGCAACAGCACAGGAAGGACCTGGAGAATGGCTTACAAGTCGAGTTCCGAAGTGGGACCCTCAAAGAAGGTGAGTTTTCAAATTTTTTCTTTCAATTGGTGGTCCTGCCAGAAAAGGCTCATTGGAAAGGCATACTGTAATCTGGAAGGTGGGCAGGACTCCCTCCTAAAGCTGTATCTGGCTTCACTCCTTTTGACACAGGAACTGCTGTCTCGGTGGAGGTGGTCAGACGGCAGCAGTCTTTTCCCCCACAACCCACCAATATTTAAATTAGGTGAGTGGACAGCCAAGACGGTGGGCAGGAAGACCGCTGAAAAAGCGACAGTGGGACCAGTCCAGTCAAGAACTAGATCAGGCCCCTAGTCTGAAGGTAAAACTTCCTATCTGGTCCAACCTGATTTCTGTATCTGATATGCACTCCATCATGGCTGGCCTTATCTTGCTCCTAGGTACCGGTGAACCACAACCAGATGAGCAAGGTTGGGGATTAACACTTTTTGGTGCTATTGTGACCTTTACATTTTAAACAATAATACATTTGCTTCCTCTTATTGGATTTTTGTTGATTTGGGGTCATTTTATGTATTGATATGTACGCTATTTTCTTAAATTGGTTTTAACTCTTTGCACATTAGTCTTGCTAACCACTGGTACAGTGCCTGTGTCCCCTTTTTCAACATGAGGAAATTGGCATACTCCTGATTGGTATATTTAATTTACCTATAAGTCGCTAGTACATGGCACAAATGTGTGTTCTGGGCCTATAAGACAAAATTCAGAAGTGGACTGTTGCACCCATTGTGCTACTCACTACAGTGACAGTGTAACCATGACTGCAGTTCTATCCTCTGTAGCTTAACTGTGAAGTTTTAAAATATAAACTAGACCTGTCTAAATAGCCTCTTTTGACAGGCCTAAACCTTCCTTTTATATATTAATGTCATGTCTAAGCAGGCCTTATTGCCCATAAGGTAGGATGCATGGTATTTAAAAATAGGACATGTACATTTTTAATGTTAAACATGCCCTTAATGTGAAAAGGCCCTAAAAGCTCTTTTCATTGTAGCAGGGTCAGTTGTCTCAAAGGGAACACATTGGGCTACAATATCAAATATAATCATGCTAATTCCACCCAGGATAAAGGTACAAAAGCCATTTTGGGCATTGTAAAATATTTACCACAAGCCCAATTTACTGGTGAAATCAGATTTGTAATAAATATTTTGGAAACAAAAAGTTACTCTTTCCCTCCCTTAACCCACTAGATGCCCATTTACACGAGCCCAGATGCTACCCGGCAGTTAAATAGCTCCCTTGATGAGGGTGAACTTGGTCCCAGAGCTGAAACTAAGACAATGAGAGAGGGAATGTGTTTTGTTCTTCTGGAAGGATGACAATCTGGGCTATGCCCAGGAACTTATTTATCTTCAAACAGACCTTTTCTGTCACAGACAAATGTTAGCTAACACCTGGGCAGGGGCCGTGTTTACCCCTTCAGCCAGGAAAGCTTCAATCCCAGAAAGAGTGAAGGTGTCCAGGGAACTGGTGTAGAGTAACTACAGGTGTTGGGTTGCTGATTTTGCTGCCCACACATCTGAGGTGGATATACAGGTTCTGCACAAGAGGAGATAGGTTTCACTATCTTGGACTTCGACAGAGGGGCTTTGTGGGATTGTTTGCAGTAGGGCACACAGGGCACTTTGCAAAAGTAGGTAAGGTTGTCCCTGGAAAGGTTTACACTGTTGTTTAGGAATGGGCCAGGAGCCACCTCCTTCCTACAGGCTGGTACCAGGCATAAATGTGGCACCCACAGTGTCCTCCTATGAGCACTTTTTGGACCTGGGGAAGAACAGATTAGGACTGGAGCTTCTGTCTGTGGCCCAGGCAAAGCCTAGAAGACTGGACTTGCTCTCCCTCTTGAACGCAGGACTAAGAAGAGGAATGCATGGGTCTCAAGGCTGACCTCCTGTACAAGCTACAGGATACAACAAGCTACGCGAAGCCTTAAATGCAGCTGTGCAGAAAAATAGTTCCAACTGGTCCTGCCCTGGACCCTGCTGCTGGCCTCTGCTGGAGTGAATCTTGACCCGCAAGTGCTATACTCAGGGTCCTGGACCTTTGGCTTGTATCCAAGCGTACCTTCTGAAGCGTTCCTGAAATGTGGGACTTAAAAAGATTTTGGCTACAAAGATCTCCAAAGGACTGGTTCCAACTTCCCAGCTGATCTGATAAAGGTTCATTTCCAATAGGCCAAAGGTTCAGGTTGCTCCAATCTGAGCTTTTCCACAGCAGCAAATTCAATTCAGTGGGATCTAGTGGAGAAGATAGTTGGCATCGTGGAGCCCACTTCCACAACCTGCAGCCTTGTCCCAATGGAAGAATTTGAGCTCCAAAATAGTGACCAATTCTGAAGGTAGAAATCATCACCAGGCGAAAGTACGAAATGTAGCTATCTAGTGAGGGATCTTCTGTCATGGTTCCCATTTGGCAGGCTGCCTGGCGAGATGTGTGAGGTGAACGCCCACTTGTTCCGACCTATGGTGCCTGGTGACGGCACGAAATGGCATGCTGGTTGGTGGTCTAGCTGTTCCCTGCCGGAAGCACTCACCCGAACAACTGATGCAGCACTTCCGGGGGAGACCGCATAACTGCTGCGGTGCCCGCCCGGGAAGTGCTTCAGATTCCCGACCTTGCCTTGTTGGTTTAGCACATATGGGAAGCCCCTTACAGGTATTCTTGAGGTCAGCCAGCGCAGGAGCACTTGTTTATTCTGGATTCTGCGGCTCATGCTGATGGGTGAAGACTTCTACTTCTCTTGGGAGCCAGCGCAGGAGCTCTAGTTCATTTACTGTTAACGCTGCTTGTGCAAGTGCATAGAGCCCTTTTTTTTGCACCTCGGAGCAAGCGCAGGAGCGCTTGCTCAGTTTTGCCATTGTGGCTCATTCTACTGCGTGAAGCCTTTATGCACAATCCTTAGTGGCAAGCGCAGATGCGCTTAGTCTTTGATTTTTGCAGCATGTGCAGGAGCACTTATCTTGTTCATTTTGTAGCACACGCAGGAGCGTTTAATTTCGATTTGGCAGTATGCGCAGGAGTGCTAAACATTGTCATTTTGCAAAATGTGCAGGAGCGCTTATCTTGTTCACTTTGTAGCACGCGTAGGAGCGCTAAACTTTGGTTTTGGCAGTACATGCAGGAGCACTAAACATTCTCATTTTGAAATACGCGCAGTAGCGCTTATCTTGCTCATGTTGTAGCACACGCAGAAGCGCTAAACTTTGGTTTTGGCAGTACGCGCAGGAGCACTAAACATTGTATTTGCAGCACCCACATTAGTGCTCATTTCTTTTCTATTCCTGGTGAAGACATCTTCTCTCCCTCCTTATGGGCAAGCCTCAGGTGACTATACAATATTCTGAACACTGTGGGCTATTGTGTGTAAGTCTGGATTAGCCAGATCAGTCGTGATAGTGTTCCCCTTATGTCTTTCTTTTCAAACAGTGTTTCCAAGAGGGGTTCCAAACCACCAGTAGATGTACCTTTTGGGTCTTAAAGTGTTCCTTCCATACCTCTAGAACATCCTCCCCCGGTCCCCATCTTCCTCCTGGTCAGTACTTGAGCCATTTCTAGGAAAAGATGGGAGACGGTGTTGCTTGTTCATGTCATCCCTGCGAGATTACTTCACAAGTGGAAGGTGAGACTTGTGGGGTCCTGACATCTTCTCTGGGTGGGAAATTTAGCATTCTACAGCTGACAACTTTCCTGCCAAAATTCTATGACTTTACAGAGACTTCATCCAACAACTATCCGACACCCTGGAACACTCTTCAGCTACTACCTCCTACCTTTCCCTGCTGAGGTTTTCTGACTTCCATTTAAGATACTAAGGGTCTGATTTAGATCTCAGTGGATGGGTTTGCTCAGTCACAATGGTGACAGATGTCCCGTCCACTGCAATATAAATCCCATAGGATATAATGAGATTTATATTTCGGCAGATGGAATATCTGAATCTGTATACAGAGATCTAAATCAGGCCCTTAGTCTTAAGGTAAAACATCCTACAGAGTCAAACCTTGTTTCTGTATCTGACATGCAATCCATCATAGTTGGTCTTAACTTGAGCCTAGGTACTGGTGATGTGCCCCCAGATGGCCGAGGTTGTCACCTAACACTTTTGGTTCAATTTTAATCGTTAAACTTTAAAAAATCATAACTTTCGTTTCGGGTCTTGGATTTTTGTTGATTTGGTGTCATTATTTTCAAAATTGGTTTGGGATTTTTCATGTGCTGTGTTTTTTTTCCTTATTACTGTTTTGGTACTGAATTAATACTTTACAAATTACTTATGAGTTTCAGCTCTGTACTCTGTGTTATAACTATCAGGGGGTGAGCTCAGGTTAATTTCTTGACCTTAAAGGTAAACCCTGATGAGGGTTTTGATTATCACTTGAAGTGGGTTCCCACCCCATCAACTAATATCCACTTTTCTTACACTGTCTTTAATTGGTTGACAAAGTGAAAGCATGTCCAACTGAAGAACATTATTTTACAGAGCACAAATCACTAAGATAGCACATTTGTGAATGCTTGCAGTTTGTTGTTTAATTATTTAGGTTCTCCATGGAAGCAATCATACTGGATCTGTAAAAGAACCTGAAACTGACTTTGAATTACAAAATAGGAATTGGGGCATTTTTGAAGATGTGAAGTGGCTTTTCTAGTTAACACAAACAATTAGTCCCATGATCACACCATACTACACATCTTTCTTGAGTTCATGATAAAATACCTAGCCAGTGAGTTAACTGAACAGAGGGACCTGTGGACCTAGAACTATAGCACAGCCCTAAACAAGACCCTCTTCTTAACCCTGTTGAGTGGGAGGCAGTTCTCCTAGCAGGTCATGTCAATTACATGATTCAATATCAAGACAGCCTCTAATCCTTGGCTGAGTCTTTACTTATAAGTTCTTTAAGCTGGTGTGCAAATTTCGCTAGTCTGGCCAGTTCCATGGAATCTCCAAATTAAAAAGAGGTTTCATTTCATCTGTGCAAGAACGTGTGCTATATTTTAAAAACAGAGGTTTCAATTAAGTGTGACATGCATAATTCAGTCGGTGGCAATTGCATACCAAGTGAGCCATAGATTCCTCGTACTGGTGGCACAGTCTACAGGTGGTAACAACCTCTAATGTTTTCCAGTGAGTATTTATATCTTTTATTGGCAATACCATGAGCCTCACTGACAGAATTTGCTTTAAGATTGTTTTGTTCAAGGCTGAGTCAAGATATAGCTGTTTCAATTTGTATTTGAAGGAATTAACTGTTAACCTGATGTTGCTGCTGGAGGACTTAATTGCCTTCATATTGTCTTCCTTGGATAATAATCTGACTTGTTTTTTTTAAAATAGATTTTAGAATTCCGGGTTGATGGATAAAGTCCTACCAGTTGGACAGGTCAAGGTTCAGTTCAGTGCAAGCAGTGAGGAGGCTTTTTGCCCATGCATTGCTGCCTTTCACAAACATTTCATTTAAGATTACTTTCATTGTATTCGGTGGTGCTGCACAGGCCCCTCAATAATACGGGACAATCGATGCCCAATGTTTGTAGCATTGTTTGTTTTGCCCAAATTGCAGCCATACCAAGGCGTTCCAGGCATGGGCAGGTATCTGAAACATCTGTTTGAATGCTCAGCAGTTGGCAAATTCCATGGTGTTGATTAATGCTGCAGGAAATACCAATTGGCCATATGAAATTGAAGGCAGTAACTTAACTTTTATGACCGTTCTAATGGGCTCAGTTGTCGGGCTACTTAGTTTGGAATTCAGTTTGCATAAGGCGTATGTCACTGCCATAGCTTTTAATTAGATGGATTAAATGTGTGACGTGGACTTGCCGTTGCTCATGATCCAGACCCCCAGATAGTTATATTTAGCTGTTGATATTTTCAACTTGCTCATTCTCCATTGTTGTTTAAGTTTATTAACATACTTCCCAAAAATTACTACCTTTGTATTTACTATGTTTGCTGTTATATCATTTTCGTTTTGATAGATGCTTAATGCTTCCAATGATCTTTGCATACCCGTCTTAGTATGATCCATTAGCACCATGCCATCTGTGTACTGCATTAAAAACAGTCTGGTCAACCCAATTTTTGGGGCTAACAAATTGGCTTTAGATATTGTCTTCCCAAGGTCTGCAGTGTATATATTATAAAGCAAGGGCGCCAGTACACAGCCCTGTTTCAGCCCTCGGTCTGTGTAGATTTTTTTTGTTGCTGAATTCATAGATAATTTCAGCTGTATCCAAGTTACGGTATAAAGGGCAATGATGCTTTTCAGCAGCATGATCGGGATTCCCCAGTTTTGTAGTTTCCGCCAAAGCAGGTTCAATGATCTTTACCCGTCTTAGTATGATCCATTAGCACCATGCCATCTGTGTACTGCATTAAAAACAGTCTGGTCAACCCAATTTTTGGGGCTAACAAATTGGCTTTAGATATTGTCTTCCCAAGGTCTGCAGTGTATATATTATAAAGCAAGGGCGCCAGTACACAGCCCTGTTTCAGCCCTCGGTCTGTGTAGATTTTTTTTGTTGCTGAATTCATAGATAATTTCAGCTGTATCCAAGTTACGGTAGAAAGGGCAATGATGATTTTCAGCAGCATGATCGGGATTCCCCAGTTTTGTAGTTTCCGCCAAAGCAGGTTCCTGTTAACACAGTCGAATGCCGCAGAGTAATCTACAAAGCATGTGAAAAGTGGGAGCTGGATACACCGAGTAAGCGACCACTTCCTGTGGGAAGGGGAACAGCCCATTCCCTGATAAGTCAATTTTTCAGCATCTCAAGATGGTGGATTTCCAAAAGTAGTGTCTCAGCGCCTGGCACAGCTTAGGGTTGGGGCTAGCTGAATGTGGGCCTTTCTCCTCATCTGACTAATTTTCCCACCTGTCTTCCCATTAAATGTGGAGCAGGACAGGGAGTGGGCATCCCCCACTATCTAGGGAAGCCTGGGTTGCACTTCAAAGGTGACACCGCCTTTGAAGCTTCCCACTCTGGAAGACCATTCTGGCCTGGAGAAGTTGTTTAGCTCTTTTACCCAAATGAGGCTTTTTTATGGGCCTCTGAGAGCACAGGCTCTCACCGCATGACATCAGAAATATGTCTGGTGGTAGCAACCCGGCTATGACTGTTCAGATACCACACCATTGCTTTGTAGGTTTTCAGGGGACCCTCTAAAGGGTCTCCTTTTTGCATTTATAAATAAATCCAGCACTGGCATCATTGAGGATTTATTAAGGCAAGATATTTGGTACCAAACATCTTAGGGTGCAGTGAAGCCATCGTGGAGCTAGGAAATTAGTAATCACAAATATTTAGACTGTGTACTCTCTATGGCTTCCCTGTGCACTTACAACATCCAAGAATGGCTCCGATATTGCAGGTTCATAACTGCTAATGCAGATATGTCTACACATGGGATATAGTGCACCCTTCGTTAAGGCTGTGAGGTCTGCTATAGGGGTGACTTACCTATACCTCATGCAGTTTATTGGGAATAGCACACAGGGTTGTGTGTAATTGCGATTCTCCTATTAACATGACTAGAGAATCTGGATTTCATTAAAGACACGGAGGCTATCATTATGCATTAATCCTTTTAATGCGTCACATCACAAAGAAAGGAAACAGTTCTAGAATGTAGTGCCCAGGATACAGATGACATGAGACACAAACAGACTACCTCTTTTAAATGCAAATAACAGAAATAAGTTCATAAGTTCAGAAGAATGGTCCAACTTGGTCTTGAAATAGAAGGTAAAAACGAATCCAAATGGAGGCTGGAGGATAGAAGATTATGAAGAAACATCTGAAAGAAAAAGAGAGATCGGATGTAGAAGAGGTAAAATAATATGAAGACACAATTGATAATTGACAATTGATAATTGAAAAAACATCAAAAGCAAACATAGTTTCATAACATCATGAAAAAAGCAAAGACTAAAAAATATATAGTACACCAAAATACCAACAAAGGGAGTGGAGTAGAAGGGAGGGATAATGATAGCCTCCGTGTCTTTAATGAAATCCAGATTCTCTAGTCATATTAATAGGAGAATCGCAATTTCATTACAAGACCGGAGGCTTCATTATGCATGTTGGTAGCCATGAAGTACTACATCCGACATATGTTCGATAGGCTTACAGTAATGATGAGCGAAGGTTGAGGCATTAGACCAGTCCGCTGCTTTAAGAATATCATCCAACTTAGCTCCGGACCAGAAGGATTTGCTTGCCATAGCACCTCTGAGAGAATGAGCTTGGAACTTAGAAAGGTCAATTCCAGCTAGATTCATTACACATTTGACCCATCTAGAGATAGAGGAGGAGGCAACTGGCTTAAAGGGTTTAACAAAAGAGATAAGGAGTTGATTGGCATCTGGAGGACGAAGGTCTTTCGTTCTCAAGTCATATTCTCTCATACAGTGTAAGACGCACAATTTCTTGCAAAGGTCAAAACGAGGGTAAAAAATTGAATCTGACATGGTCTTAGTTCTTCTAAATATGTCAAATTTAACACCAAACATATCATAAGATCTATGGGAAATATCCAGAGACTTAACATCTGAAACTCTACGACAAGAGATTAAACATAAAAGAGTAGCGAGTTTAAAAGAAAGGTATTTCCTGTTAAGGTATGCGTTATCTGGCCAGGAACAGAAAAGGTCTAGGATAGCTTTAACATCCCACATAGAGTTGTATTTAGGCCTGTGAGGTCTTTTAAGCCTTATGCTTTTCATTACTCTACAAATAATATTGTTCTTACCTACCGTTTTACCGTTGACCAAAGAGTGTCCTGCGGAAATTGCAGATCTATAACAATTAATAGATCTATAGGATAAGCCCCTGTCAAATTGCTCTACTAGGAAGTTAACTATATTGACGATAGGAGCCTCCAAGGGATCCAAGTCCCTCTCCACGCACCAACAAACCCATTTTTTCCAGATGTTATTGTATCTATAATGGGTACCGGGTGCCCAGGATTCTCCGAGGAGGGACAGAGCTGATGACGAAAGGCCAGACAGTTTGTTGGATTGCCTGACACTTTCCAAGCAAGAAGGTTCAAATTCCCTGAAGAGATTAGGTGGTGATCTTCTCCGTCTGCGTTGGTGACCAGACCCCTCTCCGCTGGAATGAGGAAGGGGACGTCGCAAGAAAGTTCGAGTGTGGTGGGGAACCAGGGCTGGGAAGGCCAGAATGGGGTTATCAGGATCAAGCGACATTGGTCTATTCTGACCTTCTGTAGGACTCTTTGAATCATTGCAAAGGGAGGGAATGCATAAGCTCGGAGGCTTGACCAGGATTGAAGAAAGGCATTCACCGCAAGTGCTCCCGGGTCCGGCATCCAGCTGAAATATTTCGGGAGTTGGAAGGTTAATCTGCTGGCATATAAATCCACATCTAGAGGACCCCAAAAGAGAGAAAGGCTGTTGAAGACGTTCACATTGAGCTTCCAATCTGTACGATCTGAGAGGAATCTTGAGTTCCAATCTGCAGCAAGATTCAACTTCCCTGGAAGATATTCCGCCTTCAGGGAAATCTTGTGTTCTAGACAGAACATCCAAAGTTTCTTCGCTAAGGCAGATAAATCTGCAGATTTGGTTCCGCCAAGGCGGTTGATATAGGAAACTGCAGAAATGTTGTCCATCTTGAGGAGGACAGATCTGCCCTGAAGAGAATGTTTGAAGCTCATTAGAGCATATAAACCAGCTGTCAGTTCCAAGAAATTTATATGGTGGGAGGATTCCGAAGAGGACCATGCACCACCGGTGTTCTGATCGAGGAAACGAGCGCCCCAACCATGGAGGCTCGCATCCGACTCCAGGACAAATTCCGGGGCAGAGACGAAAATTGCTTTGCCATTCCATGCATCCAGGTTTTCTAGCCACCAAGAGAGTTCTAATCTCCCTTCCTGGTCGAGAGTCACAGAGTCTTCGTACCACAGCCCAGAATTCAGAGCTTTCCTCTTTATTCTCTGAAGGGCACGGTAATTCAAAGGCCCAGGAAAGATAGTTTGGATGCTGGAAGAGAGGAGGCCAAGAAGACGGGCTAACTCTCGAAGAGTTAAAGAATCTTTTCTTAGGACATACCTGATTTCTTTGCGGATCTTGGCGATCTTCTTGGGAGGGAGAAGAAGGAGACAGTTCGAGGTATCTACGGTGAAGCCGAGAAATTCTAGGGATTTTGAAGGTGTAAGGATGGATTTCTCTCTGTTTATAATGAAGCCAAGGCTTTCGATAAGGTGGATGGAGGTAACGAGATCTTTCTGAATTTGGGAGAAAACTTGGGACATAATAAGAATGTCGTCTAGGTAAATAATGAGCCGGATACCCCTCTCTCTTAGAATAGAGACAATGGTCCTCATTATTTTGGTAAAGCACCAAGGTGCGGAAGAGAGACCGAAAGGAAGGGCTTTGAACTGGTAAAGACGCTCCTTCCAAGTGAACTGAAGGAAGGGCTGGTGTTCTGCTGACATTGGAATGGTAAAGTAGGCGTCCTTGAGGTCTAGCTTGACCAACCAGTCTCCTTTCAGGAGAAGGTCCCTTAGAAGATGAATACCCTCCATCTTGAAATGTCTGTAAACTAAGTATTTGTTCACCTCTCGAAGGTTTATAACTGGTCTCCAACCTTTGTCTTTTTTCTGAACCAAGAAAAGGGTACTGATAAAAGTTTTTAATGACCAAGGAACCTCTATGATAGCTCCCTTTTTTAGCATTGAAGAGATTTCCTCTTCGACGATCTTCTGGTGATCGACAGAAAGGACTAGAGGATTCGGGGAATAACGTTGAAAAGGAATTTCTAAGAAACACAGGGTTGTGTGTAATATTGACTCTTCGGTTTCCTCTGCATCAAGACAAGCAGTCTGCAATGGCAGTGTTGGATATTTTTTATTTTTTAAATTAACAGTCTTTAACAATATTTTTATAAATACATCCCCAGCCCTGGGATCCTGCCCCCTATTCCAAGCAGATTAAGTCATCAACATATGGTGTAATTACAGATACAGTTTGTATAGTGTTGATGAGTGGTCTCTGGGGTGGCACCATTGGTGCTGCAGCCCGAGAGGACCCTCCCTAGTCCCATTGCACTAGGTACCAGGGGTACCATTTACTAAGGACTTATAGGTGTTGCTAAAGTTGTAGCAATCATGGTACAGTTTTGGGAAAGAGATCTGGCACTGGGAACCTGGTTAGCTGGGGCCTATTTCACTTACAGTTTGTAATTGCCTTGATGCCTTTGGGCATTTGGTTTGTGCTTTATAAGTTTGTCATTCATTCATTCAAATCACATCATGCATCAGGAAAAAGGTTGAGGCTAACAATGTCAAAAGAGGTACTTCCCTATATGACCCTTCCTTATAAAGGAGGATGCGACTAATATTTCCTTCTCAGAATTGTCATTGTCTAATTGGAAGAATTTGGAAAGGCCATCTGCATTGGCATGGGCAGTCCCAGGTCTGTATTCTAATGTAATGTCCATTGCGTTTAGGGATATGTACCCCCTTGACAGTTTGGGGATTTTTTCATTTTCACTGCATGAGGCCACATCAAAGGCTTCTCTTTCAATGGTACTCCAAATTGGTTTCCTGCGTAGAAGACTCCTGCTAACAAAAAGCAATAGGTTGCTCATGGCCATCATCATTGGTTTGGGATAGGACTGCTTATCTCACATGTTTAGAGGCATCTGTCTACATTATGAATAGGTTAGCATAATCTGGAGCTTTCAGAATGGGTTCTGAGCACAATGCTTCCTTCAGGGTATCGAAAGCCTTTTGACAGCTCACTGTCCAGTTAACCTTTTTGGGCATTTTCTATGAGGTCAGTTCTGTGATGGGATCATAATAGACCCATACCCCTGCACAAACCTCCGGTAATACCAAATCAAGCCAAGAATGCCCTGACTTCAGTCTGGGTGGTTGGAGCTTCCCAATCCAGAATGGTCTGGATTTTGGGTGGTAGGGGAAGAGCCTGGCCTTCACCTACTAGGTGGCCTAAGTGTGCAACCTTTCCCTGTCTCTTTCCTCTGGCATCTGGCCTATGACTCTCGCTATGACACGTTCGTGCCTTGATAGTGAGGTCTGCACTCTGCAGAACCTTCAGGAGCTTCCCAAGGTGGATCAGGTGATCTTGCCAAGGGGAGATAAAAGAGAGCAACTTCATGCAGATATGCTATACTAAAGGATTCCAATCCAGATAGGACTTTATTCACCAACCTCTGGAAGGTGGCAGAGGTAATTTTCAAACCAAAAGCATCACAGTAAACTGGAAGGGCCCATCTGGAGTTGAGAATGCTGACTTCTCTTTTGCTCCAGGGTTAAGATCATCTGCCAGTACCCTGAATTGAGATCAAAAGTACTTAGACATTTGGGTGCCCCCAACCTGTCAATTAATTCATCAGCCTTAGGAATTGGATGCTCATCCATGTTTGTGACTGCATTGAGACACCACTTGGCCAATAAAACCGTGTTTCTTTCTTTCCACTCTGGGGATGAGGCGTGGGGACTAAAACAACTGTGCTGGCCCAGGGGCTCTCTGAGGGTTCAATGACACCCAATTCCAGCATTTTGCTTACTTCAGCCTTGATACTCTCCTTGGCATGGTCAGACTCCCAGTATACATTATTGTTGACAGGCTGTCACTAGTGTTCATATCATATGTATATCTGTTATCCAACCAGGGGTCAGGGAGAAGAGATCAGCAAAACGATTCAGGACTTGCCTGCAATCAGTCTGCTGGTGGTCAGTGAGGGTGTCTGACAAGACCGCTCCTTTATCAGATTCCTCTTTAGGGTTGTGAGGGAGGATGTCAAGGAGAGGTTTCTCTCTGGTTCCTGATCCTCATTTATGACCATTAGCATAGTCAAGTCAGCCCTGTCTTTATAGGGTTTAAGGTGGTTTACATGTATGACTCTCTTGGGGTTCCTACATGTGCTAATGTCAACCAAATAGTTGACCTCCCATTTTCTTTCAAGGATAAGGTTGGGTCTAGCCATTTGTCCTGGAGGTCTATAGGTGCCACAGGCTCCAAAACACACAACTTCTGCCTTGGTTGGAACTCCATCATGGCAGTCTTTTGGTCATTGCAGAGCTTCTGTAGCACTTGGCTGGCCTCAGGGACATTGTTGGCTTTTTTCATGTACTCAGCAAACCTGGACTGAAGGCCGAGTACATAATCCACAATATACTGCTTAGGTTCTTTGAGAGATTTTTCTCATATTTCCTTTACAAAACAAAGTGGTACCCTTACAGGGTATCCTAACAGTGGTACAAAGGGGTACAAAGGGGAAAACCCTGTTTTCTTCTGTTGCAACTCTCTGTAAGAAAAGCAAGCATGGTAATTAAACATCTCATCTCCTTCCGAGTTTTTCAAGGAGTCTACCAATCATACCTTTTAGGGTCTTGTTAAACCTTTCAACAAGCCCATTTTTCTGGGGGTAGTCAACCTATAGGTCATTACACCCTCAGTTCACATGTGATTTAAGTATGCAGACACAAAGTTTCTACCTCTGTCTCACACTACCTCCTAGGAAAACCCTACCCTGGTAATGATGCCGAGGAGGGCCTTTGTGCCTGCAGGTGTGGTAGTGGACTTGCCTCAGGATTTCTGGTGACATGATTGACTACCACCAGAATAAATCAGTTTCCTGAAGCTGTGTGATGGCCAACAGGACCAACAATGTAAATCCCAACCCTCTCAAATGGTACCTCAACCACTGGAAGTGGCATTAAGGGGACCTTTATGGTGTTACCTGTTTTCCTGTGTTTTGCCTGGCCTGACTTTACAGGTGGCACAGGAGTAAAAAAAAGTCCTTCACCTTCTTAGACATTCCTGTCCAGTAGAAGTGATTAACCAACCTACTCCATGTTTTGGTCTGGCCACGATGCCCAGCTAGGGAATTGTCATGGGCAATGTTAGGAGAAACTGTCTAAACAGCTGAACCACTACCAGTGTCCTAGTGGTACGAGGTTTGGGGTCTCTGGCCTCAGTGTATAGGAGACCTTCCTTCCAATAGGTCCTGTGGGAACCACTGACACTTCCCTTTTCCTGATCAGTGCAAACGCTCTGGGGTGTAAGGCTGTAGTTCTAGAGTCACTCTTATAGTTTGACCCAACATGAGGACCTTTGGCTACCAACATTTTAATTGACTTTTGGTGTGTTATTTTATCCTAGACTAAATGTACATCCTGCATATGCCTTTTTCCCTTGAAGGTTTCTCTCAGGTAATCTTGCAGTCTTAAAGTGGGAGCTGTCCCAGAGTAGAACATCCTTGCCAGGAACAGAACATGTGGGGTGTGCATTTGAAAGCATGAGAGAGAGAACGGTGTAGAATGTACATTTTGGTCTCAAAGTGCAGTGTTATGAGCAGTGGTGCTCAAAAGTGCATTGTGTTGTACATTGAGAGATGAAATATGTGATGCTATAGGCAGTGGTGCACAATTGTGCATGGTGTTGTAGTCAAACAATCAAAATAAGCTTTATGCGAAGTCACAAAGTGAATCATAAAAGCTACAAAAATCCATCCATGACAATAGTTTATAATAGCCAAAGTACGAGTTTAAAACAAGGAACAAAAGTTATTCTATATAAAAACAGGAATATTAAAAAGAATATTAAAAGACTGTCATCACTGCACAATCACATAATTACTATTTACAACTGCTTCCTGTAGTTAATAACGGTCAGTAGCATTTGAAGATAAATAAACTCCGGGCGACATTGTCTAAAACTCAGCTGTAATAACAAGGGTTTAATGAGCTTCTGTCTCAACCCTGAAAAGTGTTTACAGAAAAACACAGTATGCAAGGTATTCTGGGGTGAGGTATCATCACACGTGCAATTCCCCAGGTCAGTTGACCAGTTGTTAGTAATGGGAAAACTAATTCAACAGTGGAAAATATCCAACCGAAAACGGGTTAACACAAATCTGTGGTGCGGATTATACACATTGGCTAGATATGGTTGCATAAAAGAACTAGTCAAGATCATTTGATTCCTCAGCACAGTGGTGTTGTATATTGTCAAGTATTATGAAGTATTTACCATTGGCTTTGACATGGCCTCATGTCATCCTGATTTCTGACTCTGTCTTGCTAGAGCTTTCTGCGTGCGACAATTGGTTTGGATGAGAGGCAATATAAAAGCAAATGTAATCAAATATACAGTAATATATCAACAAAGAGCATTTCGCATATGTGTGTTTTCTGTTTTTTTTATTTTCTGTTGCACTTCATATAAAAACAGCCAGCCAACGCTTTTCACCCAAAAATGGGCTTCTTCAGGGCTGTAATGGCATACAATATGAGGATATTTTAGAATAAGCAGAGAAAAGATCAATTTATTACAATAGACATAGAATTACAAATAAGGAAAAAGTAAAAAAAAAGATAGAGAGATGAGGGAAACAAAAAGTTTGTCAAGACACAAGTGTATGAAAAGGCGCATTGTATAGAAGAAGACGTGAATCCAAAAAGACTAGAGATCTAGTGAACTGAGAATTTACACCCGTGATAAAAAAAGTACTGCCTAAAGAACAGAACTAGAATTAGTGAAAAAGTGAACATCATAAACTAGAAAAATAGAGAAAAGAAAAAGGAAAAACTGCCTTAAAACCCAGAGCCAATGTGAGTAAGAAAGATCTAAAGTAGCTAGTGAACTAGCTTACCAAGATAATGTAAACACACAGCGTGTCTTCTGGCGTGTAAGTAAGAGGACGACTTGAAGCGAAATCTAAAAGAAATTGATTACCAGAAAAATTATATCAGCATGAGCGTGCCTGCAGCCAGTTATAAGAGTAAAAGCACAGGCTAAAAGTAAGTGTGGTCGACATACCTAAAGCACAATGATGTAGCTCAAGGTAGAGCAAAAATCAGCAGATATGTATACTGATGGTTTTATCTGTAAGGAGATAGTTTAAAATGAGAAGGTGTGCCCCAAGCATTGCAAAAGAGCATACAGAAATCTAATTGTGCTAGCAATTAGTATTATGACCATTCCCCGTCAAATAGCCATAGTTGCACGTGATCAGTAACAAAACCCATGTAGTATGGCAGTCAGGATACTACAATGGCGTAGCCAAATGTCTGAAAAGAGTCATATGCATAAAAAAAGTGAAGGACTACAAAAACATAGCACTTGAGACAAGAGCGGAGTAGTGGTGATTTAACAATTAAGAAGAAGTGACAGACTGCAACCCCATTGGTATAAGGCATGAGGGAAAAAGTTCTAAGCTGCGTGCAAAATTTGAGTGGCCTCCCCGCTCACGGAACAAAGATTGGACTGGAGACACGAAACAAAGAAACCGTATTACGCCGGAGGCAAAGGGGGTTCTAACCGAACCGAATCAAGCGGTATGCTGACACGCTATGCCTATGTGTGTCGAGAAACGCTGTAACCTAATGCGTTCAGCAGTGAAAAGAGCAGCGTAATCGTAAGTCTTTAACAAAAAAATCAGTGGCAGATGAGAGTCTAATCATACTTGTTCGTATATACACAGAAACAAAGTACTAGTTATAAAGAATTATGGATCAGTACAGAAACCTATAACCTAACTACAGTATGAAGGTAAAACCTAAGTTGGATAATTGAGAACTAAATTGTAGCCACATGGCCAAGCTACCCCAGCAGTAAATTGTACCAAAAAGTTATCAAAAAATGGTCACAGAATTTAGCGAAAGCGGGTAGGCAACTTACTTGATGACGGTATTAGCCGCATCGGAAGAAATAGGAGCTGTGTCCGTAGTCGACGTCCTAGGGCCAGCGCGATACACGAGGGAGTGAAAGGGGCCTGCTAAAGCATTTAAAGGCATCAGCCAATAGGGCACGAGTTCCGAGCACTAGACCACCCCACAGGAAGTTAGCATGTCAACTTGCTTCCGGAGTCATTATAATGTGGAAGACTAAGAAAAGTAACGACTAGACCGTAAACAGTGAGTTTAAAAAAAACTCACTTCCATTTTAGATCCTCGGCTCTGAATAGCCATAATATTCCAATCAAGAAACTGACTCAGATACAACAGCTAGATAAAGTAAATAATAAATAAATAAGACTCATTAAGCGTTTAAGCGACTTGAGTCAAAAGGCAAAGTGACTGCAGAATGATCAAACTAAATGAGCGGTGTAGTAAGTACCTGACTCTAAAATTAGTAAACGGTTCTGGTAACCAATTTGAGCAGCAATATAAATAGGTCCAATGAATAAAAAACAGAGCGCATGAAAAAAAGGAAACAAGAGTCAGAACAGGACACTAGTAGTAACTTCAAAGCGAAAAAAAGCTAATCGATAAGAATATATCAAGCCTATTTAGTAGTAGGGAGCAGATTTGTAAGTGAAAATCAGAATGATAGTGTGCAAATGTTTTGCTTAGGGGAGAAACAAGGTGGAGCAACAGAGCGGTCTCCATTAAGTACGTCATGAGTAGTAATTTGCCAGAAATTAACCAATGCTCAGAACTAATTAGGACTGAGACCCACTGTTTGTAGGTTAATTCCAAAAGCTTAAATGAGAAGACACTTTATATCAGAGACACCAATACAATAAATATTGCGTTCCAAATGGTTGGCAGTCTGGTTACAATGCCACTTGAGCAATAATCTGACATTTAACAAAGTACACAGGTAAGTATAGTGAGACACAGGGCACAAAGGAAGCAATGCATGAAGAGATACAGTATACACTTAGAGAAAAAAAAACACAGGAGAACAGAGGCCAAGTTTGGCGACCAGTAAGAACAATTTAGCGAAGAATTAATGTCCAAACATCAAAAGGCACATTTGTTATTTTCCTCCTGTTCTAAGATGATGACAGGTATATGTAGACAGATTGCATTATAACACACAACATTTATGTTAACACTGCTCAAACGATATGTAGAAAATGAGAACAGAAATGGTTATGCATAAATTGTGACATTCTCTTATCTTATGTTGCAAATCTGATGGAGACCGTAGATTCCGATAATTACATGATCACACTGTTTAAAGAAAATAGTGTAGCTCCCTGTCTGTGTTAAGGCCCTGAGTTGAAGAGCGTAGCGTACAAATCCATCTAGACTCCAATTGTCTCAATATTAGTACCCTGTCCCCACCCCTAATGTTGCTGGTGATGATGTCTATGCCATGAAACTTAAACCGAGCCCGGTCAAAACCCACTCTACATTCATGTGATACAAGGGCATACGAGTTGTCCCCATTCAGGGCAGCTCTTCGGTGTTCCTGAATTCGAGCCTTCAATTGTCTGGTTGTGCTGCCTACGTAGATTTTATTGCAACCACAGATATTTACATAAACAACAAAAGGTGGTGAGGCAATTGATAAATTGTTAAATCTTGTACTTGGCACTAGTATTGTAACTGAAGGTCATTGTTCTGTTACATCCCAGATGGCAGATGTTACAAGTACTAAATGTGTAAAACCCAGTGGGGCCAGCCCAGCCATATGTCGTGTTTAGGTTTGTTCTGTAAGGTGTAACTTGGGCATAGAACATCCCTAATCGTTTTGCTTCTCCTGAATGTCATAGAGGGTCTTTCCGTAATCATGTTACCAATTCCTGGTACCCCTTTCAGTAATGCCCATTATTTACCCAGGGACTTAAAGACCTCTTGATTTAGTGTTGAGTAGGTGGTGATGTAAGAAAGTCTCTGGGTTTCCTGGTCTCGTTTCTTTTTATTGAAGTTTAATGTTTTCTCTCTTTTGATAGTCTGAACCTTACTTACTGCTGTGTCAAGTAAATGTGCATGATAGCCTCTTCTCTTAAGTCTATCTGTGGCCTTTCTGGAATGTTCAGCAAAGTTGACCTCCTCACTGCAGTTTCTGTGGATACGCAGAAGTTCCCCATAGGGGATTGCATTCTATATGGAGGGAGGGTGTGAAGTAGTAAAAAGCAGAATACTATTGACAGCTGTTTATTTTCTATGTAATGTGCTATGGATGGTCTCCCCTTCAGCATACAGTTCCAAATCTAGAAAATTGATTTTCGTTTGAGACATTTCAAGGGTAAACGAGACATTCAGTGCGTTGTCATTAAGAAAATTGTGGTATTTCTTCAGTTCAATGCCAGTCCAGATGATGATGATGTCATCAATATAGCGGCTCCAGAATTGGATATGTTTAGTCCAATCTGAGGCTGCCGCTGACCACGCATGGGTGTGCTTCACCCACCCCATAAAGAGGTTAGCATACGAAGGTACGAATTTTGAACCCATGGCGGTCCCCTGGTCTTGTTTAAACCATGTGGTGTTGTACATGAAAAAATTGTTATCAAGAAACAGGTCTATCATCTCTATTAGCATCAAATTGTGGTTAAGTAGATTGGCATGTCTGGTAGAGAGATAGAAGTCTACAGCTCTTTCCCCAATTTCTCGTTTGATGCAAGTATATAAGGATTCTACATCCAAAGTGGCAAACCACATGTTGTCATCCCATTCCAGATCTGAGAATTTGTTGAGTAGGTCAGTGCTATCCCTAATGTATGAGGACAAATTCGTTACTAGCGGCTGCAAAAAAGTATCAACAAACTTGGCCAGTGCCTCTGTCATTGACCCAATACCAGAGATGATAGGTCCTCCCGGTATGAATGGCATTTTATTGTGTACCTTAGGGAGCAGATAGATACAAGGGTACCTGGGGTTACTTATAGTAAGAATCTATGCTCTGTGTCAGATAGAAGACCCAGCTCTTTCCAATGTGTTAGTTGTAAATCGATTTTGATGGTGGCAGCAGTACAGGGGTTCTTGGCGAGCTTAGTGAAATGTGCGGTGTTGTTCAGTTGGCTTGCTACCTCCTTCTCATAGTCAGTCCTGTTCATACCGACAACATTCCCTCCTTTATCAGCCTCTCATAATATTATGTCACCATTCTTACATAGATTCTGCATTGCTGCTCTCTCCAGTGATGATAAGTTATCTAACGTATGTTTTTTGGATCTGCTGATATGCTTATCCTCTAGGTTGTACAATTCCTTGGTAACCAACTCATGAAATAGGTCCAAGGTGTTAAGGTGTGCACCCTGGGGCATAAACTTACTGTTGTTATGGAGGCCACTATCGCATGTGTAGTCTTGGGCAATGTTCATACTCGCTAATACATGTTCATAAGAGGATTCGTTGTCAGTGTCTAATGAAATCAACGTGGCTACATTCTTGACATGTGAAACGGTGACATCAGTACGTGATACGGGTACTTGAGGTATGAAACGCTCATAGTTGTTAAGAGCAAAATGGCATTTAAGTTTCGCATGTCTAGCAAACTTAAACATGTCAACATGTAGATCAGTAAACAAACCCCCATACACTGGACAGAATCCAAGACCCTTATTCAATACATTGAGTTCATGTACATTCAAGGTGTAATTAGACAAATTTATAACTAAGTTGTCAACACTAGAAGTTTACGCCAAGTTTGCCAAAGTATCACAGTGATTAGAGTCTAACAAGTCGTTATTGCTGCAAGTTTCCATCAAGTGCGTCACTATACCATGTTTATTCAAGTTTAATGTTTGTTCATTTGGCTTTTCTGATATCTTGTCAGAACGCGATCCTTTCCTAAGGTTTTTTCTCCCCCCCCCCCCCCTCCTGGTTTGTCTCTTGGTTTTTTGTTCCCAATTCGGAAACGGAGAACCTCCTCTAAAAAAGTCGAGGAGCATGCTCCTGGAGCATTCAGTTCTGTATTCTCTTCCCTGCCTGTATCTTCAATAGAGGAGTTATCTGAACTGACACTAATACTAGAAATGCTCCCTGTATAAGGTGGGATTGGCGTTTTCTCTTTAGAAACCTGTATATTGTCAAATTTAGCTGTAAACGTGAACATACAGCCGTGATCATAGTCCCGGTTTTCTCGCATGATTTTATTAATCTTCCTATTCTTCACAAAAGCTTGATGACTGATAATCTGTTCCTTAAGAATAGCATAATTTTTTGCTGTTGCTTCTACTAGTGTAAGCTGTCTGATCTCTTCTTCCAGGGCTTTAATCTCAACCTGAAGCTTAAGGCATTTTCTCTCAGTGTGTGTTATCAAAATTCTCATCATAGTAAAGGATGAATTGTGTAGGTTATCCTCCCAATCAGACAGGAGATCCGGATCAAGATCATCAAAGTTTGGGAACGTGAGTACCCTGAGCCATCTAGGGACCTTTTTATTTTCAAGATATCTTTGGAGGGTAACTCCGTCCCCCCACTTTGATAGCTCACTTTTCTTGAGCCTCTCAAGCTTCTGGAATTTAAGCTTAAGTCCTTCTTTTTTATTAAGTACCCCACTTCAAATAGCTTGTTGCATCTCGCTCTTTGGTTTAAAAAGATCTTTGAACAATTCCTCTCTATCTCTATCGTCGTTGAAGTTTATTTTAAGAGAAATATTTTCAAAGTTTTTAAACAGTGCGTCTGGCATGCAAGTCAACCCTAAATTAATACACAAAAAGAAATCGAAAGCAGCCGGGTCATAGAAGACTGCACCACCAGAACTAGTCTCTAGCAATATGCGATATTGCCCACCTCAAACGATCTGCTGCTTGTAGATCACAAATATACTCTTGACAATTGGTTTGGATGAGAGGCAATATAAAAAGCAAATGTAATCAAATATACAGTAATATATCAATAAAGAGCATTTCGCATATGAGTGTTTTCTGGTCTTTTATTTTCTGTTGCACTTCATATAAAAACAGCCAGCCAATGCGTTTCGCCCAAACATGGGCTTCTTCAGGGCTGTAATGGCATACAATATGAGGATATTTTAGAATCAGCAAAAAAAGACCAATTTATTACAATAGACATAGAATTACAACTAAGGAAAAAGTAAAAAAAAGATAGAGAGATGAGGGAAACAAAAAGTTTGTCAAGACAAAAGTGTATGAAAAGGCGCATTGTATAGAAGAAGACGTGAATCCAAAAAGACTAGAGATCCAGTGAACTGAGCATTTACACCTGTGAGAAAAAAAGTAATGCCTAAAGAACAGAACCAGAATTAGTGAAAAAGTGAACATCATAAAGTAGAAAAATAAGAAAAGAAAAAGGAAACACTGCCTTAAAACCCAGAGCCAACATAAGCAAGCTTTCTGCGCGCACAGATTGCTATGGTTGCTTATCCACGTTCAAGGTTGTTTTGTTTTCTGCTGGATGGAGGCTTTCATAAGCTTCGCTAGGATAATGTGTGGGAAGTGTGCTTTGTGCCTTTCAGAGCAGAGATTGTTGTTGCCAGAGAAATGCATGGAATGTACAGCTCTGTCTCTGAGTCAAAATACAGAAGCCTGGCCAGCTTCTGTCTTGAACAAAGAATACAAAACTGGGAGTGGAGGATCCAAGGGAAGTTTTGAGACCAGAGCGGATAATTTCCCCAGTACAACTATTGCAGAACACCTAATTATCCGTGGGTATAACAGGCTTCACAAAGCCCTAGAGAACTAAAACACAAGCAATAAAGCTCTCAATCATGCATTGGGGGAATCCTTAAATAAGGACGGAATCCCCTCACCCCCCGAGGTGGCATGCTTCATCATCAGCGATTTCTCCTCTTTGCTGCAACACCTAGTGTACCAAGGGCTACAACCCCCTCACTGTGAGGAAGGAGCTTGGGGATGTTTTAAGATAATACTCCTGAATAGGATCTTCTAATATCCAAAAGACGTAAAGCAACAAAAAGCTGGGCACAGTGCAAAATAGTGAAGTGTATTATAAAACTAACTACCAATAGAAAAAATACTTTATTAGTTAACTCTTGGTGTCAGGATTAAAAACAGAGCATGTGCAGTTTAGAAATAATAACTGCATCTGCCCAGTAAACAGGTCTAAATGTTTCAACCATTTTGACCTAAATGGTGTCTTGGCCTTCCTCAGGACCTTGATGTTCTATGCTACTGCGTAATGTAGTGGGAAAATGAAAAATTTAGGTGTAACATGAAAAGTGTAATTTGAAACAAATACAACCTAAAACACCCGTAGTCTTACTTTTGGAGGTATACGATGTACTGGTGATACCTGTGGAAAAACAGAAAGAGAGATCAAATGCTTGTGTCTAGTGAGCTTATAGACTGGTGAGTCACATATACTCATCTCTTGATATACCTTCATGTGTATAGTGAAATCTCAAGGAGTAAAGTCATCTTACCCGTGGATTACGAGTAAGAAGCATCACCTCACCTGGCAACAGCTCAGGACGGGAGGCACCGCTCTAAAAAGGAATGTTGGAAGGGGACAGACTAAGTATGCAATCTATTCTGCCTGCAACTAAATGATTTTCAAAACCAATTTGTTCTCATTGCAATCCTAAACAGGGTCAATGCGGAAACATATAAGTAATAGCTGACGACATAATGACTTTTGTATTTATACATTACAAAACAGTTGGTGCTACTGCTTGTAGATCTTACATATGTAACCGACCTCTCTACAGCATAATGCTGTTCCTAAGTGATTTACATGTGTCTATAGGTGTTAATAAAACCTATGTTGTTAAGCAAAGCACATCATCTATTCTCAGTGTAACTTACAATTTAATGTATATTTATTGAATAAACTATTGATATCATTTTAGACTCACAAGAAAGAGGAGATAACGTATGGTATCGCACTGGTCACTTATGTGCAGCAACAACCCTAGTGAGGCCCCTGAAGCAGTTATATGACTAGAGGGGAGCACAAAGCTAATATGGTATCAGACCAGTGTCCATGAGGAGTATTAGTGACATAGCATGTTTCTCAGTAAATTGAAATTAAGTATAAGGTATCATGGTCAGCCATGTCCTAGGCGTCGTCATGAAATTTAACAGACAGACACTGTATAGTTATTACTCACTCCATTTTGATATTAACTCAAAAAGACCCGCTTAATATAGTTTAGCTCATCCATTACTGTATGGAGCAAGGGCACAGACAAAGCTTTGGATGGAGAGGAAGACAAAGTCGGGCCCAGTCGAAGTCCAGAGTGTCCAGACGGTCAAAGGTCAGTGGTTTCTTCTTGTAGAATCTTGTCCATGTAAAATCTAAAGTCTTACAGCCAGGTAAGCCCTTTTGTACCCACGGGAGATCGTTAGACAGATTCGGGGGACCCTCCTAAGGAAGGGTCAGGACAGAGGGGTGGGTACACCCTTGTCCTTTGTTCAGTTTCACTCCAGAGCAGGAGCCAATGGCTCCTAGAACTGGTTTGAGCTGTACTATGCACAGAGACACCAAATGTGCCCCCAGTGAAGTTTTTCAGGCACATTCAGAGTGCACCCACCCAGCCCCAATACACTAAGGGGCAGATTTTCAATAACTGGTGCATCCCTGCATATCAGCAGGGATGCGCCAGTTATTTTGCGTCACGACAGACACTTCTTGCGCCACCATGGATGCGCCGCATTTAGAATGCGGCACACCATGGGGCAAGAATAGACAGATGCGTGACGCATCTGCTGCCGTAAAGGTGACGCATTTCTGGGGTTGCGTCGCAAGCGCGATGCAGCTCCAGCAAGGCTCGGGGTGCTCCTATGCCTAACATGCTGCGTCAATCCTTACGCCTGCTTCAAGCAGGTGCAGGGTTTTGATGCAGCATGGCCGTAAAAGTGACTGAGTGAAATCTTGTAGATTTCACTCAGCCACTTTTAGAAGGCGTTCCTGTGCCAGAACTCCCCCCGCTGTGCCGGAACGCCCACATGTGGCGCAGGGCTAGGGAGGTGCGTCACGTCGTAAATACCCCGCAGCATGGGGCTAGCTTTGCGCCGCCACTGCGTCACAAAAGTGACGCAACGGCGGCAAAAATGTGGCGTACGGGGCTTGTAAATCTGCCCCTAAATCCTGTCTGGGAGGTGGTCACACCTCCCAGTGACAGGATACCTATTGTGCTACCTGCACGGCTCAGCAGCACGAGGGCACAAATGTGTCTCTGTTTGGCAGCATCTGTTTTGTGCTGTCCGGGTCAAGAAGGCTGGCCCAGATAGACCAGTGACCCCACAAAGCTCGCTTCTGAAGGGTGGAATCATACCTCCCACACCAGTTACTGGTGTGGAGGAATGATTCCAAGGTGTTTAATACCAAACACGATATGTTTCTATGCAGCCATTTACGAGATAGCATTTACCGCGAGGTTATATTGCACCTCTACCTATATGCTATATGTCCGTCTGAGTCACAGACAACCCGGGACAATGGTCTCTGAAGGCTGCAGAGGGGCTCCGCTCATGCAGGGGCACCCTCTCACTAAAAACACAGCGGCCTGCCTTCAGGATTGATAAGGCCTGCTACAGGTGTGACTTATAAGCTTTAAGTGTAGGGACCTATAGCTATAGTGAACCTATATTTAAAGTAAGTGGTGCAAGCACCATCTTACACAGGTTGCAGTAGCAGATCTGCAGTTCCATTTTGCATGGCCTCTCATGGGTGGCATAATGCTTCAGCCCATGGGAGACCTCTGGGGTACCTGTGCCCTGTGCACATGGGTACCATATACTAGGGACTGATAAGGGTACCCCAGTATCCAATCTGGAGTGTACCTAAGTACATGCATGATAATTTAAGGGAGAAAGCAGATAGACTGGGGTACTGATTAGCAGGATCACAACCAGACTAGCCAAAAACCAGCGAAACACCAGGCAAAAAGTGGGGGAACCATGTAGTCAGATCCTATCTTCCAACAACACCAAGCCTTTTTGGGATTCCAGTTTTTAGGTTCAGCCTATAGCGGCAGCAGGCATGCGTTGCTTGCTTTGCGAGGCATGCAGTATTCAGTATGGCGTGGAAGAGTCGTTGAAGCTCCGCCCACTCTCTGCCCATCTTTTTCATTGGTTTAGGTCCTAAATGCTGCCTTCCTATTGGTTTTAGACCTGTAAGTCCCTCCTCATGATGGCCATGTCTTCATTAGTATCCTTCCATGGCTACTGGCCCCTTTACTTCAAACAATATTTTCTTCTTGTGCCCCCCGCCCGCAGCCCGTGACTACTTGGCCCGCGTAAATGCGAGTCCTGTTGCATTGCAAATGCTTGTTTAATTGAACTCAACACCCTGATCACCAGCAGACTCGACTACGGCAATGCACTCTATGTTGGAATAAACAAAAACCTCACCGCAAGCTACAGAACATCCAAAACACGGCCGCAAGACTGGTCCTCCACCTGCCAAGACACTGCCACATCTCCCAGCACGTGCGCACTCTCCACTGGCTCCCCATCAAAGCTAGAGTCACCTTCAAGATGCTCACCCACGCTCACAAAGCACTCCACGACACCCGACCAGCATACCTGAACAGCCGACTCAAATTCCACTCACCCCAAAGGACCTTACGATCAGCCCAGCTCTCCTACACCGTGGTCCCCCGCACAAGAAAGACCAGATCGGGAGGCCACTCCTTCTCCTTCCACGCGGCAAGAGCCTGGAACGACCTTCCGCTCCACCTCAGACAGACAATATCGCTCCCCATCTTCGCATGAAACCTCAAAACCTGGCTTTCCGACAGACCTCACCCTTGATGGACTGGAACCTGTGACTCCCCCCCAGCACCTTGAGACCCTTACTGGTGAGTAGTCACGCTTAACAAACACCTGATTGATCGATTGAACAATAAGGTAGCTCTGTAGAATATTGTATTTGCACTATGCCGGACTATAGCTTGGAAGGCCAGCAGACTGTATTCAACCTTTTAATCTTTCTGAGATGTCTATCTATCACCGAGTAGAGTAATAGCAACCTCTGTGTGGCCTAGGCCCCAGGTTATTTAATTGATTAGCCATAAGATTTTCATAATTCTGCTCTAACTCGAGGTGGGGTGAATCTCTGTTTGCAAATACCTAGGTGTTACTGTATATGCATTTATATGTATTTGATCACTGGCAAGTGGATTCACCTTCGTGGCCTATTAATGACATTTTTGGTCAGAGGTATTATACTATCTTCAATGATAAACGTTTTAATATGTTATCGACAGCACTATCTGAGCTGTGAACATGTAAGAGTAATTTTATTTGTTTGCTGTGGAATCATGGAGTTTCTTTGTAACAGAGCTGTAGCATTGCTTTTTGAGCTGTAAGAATGTGTAGCTGTTTTACCTATGGTCTTTCATTATGATATCTGTATAACCTTTGAAGTGGTCACCCCATCCATGTAGAATATCAGCCATATGACAGAGTACATGCTTCGAAGAGACTGGATGAGACGATAGACCAGGGTGACTTTGCAAACCCTGTTTTTCTTTACTACCTGGAAGGAACATCGCTATGACCTAATTTTGAAGACAATTACATTACAGTGTTCATGGTTTTGCCTCAGTTTTGTGATGCTTTTGTTGAGGAATTTCAAGACCCCTTAGTGATGGTAAAGCTTACTTGGCAGAACTTAAAAGAACTCATTGAGAATCACTGAATTCTTTCTAACTAATGTATGCATAAATTGCATTGTAACTATCCCATTTTGCCTTGTTGCTGCCCAAACATTCTACAAGAACTACAGGCTCGCTCACTCCACTAGCTTACTTATTCCAGTTTGGGGGAAAAAATTATGCCTTACCACTTTTAAAGTTCACCAGCTGCCACTGGTCTATGGATATGATGTATTGAAACAAAAAGTGGACAGTGGTTTGAGGGGTAAGTAGACGTATAGATGATTTAAATAAACATCATCGGCCTTAACCCACTACTTCCAAAACATTTTTTCAGTTTTATTAAGCCTGTCATGACATTACTGGGTCAGTAGATTTAAGTGACTTTTCCGCAGTTCCCTCTGGGTGCCTACCTGTAGCTGTTTTCTGTCACCTTTCCCTCGCTGCCCTCGCTGCCTGCTGCCTGCTGTTCCCGTGAACGGGCTTTGCCGGACTTGACTCCACCTCCATTGCCAGTAACGAGGGACCGGCCGGGCTTGGCTCCGCCGGCCCCATACTACTACAATTCCCAGCGACCCCTGGGCCATGATGCGACCAGAACATGCGCCAGGAGGCGCTTAAAGCTTCGCCCAGTCCCTCGCCCCGCGAGGACGCGCGCGGGACGCGCCGGGCTAAGCCCGGGCACAGGGCGGGCCGTGTGTGGCCGTCAGGGGTCGACTGGGGCCGGGACGGGCTGCCCCCCTGACATCTAGACACGAGGTCGCTGTGTGTATCGTCTGGAGATAACATAAGTCATGGGTAAGAGGAAACACTTGGAGGGTGAATCTGAAATGAGTAACATAGCACATGGGAATAGAAAGCTGAGGAAGACCAAAGCTAAGAAAAAACGTTTGCATGCAGATGGAAACTGCATAATGGACCGTATTGACAATATCATTGAAGAGTGTGGGGAGCTGCTTAATACCCCTTCTACCTCTCCTGTAGGCGGGAGGCTACCAGAGGTTCGGTTGTTGTTCCGGACATGTTTCTCATCAAAAAGAGTGGCGAGGGTCAGAGTGCAGGGGTGCCTGGTAAAGAGTCTGCCCCTGCTAGGGCTACAGCCATTATTTCTGAAAAGGAGCATGTTTCTTTCTCCCCAAATGTGACCTTACCTAAGGTTAATCAAATGGCTAATATTGTCTGTAACAATAGATTTTCTATTTTGGGAGAACCTGATATTGATACTGTTATTGATACGTGTAATCCTGCATTGCCTCTTTTAGTTCCCCAAACTCTAATTCCAGATGTGATTGCAACAGAGGGTGGTTGTATCATAAATTCTACTGATGGAACTCCTGCTCTAGAAACAAGTGCAAGTGATGTGGTGGTGGTGAAAAACCTTTGTTCTCAGATAGAGTCTTTGCAGAGTAAAATTGAAATATTAACCGCTACTGTCACAAAGCTTGAACTAACTAATTTGGGTTCTAGTGCTTATCCTGTCAACAAGGTACCCGTGCAAGGTGGGGGTCTCAATAAAGTTTTACCAAGTGTGGCAGACAGGTATAGCGACTCTGCAAACGTTAGTAAGAATAACACCCGCCCAGCGCAAAACTCATCAAGTAACCAGTCTAGATTCTCAAAACTGGCGAAGGCTGATCAATTTCATGATTGTACACCGAGAATTGTAGGACGAGATAATAGAGCACCCGTGGATAACAACTCGGCCAAAAAGCAATATGGAGGCATACCTTCTGTTAGCGCGAGACCTGGGACTTATCTCGGGGGTAGGACTTACCAAGGGGATTCTAAACATGAGCCAAATATTTATACGCCTCACCCACACAAAATATATATGGTAAATGTCCCTAGGTTGCACTCTGGGTCTGAATACGAAACCAGTGAATCCTTGTCCAACAAAGTACTACACCGGATTAGACATGTGAGGGGCTGTCGTTCGGTGATCAGAGCTGACATTGCTGGAGTTAGAAGGTTTTCACGGGGCGGAAATGAGCTGGATTACATAGAGGTGGGTTTTATTGATGCTAATATTGCAGGGAACTTAATTAATCTTGAGTTTAGAAGCTGTTCCCCGGACTGTTCTGCAATACAAATGAGGTCTATTCCCTTCCGGTTACCACGGGCAGAGGCTCTTTACAGTCAGTCTATGGGTGACTCATGTTTAGAACGAAATGACTGACTGACTAATAAAAGTGGTGCAGATGATTTTACAGCTTGCCCCTTGGTTAGTGGTAAAACCTTAAATATTGTTTCAAAGCAAGGTACCATAGACAGCTCCGAATCTCAAGGTTTCTCTATGGAATTAGTGAGTACACCTCAACTGAGTTGTATCTCGGAGGTTCAACAAGAAGAAAGTGTAATCCATTCAGAGCATGGGATGCTCTTATCCTGGAATATTGCTGGCTTAAAATCAAAAACTAATGATCCTGAAGGGACATCGTTTATCAATCTTTATGATGTTTGTTTATTCCAGGAGACTTGGCTCCTAGAGGCCCATTACTTTCCTGGGTTTTTGAATTTCAATGTTCTTGCAGAAAAGGGTAAAAAAGGGCGTCCTTCAAGCGGTCTTACTATCTGGATTAAGCAGGTCCTTGGCACTACTGTTAAGGAGTTTCCCACTTTACACCCGGATATCCAGCTTCTTAATGTCAAGTTCAAAAATGGGAAATTACTAGACATTTATAATGTTTATGCTAGAAGCACTGGTGGTAAGAAGTCCGATACCATTGTTTGCCTGGAGGAACTTATGCTTCTCTATTCTCAACACTCCCACGTAATCATTGGAGGAGATTTCAACACTACCTTTGAACCTCTATTTTGTGCCGACTGGGGTGTTTCGGATGAGGAGAGTAGTCTATGGGGTATCCCTAAACTAGACCTTGTGCCTGTCAATCGTTGGTCTGAAGTGGCAATTCAGATTAATGCCCTCTGTTTGAACAAGGGGCTTCGAGCAACTAATGGCAGGTCGGACCAAGACAAAGCAGGGTCCAATACTTTTAAGAGTGGCTTGCGTGCCAGTAGAATTGATTATATTTTGCTATCCCTTGATCTGTGGGCTGATCTGAGAGGCATGTTGATTATTGATAGATTAGAGAGTGACCACAATCCTCTTTCTTTGTCACTCTTGTCCTGGGCGCACCCAATTGCCTGCTATGACTTGTCTGTTCAGACTCAACAAGATCTAGTCATTGCAAATGCCATGCGCCATGTTAGATGGGCGAAAGTAGTCCAAAGTAAAGAAAATCTCAATCTCATTTCAAGTAGCCTAAGTTTTGCTACTGAGGAATTAGCCGCTGAGTATAAAAAGAGTGCCCTAGATTTATCCCGTACCCCTGGAATAACGATCCATGAATCTTTTTTTCTAGAACTTAGAGATATTTTTGTGAGGCCATGTAAACCAAATATGAACAAGCTTGACTCTTCCCCACGCTGGTACTCCCCAGAGTGTAGAGAAGCTCGCTTGAATCTGGGTATTGCCCTCAAAAGTGGTGTAAGTTCCTCTGTCCGCTCTGCAAGGTATGCTTATAAGCAAGTAATATCGAAATGCAAACGAGCATGGGATGAACAAAGATGGCAGGAACTTAGGGAAGCAGGTGCCCAACATGATTCTAGACGCTTTTGGGCAGTTCTCAAGTGGGGGAGTGGGGGTAATCCTGATAAACCCCAAAACTGGGTATCGCAAAAAGCGTGGGTTGAACATTTCGAGTCTCTTTATGCTATAGGAGAGGGCCAGAGCACTACCCCTGAGTTTCAACCTGTGTTTTATCAGGACGAAGCTTTTACTCTGGGTGATGTTGATAATGCCCTAAAGCTTGTGGTTCCAGGTAGGGAGCCTGGTATGGACGGAGTTCCAGCCGACATTTTTCTGAGCAATAGTGAATCCTGGGGAAAGTATATACTAGTATTAGCCAATCTGATTGCTAGAGGTGCCTCGATACCCACTTCCTGGAAAGGCGCGGAAATTATTCCGGTGTTTAAGAAGGGGAATAAGTCCCTCCCTGGAAACTATCGACCAATTAGTTGGATTGATACCACACAAAAAATTCTGGGTAGGCTGATTTTGGACAAAGTGTTGGACTGGGCCTCCGAACATTTAATTCTTTCCCATTTGCAAGCTGGATTCAGAGCTCGAATAAGCACCATCGAGCAGGTGCTGCATTTTGCTATGCTTTACTGGAAGACCGTACTCCTAGGTGGGGGCAGCCTGTATGCTGCCTTTATTGATCTAAGGACAGCGTTTGATCTTGTCCCCCGGGCATCTTTATGGGCTGTCCTAGACAAAATGGGTATGCCACCTTTATTATTTTCTTTAATTGCTAGACTCCACGTGGACAACTTTGCAGAGATCAGGTGGGGTTGTATAGGACAAGTGACCACTAAGTTCCCTATACAGAAGGGGGTTAGGCAAGGCTGTGTTCTTGCGCCAACTCTATTTTCTATGTACATTAATGATGTGGCCAAATTGCTAATTGACGCAAACGTAGATGCCCCTACATTGGCAGGTGCCAAAATTACAATTTTAATGTTTGCTGATGATTGTCTGATTATAGCTAAAACCCCGAGCGGCCTCCAGAAATCTTTAGGTATCTTTGAGGACTTTTGTTCAGCTCGTGGTCTAGAAATAAATGTTTTAAAATCTAAATTTATGTCTTTTAATCAGTCTAAATCGTTCAAGGGTAAAATATTTATGAATAATCTGCCACTTGATCAAGTTCAAGATTTTATCTACTTAGGTATTTGTATCCAACATGATCTGGGCTGGAAGAAGCAGGTAGAATTGGCAACCCTCAAACACTCTCAACTCTCTGGTGCAGTGAGCAAAGAACATACCAAGTCTCTGACAAAACCTATCGACCCGGCTGTCCGTGTGTATGATGGAAAAGTGGTTGGTGCAGCGCTCTATGGAGTTGAGATATGGGGGTTTGAGAACCTACATGAATTGTCTACCTCAGAAAATAGATTTTTACGTAATCTTACTAGATTACCACAGAGTACTCCCCTGTGCCCTTAGTTTTATGATTTAGGAATGAAACCAATAGCATTAATTTCTTCGTTTCGCCCCGTTTTATATTGGCGACGATTATGGGTTACCCCGGAACTTGGCCTTTTTGCCCTTGGCCTCATGGACATAATCAAGATCGATACCTTTCACAAAGTCAAGTGGCTCCAAAGGATATATGTGATGCTCAAAGAGTTGGGTCTAAAAGATCTGTGGGAGGACCCAGTAAATGCCAGGTTCCCGCCAAAACAAGTTTTGAAGGCTTTATACTGGGAAATGGTGGCTATTCGAGTTTTTAGAAGTACAGCCCCTCTCTCACTAACAGGTGTTTTTCTCGATTTTAAGGACACGATTTCCCAGGCCTCTTTCTGGGATGATATTACCAATTCCTTGGATAGGAAGCTTTACTTCCAATTTAGAGTTGGTAGTCTCCCAGTTAGAGAATTTACATCTAGATGGTCCTCGAGAAACATACTAAATTGCCCGGGTTGCATGGCAACTACTGAATCAATTAATCATCTCTTGTTTCAATGTCCATCATATGTAATCCCGCGACGGGTTTGGATAAAACCAATGTGTCGACAGCTGGGCACTAGGAATGCAAAGGTAGCAGTTAGAATCTTACGCTCTACTGAAATTCCATGTATCTATATATCTGTTGCTAAATTCCTTGGGAGGGCATGGGTGATTAGGAGTAAATTGTTGGCTGGGCAGATTGACTAAACCCTTGAATTATGAATCAAATTGTAACATTATTTATTTTTTTAATCTATTTTAATGTGTTTTTTCTTGCTGTATATATATCCAATCCTTGTATGCTTTTATGACAATCGTCGAATAAAGCTAAAAAAAAAAAAAAAAAAAAAAAGTGACTTTTTTTACTCTATTTGAAACTTTACTAAACTTTGCTCTCAGAAAGGAATTTGGAGGTTTGTATATTGAAAAGCATACTACTGGCAGTCTGATTTGTGGTGTTGGAAATGCATACTTGTTCACGTCTTCCTTAGATCGATCAGTTGTCTCCCACATTGTTCGTAAGTTGAATCTAAACTATCTCTCTCACATTAAAATGCCTTTGTGAATTAGGCGCAGCCTGTTTTAGGAATATCTGGCATTAAACAGCTACTCTGGTGTTTCGGCTGATCATTTAATTTTGCATGTGCCAGAGAAGAAAGATGTTTTTCTGTCTCCGAACCACAGTTGTAGAATTTCTTGCTACTATTCCTCCTTTAAAATCATTCACTAATGAGCAATTGTCAGGACTTAAAGCCCATCTGTTCTAGAAAGAATGCCTCCTTGCTGTTCCCATGGTCCCTTTCTTTCGGAAAATAAAATACCGGTCAGTTGTTGTATGAAGAGGCCCGGACATACAACATAGGGCTTTAATCAAAATCGTATGCAATAATTTATAACTTGAGTTTTGTGCCTTGGTTTCTTTTTTTATTATTAATCAGGGGCCTTTAGCGCATCTCTAGAACACAGTTGGAGGGGCTTCCTATTTATAGTTGCTGCTTAAAGTTTGTTCAGATAAGGAGGGAAAAAACAGGATTTAGGTAATTCGGCTTATTTTGGTGACGGCCGGGACTACCTGTGTTGCCGGTAGTAAACCGGACAGGTGGCAAACTTAGCTTTTCCGATGGAGTGCTGGAATCTGCTGCATTGCGTTGGAACACTTTAGTTTGAAGTAAGTACTACAGGTTTCCAACATATTACCGTTAATCTCAACTATGCAAACACAATGCTACAGTATGGAGCAACATAAATAGACACAAGAGAGAAGTATTCATACAGTGTATTTAAATAACATTCAGTTTCATAGTCAACACCATTTGAATAGCCATTTGTATGTGTTTGTACTGCTTTGGCAGTCCATAATTTTTCCTCATGAGGTAAATAGTTGGGCGTTTTTATAGCAAATCAGAATTGGAGGTAAAAAAGCGCTGTATTACACAACCTTTGTAATATCACTGGTTGTGTTTAAACCATAAAGAAAGGCAGATAGCCAGTGCTGTCATTATATAATAAGTGCTGTAAAACCCAGTAGTATAATTCAAGTTACAATTTCAAAACTATTGGATTGAAAAAGTTAATTCGTAGCTAAAGAAATAAAGGTAGGATTCATCCACTCTAGTGCTCGTTTTATGAAAATTATACCAAAGTCACATTTAGAACGTTTACCCTGTTTCTTGTTTTATCATCACTCCAGAAAAATGTGCTACTGTGCACTGTATACATGGGAAACACATATTTGAAAATTCTGGTAGTGATTGCACATTTCCAATACAAGACCAAAGGTCAACAAAATACATTTTGCCAGTGGAGTTTACACACTTTGCATTCCATGAAGGTTGCACAGTCTATTCATTTTCTGAAAACATTTATTGCAGAACAGTTTTCTTTCCAAAGCTATTCTTTGAAAGGCATGTTCCACTGAAAGTGAAATGTTGCATTACACCCACAGTGCCGAAATGTTCCCCTTAACATATACATCACAACCATGGTGAGTTTTCCAGAGTTTGTAAAAAAGTTCACAAGGGGAAAAACTTAGCACGCTCTTGTACAAGTTCTTTCCACAATCACACTGCTATGCAGGGCCCTTCCATCATGCCATTCCAGGTGCCATTTCCAAAGCACTGGCTGGTTTTCCAATGCACATCACCCCTATGAGGTCCTAAAATGTTGCTACCTAGATAGCTGAAAAACAATGCGGTTTTCCATTTTACAAACCACTGCCGGTTCTGGACACCCTTTCACCAGGATATTGTATCTGTCATCTAGTTCACATCGGTTCAGTGTTTAACTCAAAAGCATTAGGTTACAGGATCAGCCTTATACTAAAGGCTAGAATAGCTCTTTCTGTCCCTGCTCATGATCCACCACATCATTGAAACAAACATCGGTTTCACAATATGCGTCTACTTGGTCTCAGCAGACAGTTGGCTTGATGGCCTTCTGCCTGCCTGTAGCTCATTCCAGCTTTCACATGAGTGCCTAGTGGCCTATTATTGGTACACAAAAGAAGATCTAACTAGCAAATCAAAATGAAATTCTGTCTCTTCCTGTTTAAAGCACTGTTATGGTGGACCCTGAGACAACCACTTTTGTAAGTTCCATGCTGGTGCATCATTGTTCTTAAAGTACCATCCAGGTTTCCATTTAGTGTTCCAAAGAGCTTAATATACCTGGAAAGAGGACAGTGTACGGCCATTTCCTTAAGCTCCAAGTCATTTTTTTCAGCTAATATGCGTTTAATCTGTTTTTCTAGCAAAAGGATGTTCATTATTCATACACAACATAACATTAATGTTGTAATGTAAGGAAACATTTTTGCAGGAGCATCATACAAGTATAATCTATATTGTGGGTTAGTCAGTTCCGTAAGACAATGTAAAAAATATTTTACAAAATCATTTTTGTGTCACTCCCTTTAGTCATAGGTTTTTAAAAACATGCCATCATTTCTGTTAATATCTGGGTGGGCTGAAGTCTGCCACACTCTGCAAATTGTATGTGCACATGAAACTGGCAATATTTCTTGGATAAAAGTGCAGTACTATGCCACAAGGACTTCTGCTGCCAGGCACCATCGTCCATCACAGTCAGCAGGCAGGATTATTAGGACAGCTCTGGATTTCACTGGAAAAATAGAAAAGCCCAGCCCTTATCAGTGCTCATATTTACAAAGTTGAGTAGTGCCACTCGTGTTTGCCTTGCACTAAGTGAACAGCTTACAGTTAAATGTACTGGCATGCTTTCACAGTCCCACCGACATGCATGAAGCATGTGACCTGAGCTGTAATATTCACTAGACATGGGAGCTCAGCACACGTGGCACTACATAAAACCCACAGCTTTCTTAGTGCAAGTAGATAAAGGCACTGCTCAGCACCCTCTCCCTTATTAACAAATGCCCCTTCTCTCCCAGCTGCTCACCTCACACACAAAACCTGACACCACCCCTTGTTCAATACTGCCATGTATAGGACCACTTCTTAGTACTGCTGCAATACATCTAATAGGAGCAAACAGGTATTCTGAATAGTGCATAACTGCACTTCTATATTTCCAATTCAAGTTCTAGAAACAGCAACATGTTTCATCTTCAGAATGAAAGACATTGGATTATATTATGTTACTGCTCATTTCCTTCTTTTGGTTTTTAAGCTGTGTGCACCACATGGCTCTAAGCTGTCTGCAATATGTTTTGCAGCAGTACTCTGTGCTGCCTGGACTAACAGTTGCTGCATAGTTCTGGAATGCACACACCAATAAATTGAGAATCAGTGTGTCAAGTTTATAGTAGAGGAGTTCTATCCGATGTATGCGCGCTTTCGTGTGCATGTGTTCTTCAATACTTGCTGTTTGGCATGGGACATCTGACATGATGTTTTAACATGGTTGCTTCTATAGTGTGCTGCTATTGACAAAGTATTATTAGTTATCTACACAGTTCCATACCACACTATTCAATTCCACACATTGACAATCCATACCACATAATTCAAGGCAAAGCACGTAATTCAACTCTGCAACACAACTACTCAACACACCACATACATCTAAACCACACCACAATATTCCATATCATGCCACAAAATTCAACAGCACACCACTTAATTAAACTCCACTACATATCACTCCACTACACAAAATACAATTCCACATAAGTACACTCATAACACACAATCACACTCCACATAATTTCACTACACTCAATACCACATAATTACTATTCACATAATTCCACTGCACACCATGCCACATACTTCCACTATACAAATCACCTCCATACAACACAATTCCACCAGATACAATTGCACAACAAATAACTCCAATCCACATAATTCCACTACACACCACATACATCCACTCCAATACAAAATACTGTCATTAATAATCCCAATAACTCTCCCAAATGCGAGACCAATTTGCATTGCAAATGCCTGTTTTAACCTGGTACACACCTTTGGTCTGTGAAGAGTTTTGGGGACCACCCTCCTGAACAGGTTTTGGGGGCCGGTAGAAGACTCATTTTTGTTTTTATCTTTCTAGTCACCATCTTTCCCTTGGGAGGTCTTTTTGGCTTATTCTTATGACCATCCCCACCAGTGGTAATCTTGGTTACCCTTGTTTTAACCTAGTGGTTGGTATTCTTCCCCGACTCTAGAGGACAAAGTGTGTTCAAGTCTACCAGATGCTAATGCAACTTCTCATTGTAACAATTGTCTTAGCAGATGTTCTTTCTTGATCTAATTGTGAAACCCTTCATAGTCAGTCACATTGTTACCAGTTAACCAACCACCCAGTGTTTTCACTAGGCGGTTGGTTCTGACTGATTTCAAGACTGAAACTGGGTTTTTCAAGGCTATGTTATCCTTTATTCCCCAGCAGTGAGTTCATAGTCATCAATCAGGGTACCCTTTATGAATTCATAGAACTCAACATCTTTATCATTCAATGTCAGGAGTCTATCCCAGCATTTGTCTGGGAATAGTTTCCCACATCATAGAGCTCCAGTTCTTTCTGACTACTTTTATGGCTAAGCTGGCTCTCTTGAAAGCAGTGAACCAGTCAGTGATGTCATCACCATCTGAATATTTAGGTAAATTCCTTTTGGGGAGTTTTCAGTCAAAGGAATCTTCTCTCTCCCTAGTTACAAAATTGCTGTCACCCAAAATAGGTCCTAGACCCACCTCTTTCCTTTGCCTTTCTATACCCAGGAGTTGAGCTTCTAAGTTCAATTTCCTGGCCAACTCTTCCAGCATGAGTTCCTCGTGTGAGGGCTCCTCATCTGCTTCTGAGTAGAGGGACTTAGCCATCCCCTGAAAAGGAATCTGATTAGTAGTCTCATCGTCATCAGATTGAGCTTCTAGTTTGGATGGTCTCTCTCAAATTCTGCTAACGGCCTCTTAAGCTTTTCTTCAATAGCACGACAGCCAGTCTTAATACCATAAGCTTTATAGAGGGCCCTGCACCTGACACAGGACAGGTCTATGGGGGTCCAGTCAAGCTCTTGAGACTGGTTATTGATGTCACCCGTTATTGTTACTAAAGTTGGAAGTATTTTATAAAGTTTTAAAAAGTAAAATTTGTCTTTGTCCTAACTACAGTAACATACTTTTACATTTTTACATTTTTAATGACTTAGTTTCAGGGACTTAGCCATGGCCCTCCAGTTAATTTTAAAATGTAGATAAATAGACCAATTAAAAAATACAACTGGCTAGGCAATTGTTTGAATTTATTTGTGTGGTCATTTATTGACAGACAGGTATCATCAAACGCAAAGTCGTAGATCCCACCACTGCCAGCAATGTATGAACCAGGCTCTCTAAATAGTGTACTAAAACAAAGTACACTGTGAAGAGAGTCCAATGAGTCCCCTATTGGTTTACAGAGGCAAACATAGATGATACTAACACTTTATTTGTGATAGTCTGGCAGAGCAGTTAGGCTTATCAGAGGGTAGTGCTAAGCATTTGTTGTACTCAAAGAGGCAATAAATGAGACACACACTCAAGGATACATCCGAGATCAATTTGCAAGAATAATATCAATTTTTTATATACGTTTTTAGAGCAAAAAAAACTTTGTTCTACAGGGAGTACTTAAAGTTATACATGTTCAGAGTTCGCAAAATCAAAACATTTGTGCGCATTTACGCATCATTAAAGTCAATTGGGAGAAAGACAAAAATGCATATAAAATCTTACAGTCAACTTTCAAGGTTCACCTCTTAGATATCGGTAGTTAGCACGGCCATGTTCAATGTTCAAACTGCGGATTCTCAGCAGCATCCCAGATTCTGTTGGATTCTGCTGGGAGCAGGGTGCTGAGGTCATTGGTAGCTGATGCACTAGGGGAGATGGGGCCACCTGAAAACACACTGCAAACAGGGTTTATAGGTAAGTCTGAGGAGTCCACTCAAAGGAGCAGGTCACAAGGGCCTCAGGACCACAGACCACAACTGTATTGTCATTACCAGGGCCAGTCAGGCTGGGTGCAGAGCATATAGGTCAGCCGGGCAGTGAGCATCAAGATGTCCATGCAGTCAGGGACACTCACTATGTGGGTCTCAGGGGTCTTGATGTCCCTCGATGGGTGCTTGCTTCCTGGGCATTTGGAGTCTGGAGGAGACACTTGGTGCAGGTCCGATACCCATGGCACTGGTGTGGCACGTCTCCGGTAAGCCCTGATGTCCTTTAACTTATTGGGTGGACTGATCTGACCCATCGGAGCTTCTGTACGATATTTGGTATGGGTGCTACATCTGAGGAGCAAAAAAGTAAGTCGGGAGTCTGCGCTTCGGTGAGCAGAGCATCTGCCCCAAGGGAGATTCTTTGAAAATTTGTCAAAGAATGGCAGTGCTCAGGGTTTTTTGAGTCCTCACAGTGGTAAGGTGAGGCAGCACACCACAATTGTTCAGTTCTCAGGCAGAAGGCAAGGTTTGGCATCAATTTATCTGACGCAGGGCTTCAGTTCTCGAGCAGCAGCTCTATTTGGTCCATTTCTTCTTTGTGTCCTTCGAATCAAAAATGTAAGGTCTATGAATGCCACTTAAATCCTAAATTTAGAGGTGTTAAAGGGGAGACAGGTAGTAGCTCATGGGCTACCTACAATTAGGGTGTCTACACCCTTTGGGAAGTGGTTATTTTCCCATTTTCAAAAGTAGTCTCTACATCACCTGCCACACCTTAGGGGCGGTGCTGAGTGAATGTGGACACTCTTCCTAATCTAAATATTCTTACCACCTGTCCTCCCACCAAATGTGGAGGTGCATAGGGATTGGGCATCCCCCACTATATGGGGAAGCTTGGGTTGCACTTCAAAGGTGGCCCTACATTTAAACCTTCCCATTCTGGAAGACAGTTCTGGCCTGGGGAGGTATGAAGCATCTCTGCCCAGAGCAGGCTTTGTTTCAGGCTTCTGAGAGTGCAGGGTCTCACCCCACGAGGTCAGGAACATCTCTGGCGGTGGCAGACTGGCTATGACTAGTCAGAGAGCACACCAGTGCTTGGTAGGTTTTCAGGGGATCCTCTAAAGGGTCTCCTGTGTGCATTTATTAATAACTCCAACAATGACATCAGCGAGGATTTATTAAGACAAGATGTTTGGTGCCGAACATCTTAGGGTACAGAGAGGCCACCATGGACGTAGGAAACTCGAAAATGATAAGTATCTAGCCAATGTACACTTTATGACTTCCCTGAGCACTTATAAAGTCCAGGAATTTGTCAGATATTGCAGGGTCATATCTGATCATGCAGATATGACTATACATGGGATATAGTGCACCCTGCCCTAGCACTGTAAGTTCAGCAGTAGGGGTGACTTACTTATATATCATGCAGTGCAGGTGGGCATAGCACACAGGGCTGCATGCCATGTCAACTTTTCGTTTTTCTCTGCACCAAGACAAGCAGCCAGCAATGGCAGTTTGCATGGTCTTAGTTAGGGATCCCTAAGGTAGTACAATATGTGCTGCTGCCCTAGATGACCCTCTTCTTTACCCAAGCCCTAGGTACCAGGGGTGCCATTTACTAGGGGCTTACATTGGACGTTGAAGTAGTACCAATCATGGTCCGGTTTTCGGCAAAAGTTCTCCCACTGGGAACCTGTTTAGCAGGGACCCAGTGCATTTACATTCATAATCACATCATGCATCAGACAAAAAGTGGGGGATAAACATGCCAAAACAGGAACTTTACTACAGTGGGTGTGTCTGTGGCTGTATGGGTGAGTGAGTACCTGTGTGCATTATATTAGTTTCAGTTTTTTATCAAATTTGATTTAGACCTTTTCTGGGGTCAACAAATACATGAATAATAGATCGTAAAACAGTTACACTATTCAGGAGTTAAAACAATTTAAAAAACTTTCAAATATATGCAGGCTATAACAAGCAAATTCATCAAGCTGTGATTTCAAAACCCAATTCAACTTTTTGCAGAGCTGAGATTATGTCTAAAACACATCGGCTTTATATGCCAGCACCGAGCCTCTATCAGAGTCGAGTTTGGACAGACTAATAACACATGTAAAAATCTTGCCGTCCTCCGTTATATAAGTCACAAATTTCTGTGGAACTTTCCAATTTATGCCATTTCAAAGTCTGGGTCCTTAAGGGAAGAATCTGCCGCCTCTTTGAAATGACGGTGGTCCAGACCTAATGCTCTAATGAAAAACGTATGTATCATTGAGGAGTTTTATATTGTACACTATCTAAGAGGCGTGCAAAGTGTTTTCCCTGTCAACAATGGTCTACATCCAACTTATAACTTATTCTTGGGGTCAGGTTCTTTAAATAAAGCTTCAAGTGCGAAGAAGTCTTATATTTCAAAAGTGCAATTGTGCAACCAGACTGAGTTAGTGCAATACTTAAGTTCTTATCAAAAGTATGATGAGATGACTCGTCTCTAAAAGTGTCCAGTTCTAAAATATGCCTTATAGACCCTATGTCTACGTTTAGGAGATTATAGGCCCAACGAAGTATATTTGTGATAGCTTTCGTGTACGCACTGACTATGGAGAACTCCAGGCAGATTGCTTGGACAGGGACTGACTGATTGACTCTTAGCAGTTTATGTAATAGAATCCCTTCTTCCACATTTAGTCGGTACCATGCCTTGATCGGAATATATTCTAAGGTGTAAATTAGAATTGGTGGTATTTTTGAATGGTAGACCTCGAGCATGGATGCAAAATGTAAATTCCCTGAGGAGGAGCTAAATCTCAATAATTAGCTGACGTGGGCATCAGCCTTTAGGCTGATATGCCTAAAATGGGTAGAATTTTGTAAGGCCTGTGTAAAAGTTTTCCCCAAGTAAGCATATTCCTTAACAATCTCTAGAGTCTTGCCATCTAATGGCCAGTTGTAGTGAAGGCAGTGCTTTCTCCCTCTAAAGGAAGACATTTAGTTTTAGAGGTGTTTGGTATAAGAAAATTTTCTTTGGCATACTGATTTAGGGCATTGAGGTTTCTTTGTAAGCCTATCAGAATAAGATCCATGATTGCTACATCGTCAGTGTACATTAAAATGTGCATATCGGTTGAAGCTGTTTTTGGTGGAAAATTATTAATTGTTTCTAAACACTCTGGGAGGTAACTTACATAAAGGGAAAATAGAACGGGGGCTAGGACACAGCCCTGCTTAAGGCCATTCTTCATGACGATTGGCTCATTCAAACCCTTTTGCCCACCCCAGCTGGACTTTACATCACATTGCAGAGTGTAATACCATAATTATGGTGAGCAGATCATTAGGTATTCCAAGCTTCACTAACTTAAACCAGAGGGTTGGCCTGTGTACATGATCAAAGGCAGTGGTAAAATCAACAAAGACACAGTAAACAAACTGCTGCTTCATTACTACATATTTATCTATGACTGTTTGCAGTACTCCAATATTATCCGTCACAGAATGCTTTGGTCGAAAGCCAGCCTGAGTCGTTGGTATCACTCCTGTGGAAAATGCCAAATCTTTCAGGTGTTCCAATACGCATGTTGCAAAAATCCTCCCAGTAGCGTCTAGTAGGGCTATCTGTCGGTAGTTGTTGTGTGACTGTCAGGATCCTTTTTTCAGGATGGGAACCAAAATGCTCCACTGTCATGTTTTTGAAAATCTCCCGGTGGAGAGTCAGTGGGAGAATAAAGGGGCCAAGAACTGCTCCAGCCTTCTGGATTACTTTGAAGAACTTTAATGGAGATTTTATCTGGGTCCGTTGCTGCAGATGATCTTCCTACCTTTATGTGTAGTGCTATTTCTTTCGCTGATGGTGCTAACGTGTCGTGAAGTTTTTCCTCCTTTCTGAGCCAAAGTTGTATTGCTTATGCCAAGTCACAAATATTTGGTTTATAAAGCTCAAAGACATACTTTTCCCACTCTGAAGGGGGGACTGGAGAAGAGTAGAAAGTTTTCCTTGTGTCTGTTGCTTCTGCTGCTACCCTCCAGAACTCCTTACTATTTTTTCGATTTACTGTAGTTTGAATATTCACCCAGTTTTTATCATTTTGTGCACGTCTGATTTTTTTCCTTCTGTCGTTGGCATGCTTTTTTCAGCTTTGCGATCTCAATCTGTTAGGCTCTAGAGTATTTTAGAAATTGCAGTCCAATCAAGTTGTTTAAATTCTAAGTTATGCAGTCTGAGTGCTTTAGGACTGAGTAAACACTATGCTTACCACACTTGGCTGTGCGGCCCGTCAGAGAGACCAGAATCTCGGTAACCGTATCCTCGTAAACTGCTATCAGGTTAGTAACTGTGCTTCCATTAGCCAGTAATGAAGTAGTGATAGCAGAATTTATTATTGCAATTGCTTTAGAGTTCAATTTTATCCACCTGTTTTTTGATTTGGCTTCTACGGTTCTGTTTTGATGAGATAGGGACTATATATCAGATGATTGCATAGGGATCTCAGTTGCCAAAAACAGAATTGCGTGATCACTTTCTTGTGTGTTCTTAACATTCAGGGTTTGCATTTTCCCAAACAGGTCAAAGCTGCAGATCACGTAGTCAAGAATGGAGGAGCTAAATGGCCCCTTTCTGGTGTAAGGTGCGGGAATATCCCCTTCTAGTCTTCCATTTAGTATGAGTCTATTAGATGCAGTCACTGAAACAACAAGCATTTTCCCCCTTTTATCAGCTTTGGCCTTTGTTGGGAATAGCGGTATATGGAATTGACAACATTTCCTCATGTGCATGAGTGCCCCATTTAGTCAGTAATGTATTAGAAATATTTCCTTTAAAGTCTCCAGCTATCATTACTAATGAAAATCCTTTGGATTATATGAGAAAATCGATTTTGGCAAATGCTTTGATCATTCGCAGCCCTTGGGGGATGTAAACGTTAAAAATAAGGAGATCATGCATGGAGTCCGGGTCCTTTTTCCTATACTTAATCTTTATAATTGAATATTCTGCAAACACATATAGACTACTTCCTGATCCCAGAATATATCTTCCTTCAATTGAATTGCAAGGCCTCCTTTTGCCTGACCCCCTTCTCACAACCTCTGCCAGGAGATCATATATTATGCAATCTTTTTGATCGAAGGATGCTAATGCCCATGTTACTTGCAAGGTCACTATCGATGGTGAGTTTTCCAGGATCCTTCCCGGCTATGTTCCATGATGCAATGCTTAAAGATTTGCTAAAAGGGTAGCTTGCAAGCCTTATCCTGCTTGTGACAGTTCAGGTTTTTGCATATCCAAGACTAAGAGAGATCATGGGGCTGAGACCTATGATTTTTTTTGGTGTGGTCTAGAATTTGTCACTTTCTGTTTTTTATGGAGATGGTTAATATTCCTTCAGGTGCATTCATTTGGGCTCCTGCACTGTGGGAAATGTGGGTGTGGAAAGTGACCTTAGTATCTATCTTTACTTTTTGATTTTTTGGGCATTTTGAGTTTTCCTTAATTTTGACCACATCAAATCCCTTTTTTATGGATGGTATCCTTCTCTTTTAGAATAATTGAGGGTATCACATTCGACCAGAATTCAACATTTGCCATCGTATACTTGGACTTATTTGGAAAGGCCACTAGTTTTATTTCCGAAGGAGTTCAAGAATGGAGGAGATCTATTTCCTGAAGCAGGTTTGCTATTCTCCCACGGTTTAGAGGAGCTTTTCCTACAGGAAACAGACCGGTTATTTCTAGGATACAATGGACAATCAGCTTCTCTTTTTCGTTTGGATTTCCTCGGAAACAATAACCTTTGTTACCTGGGGTGTTCACTAGAAAGAGATCATCTGAGTTATCTGTTGTAAAGTTTGGTGCAAGAGGATTTAAATGCGACGAGAGATCATTAGTATTGTACAAAAGTGGTAGCGGATCCTTTCTTAAGGTGATCTCTGGAAATTTTTGTTTCTCTTTCCCTAACGCTTTAACTGCAATCCTGTCTTTGATGCGGTCGGAGATTCAGTAGTGACTGTTACCTCATTACCAAGTGTTTGATTTGTCAAGTCTTGACTTCTTTTCTGGTCAGAGATTGGGAATAATGAAATACCTTCTTTTATATTGATGTTACTTGAAGATGCCTTAAATAATTTCCAGAGAGAGTAAATTTGGTCATCGGATGGCTCTTTAGTTATGTCTTTATTACCAGTAGTCCTATCAGTCTGCGTCACCCTTTGAGTCTTTACTGGAGGGTGAAATTCAGTTGGCGAAAAGAATACCAAACTTTGTAATGTTTCCTCATCTGTTTTTCCTGATTTTCTTGGTGAAATTTGTTGATTTTGGTTAATTTGTTTTTCTTCCTTTTTGTCTACTAGGTATTGGAGAATACCAGTTTGGGTTTCCAATATCTGATCAGAGCTAAAATGTAGTTTTCCATTAAACCCAATATAGATTCTAGAATGTTATGGAGAGTAAAAAGTGTACTGGATATTGTAGCTTGTCTATTAAGTAAGTGCAATGATTGAATAATGGAAAATCTGGTGACTGAGAAAGATTTTCTATTTGGTCAGAGGTAAGGCTAGGAGTACTGCTGAGTATTAGCAGAGTCTACTCTGTTGGTTTTAAGACCACTGAGGGAGGAGCTGAATTAAGATTTATGTCTGGTAGGGTAAAGTAATTTACTGATATTGAGGGTGATATCTCCTCGGCCTTTTGTAGTTTTGGTCTCTGGTACCTGTGTGAGTAGCTGTAGTGGTGGTTGAGTGGGTGTCTGAATGGCTCTATGAATGAGTGTCTGGCTGTATGGGCGAGTGAGTGGTATCTGTTTGAATGTTTAGTTAAGTGAGTTGTATTGTAAAGTAAGTGTCTGTGTGAATGGATGTATGGATGAGTGAGCAGATGTGTGAGTGCTTTTATGGATATGTGAATGGGTATGTAAATGTGTGTGTGGGTGAGAGAGTGTATGGGTGAGTGAATGGCTGTGTTAAGAGACTATATGGGTGAGTGAGTGGGTGTGTGAACGACTGTATAGGTAAATAAATGGGTGTGTGAGTAGCTGTTTAAGTGAGTGCATGGCATTGTGAGTGGCTGTATGAGTAAGTGACTGGCTGTATGAGTGGCTCTATGAGTGTTTGAGTGGTGGTATGAGTGGCTGTATGAGTGAGTGTGTGGGTATTCAAGTGGCTCTATGGATGAGTGAGTGGTTGTGTGAGTACTTGTATGGGTCTATGAATGGTTATATGAGTGGTTGTGTAGGTGTGTGAGTGGGTGTATGAGAGGTTATACAGAGGTGTGAGCATGTGTATGAGTGCTTCTGTGGATTGAGTCATCAGTGATATCATCACTGATGTCATTGAGATGTCATCAGTGATGGTATCAGTGATGTCACTAACCATGTCAGTAGTGTTGTAATGTGTGGGTCATAAGCAGTACATTGAGGGGGTGTAATTTATAGTTAGCTCAGTTCACTATAACTGCTACATTTCACTGGTTTTGACCTAACTATATCATCCCTATAACATTTGCATTTTTTTCAGAGAATTTCTAAGGTTTTTCAAATTTTATCTCCTAACTATAATGTCCCTGTAACGTTTGGTTTTGGAGAAATTCTATGGTTTTTTGAATTTTAATTTCTAACTGTAACCACTAACCTTTGACAGTGAGTGTGTGAGTGGGTGTATCAGTGTCTCAGTAGGTCTATGAGTGGATGTGAGAGTGTCTGAGTGTGTCTGTCAGTGGGTGTGTGAGTGTTTGAGTAGGTCTTTGAGTGGGTGTGTGAGTATCTAACTGGGTCTGTGAGTGGGTGCATGAGTGTCTGAGTGAATGTATCAGTCACAGTATGGGTCTTTAAGAAACTGAAGAGTATCTTTGTGGGTCTGTGAGTGAGTGCATAAGTCTTTGAGTGGGTCTGTGAGTGAGTTTACGAGTCTCTGACTGGGACTGAGAGTGGTGCATGAGTTTCTGAGTGGGTCTGTGAGTGGGTATGTGAGTCTGAGTGGCTCTGTGAGTAGGTGCATGAGTATCTAAGGGGGTTTATGAGTGGGTCTGTGAGTGTCTGAGTAGGTCTATGAGTGGGAACATGAGTTTCTGAGTGGGTTTGTAAGTAGGCATATGACTTACTCATTGGGCATGTAAGTAGGTGCGTGAGCCTCTGAGTGGGTCTGTGAGTAGGTGTATGAGTGTCTGAGAGCTCTGCGTTTTGCCCTATATAATCCCACTCATCTTTCTGCTTCTGTTTTGCCTTCCCTCCTCATTTTTTACACTCTGTTTTGCCCTTTTCTGCTCTGTTTAGCTTTCCTGCTTGTTGTTCTCAACTCTGTTTATTGTGCTTGTTTTTCTACCCTTTGTTTTGCTTTTCCTGTTCTTTTTTCTGCACTCCCTTTTCCCTTTTCTGGTCATTTTTCTTCTCTGTCCACTGCACACATCTCATAAGTCTTAGCTGTTTGGTGTTTTTGAAGGAGGGAGCTGTGTGGGGTCCTAACATAGCTCAGTTATGTGTTGTTGTGCAGAAGGGAGATGTCTTGGGTTCTTTCTTACATGCCTCAGTTGTGTAGCCTTTGTGAATGAAGGAGAAGTGTTGCGTACTTATATGTCTCAGTAGGGTGGTCATTGTAAAAAAGGTAGATATGTGTGGTCCTTACATGTATAGGAAATGCGCTTCCCCAGAGGGGTAGCGACCCTTTCGTGCACTGCTTGCTTCCAAATAGACAACTTTTTTCTTTTCTTTCTCATGGTTAGTGATGATTACCAATGTTCAATTTTTAGTGGTTCATTGCATATTAAATTCCTTCATTCAAATGAGAATTATATTAATTTCAAATATTGAATTTTCCAAAAACAAATCTTGTTTCCATGTTTACATTCATGACATGTAACATTAAATGTCATTATCCCCAATGCATTTTGGGCTGCCTTAGCCCTTTGTCAGGGAATAGCTTTCTGAAAGAAGAAATCAGAGCGAAGATAAGAAATATACTCCTGAGGCACTGTAGGGTCCATCACCATTTGAACTGTGTTCAGTGCATGTACTATTGTTAGTGTGTTGATATGAACAATTGACAACCATTGTAAGTAAAGTACCACTACATAACCGATGATATTAGTGATGGCAGAAAGTATTTCATTTATGCTTGATGCAAATATAAATCATATCTGATGTTCATAGAATGGTGCTCTATTCCTACACGCAGTGGCATACTCTGTTGTTGAACGTAGTGGTGTGCTTAAGCAATTATCGGCCTCTTATTCAACATGCTCCTTACCGGTACAGCGCGTATTCACACCAACGTGTGCCTTTAATTACCATCACATACATTTAAGTCTAAATTCATGCTTGACTCTTAAACGCTGTGGCATGCACGGTTGTTAAACATAGTGGCGTACTTAAGTGGTTATTGGTCTCTTCTTCAACATGCTCCGGAGAATACAGCACGCATTCACACCGACATGTGTCTTTAACCATCATATAAATCTATGTCTAAAATCATGCGAGGTTACCAATATACGTGTCCTACCTTCAATTATGGCTTGATTGAACTCACAAACCAACGTGTGTTCACCACACCTTCTCTATGGTGTTAGTGAGCATGTTCATTTTGAAAACATGCATAAACATCAAAGAAGGACGTGTGTGTGTGTACATGTGGTATGGACCTGCCATGTTTAAAATGTGAATATCAAACAATTAACCATACATCAAAGTAATGATAAGGGAGCATTGCACAAAGCTGCAAATACTCATTATTGCAAAAGCGTGTACACATCATACACAACAAGTCTGTATATTTAAAGGAAACAAATGTACTTGATGCGATTGTTCAATTAATGTGGCAACAAGGTACACAGTTTTTGATCCAATAGGTCTCTCTTTGTAAAAGGAATTTCCTGTTGTCTCTGTCATCTCTGAGATCCACAGTCTCTAGTGTCATGTAGCATAGTTGACAAATGTGATGATTCCGTTCCGGTGCAAAAGTGTCGCAAGGGGCTTAAAAATCTGCTCGATGTGTTTACTGCTAATTTCGTAAATATACTTGATACAATTATTGATGTTATTCAATGATTCAAAAGCTGACAATAGTTAATTTCTGGTACCATTCCACAAAATGAAGATATCGTCGATGTATCTTAGAAATCTGATGAGTTTGCTTTTCCATAGGTCATTAGACAGAATGTGGTCCAATTCAAATTTATGCATGAAGTGATTTGTCTAGCTCGGAGCTGCACATTTTCCCATGGAAGTTCCCCTGAGTTGTAAAAATAACTGGTTCCAACAGAAGTAACTATGGTACAGTGGAAAGTGTAGACGTTCCAATAAGAACACCTTTAGGTCGTCCTGCATGCAAGATTTGATTTAAAAAATGTTCAACTGCTTGCATACCTAAGTCATGGGGAATTGACGTGTACAAAGTTTTGACATTAATGGTACACATGTGGATGTTCTGATCCAAATTATTTCAAATTCCAAGATTTTTTGTAGGAGCCCCTTGGTGTCTCTGATGTAGGTTTTCATTTGACACACCAGTGGTTGTAAATGGTAATCTAAATATTTGCCTATTGGTTCACGGATCTTAACCTCTCATAGATACAATTGGTCTGAAGGGGGTGTCACCGGATTCTTATGACTATTGGGTAACATATAAACGTTCAGACTTTTTGGGTATTCTTGTATCAAGTAACACTTGTCCATTTCTGTAATGGTTTTGTTTGTAACAGCCACGTCTATTATCATTTTCAAGACTTTCCTGTATTCTCCTGTTCGTTTAGTGTCTAATTTCAGGTAAGCAGATATATCAAAAACATGTTCATTCACCTTCTGGTTGTAGAAAGAGAAATTCCAATATAAGAAATGCCACTCCTTTGTCTGCCCTCTGACAGGTGATGTCTGGATGCATGGCTAATCGATGTATTATGACCCTTTCCTTTGTTGTCAAATTTGTTTGGTGAGTTGTCTTTGTTTTAAACAAGTCCTGTATCTCTTTTTTTGATGATGGTCTCGAAGGAATCAAGTATTTTATGGCTGGCCCGGGCCATAAAAGAACTTTTAGGTTTTAGACCCATTAGGGTTCCTTCCTCTTTTGACTGTTGGTTGCCCACTATGTTTGCAAAGAAATTCCTCAACCGATGAGTTCCCATGAATTTGATAATACTCACTTCTGCTTCTTGGATGTTTAAATGGTATGTGGGGACAAAAGATGTCCTTTTTTGGAGGGTGTTGATTTCTATTTGACTCAAACAATAAAAGGATATGTTGATTACAAGGTTCTAATCATTTATAATTTAAGACTCCTGGTTTTTCTCTTGAGTGTTAATAGATCTGAGTTTGTTACAGCCCTTACCCCTCCTGGTTCATCGTTTGCTAGAGGGCATGTCCCTAAAAAAGGAACTCCAGATGTTGTTTGTGTTGATTGCATTGGCGCCGATTCGGCCTGTTGACTATTTTCTTATTCAAATTGTCCAAATCGCTACAAGCAGATGATGTTTCTGCTTCCAAAGATTTGTTGGGTGTTCTTTTTTGTATTCTTTTAGCATAAACTTCACCCAATTTATAGTCAATATTCGTTTGAATTTCCTAACTTTAGCTTGTTTATTTCCACAGTGTGTTTCATCAGTTGGTTGTTGATATCAACTAAAGTCTTATAACAATCATCAGTGTTCATGTTTGATGAAAGTTCACTTTTTTAGTTAATTGATTTTATTGGTTAGTTCTTCCCATAGTCTTGAGGGGTCATCTACAATTAGAAGGATTTTATTCAGTGAACATTTGTACAGAATTTCATACCACCTATATTTAAATTTAGAATTGTTTTTGCATAACAATGGTTTTAACGAGATTCTGTGTCACCTCGGTATACATTGCACTCAACTGTATCTTATGAGGATGCTAGCATGTAACCCTTGACTTATCTCCCTCTTTGTTAAATACAATCATTGTTTAATGTTGCTCTGAATCGATCCTGTGCCGTAGGTATTCGTTTTCACATTGCCAATTAGAGAGTAAATTATTTGCGCTTCATTAACAGAGTATGTGAATGTATTCTCTTTTTAATCTGTTAGGTTAGAGATGTCGTCGTAAGACATGGCTTCTGCTGGGTGCTATGTGCCTAGATCAGATAAAGAAAATGGATACTAGAGGTTGGCGCTCAAAGACTCTGTGTCTGTATATAATCTGTATTCAAAATATCTAACTGTGGTAATATAATTGTCGACTGTTTGGCGTGCATCAATGTTGTGCATTCTGATCAGAATCATGTAACAATATTGTAGCAATGAAGCAAAGAGTAGGTGATGTCTTGAGTATATTTATTGTAGGTAACATGGAAGAAGAGCTAGCTTGAAAGCAGCCAGCTCCAACAGACACCAACTCAAAAGTGAACAACATACATTCTAATGTTCCTAAGCAGCAAGAGACCACTCTAAAGTAAACTAAGACATTGCATTGATAAGTTAACACATGTAATATAAGGTGTATATACAAATAAGTAAACAAATACATGAGAGAATCATAGTACAGATTACTACATTACCTTCCCTTCTTCTAATAAAAAAACAAAACCCAAAAAAATACTAAACTAAATACCATGGGAAATTAATAATAAAAACAAAATATATACAAAACAAGTTTAACAGAGAAAACTAAACTCTATACCTTGCAGGTTTCACAATGACACAAGAACTCTTCCTGGCATTACCTTTGACTAATTCATTATTGACAGAAGAGTGACTACCTTCCATGGTGGATGAACACGGAACAGAAGATTGCACTTTCGCAACTTTGCAAGGGTTCCACCAAAACCCTCCTTCGACCTGAACAGCATTACCCACCAACTATACTACTTTGACTGGTGGACCAAATTTGCTTTCACCTTTGTTGACATGATAGGGTTTCTTGATTTTAACAGTATCCCCAACCTGAAGGATTGAAGTCTTAGAACCTCTCTTAGAGTCAAAACAATCTTTCTGCTTAGCTTGAGTAGAAGAAACATTCCCTTTCACAATAGAGATCAATTTCAAAACGTCTGACTCTGCATTGACCCATTTGGACATCCACCCTGGACAAAAAGACGTGTTGGCCTTTCTTCCCTTCATCAATTCAAAAGGAGACACTTTAGTGGATGAATGGGGAGTGGTTCTATAAAACCATATCATGCTGTTAAGAGCTTTAACAATATCATGGTTGCTGACTTTAGCCCATTAAACACAGTCCCCAATCACACGATTCATCCTTTCAACCAATCCATTCCCTTGGGGATGATAGAGGGAACTTTTTACGTGTCTTACACCAGAAACAGACAAGAAAGATTCAAAATCTTTACTAATGAATTGTTTCCCATTATCAGAAACAAGAATGTCTGGAAACCCCTCCCTAGACCAGACATTGCTAAAAAAATCCATAACACTCTTCGTGTCCGCTTCCTTGACAAGCTTGTACTCAGGTCACATTAAGGCATAATCAACAAGGACCAAAATAAATCTGGAACCACCAGAAAGCATATTGTATGTACCCATGATATCAACACCCAATTTGACCCATGGACGGTCCGGACACTCAACAGGCATAAGAGGAGGAGCAGAAACTTTATGGGATTTATAAGATGACCTGCAAACACAACCCTCAATTAACATACTCCTCAATCTCTGAATCCATTCCAGGCCACCAAAACGTATCCCGAATTAGCCGCTTTGTAAAAGAGAAACCTAAATGTCCTTCATGAGCCCTATCAATAATTCCTTTCCTGAAAACATGTGGAGGAATGAGTTTGCCATAGCGCAACAAAATTCCATCTTCTAAAGAAATTTCATCCTCAACTTTAGCAAATGGTTGAAGAGAAGGAGAAAGCACTTTCTCTCTTGGCCACCCATTTCTAACTGGGTTGCAAACTTCTTGGAGAATACAGTCACTGCAAAATGCAGATCTCCATTCATCTTCGGAACAAAACTTGAGTTCAGGAATATCCACTCCTGCAACAAAAAAATCCTCGCAATTCTCTTCAATAAGATCAGAAAAAGAAATGTCATCATCATGAATTTCAAGAGCAGGAAAATGAGAGAGAAAATCTGCCCTGCCATTCTTTCCACCAGAAATGTGCCTGACATCAAATTGGTACTGGAGCAGTTTATTGACCATTTTCATAATTCTGGGAGTGCAACACTTAGTCACACTCCCACCCAAGATATTGACAAGAGGCTTGTGACCAGTTTTAAGTAAAAAACATTTTCCCCATACATATTGACTAAACTTATCAATAGCCCAGGTGCAAGCTAACAGCCCCCTCTTAATGACTGAATATTGCAACTCAATAGCCCTAAGAACTCTTGATGCAAAACCTATACAGCCTCATGCATCAACCCAAAATCCAGTCGGTAAAATACCGATTCGGTAATAGCTCCCGGTATTAAGTAAAAAATACCCAATCCCAATGCATCAACCCAAAAGCAGAAATCGCTATTTAAGGAATCCTTAAATAGCGATTCTTTAAATAGGGATTCCTTAAATACCGATTCCTTAAATAGCGATTGCATTTAAGGAATCCCAAAGTGAGATTCCTTAAATGCAATGCATCAAAGTTAAAAAATTAGCGATTTCGCTAATAGGGGGAGCAAATTACCATGAAGATGAACTGCATGGTAATTTGCAAAAACTTTGAAAAATGCACTTTTGTGCATTTTTCAAAGTTTCATGTTGCGCACACACATGCCCTTAGAGCATGTGTGTGTGCAACATATGTGCACATATCATTTTCAGGGGTGCAACAGGGTGTCCTTTTGACACCCTGGCACCCTTGAAAGTGCTCCCGCTATTAGCGATTCGGTAATACCGAATCGCTAATACAGACTGGCTTTACATTCATTCCTATGGGCCTCCAAGCCCATAGGAATGAATGGGTAGGTATTCCTTATTACCGATTCGGTATTACCGATTCGGTAATAAGGAATATTAAGGAATCGCTATTTGAATAGCGATTCCTACATGCATAGCCTTTTGCTATTCCTTATTAGCGATTCCTTATTTTTCGCTAATAAGGAATCGCAAATGGCATTGTTGATGCATAGGCCCCATAGTCTTTTCAATTCCATCCTCCACTTGTGTCAAAGTAGCACCTAGTCCAACCTGACTAGCGTCAACTGTTAAACAGCAAGGTAAACTAGGATCAAAAGGCTTGAGGACAGTACTTTTCCATAAAAGAACTTTAACCTCATCGAAAGCAGACACACATTTTTCACTCCAAACAAACTTGATCCCCTTTTTGAGGAGATTGCTAATGGGACGAACAATTGTGGCATAATGGGGAATAAATCTCAAATAATACTCACAGAGTCCAAGTAGAAATTTGACCCCAGTCTTGTTGGTGGGAGTAGAATCATTTGAAATAGCCTCAAGGAGACCAGGTCTCGGTTTGACACCTTCTTGAGTGAGAACGTGACCTAAGTACTCTACTTCAATACAATTTTTTTTTTGTTTTCCAATTTAAGTACAACAACATGTTGCTGAAAAAGACTTAACACATTGTGTAGAATAGAATCATGTGAAGAAGCATCCTTAGCAAAAATGAGGACATCGTCTTGGAAGACTAATACACCGTCAACTCCCTTAAGAATATTGCTCATCACCCTCTGGAATACCGACGCAGCCGATGCCAAGCCAAAGGGCATGCATCTGTGTTGAAACATGCCTAGAGGGGATTCAAACGTAGTAAGATGACGGGAATCCGGATGTAACTCAACCTGGTGGTAAGCACTAGCAAGGTCCAACTTGGTTAAAAATGTAGCTCCTTTAGTAGACGCAAAGAGGTCGTTGATTTTTGGAAGAGGATGTGATTCAACCCAGATCTCTTTGTTGAGAGATCTTAAGTCAACACATACCCTGAGTTGACCACACGTTTTCCTGGCAACAACCAAAGGAGAAAGACACAGAGAGGACTCAGCTGGCTCAATAACACCTTTCTCAAAGAGTTGGAACAATTCTTTTTCCAAGTCTTCCCTCACACTGTAGGGCACCCCTCTAAGTTTGTGTTTTACAGGGATGGACCCTTCTTTTACAATTATCCTGTGTTTAAAGCCAGAAATTGTACCTAAATCAGAACTAAATACAGAGCGAAATTTATCTCCAAGCATTTGAATTTCATCAGCACATCCTACAACAAGGACTTGTCCTTTGGTTCCAGGTTTGAGGATCATGCCGAATAGGCCTTGGTGGAACCACCCTAAAATGTAAAGTCCTTTAATACAATGTACATTTTCCCTCTTATTTTCCTCCCTTTGAAGCACATCTCTTCTTCGAAGAAGCCCAAAAGTTCAATTTTCCGACCTTCATATGACACAGGAGAGCGATCAGGAGGAAGAGGTTGACTCCCTTTCCAAGTCCCATCAAAATGTTTTTGGGTAATAATAGTTATTTTTGCACCAGAATCGACTAAAAGCTTAATGCACTTGTTCCCCACCGAAATATCAACTATGGGATCAACACAGGAACTAGGATCCCCTTTGATGACATCATGTGAACAAAAAGAATCACTTCCGTTTGAATCTGTACCAGCTGAAACTACTTCAAGGTCAGAAGAAGAATTGGAGTCAATGAGACATACAATAGGTTTCTTTAGACCCCTCTGCCCTTTCAACTTTAAACAAACCTCAGCAAAATGTCCTACTTTTATACAGTAATTACAGGTAACATTAGATGCAGGACATCGTGATCCTTTAGTGTGAGGTGGGTTTCCACATCTCAAACATGAGTTAGATCCCACACTAATCAATGTTCCAGGTTTGGAAGATTTACTAGGTATGTTAGAATTCCCTTTAAACGTTTTCTTGACAGATTTAACAGAAGAATCGAGGTTAATAGCATTAACTGGTTCTATAACCTTCTTGTCTAATTCTTTTGAAGAAACCATAGACATTTCTATGCTCTTTGCTAGTTTAATAGAATCATCAAGAGACGGGTCACCCATAGTGAGTAATTTCTGTCTAATGTTTTTGTCTTTACAATGACAAACAAATTAGTCTCCGATGAGTTGGTCTGTGAAGGTCTCAAACCTGCAATCTGCTTCTAATCTGTGCAAAACGGAGATGTAAGAATCAACGTCTTCGCTCTCAGATTGTTTCCTTTTAAAAAAATGTATGCCTGAGGACCATGAGGCTTGGCTGTTTGTCAGAATGAAGTTTGAGTTTTTGTACAGTTTCTTTATATTCATCGTTAGGTCCACTTTTTTCTTGAGGTAAATAAGGCAAATGTTTTAACACAGATCTCCCTTCAAAACCAAGAGAGTGTAACAATAAACATTTCTTTCTATCAGCACTAAATCTTCCTGCACCTATGGCACCAAGATAAGTTTCAAAAGTGTCATGCCAAACTTCCCATCTGATAGCTGGATCGGATGTTGCGTTGTAATGCCTGCGTTGTAAGTGTAGTGCGATGTAATAGTTGTGTTGTAAAGGTTGTTTCCCACAGAAACACTGGATGAGGATTTACAGACTGAAGAGTACACATTATAGGTACTAAATAGAGGAGAAAGCAAAACACCCCCAAAACATTTTGTGTTGAAAAATAAAACAAAATGAGAAGTGGGAATGGAGTGCTGCAACAGGTAAGAGGGTGTGTGTGTCACCATAGAATACAAACTGTAATGAATAGATGTAAGATGAAATGGTGTATGAATCACCGCGTGAAACACATACCTTTTTTTTTTTGCAGCAGAGATACAATTGGATGGAATAATGACTATATATGTTACAATAAGATGAATAGGAAAACTTTTGTCCATGCCTCGTTGAGTGTGCTGATAATAATGGGTGTGTGTCACTGAAATGTGCACACTGTATGGAAAGGAAGTAATTGAAATGATGTTCGTATCACCGCTTGTAATACTCAATGAAGGTGCATGAATATGCTGAAGGACAGAAAATGACTGAAGTGGTGTGCATATCACCGCTAGTAACATGCACTAGTTGTCAATAACTAGACAATGACAGGATGGTGTGCATATCACCGCTTGTAATATGCAATATTTGAAGATAGCTAGATGAAAAAAAAAAATTAGTGTGTGAATCACCATAAGATGCACTTGTTAAGCATGTGAAAATACCAGCAGAGAGCATGTTCCAAGATGGCCTCCTGACGCCAATAAGCGTGATGACAAAGACATTCGATGTCTCAAAGGCAGGAGCAGTCAGTATGGAGGCTTGAAGGTTGGTCGCTAGAGAAACAGCACTGGGACGTTGTCAGATAGAAGAATGTTGAACGGCTCAAGGTAGAAGCAAGACAATGTTTTGAAAGATGCGCTTGCTTAAGATGTAAAAATCGTTGGGTGCACTTATCAAAATCACAAATTAGATATGAGTCAGTGAAGGGGTAACAAAGCAAACTTTCAGAAGAAGCGCTAGCTTCAGATACGCTGGATGTTGGACGCAAATAGCGATAGCAAAAGTTAGTAAACTGCCAACACTAAATTGTGAAAGCACCACGGAGAAAGGCACAGTTCGGTAGGAATATAATGAAATGAAAACGTCCTACCGTGTCAGATGACGAGCCAAGTATATATCAAAATTTTCCAACTTGCTGACGATAGTGCTGTGGTTGAACAGTATTTCTTGTCACTTGAAAGTATGATAGTAGAGATAAGATTCCACGCACACTTATTTGTCCATGTAACAGGATCGTCGCCAATCAAATTTAGTAATGAAGCAAGGAGTAGGTGATGTCTTGAGTATATTAATCGTAGGTTACATGGAAGAAGAGCTAGCTTGAAAGCAGTTAGCTTCAACAGACACCAACTCAAGAGTGAACAAGATACATTCTAATGTTCCTAAGAAGCAAGAGAACATTCTAAAGTAAACTAAGACATTGTATTGATAGGTTAACACATGTAATATAAGATGTATATAAAAATAAGTAAACCAATACATGAGAGAATCATAGTACAGATTACTACAAATATATAAGAAATGTACTCTCCCCAAGTGGTAGCATCTCTTTAGTGCACTGCTTGCTTCTAAATGGAGGACATTTTACTTTTCTTTCTTGTGGTTAGTGATGCTTATCAATGTTCAATTTTTAGTGGTTCATTTCATATTAAATTCCTTCATTTAAATGTGAATTTTATTTTTCTTAAATATTGAATTTTCCCAAAACAAATCTTGTTTCCATTTATGACATCTAACAATAAATGTTGTTATGCCCAATGAATTTCGGACATGCTTTTGCAGTAATGAGAATTCGCAGTTTTGTGCAATGCTCCCATATCATTACCTTGATGTATGTTTAATTGTTTGATTTTCACATTTCCAACATGGCGGGTTCGAACCAAACATAGTGGGTGACCAACAGTCAAAAGAGGGAAGAACCCTAATGGATCTAAAACCTAAAGGTTCTTACATGACCCCGGCAAGCCATAAAAATACTTGATTCCTTTCAGACCATCATCAAAAAAGACATACAGGACTTGTTTAAAACAAAGAAAACTCATCAAATAAATTTGACAACAAAGGAAAGGGCTATAATACATGGAAATCCAGACATCCCCTGTCAAAAGGGGAGACCAGAGGGGCAATGGTTATAATGTATTCCTCTTTCTATAACCAGAAGGTTAATGAACATGTACTTGATATATCTGTTTACCTGATATCGGACACTAACCACTCAGGAGAAGTGATGAAAGTCTTGAAAATGATCATAGACATGACTGTTACAAAGGGAACCATTACAGAAACAGGCAAGCATTACTTGATACAAGAATACCCCAAAAGTCTGAAAATTTACATGTTACCCAAAATTAATAAGGATCCAGTGAAACCCCCCTACAGAGCAATTGAATGTACTGGAAGTTCAATCAATGAACCAATAGCCAAATATTTAGATCACCATTGTTAGACCTGGTATTATTGGCGTGAGTCTCCCTTCCATTTTTTACTGATTGCCTCCTCTGTTTTTGATATGTTTTGCTGGTTTAGATGCTTTGGGCACTGTGCCACTGCTATTCAGTGCCACAGTGCAAGTGCTCCCTATGTCAAGTTGATGTATTGATTATTGACTTCATGATTGGGTTATTTTATTTACTTGTCAGACCCTAGTACAGTGCACCATGTGTGCCCAGGGCTTGTAAATCAAATGCTGCTGGTGGGCTTGCAGCACTGGTTGCACCACCCACAGAAGCAGCCTGAAAAGTGTGTCTCAGGCCTGCCATTGCAGATCCTGTGTGCAGTCTAGTACTGCCATACTGACTTGGTAAGTGCACCCACTTATCAGTCCCTAAACCTTCCCTTTTCTTCATATCAGACACCCCTAAGGCAGGCCCAAGCACAGGGTGCATTGTAAGTATAAGGTAGGACATGCCCTGATGTGTGTGGCATATCCTAATAGTGAATTACAGCCCTTTTCGTTTTTCACTATTGCAAGGCTACCAGTCCCCATAGGCCAGAATGGGCAGTTTGATTATAACATCTTATAATCCTAACTGACCCAGGGAACATGATAGAAATTCGAGTTTAGTATGCCTGAATTCAGAATGATAAAATACATCTTTTAGTAACGTTGGTTTTAACATTCTGTGTTTGAAAATACCACCAAAAAGTAGGTATTTTCTTACCTAACCATCCAGTCTGCCTCTGCTAGCTTGTGTATTGTGTGTCTGGAGTGACAGGGGCTGGGGGATTCCAGGTGACAGGGTGAGTCAGCACAGGGCTGAATAGACCGATCTGCATGTAGAGCGGTAGGAGGAGTAGCACCTGGGTCTGAATAGGGCTGTGCCTGCCTTCCACAATGCTGGCTCCACCTCCTGTGGTGCGTCTGATGTCCTGACCCACCCTGCCAAAGGAAAGAAGGAGTCCTGTAAACAAAGTGCTCCAAGACTGCACAGAACTGGTTTGGACTAGGTAGAGGCCCTTCTTCCTTCAGAAGACAAAGGATTTAGTAGTATAACTATGGGGACCCAGACCCCAAGACTTTAGATCACTATTGGAACAACATGACAAACCTCTGCCAAGGAGAAGAACCAAGGAAGCTGTAGGAGTTGGACTGCTTCCCTGCCAGTGTGCTGTGTTGCTGAGTTGGCCTACAGTGGTGTCTTCAGTGCCAAGGAGAGGAGAAGGAACTTTTAAAGAACTTTCATCATCTTGCAGAATATTACTCCAAGGGCTTGAACTTGTGCTTACCTCCTGCTGAAGTCTCAGGGACAAAAGACTTCACCACCAGCTCCCCTCTGAATTTCCTTGCTGGGAATTCTGTCTGCAGAAGCCTGCGTATCGCTGGGAGCTGGATGCGAGACTCAACGAGAAGAAGCTTGTCGCAGTCGCAGCTGATGCCATCGCATCGCCGGAGAAGCACGTCGCTGCCGTAGAGGTCGCTGCCGCATCACCAGAGAAGCGTGCCTTTGTCAAAGCTGTTACCCGACGCATCACAGGAGAAGTGTGTCAACGTCGCAGAGGTCGTCGTCGCATCACCGGAGAATTGTGTCGCAGGGCCTGTCGTGGCTCCAAAGTTACAGGGTTCGCTGCATGGCTGCCGGGTGTATACGCATCGTCTTCACATCGTCGCATCAAGGGTGCCATCCTATCGAATCGCACCGGATTGTCGCATCGCATAGAGGCACCAACTTGTCGCATCGTAACCGGAATGCAGTACGAGAATCAACGCATCACCTCCTTTCCGGTAAGGACCAAGACGCATCCCCTACTCTGTGCAAGCATAGAGGCGCAACGCATCGTCTCCCCCGAAGTAAGGAACTGACGCATCTCCATCCCTGTGAACCTTTTGTTTGTTTTGCATTACGCATCCAGGTACTTTTGTGAGAACTGTGTCGCATTGATCATCAACTTGAACTAATTGACTTCTACCATCTTTAAGTCTATTTTAAGAACAGTATTGCGGATTTTTGTCATTTATGTTCTTGTGTTAAGTCTTTATAAAGAGTACTTATTTTTATAAAACCTGTGTGGTGTCCATCTGTAGTGTTTTCACTGTATTACTTTATGTGTTCACAAATTCTTAGCACACTGCCTCTGAGATAAGCCTGTCTGATCATGCCAAGCTACCAAGGGGGTGATCAGGGGTTATCCAGCAGTGTAATCCCCTTTCCCTGACTTAGAAGAAAGGGTCCCTATTTGGTCAAAGGTACCTACGTCTGCCAACTAGAGACCCCCAGTTCTAACAACCATCTACAAACACTGGTGCCTAAAATGACAACCTGTATCAGAGACACTACAAAAACTTTGAAATTGGAAATAAATTGGGATCAGAACATTCACATGTGCCCCATTGATGTCAAAGCTTTGTACATAACAATTCCCCATAACTTAGGTATGGAAGCAGTTGCATTTTTTTAATCAAATCTAGCTTGAAGGAACATCTAAAGATGTTCTTATTGGAACTTTTACACTTTTGCTGTACCAGAGTTACTTCTGTTTGAACCAGGAGTTCTTCTTACAAGTCATGGGAACTTCCATGGGCAATTGTGCAGCTCCAAGCTATGTGAATCTCATTATGTATAAATTCGAATCGGATCACATTCTGTCTAATGAACTGTGGAAAAGCAAACTTATCACCTGTATAAGATACATCGACAATATCTTCATTTTGTGGAATGGTACCAGAGACAAACAAGACTCAGCTATTGAAGCATTGAATAACATCAGTGATCGCATCTGGTATACTTACAAGATTAGCTGTAAATATATCAGCTACTTGGACGTATCTGTTTCTATTGTAAGTCAGAGATTGTAGACCAACATACACAGGAAGGAAACTGATTGAAACAACTTATTACATTTCAATACATTCCATTAAAATTCACTGAAAGCACATCGTCCAAACTCACAACAGTTAAGAGTCAAAAGGATTGTTTCTAATCCAGTCAAATTGGAAGCTAACGTGCTCAACCGAATGGAAACATTCAAGAACAGAGGTTATCCTTCTGAAGTGTTAAATAGCGTGGTAACCAGATGATATAACCTGACTCGTAACCTCTATTAAGTTCACAGAAAGTGACAACTAAATTTAACAGAACAGTTCTGCTATTGAAGATTTATACCAAAAGTGCAGGACTCAAAATAATTGTTCATAAATATTGGCCAGTGTTATAAACGGAGCCCGATTTCAAAGGAATATTCAACAAACTCCAATGTTTGCGTATGAATGCAGTAAGAACATCAAGGAGCTCTTAAAAGAAGATACACAAAAATCTAAGGACAAGGTGACTTACAAATGTATTGTTCCTGTTTGAACTGCAACAACCGTAATAGCATCAGAAAATGGAATTACATCAACCACCCATTGAAAGGTACAAATATCAAAATATACACAACAGCTAGCTGCAATTCGAAAAATTTAGTATATCTGCTAAAGTGCCCATGTGGTTTAGTCTACGTGGGCAAAGCAAAACGCAAGATCAAACTGTGTCTGAATGAACACAAGAGTAATATAAGAACACCAAATCAGTGTTAGCCACATACTTTATGGAACAGAATCATAGCCTTTTTCAACTACTCTACACAATACTAGAGACAGTGGATCTGAAAGAAGGCAGAGACAACCCGAAATTCCTTTTACAACCTGAGACCTATTGGATAAAAAAACTATATATCTTGTAGCCAAATGCATTGAACGATCGCATCGATTACAGTTGTTTCCTTGATGCCCACCAAACAGACGACAATCACATTACCACAGTTAGATATTTTGAATACAGGTTATATACAGACAAGGAATGCATGAGTCAATCTCTGTGGTCCTTACATGTCTCATTTGTGTCATGCTTGAGAGGTAGGGAAATGTCTGGGATTCCTAAAAGTCACCATTCAAACAATCAATCAATCAGGGTTTTATAAAGCGTGCTACTCACTTGTGAGTGTCTCAAGGCGCTGGGGGCGGCGGGGTGGCGGCTCCGGGTCAATCGAAGAGCCAGGTCTTGAGGTCCCTCTTGAAAGTGTGCAGGGTGGGGAAGCATCTGAAGTTCACAGGGAGCTCGTTCCTGGTTTTCACTGCGATGTAGGAGAAGGCTCTCCTGACGGTTTTCTTTCTGCGGATGCGAGGAACCTCTGCCAGGGCAAGGTCAGCGGAGCGGAGGTTCCTCTTTGGTATGTAGAAGGATAGTCTCTCATTGAGGTAATTGGGTCCAATGTTGTTGAGGGATTTGTAGGCGTGGGTGAGGAGTTTGAAGGTGACCCTCCTTACGACGGAGAGCCAGTGGAGGCCTCGTAGGTGTTGGGTCATGTGCTCATGGCGCGGTGTCCTGAGGACGAGTCTGGCTGCTGCATTCTGTATGGTTTGGAGTTTGTGTAGAAGAGTTTTGTTAATTCCGGTGTAGAGGGCACTGCAGTAGTCCAGTCTGCTGGTTATGAGTGCGTGAGTGACAGTCCTTCTGCAGTCAAGGGTATCCATTTGAAGGTCTTACAGAGGATGCCGAGGCAGTTGAAACTAGTGGAGGTGACGGCATTGATCTGGTGGTTCATGGAGAGGGAGGAGTCAAGGATGAGGCCAAGGTTCCGAGCGTGGTCCTTAGGGGTGGGTGTGCTCCTGAGGGCATGTGGTTGTCTGGTTTTTATTAAGGAGTTGGATGTGTTGGGTTCTTACTTGTTTCAGTTGGCTCCCACTCTTATACTAATCTGGGTGGCTGGGTTACCTGCTAGGTCCCTCCTATGGGTGTGGAATGTAAACTGTCTCTGAGTAGGGTTCAGTGTGTGCCAGGAGTCAGTCAGCCTCATGGCTCCCAAAAACCCATGAATTTGTGTACGTGAGGGGGGTGTCTCCCTCGGAGGGGAGCGATCAAGTTGTCCAGAAACTATCGCATTAAAGACTCCTCCCATCACTATCCTCCCCTCGGGAAAGGCGAGAAGTAGATCTCCCAAGTCTTTAATTGTTAAGGTATAGAGGCCCAGTGGGACATACACTGATGCTAATGTGAGTGACTTGCCCTCCCAGTTCCCTGTAGCTGCTAAGTATCTTCCTTGTTTGTCAGTCCAGATCTGGTCTGTATTCATCAGGAAATTATTTTGTGTAAGGATTCCGACTCAATGGGAGACGGTGGTGAAGGCTGAATGAGCTACTAGTTTGTATCCCCATCTTGTCAAGGCCCCACATGTGTTCCCAACTAGATGTGTCTCCTGCAGGAGGACTACTTCTGGTGTGTGCCATTTTATATACTGGAGTACTAACCCCCTTTCAAGCTAGTCGCCCAAACCATTTACATTCCAAGACATCAGTTTAATTCCTTTTTCGTAAGACATAATTGATTCCTGTTACTTCTTTGGAACCTGACAATCTATGTGGTAGGGCAAAGACAACACTCATCCTTCCCCAAGTGCAGAAACCCTCTAAGGGAGGAGATATGCACCAGTCCTTACAGGAAGGTGTGCAAACTCGGTGTACCCTTTGCTGCTCTGAATTACTGTCATCTATACTACTCCTAAAACTAAACAAACTTCCCTTACCTCCCTCCCTGCTCCCCTGCATTCTGGGCTCAAACCTGTCCTGTCCCCCAACTATGCAGAGTGCCTGTCACCCCTTTGAAGCTAAGATAAGAATAACAGTGGTGCCTGCTTTGCGACCTTGCCTGCCGCTACATTGCCATAGCAAATAACTTGTTCATCAAATAGTTAATAATCACAGCTAAAAGTCACTTAGCCATCGTCAGGATATTCTGGAGGCGTCATCGCTCACCGTGGCTAATTAAGTCCTATTACTTAGCTTGCATCGTCAGTGGTTTGCCATTGTTTTCCCTGGTTATTCTACATCTGGATCTTTGTCGTCAACTAGTTTTCTTTGTGACTCCTTTGATCCTGTGTGCCATCTGGGGGATCTCTCCCCTCTGGATTGCGTACCATTTTTGTTGGCGGGTCTCCACCCATCTAGCCAGTCTTGTACCGACTCTGGGGTGTCGAAGAACCGTATTTTACCTTCCGCCTCCACCGGGAGTCTGGCGGGAAACAACGTTGCGTATTTTAGGGCTCTTTCTCCGAGTAGGGTTTTGCCACCCAGGAATGATCGCCGTAACCCCTGCACGTTTACAGTGTTCTCGCAAGTCTTAGTTGTGTGGTGATTGTGACGGATGGGGCTGAATGGGCTGTTACATGTCTCAATTGTGTTGTCTTTGTGAAAGAAGGAGATGTGTTGGATACTAATATGCCCTTGTAGTGTGGTCATTGTAAAAGAGTGAGACATGTGTGGTCCATTCCCTGGGGCCCAGCATTAAATGAATGGGGGAGGGGGTCAAGCGGCTTCCTTCCCAGGACAATTATGGCCCAGGGACCCCAACCCCCAGGGCCTGGCGACAAACAAATGGGGAGGGGGTTGTGCCCTTAATGACATCAGGAAGGGGAAACGCGGCCCTCCTCCTTCTATTTGCCCAGGCATATCGAAAGGAGGTGGTGGTTTCTAGGGCCATACAGTGGGCTGCACAGCCCCCTCCCAGTTTTACTTAGTTAATAGGCTTCAGGGAAGTGGTAGTTCCTGAAGCCCCCGCACTTCCTTAATACTAATTTATTCCCCGAGGAGGTGGCCGTCCCAGGGGCTTCTTCAAAGCTCAGGATGGGGTTCTGCATGGCCTCTGTCATTTTATAAAACCATAGCCCAGAGAGGTGGTGGTCCACTGGTCTTCGCCGACGCCCAGGAGGGGGATACGCATGGTCCAGTTCTATTTTGAAATATAAAGCCAGGGGAGGTGGTGGTCCACGGGGATCCATGAGCCTCAGGAGGGGCCCCGTGCACCCCCTACCATATGTAGACAATGCCCCCCAGACCTGGCCCACCTGGGGGCTTTTTCCAAAACAAGCATGGAAGCCATGCGTGTTTTGTTTGTAAATTTTCACTGGAGTTGCAAATTCGCCACAAGTTTTAGTGAAAATATTGAAAAAAATATTTTTTGCCCTTTTGGGATCCCTCTAGGACCCCACAATCAGAGCTAAGGTGTCAGGATATTTCTACCCTGTACCCTTGTCTTTTTGTAAACATTTATTTGGGTTGTAGCCTAGTGCCAATATGGCTGCTAACTCTTCCTGCTTGAAGTGTTGGAAGCCAATCTGATCTCGGCACAAGATCAAAAGGGTTTGTAGAACCTTCAATTCCCTAGATATATAAATTAGTTTTTTCTTTAATATCTCTCAAACTACTGAACAGATTTACACCAAATTACAAAAAGCACCGATTCTGGCAAAAGAGCTAGCTTTCTGCCCACTTTGGTGTAATTCTGTTCAGCTGTTTGGGCTATAGTCATGTTTAAAATCTCTTTGTAGATTAACATTGGAAAACACTTTTCTGACCCCCCTTTATCTTGATCACTGTTTAACAGATCCCCCCAAAACTTTCAATGCACAACTAGAAATACTGGGGCTCTTTTTTGGGAAAACTGTGTTATGGATTCATCAAATGCGCCACAGATATAGGCAAGTCAAACAATGACTTTCCTGTGGAAACATGGTCCTAATTATAACTACCTATTGGTGACCGCAGTAGGTAATAAATGTCATTGTCTCCATTGCAGTCAACCAGTAGTGTAGACACATCTATCTTCACCATCAGATCCACCATGGTGCAGTGTTAAATCTGTCAAAATGGGATCCAGAGCACCATCTAGAATGTTAGTTCATTCAAATATTTTTGCGAAGTTAGTCTCATGAAAGGGAGCCATCCTCTTTGCGGGTACCTCTCTGGTGACAATAATGGTGTTGGAAATAGGCCCTCATCAAATTATTTCTACTTCGTCCAGAAACTATCCAACAACATGGAGCAGTCTTCAACTAGAGCTGACTGCCTTGCCCTGCTGAGAAGTTCTGTCTTCCATTTCAGAGACTAAGGGCCTAATTCAGATCTTGGAGGTCTTACTACCATTCCGCCACCACCTTGGTCCTAAGTACTCTGTCAAGCCCATGGCGGTCCAGCCGTCGTATTTGGATTTTGGGCTATAGCCAGCTTCCTACCACCGCGACGGTCTTCTCAGCTGGCTGAGAGCATTTCGCCGGGCTGGCGGTTTGCCACCAAGCTTAATTAGATGTAAAACTTGTGTTTGCGGTCTCCTGGTGGTGGAGTCATGATATAGTGAGATTCTGCTGGTGTAAAGACAGGTAAGTACTGAAGGAAGTAACCCAAATAGTGCCACCCGGGTCACTCTCGACCTCCTCTTGCCTTCCACAAATGAAGAGTCGATGACGTAGTAGAGAATACAAGCAAACTACTGTATTCAAAATGCACACTGCAGTGGAGCCCGATCTGACCAGCCTCCTATGATGGCTGTCGAGGGAATGACCCTAACAAGCATAAAGTTACAATATGTATGTTGTGGAGTCCACAAAGACCCGCCTACAAAAGAAAACAAGCATTTGCAATGCAATAGGTCTCGCATTTATGAGAGTTTGAGCTATTGGCATTGTAAAATTACAATGCCTTTTATTTATGTTTTGGTTTTAAAACAAATAAAAGGCATTGTCATTTACAATGTCAGTAGCATAAACTCGCATAAAAGCAGTGTGTGGAGTGCAGCAGTTAACCGCGTGCAGCAGTGTGTGGCGTGCAGCAGTGTGAGGCGTGCAGCAGTGTGCGGCATGCAGCAGTGTGCGGCGTGCAGCAGTGTGCGGCGTGCAGCAGTGTTTCGTGTAGCAGTGTGAGGCATGCAGCACTGTGACATGCAGCGGCATGCAGCAGTGTGCGGCGTGCAGCAGTGTGCTGCGTGCAGCAGTGTGCGGCGTGCAGCAATGTTTCGTGTAGCAGTGTGAGGCATGCAGCACTGTGTCGTGCAGCGGCGTGCAGCAGTGTGCGGCGTGCAGCAGTGTGCTGCGTGCAGCAGTGTGCTGTGTGCAGCAGTGTCGTGCAGCATGCAGCAGTGAGTAATGCAGCAGTGTGCAGCAGTGTGTGCCGTGCAGCAGTGTGTGGTGTGCAGCAGTATGTGGCGTGCAGCAGTGTGCGGCGTGTAGCAGTGTGCGGCGTGCAGCAGTGTGTGGCAGTGTGTGGCGTGCAGCAGTGTGAGGTGTGCAGCAGTGTGTGGCGTGCAGCGGCATGCAGCAGTGTGTGGTGTGCAGCAGTTTGAGGCATGCAGCAGTGTGAGGCATGCAGCAGTGTGAGGCATGCAGCAGTGTGAGGCGTGCAGCAGTGTGAGGCGTGCAGCAGTGTGTGGCGTGCAGCAGTGTGAGGCGTGCAGCAGAGACACATGGAGGGTGAGGACAGACACGTGGAGGGTGGGGAGAGACACGTGGAGGGTGAGGGGAGACACGTGGAGGGTGAGGAGAGACACGTGTGGAGGGTGAGGAGAGAAACGTGTGGAGGGTGAGGAGAGACATGTGTGGAGGGTGAGGAGAGACACATGTGGAGCGTGAGGAGGAGACACCTGTGGAGGGTGAGGAGGAGACACATGTGGAGGGTGAGGAGGAGACACATGTGGAGGGTGAGGCGGAGGGTGAGGAGACACATGTGGAGGGTGAGGGGAGACACGTGTGAAGGGAGAGGAGAGACACGTGTGGAGGGTGAGGAGAGACGTGGAGGGTGAGGAGAGACACGTGTGGAGGGTGAGGAGAGAAACGTGTGGAGGGTGAGGAGAGACATGTGTGGAGGGTGAGGAGAGACACGTGGAGGGTGAGGAGAGACACGTGGAGGGTGAGGAGAGACACGTGGAGGGTGAGGAGAGACATGGAGGGTGAGGAGAGACATGGAGGGTGAGGAGAGACACGTGGAGTGTGAGGAGAGACACGTGGAGGGTGAGGAGAGACATGAAGGGTGAGGAGAGACGTGGAGGGTGAGGAGAGACCCAGAGGGTGAGGAGAGACACGTGTGGAGGGTGAGGTGGAGGGTGAGGAGAGAGACGTGTGGAGGGTGAGGAGAGATGTGTGGAGGGTGAGGAGAGACGTGTGGAGGGAGAGCAGAGACACGTGGAGGGTGAGCAGAGACACGTGTGGAGGGTGAGCAGAGACACATGTGGAGGGTGAGCAGAGACACGTGTGGAGGGTGAGCAGAGACACGTGTGGAGGGTGAGGAGAGACACGTGTGGAGGGTGAGGAGAGACACGTGTGGAGGGTGAGGAGAGACACGTGTGGAGGGTGAGGAGAGACGTGTGGAGGGTGAGGAGAGACACATGGAGGGTGAGGAGAGACACGTGTGGAGGGTGAGGAGAGACACGTGGAGGGTGAGGAGAGACGTGGAGGGTGAGGAGAGTCACGTGGTGGGTGAGGTGGAGGGTGAGGAGAGACACGTGGAGGGTGAGGAGAAACAGAGTTGGAGGGTGAGGAGAGACGGAGGTGGAGGGTGAGGAGAGACGGAGGTGGAGGGTGAGGAGAGACCGCAGGGGCTCTTAGAAGGGGTGAAACAACAGCCAGGCCTCATTAACATGCAAATGGTCTTTGAAAGACCTGTGAAGTACTCAGGTGCGGCTGCAAGAAGACAGCCGCCGGCCCGGGAAGCTGTCTCATCCCGGGCTGCCACACACGACGGGGGGGCTGAAGCCCTTTGAGTCCAATGGGTGTTGCGCACCTGTCTCATGCAGTCGTAAACTTGCGCACTAGGCGTGGAGCTAGAAACGGACTTTTCCTACGTCATATCACTCATCAAAGTCTACTGCCCAGCTTTTAGCAATGCTGGACAGCTTGACAAATGGACTTTCCGCGCCCATGACTGTGCAGAGCCCCGGGGCTTCCTTCCTTCTTCACCATGGTCCCTGCCCTGCCCCCACGCAGTTAATACATCTGTCTCCAGCCAGGATACTCTGAATGCGGGCAGTGTGGTAGGGTCCGAGGAAGGAAGGATGGCAGCTGCTGCGCCGGGGCTCTGCAACACTTACAGCAAACAGGGTCTGATGTCATTGCAGGAACCAAAAATATGACGGGGCCCAGCAGCAGAGCCCCGGTGCAGGGGGAGGGGTGCAGCCTGAGTTCCTGCAGGCTGCTTGTGTCTGTTCCATGCGGCCAAAGCAAGGAGCAGTAACCGTGAATCATGAGATCCGGGTGCTGCTGCCTGGAAGGAGCCGCCCAGCGCCTGTGTCCAAGCAGCGGATGCACAGACATAGCTCACCGAGACACTGACCCGCAACGTGCTAGCTGCCGCGAGGAGCTAGGCCCTACATTGCATAATGGCATGTTAACATGTGTACTGTTAACTACTTTATGGAACACCGGGGCTGCTTCTCGGAGTTGGGAAGAGGCAGGGAAAGGACCCGGGCAGAGGAAGTTGCATGCCTGCGTGTGTTATTCCGGGCATCACATTCACGCGCCCGAGACCTACTAAAATAATCAGGAAAATATTGGCTGCTATTCTTTGCGTGTCTGGGATCCCATTTCGAGTAGTCACGTGGATTTTGGGGACGTTTAAGACATAAGAGCGCTGAGCTCGGCATGGGTGACTCGAACGGCTACAGTGCGAGTGAACTCAGGCTCACAGCTTTGCATCATGTACAGATGGAGTCAGGGATCATGAATGGGGCTCTCTTCCCATTAACAACATTAATAGAGTATGAATGCGTAGTAGTGAGCATGTCATCTCTACTTACCACACTGCAGACACGTCCCCTATTTTGAGAACAGCGCCATGAATATTCACCTGTGTAGGTACTCTACTGAATCCTTGTGGGTAAAAAAGCACTACATATGTATTACTCAGTTGTGAAGGAGACTCATCACGGGAGTAAAGGGGTACACATTCGCAACCAGCTAGGCTGCCTCAGTTTTACAAACTTTGCGGGAGAACAAATAGGAGAGTGAAGTTCCACAGGTTGATAAAAGTGCCCATAAAACTAATAGTGCGTATACGTTAGAACATAGAAAGTATTTGAATAGCTCCCTGAATTACCTCTATAGGAGGTATACAAATATAAGAATAACATTAACATGCAAGCATACAAGTGCTATAAAAACAAAGAACAGTTCAGCAACATGCGAACTCATTGTGTCTTTACAATTGCCTGATAATATCGGACACTTATAGTGCTACCTATGTGTGCTTTCCGATCCTGTTTGTTAGGTGTTTTGAACCCACCCACATACTGGGAAGAAAGCTATAAAACTGACTTTTTATGTCATTAACAAAAGTCCCAGAGGGCATTATCAATATGTAACTGCCCAGCCACCTGATGTTCAGGCCCAAAGGCGAAAGCGCATATCGATGATGACAGGTGATTGTCAAACATCTTTGCCCGTTACAACGGTTGCTGTTATAACATGTTACCATAACGGTAGGAGCAGCACGGGTTCAGAAACATCCTTATGTGTACGAGGTTTAAAAAAAAAAAAATCTGTGAGTTGGTACCAAATGTACTTTTGTAATACGAGTAGCAGCAGCAACATGTGGGATGGATTCACACTCAGACTGGGTGATGGAGTAATGGTCCATAATTCAGCGTTGTGCAAAGCGGGCCTTCACTGGTAGTTTATGCCCTTTTACTAACAAACGGATTGGTCGGCACAGCCTGCACATTCCATGGCAATTTAAACAAGAGGGGAAGTGATGAATGAAACCGAGCGGAAATAATGTACCGAGAAGGGAAAAGACAAATGTGGAGATTACGAGTGTGCGGCGGAAGCGAATAACAACAAGTACAGGCTATGCCAAGCGGAAGTGATCGCGTTTGCGATCAAACATCAAAGCGGCGAAAGTGAAAGTAATCGAGCAGAGCATCAAAGGGCTGGGTGAGAAGGGAGGGGGGAATGCAAGGAGCAGAAGAGCAGCTGTGCACGTGCACGCCATCGTGCACTCAAGCCCTAGGCCAGCAAAACCATGTGGGTAGCACTTTTGAAAGCCCACTTACAAAATGTCTCAAAGAGACAGCTTTCGCTGTCTCAGCGAGACCTAAACACTGGTAGATGTCGTAATACAATGGGGTTACAGAGCAGAGGTTTCCATTCCGCAGCCTGGTACGAGATATCTACTATCCAAAGTCGTCTAGTTTATCCTCCCCTCTAGACAGGTGGGAGAAGGCCTGCATGTAACAGAAAAGGCATGCATTAATGAGCAAGATTCAGCATTGGAGAAACTGAACTTACCAGGGACAATTTCTCGTAAATGAGCAAGTAACAGTTTCGATCATAATACAAAATGGCGTCTTTGAGAACTAAAACTGCGGCACAGTTGTCAACATAACAAACGCAAATTCTGCATTCACTAATTGCGTATGCATGCAGTATGCATATATAATGATTTAGCTATATAATGCTAACATAATATTGGATAAAATATGAGTAATATGTCAGTTTTACATTTTAATTCTAACATACCCTCCTTTTATCATTATATGCTAAATATGGGCATCTTTATTCTTGCTATCAGGTAAGGGTCTTTACAATTCTAACAGTGAAGAGAGAAATACAGTCATTCGAACTACAATTTGTCAGGTACGAATATGTATATATGCATAACCAACTGTTCTGCTCGATTTTCCCGGCCTTCTTCTGAGGAAAGGTGATTGAATGTGACTTCAGTCTCTTACCATTCAAGTCTAAGGGTTAGAGTAGTGAATGGAGCCTATTTACTAGGCACTTCGACATGATCCTGTGCTCTTCCCCATAGATCAGGGCTTGCACACATAGCCTAGGGGATAGATTCGTTAGTATTAGGGATAACCTGTCCTGTAGTGAGGGTATTTCATGGAGCCGTGCTGAATTCAGGCCTGGTAGGCCTCAAACGGGAGAGACTCCATCTTTCTTTCTGCTCCGGCAGCTTGGGATGCTTCTAGGTCAAATGTAATGTTTTAGTTATGAGGTGTTATTCGCTTGGAGAGAACCGGTTCAGGCCGGCCCTTATCGAAGGATTGTATTTTTCTTCATGCCGAAGACACTACATCAGGCTGGCCGGCTGGGAACGTGTCCTTGGTACGGGGAGGTACAAGAATTTGGTGGGCGGCAGGTTACGGGCCGGAATTTTCCATGAGGAAACGCACCTCTATATTAGTGAAAGTCTGAGGCAGTTACATGTTCAGTCCGTAGGCGGCATCTAGCCGTTAGCAGTAAAGCTACTACTTATTCCAGGGAAGACAGACGCCATCTTGGAGGCAGAGAAAAACCGAGAGACAGATACTCTCCTAGCAGAATAACCAGAGAGGAGAGAGTAGCCGATAAGGAAGAGGTCCCAGTGACTCGGAGAAGGGTGAAGGGAACAGCGCATAGTGGTGCAGACATGTATCCGTGACTGCGGAGGTGTGACTTCCAGGCGAGCCGAGGCACAGACGAGAAGGGAACCTAGATGACCACTGAGTGCAGGCTACATACTACTAAGGTGATGTCGACCCTTTCTTATTAGAGTACACAACTTAATCTTTCACTTTTCTTTGCAGGTTATGTGTTATATTGTAATGTTATGTGGTTGCGTATGTAATGAGTAATAAAGTACCCAGTTTGTAGTGAACCAACATGTGCTGCGTGTTCTTGTATGAGAGGGTAGCCTATTCTTCTAGTCAGCTGCGGCTACATGAACAGATGTTAACCCTGATCAGGTAAGTGGTAACTGAATAAGGGAAAGAGGAGCCCCTCGAACCGGAGAACAGGCTATGCTCGAACTGGCAGTCCTTGTGTGATCTGATGAATAATGAGACTGATTCCCTTTTTGTATGTTATGGTGATCATAGGATGAACTGTCGTATGAGACTGCCGTCTGGGTAGAGAGGTCTGGATCCGTATGGGATCGCGAGGCCGCCGATTGTGCTGAGACTGCCGTCTGGGTAGAGAGGTCTGGATTCGTATGGGATCGCGAGGCCGCCACTTGTGATACTGTCGTATGGGCAGAGAGGTCTGGATTCGTATGGGATCGCGAGGCCGCCACTTGTGATACTGTCGTATGGGCAGAGAGGTCTGGATTCGTATGGGATCGCGAGGCCGCCACTTGTGATACTGTCGTATGGGCAGAGAGGTCTGGATTCGTATGGGATCGCGAGGCCGCCACTTGTGCTGAGACTGCCGTCTGGGTAGAGAGGTCTGGATTCGTATGGGATCGCGAGGCCGCCACTTGTGATACTGTCGTATGGGCAGAGAGGTCTGGATTCGTATGGGATCGCGAGGCCGCCACTTGTGATACTGTCGTATGGGCAGAGAGGTCTGGATTCGTATGGGATCGCGAGGCCGCCACTTGTGATACTGTCGTATGGGCAGAGAGGTCTGGATTCGTATGGGATCGCGAGGCCGCCACTTGTGATACTGTCGTATGGGCAGAGAGGTCTGGATTCGTATGGGATCGCGAGGCCGCCACTTGTGATACTGTCGTATGGGCAGAGAGGTCTGGATTCGTATGGGATCGCGAGGCCGCCACTTGTGATACTGTCGTATGGGCAGAGAGGTCTGGATTCGTATGGGATCGCGAGGCCGCCACTTGTGCTGAGACTGCCGTCTGGGTAGAGAGGTCTGGATTCGTATGGGATCGCGAGGCCGCCACTTGTGATACTGTCGTATGGGCAGAGAGGTCTGGATTTGTATGGGATCGCGAGGCCGCCACTTGTGATACTGTCGTATGGGCAGAGAGGTCTGGATTCGTATAGGATCGCGAGGCCGCCACTTGTGATACTGTCGTATGGGCAGAGAGGTCTGGATTCGTATGGGATCGCGAGGCCGCCACTTGTGATACTGTCGTATGGGCAGAGAGGTCTGGATTTGTATGGGATCGCGAGGCCGCCGATTATAAGAGGTCTTGGTATGTATAGTAGGAATTCCCTGTCCTTAGGTGGTAGATATATGTGGTTACCTATTGTAGATAGGCCCTAGGGAGAGGGAGGGGGTAACGTTCTGGCTGGGTTAGTGAGGCTCTGATGAACGGGTTCTATCTGATCCGAAAACCCAAGCAGAACATTTGGCGTCACGAACCGTTTACGAAACCTGTGTGCGTTGTGGTTGTATCGTGTTTGCTTTCGGCGCGTGCGTGGTTTCGTTTGTATATATAATTGTGTGTATAGTTTTTTTTTTTCTTTCTTTCTCTTTTTCTTTTTTCTTTCTTTTCCGATATGTTTTCGAGAAAGTCGAAATCTACTTTTAAGTTGCCCGTTGATATTCCCGGCTGGGATTCAACGCCTTATGAAGCCTTAGCCCGTGAGTGGGCTGATTCTACTGGTTTGAGTGAGAATTGGAATTCTTTTTTGGAGCTGGCGGAGCCGGCTAATGTGATTACTTGTTTACAGAAGGCGCCGGTATCTAAGGGTGATGAGCTTCCCGTTTTGGGGCGCAGAGGTTGGATTGTTCTGTCTGCGTACAGGATTCTGCATGAGAGGTTGTTGAAGTTACAGAAATTGCATAAGGATGTGGAAGCGAACTTTGTTGAGATTCAGAATGCTCATACTTTGTTGCGGTGTCAAAATAAGTTGCTTGCTGACAAACTTGAGACGTACCAAACTATTGCCGAGAGGGCGGCTGTGCGAATTGCTCGTTATAAATACAAGAATCGGCGTGGTCGGGTTTCGACGCGAAAGGTGCGTCTGGTCGTGGCGAAAGCCGGACTGGATTGGAATCCTGATGAATGGGATGGTAATATCTGGAACTCGAGTGATTCTCCTTCCTCGGGTGAGGAGTCTGCCAAGCGCGAGTCCTCTCGCTCCGGCCGTGATTGTAAGTCTGCTTCTTGCGCCTCTGATGGTGCACCCCGTGATTGCGCTCCTCCTTCGAGTGGGGTCGATGCTTCTTACACTGATTGTTCCTCTACGTGTACTGGTCGAGCTCCTTGTGATGCTCGTCCCGCGGTCTCGGTGCATCCAGTTTTTCGGCGGAAGTTGCAGCAGGCTCCCGGTGCTCCGAATGGTATTGCTTTAGACTCTTTGGAGGATTTTACTCAACAAGAAATTAGTGATATTTTGCAGCGATTTCGGCAGCGAGCTGGTGAGACCTTACTCACATGGATGGTGCGCCTTTATGAACTGGGCGCTGCTGGCATTATGTTGGATGCTGGCGATTGTTTGAAGTTTTGTTCCTTGAGTTCGGATTCTACTGTACAGGATCATTTTCGTAACTTTAATGGTGGTGGTCAAATTACTTTGCTTCAATTGGCGACTGAGGGTTGTAATCAAAAATATCCTACTGAGTCTGACTGGCCTGTGAATGACAAACCGTGGTATACTTTGCGCGATGCTGCACAACGTCTCAAAGAGGAGGTGATGAAAACGGCAATTTTTCTGAATACTGCTGACAGGTTGCTTGATGGTTTGTTGACATCTTCTGTGCGGAATCGTATTATTCGTTCTTCCCCTGTTGCTTATAAGCAGGTCATGATGACTTTATTGATTAATCAGACTGGTAACATATTATCTATGGTGCTGGAATCGGTACGCCAACTCGGTGAGTTGGGTGAGTGGTTTAAACCTGAACGGCAGTCCCGGCCTGACACTCGTACTCCTGGTGACAATAAACTTACTAGACGTGATATGTTTTTTGGTCTTATGGCCGATGGTGTGCGGAAGGAGGACATTGACGGTGAGACTACTTCTCGTTTGTGGGAAATGTTTCGCAAACGTGGCTTGGATCGAAAGGAGGGTGCCCGGCGTGTTCGGACGACTGAGTGTGATCGTGGTTTTTCTGACGGTAGCGGTGATGACGACCGCCGTGGGCGCTCTGATCGTCGTGATGATCGACGTTATGTACGTGATTTGTCCCCCCGTCGTGAGAGAGACAGAGAGAGAGAGGGGGAAAGAGAAAGGGGGAGAGATGATTATGTTAACAGCAGACGTAGAGATGATAGGGATCAATCCCCTGAGTTGAGAAGGAGAGAGGATCGACACAGATTGGCCGATCGAAACCCGCAGTATAATGCAGAGGACAGGAATCCATTTCGTAATAGAGATGGATATGAACAGGAGGTATCGATACCTGAGAAACGTGAGAGTCTTTATCCTGATTTATCCTGGTACACAGAACGCAGTAAAAATGACTAGGAAATAGGTCAAGCTCCAGTACACAGATGGGCTCACAGAGATAATAGACCCTATGTAGATATTGATATTTATTGGAGACATCGTAATGTCCAAAGGGCCCGAGCATTGGTAGATACAGGAGCGGAGGCCACTCTTATTCATGGAAAATCAAAGAAGTTTAAAGGTCAGCCTTTTACAATTACCGGATTAGGTGGAAAGGAAACTCCCGCAGTTCAAACTTTACTTGAAATGAGAATAGGTAGAATTCCTAGAAAAGAATACTCTGTATTAGTGGTGCCACTCTTAGAATTCATAATTGGAATTGATATTTTGAAAGGAATGACTTTGCACTTAGATGATGGATGTTACCAATTTGGAACTAAACATTATATATCGTCCAGGCCTGTACGGGTTGGTCGTTTAAGAATGCCCCCCATAAAAGTTCCCCAGGCGACAAAAGTGGTTTGTCGGAAGCAGTATCGTATTCCAGGTGGTCATGAAGAGATTAGTACCACTATTCAGGAGTTGGTGGATGCAGGAGTTATAACCCCAGTTACTTCTGCTTGGAATAATCCTGTTTGGCCTGTACGTAAGAGTGATAATTCTTGGCGCATGACTGTTGATTATCGAGAATTGAATAGACACACACCCTCTTTGACTGTTGCAGTACCAGATGTTATTACCCTAATTGAAAGAATCCAAAAACATCCAGGTACATGGTATGCGTCCATTGATATTGCTAATGCTTTCTTTTCGATTCCGATTGCCCCTGAATGTCAGGAACAATTCAGTTTTACGTTGAACGGGCGTCAGATGACGTTTAGAAGTCTTCCCCAGGGCTATGTGCATAGTCCTACGATATGTCACCGGCTGGTGGCAGAGCATTTGGCTGAGGTACCGGTTCATCCGCAAATTCAGATATGTCACTATATTGATGATATTTTGATCCAAGGCGAAACACAAGAGGAAGTTCAGACCCAATTGGACAGAGTCATTGAGTGCCTGCGTGAGAAAGGTTGGGAAATCAACCCGGATAAATTACAAGGTCCGTCCCAGGCTGTGAAATTTTTGGGTATTAATTGGCATGAGGGGCACCGAGAAGTGATCCCTCAGGTTAAACAGAAAATTCTTGATTTTGCAGTTCCGAGGAATAGGAAAGAAGCCCAAAGCTTCATTGGTTTGTTTGGTTTTTGGCGCCAGCATATTCCTCATTTGAGTCAAATATTGGCCCCTTTGTACCATGTCACTCGTAAAAAGAATGCATTTGAATGGGATAAACCACAGCAAGATGCGTTCAGTCTGGCAAAAGAAGCAATTCAGCATGCTCTGGATTTATGGCCTGTATGTGATGGTGATGTGGATTTGAATGTGTCTGTACAAGGCCTTTATGCGAATTGGAGTTTGTGGCAGAAACAAGGCAAGAGTAGAGTACCGTTAGGTTTCTGGACCAAAAAGTTACCTGATGCTGGTGAGCGTTATACACCTTTTGAGAAACAGTTACTTGCATGTTATTGGGCTCTGGTGGACACCGAGCAATTGACTTTGGGACATGATATAGTTTTGCGACCTGAAATTCCTATCATGCAGTGGGTTATGAGTTCGCCGAAAACTCACCGAATTGGACACGCTCAAGAGGCGAGTGTGATTAAATGGAAATGGTATATACAAGACAGGGCACGTGTGGGACAAAAAGGAGTTGCATCTTTGCATGAGCAGGTGGCGCGGGCGCCATCGACTGAGACTGAGAGTGAATGTTCCGTACCTTTAGTACAGGAGTCTCCTGTTAAGTGGGGTAGACCTTTTGATGATTTGTCCGCAGAGGACAGAAACCATGTCTGGTTTACGGATGGTTCAGCAAGGTTCATAGGGACGAAACGGCATTGGAAGGCGGTGTCCTATAATCCGATCACACAAAAATTGCTGAGTACAACTGGTGAGGGTAAGAGCAGTCAATTTGCTGAACTCTATGCTGTTTATCAAGTTCTGAAACAAGAGTTATCTGGCACATGTCATATTTTCACCGATTCTTGGTCTACTGCCAATGGACTGGCAGTTTGGTTACCGACTTGGCATTCCCATAGTTGGAAAATCCATTCAAAAGAACTGTGGGGAAAAGAATTATGGCAGGAGATTTGGGAAATGCTCCCACAGAGTACTGTTACAATCTTCCATGTGGATGCTCATACCCCGATAGACTCTCTTGACAAATTCTTTCATAATATTGCAGATGAGAAATCTAAAATTGCTGAGGCAGTGGTGGACAGGCAAGATTCTGATATTGCGGGATTGGCGAAATGGGCCCACCAGAAAGCAGGACACTCTGGAGAGAAAGCCACTAGCAGGTGGGCTGCTGATCGAGGAATTTATATTCCCCTAGATTTAATCAAAAATGTTATTCTACATTGTCCCATTTGTCAGCATATCAGGCAGCGCAAAGTGCCCCAAATTGTTAAAGGTCATTTACATCGCGGGAAATTGCCCGCTCAAATTTGGCAGATTGATTACATCGGTCCACTTCCTATGAGTAGGAATTGTCAATATGTTTGCACTATTGTTGATACATACAGTGGCCTGTTGGTGGCCCTTCCCTGTAAGCAAGCTACCCAATTGAATACTATTAAAACATTGGAATTGATTATGATGTATTATGGTGTGCCATTCCAAATTCAATCTGATAATGCATCCCATTTTCGTGGAAGATTGGTACAGGAATTCTGTGTGGAAAACAATATTGAATGGGTGTTTCATATACCATATTATCCACAGGCCTCGGGTCTTGTGGAGAGGTTGAATGGCCTGCTGAAAGATCAGTTACGTAAATTAACAGATGACAAGTATAAGAATTGGCGAGACTTTTTGCCTCAAGCGCTATTGATTTTGAATAACCGTCCTTTTCTAAATGCTGAATCCCCACTTATGCGTTTGTTTCCTCCGAATGTTGATGCTAAGCCCAATGAAATCAGAGAGACTGTGATGTACTGGGAAATTACTCCCGGAGCTTTGGCTCCATGTAGAGCGACCCCAGGGTCGGCAGGTTTAGACTTGCATGCCATGGATGACACCGTTATAAAAAGTAAGAATCAAGTCATCATTGAAACTGGTGTTGGTGTTCATATACCAACTGGGAATTTCGGATTAATCGCCCCTAGATCGGGGCTGGCTGTAAAAGGCGTTCAGGTGCTGGGAGGAATAATTGACAGTGATTATCAGGGAGAGATTAAGGTGCTCCTGCTGAATAGCAGTGAGGTTGACTTACTGATACATCAAACTGACCGAGTGGCTCAATTGCTAATAATGCCTGTTTTCAGTGGTGAGATCACAAAAGGCACTGCCCCAACGTTGCTAACTGTACGAGGCCAGAAAGGTTTTGGCTCCACAGATAATCCTGGGGCCAGAGTTTGGGTGCAGTCGCCTAAGAATCCCCCTGAACAAGCAGAAGTCATTGCAACCGGTCAAGACAACACCATTTTAGTTATGAGACCAGGGAAAGATAGCTGGGAAGCAGTCCCGGCTGACAAATGTTACTTACGAGAATGAATAATGCCTGTATTTGATTCTCTTTCAGATCATTCTTTGGACTGTTGCTGCAGGATGTGTCGGCGTTGGACTCCTTTTGGGCTGGTACGACGAGAGAGGAGGGATCCCATCAACCCGGGCTGAGTTGAGAACCCGAGTGTCGCGTTCCTTCGCTGCGTGGGATTCGTCGTCGAACTTTTGGACTACGTTAGCCAAACGAGTGACTAAAGCCCCTCATTTCTGCTTGACACCGATGAGATCGGTGACTGACATTCTAGCGACTTGTTTAGTTGCTGTCCCTGCTTCATTGGAGACTTTGACTCATATTTTTAATATATCGAATGCTCGCCCCAATGTTCTTCTGGGCGATTTTGCTACCTATGAGTATTGCCCCTTGTGTACTGTACTGTCAGACCCGATACCCCCCATCCAGTCCCAAATAGTTACCTATAATATCACACAGGGTGATTTGTGTTTTTTCCTTACTTGTGATCCTAGTGCGATTTCTGAATGTATGCGTTTAAGATTGAAATGTGCCACTTCATTCACCGCTCATGAACGAACTTTGTGCCTTCAAAGGACACCGAAAACATGTACTTCTGTTCAGAATAACATGACTTGCAAGAGTTTGGTATTTACCCCCAGTCATTATCGCACAATGTTACTACCTGCCGGATGGCTTTTCTCATGTGGTAATACTTCCTGGCCATATATCCCCGCAAATATTTCTGGAGGCCCTTGTGCCATTACTAGACTGAGCTTGTTGATGTTTTCATCACATCCGAATGCCAACTCTCGTGTGATTCGAGATACAGTGAGGTTACAGGAGGATTGTGACTCATCTTTGCATTTATATTCTAAGTCTGAATACCTTAGCCTGGCTATTTCAATTGTTGGTGTTCCTGCTTTGGCAGTTTATAATGCCAAATCTATTGGGAAAATGGCCTGCTGGATGGTAAAATCCATTAATCATACTTCTACAGTCCTGTCTGACATGCTATTAGACGCCCAGGGTGAACGTAGAGCTATCTTGCAAAATCGAGCGGCCATTGATTATCTTTTGCTTAAACATGGACACGATTGTTCTGATTTTGAGGGTCTTTGTTGTTTTAACTTGTCTGATCATACAAAATCCATTCAAGCTCACATTGATAAACTACATGACTTGACAGAAGAAGTTAGAAAACACATTGACCAGGGCTGGTTTGACTGGCTCTTTAATTGGTTACCTGATTTGCATATGTTACGTCAGATATTAGAGGTATTCTGGTTACTATCGGCATTTTGATTTCTATCTGTTGCTTTATTCAGTGTATTCCTTCACTACTTCAATTCTGCACACCTGGTACTAGACATAGATCAGTTAGTTTTGTTTCATATTATTCTTCCACAGATATTAGTTCTGTTTAATGAATGTATAATAGACTGAAGTCAAGGGTGAAATGTTCTGCTCGATTTTCCCGGCCTTCTTGTGAGGAAAGGTGATTGAATGTGACTTCAGTCTCTTACCATTCAAGTCTAAGGGTTAGAGTAGTGAATGGAGCCTATTTACTAGGCACTTCGACATGATCCTGTGCTCTTCCCCATAGATCAGGGCTTGCACACATAGCCTAGGGGATAGATTCGTTAGTATTAGGGATAACCTGTCCTGTAGTGAGGGTATTTCATGGAGCCGTGCTGAATTCAGGCCTGGTAGGCCTCAAACGGGAGAGACTCCATCTTTCTTTCTGCTCCGGCAGCTTGGGATGCTTCTAGGTCAAATGTAATGTTTTAGTTATGAGGTGTTATTCGCTTGGAGAGAACCGGTTCAGGCCGGCCCTTATCGAAGGATTGTATTTTTCTTCATGCCGAAGACACTACATCAGGCCGGCCGGCTGGGAACGTGTCCTTGGTACGGGGAGGTACAAGAATTTGGTGGGCGGCAGGTTACGGGCCGGAATTTTCCATGAGGAAACGCACCTCTATATTAGTGAAAGTCTGAGGCAGTTACATGTTCAGTCCGTAGGCGGCATCTAGCCGTTAGCAGTAAAGCTACTACTTATTCCAGGGAAGACAGACGCCATCTTGGAGGCAGAGAAAAACCGAGAGATAGATACTCTCCTAGCAGAATAACCAGAGAGGAGAGAGTAGCCGATAAGGAAGAGGTCCCAGTGACTCGGAGAAGGGTGAAGGGAACAGCGCATAGTGGTGCAGACATGTATCCGTGACTGCGGAGGTGTGACTTCCAGGCGAGCCGAGGCACAGACGAGAAGGGAACCTAGATGACCACTGAGTGCAGGCTACATACTAATAAGGTGATGTCGACCCTTTCTTATTAGAGTACACAACTTAATCATTCACTTTTCTTTGCAGGTTATGTGTTATATTGTAATGTTATGTGATTGCGTATGTAATGAGTAATAAAGTACCCAGTTTGTAGTGAACCAACATGTGCTGCGTGTTCTTGTATGAGAGGGTAGCCTATTCTTCTAGTCAGCTGCGGCTACATGAACAGATGTTAACCCTGATCAGGTAAGTGGTAACAGAATAAGGGAAAGAGGAGCCCCTCGAACCGGAGAACAGGCTATGCTCGAACTGGCAGTCCTTGTGTGATCTGATGAATAGTGAGACTGATTCCCTTTTTGTATGTTATGGTGATCATAGGATGAACTGTCGTATGAGACTGCCGTCTGGGTAGAGAGGTCTGGATCCGTATGGGATCGCGAGGCCGCCGATTGTGCTGAGACTGCCGTCTGGGTAGAGAGGTCTGGATTCGTATGGGATCGCGAGGCCGCCACTTGTGATACTGTCGTATGGGCAGAGAGGTCTGGATTCGTATGGGATCGCGAGGCCGCCACTTGTGATACTGTCGTATGGGCAGAGAGGTCTGGATTCGTATGGGATCGCGAGGCCGCCACTTGTGATACTGTCGTATGGGCAGAGAGGTCTGGATTCGTATGGGATCGCGAGGCCGCCACTTGTGCTGAGACTGCCGTCTGGGTAGAGAGGTCTGGATTCGTATGGGATCGCGAGGCCGCCACTTGTGATACTGTCGTATGGGCAGAGAGGTCTGGATTCGTATGGGATCGCGAGGCCGCTACTTGTGATACTGTCGTATGGGCAGAGAGGTCTGGATTCGTATGGGATCGCGAGGCTGCCACTTGTGATACTGTCGTATGGGCAGAGAGGTCTGGATTCGTATGGGATCGCGAGGCCGCCACTTGTGATACTGTCGTATGGGCAGAGAGGTCTGGATTCGTATGGGATCGCGAGGCCGCCACTTGTGATACTGTCGTATGGGCAGAGAGGTCTGGATTCGTATGGGATCACGAGGCCGCCACTTGTGATACTGTCGTATGGGCAGAGAGGTCTGGATTCGTATGGGATCGCGAGGCCGCCACTTGTGCTGAGACTGCCGTCTGGGTAGAGAGGTCTGGATTCGTATGGGATCGCGAGGCCGCCACTTGTGATACTGTCGTATGGACAGAGAGGTCTGGATTCGTATGGGATCGCGAGGCCGCCACTTGTGATACTGTCGTATGGGCAGAGAGGTCTGGATTCGTATGGGATCGCGAGGCCGCCACTTGTGATACTGTTGTATGGGCAGAGAGGTCTGGATTCATATGGGATCGCGAGGCCGCCACTTGTGATACTGTCGTATGGGCAGAGAGGTCTGGATTCGTATGGGATCGCGAGGCCGCCGATTATAAGAGGTCTTGGTATGTATAGTAGGAATTCCCTGTCCTTAGGTGGTAGATATATGTGGTTACCTATTGTAGATAGGCCCTAGGGAGAGGGAGGGGGTAACGTTCTGGCTGGGTTAGTGAGGCTCTGATGAACGGGTTCTATCTGATCCGAAAACCCAAGCAGAACACCAACGTAAAGAAGAAAATGACACTGAACATTAGCAGTAGGGGTGACATCAGGAGTTGAACCTGCGAGAGATGTAGTAGAAGCAAAGTCTCCCTCATCGATCTGCATGATAGTATCAAACTCTTTTTGGAGCATTATAGTGGCATTGGTATCATGAACTGAAATCCTTTTGGGAGTGAGATAAGTAGCACAGTATGAACAACATAAGGGAAAGCACTGAATCAAAACACAACAACAAATTAAAAGGACGATGTAATATATCACCTTTTCTAGAATCCAACGCAAACCAACAAATAAGTACCAACTCCAATTACCGCTCTCCATCCCTCTAACGTTTTCCAAAATATCTAGGCTATGCTGATTGATACTCCTTTCCATATTTGTGATACCAATCACACACTGCTCTCATAATATTGCACATGCACCACCATTCTTAGCTAAAATTAAGTCATCTGCATATCTTGTTTGTTCGGAGTATATGTGCATACTTTCCAGCTGAGTGGTGATGTCCCGTGACCATGTGGCTGGTGGCCATTTTGTGGTGGTAGTACTAGTTAGTGTGCTGCTTTTGCCATAGACCTGCGTGTCTTTTCTTTGTTCCTCTTGGCTTACTGCTTCCATCCCCATTGCCAGCTGCAGCTCCATGAAAACTGTATTCCACGTGATGCACAATGCCAAACAGGTTCCATTACGTTTGTAATTTTGTTTTTGTTCTTCTTTCCTATTCTTACTGAGTGTACACAGTACACCATGAAAGCCCTTGTTGTCAAAGTCTCACAAATGTCTACACTGTTGTTATTTATTTTTAATAACTAAACTGAGGTAATAAAATGTAATAATATTAATAATAACACTAACAAGTGTGACCACACACCAAATTATATAATATTATATTTGTTTGTTTATACTAGTATTAATTGAACCACAACAACAAATGCCACGTTTCACTGATGTTCTTCTGGCTTCTTTGCTTTTAGGTGCCAAAAGACTGAGGAGGAGGTGTCATCATAACCCGTTGTACTGCCAGACAGAAATCCAGCTGAGCACGACGTAACATGACATGTGACCACAGACAGATATCTCTTCAACTTGTGCCATTGTGTGCTGCTGAAATGTGAAGAAGATGGCCCCAAAGAAAGGTACCAAATCCTCCAGTACCAAGAAAGTTGCCAGTGAGAAGAAGGAACTGCCACTTACCAAGACTGGTGTGCCGCCCAAGAGGTTTTTGTGAAACAAAAAACAGCCTGTAGCAGCGGTGTCCGGGGAGCAAGCAGGGAGCAGCACCCTACATCAGTGGACCCATCCCTTAAACCTAGGCCCAAGCCCATGTCTGTCGCAGAGGCAGCCAGTCTAATCACGGCAACACCGATGAGCAGTGATGTTGAAATTGACTTATCGCAAATTAGTACCCAATTAACGTAGGAAACTCAGATATGTGGACAATAACAGCCACAACAACAGCCGCAACCATTGCCGGCAAGAGTAGTTGTTCCTCTGGAAGTAGGGACAGTTCAGGAGCTAGAGCTTCCTGCAGAGGAAGAAGGGCAAGCGACTCTTTCAGAAGTTCCATTGTCTTCCAGATCCTCAGCAAGGAAAAGGAGGGTTAGTCCATCGAGTTCTTCTGCAAGCCCCCTTCTGATGATCTAGATGCCAATTGAATGCCACCACCTCAGTCTGAGAGTAGAAGAGGAGGATGATGACGAGCCAGTCATCATCATGGACATTAGTCCTGCCCCAGTGGAGACCGACATTACCCCATCCCAAATTGCTCTGAGGGATGTGGCACGGATATGACCAACACAGATAACACCAACACCATCTGCAGCTACTATATTATATTTGCATTTGCCAAGGCCTGGCAGTGACCTACATCCAGCTCAATCACCTCAGTAGAAGTAGGTACTGAGTCTGCAGAGAGTCAAACTCCACCACGCCCACCTTCCAGGTCATCCGGCAATGCAAGTGGCACCTCCAGCAGCACCAGTAAGTTCACCTCCCCAGTTTGGGAATTCTTTTCGGTTAGCAGTAAGGAGGAGAACGTTGCTATAAGCTCCATTTGTGGACAAGGTATTAGTCGGGGTAAGCTTGGTACAAACTATGGTACCGGAGGCCAGACAACCCATCTGAAAAAACACCACTTGATCCAGTGGGAGGCACACCTTAAAGGCCAAAAAACTGCACCCATTGCTGTTGGTGGTGATGAAGAAGTAGAAGATACGATCGCGGAGGAAGGTGAACAAGAGGGAGACATTTTCTCTGGTACACAAAGTAGTCCTGTCCCCAGCAGTGCAGTGGTACCGCCCACATCCTCATCAGCCTTAGCAGCACCTCAGTGGCACAAGAGTAAGAGTCAGGCTGCGACACAAAGGCAAGAGAGTACCACAACGAAAACATGTGCAGCGTTAAGCCTATCAACATCTGGTGCCAAGAAGTCACCTGCATCAGTGGCACCAGAAAAGAAAAAAATCCAGCCTACCATTCTCCGCATGTTTAGGTCGGAGGGGCAGTACGAATGCAACCACCCAACGGAACGTTTATACAATGCGAAGCTGGCTAAAATGCTCGCGCTGGACCTCCTCCCTTTTGCTTTTGTGAAAGAGGTGGGTTTTCTTGAATTTGTGACAGCCATCTGCCCAAAATGGAAGGCTCCCAGCTGGTCCTATTTTGCCAGAATTACTGTTCCAGCACTACATTACGACGTGCTGGAATTGCGTGGACAAGCTTTGCAGCAGAGTGCAGTTCACACTATCCACCTGAGAACAGACATGTGGATCAGTTGCCAAGCCACTGATTACATGTGTATCACTGCACACTGGATCTCTTTTGTGGGGGTTAGAGAGAAGATATCTGCAGGTGTTGACATTGCTGAGATTTTTACTGCCACTGGGAAACATGCAACTGTAGCCATGTTCGCAATGGAGAAATCTCATACTACTGCAAACATTTTGAAGGAGTTTAACAGCAAGGTCTTTGAATGGCTGCACCCAAGAGGGCTTAACATTGGTTTTGCTGCCATGGACAATGGCAGTAATATAGTTAGTGCCATGTACGATGGTGGCTATTTCTGGGTCCTGTGTTTGGCGCACTGCATTAACATTATTGATCAAGACTTTCTGTTAAAAGAAGACAGAGTCAGCAACTTACTGACCACCTGCAGAAGAATCTGCACACATTTCAGCCATTCTGTTAAAACCCAGAAGCAGCTGAGGATCATTCAACGTGAGCATAGAGTGCCAGTTAAACCACTCATCCATGAGGTGCTCACATGTTGGAACTCAACTTATTACATGCTTGAACATCTGTTTGAGCAGTACAGACCAATCAATGAATATGTCATGCAAAGAAGGGATACTACTGTGAAAGGCATGACCGTTGAGATGGAGCAATGGGGCCTAGTTAAATGCCTGACAGAAATGTTAATTCCTTTCGAGCTTTTCACATGTGAAGTCAGCATGGATGACTGTACTATGGGCCAAGCAATCCCATTGTTGCACATGCTACAGGAACAGCTGAAGGGGGTGTCTGCAATGTACGCAGGTGTGGAGGAAAAAAATAGGAAGCATATGAGTTGGTGGAGAGCTTATCCCTTCGCTTATCCGAAAATACAAGGGTGCAAAGAGACATTGTGTCATCCAACCATTACATTTCTGCCACAATTCTGGATCCACGGTACAAAGCAGTACTGAACACTAACACATTGATTCCTTTTCAGAAGTGGATGTTGCCAAGTACAAAACTTGGATAGCTGTGAAAGCCAGTCACTTAGAAAAAGAATGGCTAGCAATTAGAGGCCCACTACTCCAGGCCACAACAAGTACTGCAGCGCAGCCGGCGTCAAGTTCAATTTCAGCGCCTGAGGGAAGTGCAGTTGGCTCACAGCAGCCAACACCACCAACAACACCAAGAACAACATCAAAAACAACAGGAACAGGAGCATCAGTCGCACCACAATCGGCACAGGAATGGTTTCTACAACAAGGGCTTGTTAGGTCCAGTGCTGAAGCTAAGGCAAAAGAGGCCGAGCAAAGCGGAGCACCCCTGAGCATTGAGCGGATGGTCCAGGCCTATCTGGATGACCCAATAGAGGTCTACATTGATCAAAACCCATTGCTGTAGTGGTATCGGAAAAGGCGCCAATGTCCAGTGCTCAGCATGCTCGCAATAAACTATCTGGATTGCCCGGCCGCAAGTCTCTCTTCTGAGCATGTTTTTAGTGCTGCTGGTGCCGTTATAACAGTGAAAAGGACCAATCTCTCATCGCAAAATGTGGAGAGGTTAACCATGATCAAAATGAATCAGCACTTTTAATAACCCTGGGCATAGTTCACGTAGTAGCGCTACGCGTAGCTACGCGAAGTACACTTTGCACTACGCGAACTGCGTAGTGCACTGTGCAAAATGCTGTTCGCACTGATTGCACAGTGCCGGATGCTTGTTCGCACTGTGCAATCATTGCAAACACCATCTTGCACAGTGCAAGCGGTCATTTTCTGCCGCTCGAGTAGATTTGTACTTGAGCTGCAGCTTTCTCAACGTGGACTGGTAGTTTCTTATCACGAGCAGTCGTGAGTATACGCGACCACTCGCAATGAGAAACCTGTCCTCCCCGCGTTGAGAATCTCGCGGGTAAGTTTATTTTGCACACTTGTGATCGGCAACTTGATGTTGCTGATCGCGAACGAGGAAAAAGTCTTGCTGGGATGTTTTGTTGCTCGCTCGTGGTCGCCAACTTGACGTTGGGGGGCGCAAGCAAGCAAAAAATGCCCACTACGCCATGCTATGCGTTTTTGCACTGTGCTACGTGCAATTCGTGTAGCGCGTAGTTGCGCAAACTACGCCTGCGTAGCGTAGTCCTACGCCCAGGGCTAACTTTATATCACTGGATTACACCATACTTGAAGTATCACAGCAGGAAGATGATGACGGCAACATAGGTCATGGAAGTAGTGTGGTAGATGACCTACTTCTGGGTGAACCACCAGAGATTGAGGACAAGCTCTACTTCCCTGACAACTAGGCTTTCAACTTGTTACTTTCTTCCTTATTTATTTTTATTATTTGTGCATGTCTCTGTGTTTCTGGTTCGAATCACAACAAATCTATCACCACCGTCTTACTCTTTTGATTGCTGTATTGGAGTTGCAACTGTGTGCATTTATTGAAGAAGTAAGTCCACTCCTCCGAGTCCTGCTTCATCCTGACTCACCCTAAATCCATTTCCCTCAAGCCAGACATTGGATGGAGAATAGTACAAGAAATGTGTGCCTGCCTCGCCGAGTCCCTCCAAGGAACATAGCTATAGCTATCCTCCTTTTCGAGCCAAGAGGGACTGCCCCTTAAGAACAATAGGTAATGATGGATGACATGCATTGGGCGCTTACTCTGGGTGATTGGTGTTTGTTTTCTTGTTGTGCAGGTAAATGTGACTCAAGTCAATGTTTCCCTTCTTGTTGTTTAATAACAAAATTGTATTTCTACTCCAGCCGATCCACTGCATTTTTTAATATGGAATCTGGACTGACTAGGTACACTATAGACTGAGTTGGACACCATGATGATAATGACCATACTAAACTCATCGCAGTGAGTCAGTAGGATAGGAGATGTTTGATGGAATAACTCGGGGCGTTTCATGAAGTAGCCTAAAAGGTAAACAATTCAACAACAACCACAGGAGGCCTACATGTCTGTGTAGTGGTGGAGTCGAGTTTAGTGGTAAGACTGACAGCGGTGCATTGATTTAGTTACTTAGGGGCCGATTCACAGAACTAATCTGAGATAAATTCCTAAACTTACTACTTTTGGTATTCACAGAAGGCATTTAGTAGTAGTAAAGTTAGGACTCCTAACTTTACTACTACTAAACTGAGACAAAATCCTAACTTTACTACTTTCGGTATTCACAAAAGGCATTTAGTAGTAGTAAAGTTAGGAGTCCTAACTTTACTACTACTAAATGCCTTCTGGGAATACCAAAATAGTAAGTTTAGGATTTAATCTCAGAATAGTTCTGTGAATCGGCCCCTTAATTTGGAAAATGTTATGTTGCTGTATATGTGTGCTCGGTCTGGCTCAAAATCTAACCTAAGTGGAGGTTGGTTTGGCGCCGTGGGCCTACTCTGTCCTGTTGTTGTAGGTTAATGCTGGAAACAGAAAAGTCATGATGATTTAGCCATGTCGCCTCTGAAAGTGTTCTTGTTGCACTCTTCCGTAATTTATGCATTTTTTTCTTCTTGATTCTTCAATATACCTTTTGTTTTTCCATCTACACTTACAGGCTGGCCTTTACCATGTGCTGCTATACTTTGAAAAACAACACACACTTACCTTACCAATCTGCATCCACCATGCAGGTAGTGGCACTCAATATTGATTGACAGAGCGTCCGTGGAAGGGAGGACCAAGAGGAATGCTGAGATGCAACTCCCCAATTTGACCAAACATACAGTAACTTACTATCATTCATCATCTTTTAATTAATTTGATTCATTCTTTCTCTTCAATTATCACGACTGTGTTTTTTTAAAAATTATATTGCTCTTTGCTTATTATTGATCCCTACAGTTATTTTTTAATTTTCTTTGCTAGCTTTAAAACGAAGCCTGGTACAACAGAACATAAAATGTATGTAATTTGGGTCTTTCTGAGGGCAGACAGGCAAGGCAATTGCATAATAATAATGATAATGAATAATATAATGCTGCCCTGTACTGTCTACTAGTCTAGTTATTACTACATATCATTAACCATCCAGCAATCATCAGGCATGCATTTCTTTTTTGTCCCTTAACAGATTTATGAATATGATGGTCGTCTGCCAAAATTGTGTGTTGTGTTTGTCTTTCTCAAACCTTTCCCTCAAATACCCCTTCCCAACCATTCATCAAACCCTATCCCTCTTCCCCCAGTCTGTGTGATGTATATTGAGGTGTGACTAAATTACATTTATTTATTTTACACCAATATTTGATCACACACTTGCTGGGGCAGATGTGGTGAAAGCAACACTAACTCAAGGCAGGGCAAGGATCTTCTTCTGCTTGCCCACCCATACTCAGTATTTGCAAGTCCATTTTTTTTTTAGAGGAACATAATCCATCATAATTAATTGCCGGCATTGATTCATCATCCATACAGCACTAAAGGTTAGGCTTGTCCACTTCATGGGTCGAGTCAAATGCAGTTTGTAACTTGTACTAGGCTATCCCCACCACCACTATGTTTTATTTTCCTTTAGCATTGCTAATCATTATGTTTTCTTGTTTGATAGTCTTCTTGTGTACTGTACTTCGCTCTACTACTCCTTCCCGAGTCTCTCTCAGGCAACTGACTGTCTCATTTTCTTTTTTTGCAAATGCTGCTGCCAGTGTCTACTACTACTAACACCACCACCATGGCATCTTGGGAAACCAAACCATCATCACCATGCAGCCATTAAGCAGTTTTTTAAAATGATAATAAAAGCACTGTTAGATTATGAGGTATGATTATGTTCTTGTGCAAATGTTTTTTTTTAAAATAGGAGGGCAACAATGTATCCTTTTTCTGTTTTACCTGTCTCTCAATTTATGTAGTTGTAATCACTCTTATTTCCCATACTTTTTTATCAAAGTATGTTTTTCTTTTTCTTTAAAAATGAATCATCAAATGCTGTACTTTATACACAGATCCTTTATTCAATTCCAAACATCACTTTATGGCAGACCCAGCCAACGCATTTCATCCGCTATAGGGACTTCATCAGGGCCTCGAAAAATGTTTGTACATATACAAATATCAGTGCATTGCATAGGTTAAAACGTTACATTCATTTAATGTTATTTTTTTTGTTTTTTTGATTTTTGTTATTTTTAATATTTTTAATAAAAAACAATTCATACTTTGGAAATTTGTATACAACTGCATTTCTGTGGCAATTAATATGAGATTACCCAGTGTATACACTGTGGCCATCTCCTATCTGAATGGAGCTGATTCTTACCAATTTCACCTTACTTTAATTCTTATTTCAATTGATTTTAGCCAGTTGGTTCCTCTATTCTTATTGTGCTTCACCATGATTTTTCTATTCTCCATTGAGGGATTTTTAAAAATATTTATATAAAATGGTATGTGCATGCAAGAGGACAAATCTTTACTTACAATTATCTGAGGCTTCACTTCCTATGTTGCCATTTTTCAATCCTGATCAATTTCTTCTCTTCGTTCCCACTTTCAGAAAACATACGCATCTTGGTTTTAATTGTAAATCCTATTTTCATTTTTAGCTCCATACAAAGAGAACATCATTACCCATGAACACTCGGGTGTAATTTAAACTTTGAATTTTACTATTTCACTCTCATGCTGCTAACTTAGAGACTTTTCTTGCAGGCAGGGGTACTAAATTGTTCTACATGTGTTCAAGGTTTCATCTAAATCATACACACCTCTTATTTCACATGTGTCACTGTCTTCACGATTGCCACATTTGCATGCTTGTAACAATTCTCATTTATATTCATGCAAATCTACCTTTTTGAAGTGTTATATTTCAGTTATTCTTCACATCTATTTTTATATACTTTTTCTTTTACTTTTTTTATTGTGTACCAACGTTTTCAGACAAATGTTTTGCATTTTCGTGATTACAAATATTCCTTTCACTTTCTTTTTCATGCCACCGTGTTCCACATTATCTGCACTGATTGAATGTTTAAAAAATATCCATCACTTTCCCTGCTTTTGCACTCACTGGAGTGGGAATAGTAATTTTTACCCCTCCGCCATCCAACACTTTCCCTGTTTTTACACTCACTGGAGTGGGAATAGTAATTTTTTCCCCTCCGCTATCCAGCACTTCCCTGCTGTCGCACTCACTGGAATGGGAATAGTAATTTTTACACCTCCGCTATCCAAAATATTTACTACTTTTGTAATTATTCTGTTGCAAAATGTATGTTTTATTTTACTTTAAGTACACAATGTTTTATTTTACTTTAACTTATTGATATAGGTATATATTTTATTTTTATATCATTTAAAAAGTTTATAAATTAAATAAAGATAATAGTTAATAAAATGTATTTAAGTAAATATATGTATATGTACACATTTTTTGTGTTTATATTTTTTTTATTAGGTTTATTAATATATTTAGTTAAAATATATATTAAATGTAATTTTTTTGTAAAAGTATTAATATTATTCAGGATGTTTTATTTAAGTTATATATATATTTTAAGTCGATATTGTTTACATCTATATTTTTTACTTCGATATTTTTGATTCAATATTATTGTACTTACCTGTTTATGTATAGGGAGTCGATATTTTTTAATTCGATATTTTTGTAAACTATATTTTTTACATCGATATTTAATCAGGGGAAGCCCATTTCTGCCAGACCTGCTTTTCTCGCCACTGCCTACTGATTAACGGAGAGGAGAGGAGGGGAGCCAAGTCTACCGCCCCCAATCTCCTATGCGCCCGTCGCCTCCAGCACCATCATTCCGTGCCAGGAGGTGCTTTAAAAGTGCTCACGGGCTCCTTCACCACAGGAAGCCCGTTTCTACCAGACCTGCTTTTCTCGCCACTGCCTGCTGATTAACGGAGGGGAGCCAGGACTACCGTCCCCAGTGTCCTTTGCGCCCGTCACCGCCAGCACCATCATTCCACGCCAGTAGGTGCTTTAAAAATGCTCACGGGCTCCCGCACCACGGGACGCATGCAGGCGGTGCCCGGGCAAAGCCCGGGCCAAGCCGGGCCCGGCTGCACCCGTCTGAGACCGTTCATAGGCCGGGCTGGGCCACCCCTTAAGAACCTGTTTAAAGGACTTTAAAACGACGCCAACGGTAAAAGCTTGGTATTGACAATGTTACATTTTACGTTATATTCTTGTGATTATATATTCCCACCATGAGTAAGCGGAAAGCAGGTCAGGGTGCTGCAGGGATTCTTGACGCTTTATTACAGAGGGCAGAGTCAGTCTTAATTAATGAGATTCAACTCACAGACCGCAGGGTCACTCGAATCCCTCCCTCCCCAGAACAGACTTTCTTTGACTCCAGTACTTGTTGAAACTAGAGTAATGACCACTCATGAGGTAGTTTCTCCTCGGACTAGCCCGTTACAACGACATGATCAAGAGTTTGTGATAGAGGATCCTCCTTCTATTCTCTTGTCTGGCATAGAGCATAGCCCTGCTAGGTCTAAAGTCAATACTAGAGGTCAGAAAGCATGTACACATCATATTGCTGAACCACCTCAAAAAAAAAGAAAGAGTAGAGGACCATATAAACAGAATAAACCTGTGCAAAGAACAAATGGGAAGAAATTGAGAACCACCACAGACACATGAGAACCTAACGAAGGCCCCTCCAATGCTACTAATATTACTCCACTTACTGTGACAGGAAAGACTGTGGGTAGCATTCAAGAGGAGAATTTCTGGGGCAGATTGGAGACAATGATAACAGTATTACTGGATCCAATTCTACAAAAAATATCAATGGTAGAAACTAGGCTGACAAAGGTGGAAGAGATGGTAAGCCGTAAACCCTCAGTCCCACTAGTCGCTAATTCTAAGCCCAACCCAGGTCCGTTAAATAACAGGGTGAAGGGTAGGGAGGAAGGTCAAGTTGTAAGCCCTTCTGAATCTAGGCAAGTGCAAATCAGGAGTCCTCCAAATGATATTACTCCTAGTACTTCTCATATCCCAGTTCAAACTGGGCATCTCCTCCCTAAAACAGAACCACCAACAGTAGAACTTCGTAATGCAGCTAGTACAGAAAGTGGAGTATTAGGCACTAAGCCGCCTGGTCAGAACGAAGATTTAGAGACAGATATAAGTAATCGAGACAGGCCCATGAAACTACCACAAAATCAAAATTTGCCCCCCGAAGCAACCCTGTATGCGGTTATTTTGACAAATGTACCTCCTTTACCGCATAATGCCTTTGAACACTGATCGACCCCGAGGAACAAGTCATTACACTTCCTTGGTCTAAGGACTGGCATTAAAAATACCCTCTTCTCAGAATTTAAAATGGTACGGAGAATAGAGTGGGTGGGTACCTCGGCCAAAACCTTACGTGGTGACTGCGTTGTGCTAACTTTTGGTTCGCCATCTCTGGTGCGTGCAAGGGGAAGCACTGGGTCTGTCAACTCTAACGACATAAATATTCCCCCTCTTGGTTATTTTTATCAACCACCAACACATTTTAAACTTTGTTGGCCCCCATTTGAAGGAGGAGACTTTATAGGGAATAGGGAGTCCAGATTTCGGGTTCCAGTGGGTAATCACTTTGATGCTTTGAACCTACTGGAAGACGTTGACCGACTGGCTTTGGGGACACATGTCCAATCTAACCCCGTACCTGGTTGTTCCAAAAGCAAGAGTAAGCCCGGGTAGGAAACGACTGCCCTCCTAACCTCATTAATGGTTGCCATAGGGATGAGGATCCAGGCACAAGAGCTATAACTGCGGAAATACTTCCTAACCCTGTGGGCTGTCCAAATGTATTTCAGTCACATTGTGATGTAGCTGAGGATCCTCTAGGGATAGTAACTCCTACTACTGCCTTAGATAGAGGCAAATCAGCTCTTTGTCATATTGCCTCATGGAACATTGCAGGCATCCGTTCCGTGTTAGGCAACAACTTGTAGTGGGATTTTGTTTTACAAATTGATATTTTATGTTTTCAAGAAACATGGTCGAAAGAGGCGGTCCATATGAATGGGTATAGAACTTACCATACCCCAGCAATAGACGGCCTGAGTGGGAGGGCCAAGGGTGGTCTTTGCACTTATATATCGAGTGCTTTGAAGATAAAGAAAATAACCATGTGTGCTAACGATCCCTATTATCAAATACTTATATTGGATATAGATGTAAAACATTGTATAGTCCTAACTAATTTTTATAATAACATCCCCCAAGCTGAAGTAGGAACTGTTATAAAGAAAATTACAAAACTGTTGAAATCTGCTGGTAAAAGTAGGGCGAAAGATATGATAATATTACTGGCAGGTGATTTTAATTGTGCGCTATGTGCCAACGCTGAGGACAACTTATGCGGGATCTTAAATGAAGAGGGGGTACATTCATCCCATTTCCGGCATTCCGCCTTAGGGGAACAACTTAACAAATTAATTTTTTCCCTTGATCTGGGTTTTGTCAACAAATTGTGCCCAGTGCCTGTCTCTATGCCCTGGACTTTTAGTGGTAGGGGCCTATTTTCTACCATAGACTATGATTTAATGTCAAGTAACTACACGCATAGTCTCTACTCATTTTATGTCTCAGAGATCTCCCTTAGCGATCACTTTCCTTTGTGCTTATCAATCATGCTAACTTCAGGTAAAATGGATAAATCAAGCACAAATGATCAGTTCTTAGAAAATATAGCTAGTGGGAGTGTGAATGGTCTTTCTATGCGCTGTTCCGTGGTAGATCAGGCAGCGGCAATTAAGACAGTGGTGGATAGATTGCCATTGAGACATGTTTGTCTGAAACAGCCTCCCCAGATAATATTTCAGCCTAATTCCTGGTGATATCCAAAACTATAAAAGAATCCCTACTCAGACGTAAAAATTGTAATCGACATGTGAGTGGATGGTTTGACTCCAGGTGTACGCAAGCATATTCCCACCTAAAAAGGGAGTTACACAAATCCCCAAGAAACCCGGTCGACCTGAGGACTGCCAGATGGGATTACAAGCAAGCAATTAATGCTAGAAAAAAAACCTTGAAGAAGAAAACCCGGGAGGCATTACACATGGCCTCAGTGGTGAATGATAGTTTGGCATTTTGGAAGACTGTTAAAACACCTTTTCTCTCATGTGAGGCTGGCCCAACCATTGAAATATCTATTAATGAGGATCAATGGATTGAGCACTTATCAAGATTATATAATGGTGAGGGAAATCTTGACATGATGGGTAGCAATTGTCAGGAGTAGGCCTGGGCTAAAAATCCGTTCCGCTCGCGGAAATTGCGATAATTTGACATTTTCGCGTTCCGCGGTGAGCGCGAAAATGTCAAGATTTCCGCAATCCACATTTTACCGGAAATTTTTTGCTTGCTCGCTCTGTAAAATAATACATTCTTGCGTGCGCGCGATCGCCTTACCTGAATTCCCGCGTTCGCCGACAAGTTTTCCCGATCCGGTCAAGTTCTCCACGAGATGTTGGATTGTTGGTAGCCATTTGTGCTGTCTCGCGACAGTTCGCGCCCACAGTAATATCATTCATCGCGCGATCACGTCTTTCTTCTCGCGATCATGCACCGCGAGACAAGATGGCCGCGCCCGCGAGCAACCGCATGGGTAAGTTGGCGAGCGGCGACCACGCAGAACATACCGTGAACGGGCGGGAAAAAAACTTCTGCATCTTCGTGATATTTCCGCGTGTTTGCGGAGATTTTTAACATTTTTGCGATAATTTGCGAAAGTGAATTTCGCAAATTCCGCCCACCCCTATTCAGGAGGATTACATCTTGAACCCACCTCCTCATTACTCTTATCTGTTGTTCACTCTAGACGAAGTGGAGCGGGCACTCTCTAAAAGTCAGGGAGGGTAGGCCCCTGGCCTGGACCAGATGGGGTTCCCGTGGATTTGCTTAAATCAAATATTTTTCTGTGCAGGTCCATCATAGTCCAGGTGATTACTGTCAGTTGTAGCACTCCTTTTTTACCTACCTGGGTAGAATCCACCATTGTGCCTATTTTTAAAAAGGGAGATAGGCAGGATCCGGGATGTTACAGGCCTTCTCCTTACTCGACGCCGTAACAAAAGTAACAGGTAGAATAATTTTGAAACGCCACCAGGATTGGGCGGAGTTAAACTCTGTCCTGTCTGACCTACAGTACGGTTTCCATGCTGGTCTCGGAACGATAGAGCAGGGATTAAATCTGTCAATCATAGTGGGGAAATACACGAGGGCAAAGCAGGGGAATCTATTTTTAGCTTTTGTGGATCTCACAGCCGCATTTGACTGTGTGATTTACAGTAAACTCTGGTCTATTTTAGAAGACTTGGGGGTTGAGGTTCAGATTATTTATTTTCTTAAGCGCTTTTATAGCGATGCCAACGCACGTGTGCGCTGTGGATTGAAGGGTGAGTGTTCGGCTGCATTCCCGATTAAGAGCGGAGTCAGGCAAGGTTATGTCCTGGCTCCGTTCCTTTTTAATGTTAATATTAATGGTCTGGGGGATGCCCTTCTTAAAGATAATAAAGACTTTCCACAAGCGGCAGGACGTCCAATACCAGTGCTCCTATATGTGGACGACACTGTGTTGATGTCCCGCACACAGGTTGGCCTTCAGAGGGTGTTAGATAGCTTCTCTTACTTTATGAAAAATCTCGGCCTGAGAGTAAACTCCTCTAAGACCTTTATCATGCGCTGAGCCCTGGTATCAAGAAATCTAAAGAAATGTTTGTTGCAGGGCTGAAGATCGGGGCAAATAAAAGGTTCTCATACTTGGGAATTCTTTTTGCCCACAATGACACCTGGATACAAGCTGTTTCAGCAAAAAAGCTGGTACTCCTAAGAGCAGCAATTGCCCTTACTACCTTTGCTAGAAAGCTGGGAAAAAGAACACCAGAGGAGCTTAGTAAGATCTATAAGGCAAAGTGGGTTTCATCAGCAGTGTATGGGGCGGGAGTCTGGGGGTTCACTGACCTGCTTCCAATCCAACGCATAGGAAATTCCTTCCTAAGATATATTTTATCAGTCCCGAATAGCACCTCATCATATAAATGTCATGCAGAGCTGGGACTCCCCTTCATCTCTGATTTAATAGAGCTCGAGCCTGTACTTCTCTGGCACAGGCTATGGACCAAAGAAGAGGCCAAGTTAAACAGGGATATTTTATTAGATGTGCTAAAATTGGAAGGAGTTTTGAAAATTCCATGGATAAAATACGTCCGTAACTTTCTAAAAGACCTTGGTTGTCTAGAGTATTTTACTAACCCCCTATCTATTTGACAAATACCAAGGAAAGAACTGAAAAAGGAGGGTCTTTTGTTGTTGGATTCTATCAGAATGTCATCTGAGATATTAAAACCTACTGTACTCCATAATCAGTTGATTTTAACTACTTTTAACATTCAACACAATCTAACTTTTGTACCTGGAGTTTATGATAGATTTTTATTAACTAGATTCAGGTTGGGGGTATTTCACAGACTAGTTACCTTGCCTAAAATGAACAACTGGTCTCAAAACCTCCATCTTTGCCCTAGTGATAATAACTCCAACCAATCTACGATTCATGTAATGTTGTTTTGTAAACTTTATACCCATTTAAGGAGAATGTACTTGGCATCAGTTTTAAAAATGTTCGGGCTTCGTCAATGGCGGCCTGCTTTACTTGCATTGCAACAGCTTGAAAATGCGCACAGCACCTTTAGATTATTAACTTACTTGAAGAAAGTCTTGAGACAAAGGAATTGTTTGTCTACTTAATCCTTTCACTGGATAAAGTACATGTGAATTTAATAACGTTTTAACTTTATAATGTATTATGTATCTTGTTCATATTGAGATGAAACTCTAATTATTTTAGACTATGTACCGATGTGTCTTTTATATCGGTATGATATTTTTAAAATAATGTAAATCATGTATTGACGTGTTTTTTTCCTATGTGCTTTTATGCTTGTCTTATGTAGCAATCGAATAAAGCTTTCTTGATCTGATCTAATCAGGGAACCAAGAGAGATAAATGAGACCTTTACTATAGGTTAGCTAGTGTGTTGAAATGAGCCATACATCTCTCTGAAAGTATATCACACATGTAAACAAGACTATGATTATTTTGTTTAAAAAAAAATCATTATTTAATCTTTATGTTTTAAAAAAAATCATGTTATATTTAAAAAAAAAAAGACAACTGAAACATATTCGGGATTTATAGCCCACTTTTTCAACATTGCCTACTAAAAAATATGATGTTTAATATAGGCAATCTCCATATTAATTTTTATAAACATTTATATATACCCAAAGTTTATTGTATTATCATAAGAAAAAGTTATCAATCAATTGAGTTCTTCTCCTTATTCCTTCTGTAGAATCATCGACACCTAAGTCAGCTACATCCAAATCATCAGTTAGTACCTCAATTCACTTTCCCTTTCTAAATTAGACTGAATGCAAATGTTATGCAGCACAGCACACCCCAAAATAATTTTACAGACCGTTGGTGTGTTGTAAAGTTTTCCCCCTCCTGACTGGTCCAAAGATCAGAATTTGGATCTTAAAACATCAAATAGTCACTCCACATCAGTATGTATTTTCTTTAAAGATCAATTGACCTTCTTCTGAATCATTATAAAAGCCTGAAGACAACCTCCTTGATTTATTTTCCAAACATATTTTTATTAATTTGTGATAGAGCAATCAATAGCATTGCAGAGATAATACTGTAATTACAATCTAATACCAGTGTACATCCTACTATAGTTATACATACTATTCTCAGGTTGTCTTTCTGCAAGGATGCATAATTCCTGCTCCAGCGCAAGGAAATAGTGGTGAACCTAATGCAGCCTAAATTCTCCAGTTCTGTACCGCACTTATTTCGTAGGCATAATCACAGTATTCTGCTCCTCAATTAACCCCTAACAAACCAAAAAAGAAACCTCCCCTCCCCCCAAAACTCCACCCTTATCGTCCCCTAGGCATGTCGCATGCCGCTTATTCACCGGATTCCCTGCATGATAGTGCTGGTCAGTTGAATAGTGCACCGGGCATATAATTCTCGGTACTGTAGTTCCACAGTGGGGTCACGCTGCCCAGTAACTCCACTGGGCAGCCCGAGCCCACGGGCATCAGTCTGGGTCGCCCAGTAAATCAAGCGCTCAGTCCCCCACAACAGGGCCTGCATCGTCAGGGGGTACATCACTGTCGTCGCTTGGCTGTCAATACCTCCACTAATGCTACCCATGCCCTCCAATGTCTTTTGTCTCCCAGGTCTTTGGGACATTTGCAGTCGGAACATCCCTTCACAGTCTGCCCATCTCATAAGCTCCCTTGTCCATCTCAGCACGTTAGGGGCATTTTTCGCTTTCCAATGGCTTGTGAGTTCCCTTTTGGCCAACACCAACCCCAGATCTAAAAACTTGCTAGTGATCTTGTTCCTGGCAGTGTGAGGGAACCAATGTAGTAGGCAGCACCCTGGTGTCCCTTGTTACTGGCAGTGTGAGGGAACCAATGTAGGAGGCAGCACCCTGGTGTCAGCGCTACATCACACTCTGTCCTGTCTGCTAACCTAGTCATCACCTCTCTCCAGAACTCTCCCAAAAGCGGACAGTCCCAAAACGGATGTATGTCGTTACAACGCACACTTTTACAACGCATGCACTTACAACGCATTTTTTACAACGCAACATCCACTACAACGCATTCCATTACAACGCAGGACACTACAACGCATTTTTAAAAACTACCTTTACAACGCAGTCCATTACAACGCATACTACCTTTACAACGCATACCATTACAACGCATAATATTACATTGGATTTAAGGTAAGTATTGGATAGTATAGGGGTAAAAATTACTATTCTTACTCCAGGGGGTGCAACAGTAGGGTAAGTGTTGGATAGTATAGGGGTAAAAATTACTATTCTAACTCCAGGGGGTGCAACAGTAGGGCAAGTGTTGGATAGTATAGGGGTAAAAATTACTATTCTAACTCCAGGGGGTGCAACAGTAGAGTAAGTGTTGGATAGTATAGGGGTAAAAATTACTATTCTAACTCCAGGGGATGCAACAGTAGGGTAAGTGTTGGATAGTATAGGGGTAAAAATTACTATTCTAACTCCAGGGGGTGCAACAGTAGGGCAAGTGTTGGATAGTATAGGGGTAAAAATTACTATTCTAACTCCAGGGGGTGCAACAGTAGGGCAAGTGTTGGATAGTATAGGGGTAAAAATTACTATTCTAACTCCAGGGGGTGCAACAGTAGGGCAAGTGTTGGATAGTATAGGGGTAAAAATTACTATTCTAACTCCAGGGGGTGCAACAGTAGGGCAAGTGTTGGATAGTATAGGGGTAAAAATTACTATTCTAACTCCAGGGGGTGCAACAGTAGGGCAAGTGTTGGATAGTATAGGGGTAAAAATTACTATTCTAACTCCAGGGGGTGCAACAGTAGGGTAAGTGTTGGATAGTATAGGGGTAAAAATTACTATTCTAACTCCAGGGGGTGCAACAGTAGGGCAAGTGTTGGATAGTGTAGGGGTTTTAATGTAATATTATGCGTTGTAATGGTATGCGTTGTAAAGGTAGTATGCGTTGTAATGGAATGCGTTGTAAAGGTAGTTTTTAAAAATGCGTGTAGTGTCCTGCGTTGTAATGGAATGCGTTGTAGTGGATGTTGCGTTGTAAAAAATGCGTTGTAAGTGTAGTGCGTTGTAAAAGTTGCGTTGTAAAGGTTGTTCCCCTCCCAAAACATATGTAAAAACCCTGCATCCTCCAGGTTACACTTCAGGCAAGTGGATTAATCTTATGCGGGGTAAGGTACGCTCTGTGGAGGACAAAGAAGTGAATTAGCTGGAAGCGAGCATTTCTAGAACTTTTCCAAGCCCTTTCCACCAGTTCTCCCCATGGTTTCTCGTTGATGGTCTCGCCTAAGTCCGCTTCCCCTTAAGAAGTAGGGCTGTCAGGGTGTCGTCGTGTCTCCTGAGTGAGGCGTCGTTAGAGGCAGGTGACTGCTTTCATCATTCCAGCAGCTATCACTATACACTGACAAACCAGAGAGGTCTGAAGTTCCGCCAGTCCCTCCCCCCAATTTTTCCGTATAGCTGCAGTCAGGGCAGCATGTAGAAGGAAATCCCCTCTTGGGAGGTTGTGCCGCTGTAATAGGTCATTAAAAGGGAGCAAAGTATTATCCTCATAGAAATCTCCAATAGAAGAGATCCCCGCCTCCCCCCATGTCCGTAGCCTATGCCAGTCCCCACCATGGGGCAGTGCCTCGCAGACTGTAGGAGAGTAGGATCTTCACTTATGTTGCCCCCACTTTTTTACTGATGTATACACTGGTTTCTGGCTATAGTCTGGCTGGGCCCGAGCTAATCAGGGCCCCAGTCTCTCTGTTCTCTCTAAACAACTTTGAGTGCATACTAGATGCACTAGTGATTGGATACTGTGGTACCTTATGAGCCCCTAGTATATGGTACCTTAGGTACCAAGATCATAGGTACTTCACAGGCCTACCAGGGGCTGCAGCATGTATTATGCCCCCCCTGGGAAGCAGACTCAATCTGACACCACAGGCCTGCTACTGCAGCCTGGGTGAGGTAGTGTTAGCACTCCTCACAGAGGTATAGGTTCCTATATCTCACCATACACACACATATAAACCTATCAGCCACCCCTATGGCAGGCCCTATCAATCCTGAGGGCAGGGTGCTTGGTTTACTATGTGAGGGGGTGCCTCTGCATGAGCAGGACCCCTCTGCAGCTGACAGGGTATATTCCCTGTGGCTGTTTGTGGATGCGGTTAAACTATATACTCTTAAGTGCATTATAACCTACCGGTAAATGCTAACTTTGGAATGACTGCATCAAAACATGTCGTGTTTGGGGTCAAACAACTTGGAATCATACCCCCACACCAGTAACTGGTGTGGGAGTATGATCCCACCCTTCTAGAGGGGACTATATGTGACTACTGTGGTAACACAGTAGAAATCTAAAAGAGCCCTGACATCACAAAATGGATGCCACCAGCACAGACTGGGCTGCCCTCCTGCTGCTGACTGAAACTCGCAGTGGAGGAAGCACAACAATAGGCATCCTGTCACAGGGAGGTGTCACCACCCTCCAGACAGGATTTAGTGTATTGGAGCTGGGTGGGTGCACTTCTAGAGTGCTTTGAAGTACTGCACTGGGGGAGCAGTAGGCTCCTCTGTGCATATGCCAGCTCAAACTGGTTCAGGGGCTACCTGTCCCTGCTCTGGTGTGAAACTGGACAAAGGGAAGTGGGTGTAACCACCCCCTACCCTGACCCTCCCAGAAGAGTGGTCCTATAGCTAGTCCCTCCCCTCTCTTCAGTATAAGATAGCAAACCTTGCCATTGCAAAGCAGATAACCCTGGAACAACGCTCTACAAAGAAGAATCCTGGCCCTTCAATGTTCCACTACCTTTGGAAGACAGAAGAATCTCCCTTGGAGTCAAGGAGTGACCCCCCTGCTTGGCAGGCACCAGAAACTCTAATCAACGGTCGCAAACTTTCCCGCTCTTGCCAGAGTTCGAAGTCCCTGCAGCCCCAGAAGTAGATTTCCTAACTTCTCGACAGCCATTGTGAGTCCCCAGCAAAGCTGAGGCGAGTGGACCCCTCGAGTGATGAGGAACTGCAATACCTGGGAACCATGCACTAATGTCAAGTGCAACCCCATCCCGATATTCTACGAACTTGTGCTTTGGATCATTTGTGGCCCAATCCTCCCGCAGATTGTGCACCAAAACTCAGAGGCCTACCCCATCCCGAGTGACCGTGGACTCCTGTAAAGCATTTCCTCATGAGGTGTCTTTGCAATCCCTTGCCCGCTGGCTTGTGGGTCCCCCGAAGACTTTCTGAACAAACCAAAGGGCTCTCCTGATTGCTCCAGGCCTGCCCTCACTTACCTTTGCTGGGTGAGTCCCTCAGATCTTGCTGGTCTGCAACGCTGACCTTCTTTGATTTCCCCAAGACTTGCTGTTGCCAAGGCTTGTTGGCTCCAACCCGGTTGCTGACACCTCAGTAAGCTGCAGACGTTATGGGACACTCTGAATCCAGCTGCTGGTTGTCGTCGATCCTTCCTGACCTCATGAGTGAAGAGTCAAAACACCCTTGATCACCTGAAATCACCCAACTTCTGTGGGCAACCATCTGCCTGGCCCCCGGTCACTGGCAAGTGACTGTGAACACTGTCCCTTCAATTTTCAGGTCATCTGCATCTCGAATCCACCCTTGGATTCGACCGGACACTTCTTCAGTCGACACAAGCAGCAAGTCTTCTTTGGTCTCGATAGAAAACAGCGATGCAACCCGACACCAAAAGACACCTATGCACCCGGCTTCCCTGGGTGAGGTGACTCGTGCACTCCGGTGCCCTAGTGTGTGTTGATCCTCAAATTACTTACCTTGAAAGTGGCTTGCTTGTAGACTTCCTCGAAGTACCCTAAAACTTTAAAAATCCAACCGCGACTTGCTCCATTGTAATCAATAGGGAACCTGCAGCTGTGTTCACACACTGCATGCGTCTCCAGTGGGTCTGTTACTTAACTGCTTTCACTGCAGTAGTGAAGCCAAAGCGATTCTACAGGCCCTAGGCCTTGTCATTCAGTCGACTTCTCTAACCCTCTTTTTTAGTGTATGGTCTGGTACGCCCCTAGGACCCCAGCCATATTTGTGCTTAACTTATTGTGAAACGTTGATATTTGAATGTGTTCCTGGCTTCTAATCTTATAAAGAGATTAGTAGAGTGTGTCTAGAAATAAATACATATATATTATATATATATATACCTGTGTGGTGTCCTTTCATTTGGTAATTCAAGAGATTATAAGGTAAAACAAGCTGCTTTACATTCCTCAGAGACTTAGCCTGAAGGCTGCTCTCCACAGCTACCACTAGGATAGCTTTCTTTAAAAGGTTGTTTTAAACCTATCTACCATAAGAGTCGAATTGGACTGGTGCAAGGTGGCCACTATAACTAGTGACCAGCATATGCCAGGCCAACTTCTCACACAGACCAACCAGGGAATCTCTGGCACATAAGGGGATCTTATCTGCGCCCATCCAAAGGACCGAATCCAACACCGGCGCACTGCCTGTAGATCCAATGGAGCCGTCCCATCCCTCAAGGGGAGGCGCAACAACACACGGGATAGGAGCTGCAAACATGGGTCCAAATATCCAGGATGCTCTGCATTCCGGAGGCGTCCCGCCATCCACATTGTGAACCACTGCAATTGAGCTGCATGATAATAGGCTTCAAAGTCCAGCACTGCAAATACCCCCTCTGCCCTGGGCCTCATCATAGTAGCAAGTGCTACTCTCTGCCTTCTGGTGCCCCACAGAAACCCCGTGATCAAGGTATTGAGCTGGGCAAAAAGTCTGTGCGGGTTCCAGAGTGGCAGCGATCCAAAATAATAGAGCAGTCTAGGCAGCGTGACCATCTTTAATAGCGCTACCCTACCTGCCACTGACAGTGGGAGGGACACCCAGAACTCAAAATTACTTTTGGTGCTTCATATCGCTCTCCCTATGATGCCTTCTAGTAAATCAATAGGATCGTGATATATTTTAACACCCAGATAAGTCAGGCATCTGTTTTCCCACCGCAAGCCTTCTGTTTCTAGTGGACCAACCCTCTCCACAATAGCAGGGAAAAGGAACGTCTTGGTGCAGTTTACCTTAAGACCCGCAACTCTTCCCAGTCTACCCAACAGATCTTTGGCTCCTCGTAAAGCGTCTCTAGAAACATCAAGAGATCGCCTGCATATAGTGCTATATATTGGAGCTGTCCCAACAACTCTAGACCCTGATAGTGGCAGCCTGATCTAGCGTGCACGGCCAGCGCAAACAAGAGGGGAGACAACGGGCAACCTTGTCTCGTTCCTCTGCCCACCAAGCAGACATCCGAAATCAGCCATCCCATTCTAACTCTAGCAGTAGAATTCTTATGTAGGATTGCCGTCCAAGCTACAAAACTGTCTCCCAACCCGAACGCTCTCAGGACTCTAAAAAGATACGGTCACTCAAGGCTATCAAAAGCCTTCTCAATATCGATTGATAAAATTCAGAACTCCTCTTTGTTGTACGTGTTCGCATCCAAAATTCGTAGAAGTCTACGTATATTCATTGCTGTATTCCTAGACTGAATAAAGCCCGCCTGGTCCACATGTACGAGCGTCGACATGTGGACTAGAAGTCGGCTTGCCAATATGCGATTTAAGATCTTATAGTCCAAGTTGCGCATTGCGAGGGGCCAATGTGCAGTGCACTCCCAAGCTGGCTGCCAGGCTTTAAAAGAGGAATGATTACTGCTTCCCTCGTTGAAGTGGGTAGAAAGCCGTCACATTTCACTCTATTATATAGGGCTACCAATTGGGGAGCCAATATGTCTATGAACGTTGAATAAGACTCAAACAAACAACAAACAAAGAGACTTTATTCGATTGCTTTTTGAGACAATCATAAAAGTACATATAAACAGTTCATTCATTAAGATTATAAAAACTATACATGATTACATTAATAAAATCAGCATACAAACAATCGTAATTGTCTCCATAATTAGAAAATGATAGATTTCTTGTGGCTAAGAACTTTTTTTAAAAACATGCCTATCCGCCAGGCTCCATGTCCATCGTCCAGGAGCTGCAGAGCCAGTAATGCAGGGCGGCGTTGTCTCTGGCCTAGCTCCTTTAAAATCAGGACAATCCAAATTTTCCTCAGGTTACTATAAAACCTACAAAATAACAGAACGTGAATTGTCGATTCATCCGAACAGTTGTCACATGGACACAGTCCTAGAGTTCGTGACCAATCGTTCATAACTGGGAAGCTCACTAGCCTTTGAAAAATATTACATCTAAAACGGGTTAATAAAAATCTGTCGTAGCCACCGGGTACAATCATTAAGTAGGACTGAATATTAAAAGAGGATAAAATCAATTGATTATATTGCACAGTGGGCTTTAAACTCTCGCTAGCCAATCTAATTGAGTCCAGATGAAGTAGGCCCTGTTTTTTTAGTTCCTTTCTACTGATCGACTGCATTGAGCTCGGGTTATTATAATAAAAGTGGCCGAGATAAGACATAAAATTTCTAATAAACCTCAGCCATGGGGTCAGTAGTGCTCCTTCAAGCTTTAAACTATCTGCTAAAACTTCCTGATTTAGCTTGGTCTCAGGTTTCAACCAAATTCTGTGCCAAAGAAGAACAGGCTCCATTTTTATCAGGTCTGAAATAAATGGCAACCCGAGCTCTGAGTGACAGACATATACTGAAATACTGCTGGGAACAGCTACAATATATCTCAAAAAGATATTTCCCACTGTTTGAAGTGAATGAGTCTCCACGAAACCCCATACTCCCGCTCCATACATAGCTGCAGAGACGCACTTCGCTTTGTAAATCTGTATAAGTTCCCGTGGTGGTCTTCTCCCTAATTTCCTTGCAAAGTTTACCAGGGACGACATAGTCCTAGTCATTACAAGATTTTTGGCATTAATGGCTCGAGTCCAAGAATCAGTGTGCTCAAACAATATTCCTAGGTCTGCAAAGCTGGTAGTGTGCTGAATTTTCTGACCCTCCAGGAACATGTCCCTGCATGTGTGACTCCCAGGCCCACATCTCATGATGTAAGTTTTAGAAGTATTCACCTTGAGATCCAAATGTCCCATAAACTTAACAAAACTGTTTAGAACTCGTTGTAGACCTATTTGCGTGCGGGACATTAAAACTGCATCATCTGCATAAAGAAGGGCAGGGATGGGACACCCAGCTATTTGTGGAAAATCATTGTTGCCCTTAATTAATGCTTTACATAAACCATTGATATAAAGGTTGAAAAGGAAAGGAGCCAGGACACAACCTTGCCTAACTCCTTTCCTAATGGGAAATGGGACTGTGCGTTCTCCGCCTGGGCCAAAACGAACTTGCGCCTTGGCGTCACAATATAGGAGTCTGAGGAAGTGGATTATGTGTATATCTACCCCTAGCTGTTCAAGGATAGCCCATAAATCCTCATGACTCACGGAGTCAAAGGCAGCAGTGAGATCGACAAATGCCCAGAACAATCTACCTTTTTTCACTCTCATGTACTTTCCCATAAAAATAGATAAGTTAAGACTCTGCTCCACTGTCCGCAGTCCTGCCCGGAAACAATATTGTATGTCGGCCAGGATAGTATTTTCCTCAGTCCAGTCACCTAACCGTTCCAATATTATGCGTCCAGCTACTTTAGTCAGAGCATCCAATAACTAAATAGGTCTATAACATTTTGGGTCTTGACGGTCCCCATTCTTAAAAATTGGGACGATGGTGGATTCCACCCATGTGGAAGGAAAGGGGGCGAGGCAGCTGGCATTCAAAATCTGGGTGATGATTGGGCCCCATAGTTCATTGTTGGATTTAAAAAGATCTATGGGGACCTCATCTGGACCCGGGGCCTTCCCCCCTGAGCTCGCGTCAAGCGCGCAAGTTACCTCCTCCAATGTGAACCTAAGCTTGTGATACATGTGCTCAGGGTTATTAGCATTTTCCCTAGACATTCTATCGGGGGTGGGAAAAGTATTTCCATCAGCATTGTACACCCTCGAGAAATAGTCAATCCACTGGTGCTCTGCTATGGCGGCCTCAATAGATGGCCCCTCGCCCATATTCAGAAAGGGGGTCTTTATCAACCTCCAAAAAGCCGCACTGTCACCCCTCAGAGATGCCTCATGGAGTGATACCCATGCCTCGTTTCTCACAGTGGCTTTTCTTTCCCTGAGAGCTACTCTATATTCCCCCCTTGCCCTCCTGATATCTTCGATATTTTTGGGGACCTTATGTAGTTCCCTTTTCAAGTTAGAATATGCTCGCAAACATTTTGAATCAAACCAGCCACGGGTCTTTTTTTTATTGTTCTTTGGGACAAATAGTGAATCCCTAACAGCCTCAGCTATTAACTTAAAGGACGAGAGAATACCAGATGGAGTTACTAACTCATCCAAGCATGTGTTGATGGTTGCGCTACATTTACATACCACTTTTTTAGTGGTAGCCACGGGGTCCACTTTCGACCATCGCAGGTTGTAGCCATTTAACTTATTAATGGTGATGTCTGTTAGAACCCGGTCTGTTACATCTTGCCTATGTATTTTACTAGATGGAATTAAGACTGAGAGACACAAAGGGTAATGGTCGCTCAGAGAGTTATCATCCACAGAAAATGATGTGAATCTATGAGCATGGCTATTTGATGCGAGAATATAATCAATGGTGGAGTAACAACCCCTACCATTAAAAGTGTGGGGCATAGGTGTTGGTGTACTGCTTAGTTCGTTAGCAAAACCCAGATTCATGCTAAAGATCAAGTTATTATACAAATCCCCCAATGGGGAATGACGGAAGTGGGTGTTACCGATACCAGCCTCAGGGAGAGCGCAACAGGTTTTCCCCCCTCCGCTTGAGCAAAGTGCACAGTTAAAGTCACCTACCATAATCAGCATCGTGTCTCTATGGCATTTCCTATGTTCGGACTGCAGATTGTTATGTATTTTCGATAAGACATCTCTCACTAAAGCCGGGGGTATGTTGTGGTAAAAGTTTATCAGCAGTGTACCATAGTTACCTTCAACGTGAATCAACATTAATTGATAATAGGAATCCCCAGCAAGGAGCACTACCTTTTTCAAAGCCAACCTATTTGAAATGTACATGCCAAGACCCCCTTTTGCTTTGCCGCTAGACCCTTCAATTGCTGCAGTGTGGAAAGTCTTATAGCCATTGATGTGAATTGGCTCCTTAACCCACGTTTCTTGTAGGCATACAATATTAAATGTTGTTATAAAGTCCCCAAAAAGTGGATTAGTCTGCTTGGATGATAAGCCCGCAATGTTCCAAGATACTATATTGCAACGTGCTTTCTCTACAAGAACACGTTGAGATGGAGTATCTGATAGACTCACCAAACTGCAGTCACTACTGAGTGGAAGCTGTTCTATCATGATGAAACTTCTAGATTCGTAAGCGGCCTTAATGCTGGAATCCAAAGGGGCCATATCCTGAAGATAAGGGGTTTGTTAATCTTGTGCTACAGTATTGGTAACATTACAAATCCCATCACTATAACAGTTATTTTCTAAAGAAGGACTTAGATGGAGAGTAAGTCAATCTTGTTCGTCTAGCGTAGTGAGGATGCCAAAACGATTACTAACTGGGATTGGATATCTAGGGCAATGATTCCTTGGTGGTAATTCCCCCACGGGGCTCATTCTCGGAAGTCTTCGATGGATCCGCGCGGTTGGTAGAAATACCCTAAAGGTAATATACTTATATTATTGGGGGAAATAATCTGAGTCCCTGCAACATCAATGATAGACTGCACTAAACTGGGTGACCTAAAAGTTAATACTATGCAGTCTCCTCCCAAGGGACTTAAAGGACTTACCCACCCAGTCTATGAACATCGAATAAGACTCAATCAGGAGCCCATCAGTCCCCGGTGTCTTATTCCTGGCCATATGTTTGATGGCGCCCGTACCTCCCCAATTTCAACTTCTCTACCTAGGGTCTCTGCAGCCTCGGCATCAATCTGAGGAAGTTCTAAATCCTCTAGAAATCCCACCTCCTCTAGCACCGCTGGGTCAAGCTTACTCTAGTACAGGTCAGTATAATATTCCAAAAACTGGAGATTAATATCCCGCTGGCTATAACAGACCTCGTCATCCCACCCCTGTAGTTCCAGTATCGTCGTCCCTCTGCGTGCTGTGTTGGCCAGCCAAGCCAGCAACCTTCCAGACGTATCTCTCTCAGCATGGGCCCAAGCCATCTAGGCCCTATAATCGAAACAACGCAACTTTTCTACTTGTGTCGCCAACGTTTCTTGGCTGCAAGGAGGTCAGCTTGCCTATCCACTCTCTCCAGTCTATCCTTCTCTACCTCCCTAAGTCGCTTTTCCGCGCTGTGTACATCACGTAGGAGAACCTTCGGCACCCCCACTCCAATGCAACGGCCCCTAATAACGGTTTTAAAAGCATCCCATTCAATGAGTGGGCTTGTCACTATATTGGCATTAGCGAGAAAATAATCCTCAATAGCAGTGCTTATCGTTGCTTGAAACACCGGATACTCCATTGCTTCCGGTCCTAAACGCCAGCTAGGGATTTTAATCATAATCCTTACCCAGTCCAAGGACACCAGCAGGGGATTGTGATCAGAAATTGTACTAGTCAAGTATTCAGTCAGACTCATCCATCCATGAACATCCGAGGAGCCCAGGATTGAGTCTAAGTGAATGTGTAACTCGTGTAGGGCAGAGAAGTAGCAAAAATCTCTCTCTCCAGGGTGTTGGGCTCTCCAGGTGTCCGTCAACCGCTAGTGGCGCTGTCAGTCTCATCTAACTCCAGCAATTCTGTGTGTGGGAGCATCAGGAAGTGGCGGGTGGGATCAGTCCAAACTGACATCAGTAATACTGTTAAAGTCCCCCCAACAGCACTGATCCCGTTAACACCGATGCTAGTGTCTGTGAAAGTTGCGCTAAAAATGCAGGTTGATCTATATTAGGGGCATAGATACTCCCTATCGTTATATCCCGTCTGTCCAATCTCCCTGAGACCTCCACGAATCTGCCCTCTGGGTCTATTATTTGCCAAAACCACTGAAAAGGGACTCCCGCTCGCACCCAGACCAGAGTCCCCCTGGCAAAAGCCGAGTACGTAGTATAAAACACCTGCCCCGTCCATCGGCGCTGCTATGCAGTTCTTCTTTCTGCGATAAATGGGTTTCCTGCAATAGGGCAATCTGTACCCCTCTCCTAATCAGGAATGCATGTATTTTATGACACCGGATCATGTTATGCATCTCCCTAACGTTCCAAGATATACATTTAATACCTATTACGGGTCTCATTGTGCGAACCCTGTCCTAACTTGAAGTACTCCCCCCATAGCAACATGCCTGGTCCCAAACCATATCCCCTCAACAATAAGAACTCCCCAACTCCCTCTTCCCAGGACAGTTACAAACAAACAAGTTCCCATTCAAACTAATGCACGTGAACAGTTATTCACAAAGGGTGGAGGGCGTAAACTAACTCTGTTGGACCCAGATCTCCTCCAGGCCTCCCTCCACTCTCTTAGTTCAGGTGGTAGCCCCAACTTCTACAGCAGTGCACCCAGGCTGCCATCCTTAGGCGCAGGCCTTAACAAAAGTCATCTCCCAACACCAGGAATCCCCTTTTTATACGACCTGATGGGTGTGCTTCAGATTATGCCATCCGCAGTTTGAGGGGTAATGTCCGGGAGTTCAGCATCCGATTCCTCATGTATGCTGCATGACCATGAGCCCTCAGACCTGTCCGTCCCATGTTTACTGATATTCCTGTGTGGGCTAGTGTCTCCATTGCTAATTTCTGCCACCGCTTGCACCGCTCTGTCCCGCGCCAGTCTCCGCCCCTGCGGTGAAAGAGCTCTCCGAAGAGGCAGATGAGTGGTCGGCACCCGCCAGGAAGAGCCCGGTGATGATGTACGAGTTCCAGTGTTCTGTTGGGCCTCTAGCCATTCCCATGCATCATGCGGGGTAGTAAAGAAATGCATCTCTGAGTTATCAATTACCCGGAGGCGTGCCGGGAACAGCATGGAATAGGGGAGTTGCAACTGGCGTAGGTTCCGCTTTACGGACAGTTGGAAGCTCGCTGGCTTTGCACCTCCCTAGTGAAATCCGGGAAGATCATCACTTTACTATTTCCAATCTGTAAGTCCTGTTTCTCTCGTGCTCATCGCAGTATATGGTCTCGATCCCGATAGTGAAGCAGCCTCGCCACCAGCGGGCGGGGAGGGGCTCCAGTGTTGGGCGGCTGAGCTGGGACTCTGTGGGCGCATTCAAGCACATAGACGGGGGAGAGACCCTTCGGGGCCACCTCTGCCTTTTGCAAAGCCTCTAGGAGCTGCACAGCATCAGCCCCCTCCTCTCTTTCCGGAATCCTCACTATACGCAGGTTATTCCTACAGGAGTGCCCCTCACTGTCCTCCGCCCTTAGCTCCAACACCTTGATCCTGTTTTCCACAGTTTTCAGAGCGCGCTGTAACGTAGACACTGCCTCCAGGATTTCCTCCATAGTTTTCTCATTGAGGGTCACTCTCGCTTTAAGTTTACGGTGGTCATCTTTCAGCAGGGTGAGATCTGCTCCTATTGAGTTTATCTTTGTCACCAGCACTTCTCTTGATGAGGTGATGGGCTGCAAAATGTTAGCTAGGGTAGGGTCCCCAGGAGCACTTTCTGTCCAGCTCTCTGGCACATCTTCGTCGACCTCTGACCCTGCTCGCAGGCAGGTCGCTCCCCACGCTGCAGTATTGTTTTTGCCAGACTTGCTAGACTTTGCTTGCTTAGCCTCAATTTTCCTTCTGCATTCCTTTTCTGTGCCCGGTTTTCCCTCTGCTCCCCCCGCCCTCCCTCACCCGTTTTTCCCACCGCTGTGTCCCTGCAGCCCGCCCCCCTGCTCTCCCATTTGCCACCCTGCTCCCGCCTCCCAGCTGCTCCTCCCTCCCACCTCCCCTCATATGGAGGCTGCTCAGTGGTGAGAGGAGTGACCTCTGACCCTGCTCACAGGCAGGTCGCTCCACACGCTGCTGTATTGCTTTTGCCAGACTTGCTAGACTTTGCTTGCTTAGCCTCAATTTTCCTTCTGCATTCCTTTTCTGTGCCCGGTTTTCCTTCTGCTCCCCCCGCCGTCCCTCACATGATTTTTCCTGCCTCTGCGTCCCTGCAGCCCCGCCCCCCTGCTCTCCCATTCGCCACCCCGCTCCCGCCTTCCAAATGCTCCTCCCTCCCACCTCCCCTCATATGAAGGCCACGCAGCGGCCGCACGCAGCGGGCGCGCTGCTGGCATGCCTAAGGCAAGCCCGTCTGCACCCTTCCGCGCCTGGACTGCACCCAGCGCCAGATCCCCTGGCCCCCACGAACGCCACGACACCTGCCTCCGCTATGATGCCAGCTCCCTTTACGCACTCAACACCGGATGATCACTCACCTGCTTCCTGGCCGCCCCAAAGCGCACCCAAGGATCCTCCTCCTACCGAAACTGCAGCTTCACCGGCATCCGGCCCGCCATCCCACTGACCAGGAAAGAACCCAACTACCTCAAATGCATTCTTCTCAACACCCGCTCTGCCCGCAAACACGCCGTTGAACTCTGGAACCTACTCGACTCTACCACCCCAGACGTTGCCTTCCTGACGAGACCTGGCTGAACCCCTCCTCGGCACCCAACATCGCCATAGCCATCCCGGAAGGCTACAAGATCACCGGCAAGGACTGCATCAACAGAGTAGGAGGAGGAATCGCCATCATCCACAGGAACACTCTCAGAGTCTCGACCAACACCGGCGACACCCTCAGCACCGCCGAACTCATGCACTTCCAGATCCACACCGATCCCAACACGCCCCTCAGAAGAACCCTCGTCTACAGAGCCCCCAGACCCCGACCACAGTTCAGAAACTCCATCACCGACTTCGTTAGCACACACGCCCTCGCCTCCACAGACTACATCCTACTCGGGGACCTGAACTTCCACCTCGAGAACAACAACAACACCAACTCCACCATCCTGATCGACAAACTAGCCAACCTCGGACTCAGACAACTCGTCACAACACCCACCCACTCTGCCAGCCACACGCTCGCCCCATCTTCTCCGCAAGACCCCACGTCTCCTTCAACCACACCACCGAACTCCACTGGACTGACCATCACTCCATCCACTTCACCTTCCGGAAACCCATCACGCACCCAACAGATGCCTCGCCACTGCTGGAGCAAAGTCACCGAAGACCAGGTAACCCCCACCCTTGCCCAGAGCCCACCCGCCGAACCCACCGACCCCAACACCGCCGCCCACAACATCAGACAGTGGATCGACAACTGCGCCAACACCCTTGCCCCATTCAAGAAATCCTCCAACAGCCAGACCAGCAATAAAGCCAGCTGGTTTACTGAAGACTTTCAGGCCTCCAAGCAAACCTGCCGGAAGCTAGAGAAGAACTGGCTCCGGGAACGAACACCGGACAGCTACGGAGCCCACAAGAACGCCACCCGCAGACACCATCACCTCATCAGAGCTGCAAAAAGAGCCTCCTTCAAAGACCACCTAGACAACAACACACACAACAGCAAAGTGCTCTTCAACATCATGAAGGAACTCTCCAATTCCAGCTCCAACACCAATGACATCCCACCTTCACAGGACCTGTGCGACTCACTGGCCACCTTTTTCCATCGCAAGATCGCAGACATCCACGACAGCTTCAACGCCATGACCGCCCCGGCAACCACTGAGACCTTCGCCCCCATGACCACCATCCGTACCAACCGCCTGCTCTCCTGGACCAACATTAATGACGACAACACCATCAAGATCATGAACACCATCCACTTTGGATCTCCGTCAGACCCATGCTCTCACCACGTCTTCAACAAAGCCAGCACCACCATCGTACCCCATCTCCTGAAAACCATCAACATTTCCTTCGAGACAGCTACCTTCCCGGAGATCTGGAAGCACGCCGAGATCAACGCCTTACTCAAGAAACCCAAGGCGGACCCCAAGGACCTCAAGAACTTCCGGCCCATCTCCCTGCTCCCATTCCTGGCGAAGGTCATTGAGAAGACTGTCAACAAACAACTGACCCGCTACCTCAAGGAGAACAGCATCCTAGACCCGTCCCAGTCCGGGTTCCGCAGCAACCACAGCACCGAAACTGCCCTCATTGCCACCACCAATGACATCAGGACCCTGCTAGACAACAGAGAAACCGCAGCCGTCATCCTCCTGGACCTATCAGCTGCCTTCGACATGGTCTGCCACCACACACTACGCACACGCCTCCACGACGCTGGTATCCAAGAGAAGGCCCTGGACTGGACCACCTCCTTCCTCTCTGACAGAACACAAAGCGTCCGCCTCCCCCTTCTGCTCCGAAGCCACTGAGATCATCTGCAGCGTGCCCCAGGGCTCATCCCTCAGCCCAACGCTGTTTAACATCTACATGGCACCGCTCGCCCACGTCACCCGACTGCACGACCTCAACATCATCTCTTACACCGATGACACCCAGCTGATCCTCTCCCTCACCAAGGACCCCCGCACCGCCAAAACCAACCTCCACGAAGGAATGAAGGCCGTCGCCGAATGGATGAGGAACAACTGACTGAAGCTGAACTTGGACAAGACGGAGGTCCTCGCCCTCAGACACACCCTCTCAGCCTGGGACGACTCCTGGTGACCGACCGCACTGGGAACACGCACGCAACCTAGGGGTCATCCTTGACTCCACCCTCTCCATGAGTAAGCAGGTCAACGCCGTCTCTTCCTCCTGCTTCAACACCCTCTGCATGCTCCGCAAGTCCTACAAGTGGTTCCCCACCGAAACAAGAAGAACGGTCACCCAGGCCCTCGTCAGCAGCAGGTTGGACTATGGAAACGTCCTCTACACAGGAGCCTCGGCCAAACTCCTTCAACGCATCCAGAACGCCTCTGCGTGCCTGCTCCTCGACATCCCTCACCGCAGCCACATCACACCCCACCTAAGAGACCTGCACTGGCTCCCCATCAACAAGAGGATCACCTTGAAGCACCTCACCCACACACACAAGGCACTCCACAACACCGGACCAGTGTACCTCAACAGACGACTCAGCTTCTACACCCCCACCCACCAGCTCCGCTACGCTGACCTCGCCCTCACCACAGTCCCCCGCTTCGTTCTCCCACCTCGCCGCCAAGACCTGGAACACCCTCCCCTACCACCAACGGCAGACCCAAGACCTGCTGTCCTTCAGAAGACTCCTCAAGACCTAGCTCTTGGAGCAGTAGCAGCACCTCCTACCCCCAGCGCCTTGAGACCCTCACGGGTAAGTAGTGTGCTTTATAAATGCTATGACTGATTTATTGATTGATCAGTATGTTGTTCCGCTCCCTCTACGTGCAGGGCCGCAGACCCCTCCTTTCTGGATACTCTCCCCATCATGAGTAGCTTGCACGTGACCACTGGAGGGCTTCCGAACAATTTCACCAATATGCACAGTTCCACGGCGAGAGAATCAGGGGTGACCCGTGGGCACCCCGAGGATGTAGATGTGAACGAAGGAAGTACTTGTCCTCCAAGCCGTCTACGGCACTCATAGTTCGTCAAGTCCACAGGTAATTATGGAGGCCCAAGAGCCGTGGTAGGGGTCTGTTGCCTCCTCACCCCACCGTGCTCACCTCCGTCAACTAGCAGATGATGCAGCACCTCGGCAGAGCCTTCGTGGTTTCTCCCTCTCTGTTATTCAGTTCCAGCCAGTGTGTTATAGAAGGGAGACATTATTGTTTTTTACATAATTTTTGCACAGTAGGAATGAGTCTCAGAGAAGTCGCCGGTGTGCACTAATCAATCCCATGCCGTCCGCGAGTTCACCATCCAGCACTCCGTGCAATTCAGCAGTCTCTCACCATCCAGTCGCCAGCTAGTCTCTGACCTCAGTGCCACTACACATCTGTCGCTGCGCAGCGGGGCCGGTCCAGTTGCCACCTAACCTCTCAATGTTGTGGATCCAGGCACGAGGCGCATGTCTCAACAGCCAGCAGGCCCTCCAGCGATCAGCTACCTCCTCACTGCACCACCTCATCTTGCTGCACACCACCAACGGCATCAGGTCTCCGCTCCTTGGCCCACAGCCACCATCTTGGGAGGGCAAAGCAATGCAGGAATGCTCCGGCAATTTCCTCGCTTCCCCAGTCGTCCCCCTCAGGATCGCTGTCCCTGTAGTGTTCCGCTGTAGTTCCATGCCTCGGAGCACCTCCCAGACGCTCTGTCTTCCAACAGCCTCTGTCCTCAGTGACACTGCCCGATGTTCGCCGCTATCTCACCGCCCAATGCTGGGGTTCCAGGCTTGAGGCGTGCATCCCAGTGGCCAGTATTCTCTCCCGCAAGCAGCACCTCTCCGCTTCACTGCCTCAGGCTGCTCTTCGCCTCCTCCGGTGCCATATCTCCTTTCCGTGTTACTCAGGCGCCATCTTGAGGGCGCAAGACAGCACCAGGTGAGTCATGCAATCTCGCCACTCCAGCTCGCTCCCCCTGGGCGGTCGCCACTGCTGAGTCCCCCGCTGTGGTCAGTGCTCTGGGGCACCATGCAGTCACTTGTAAACAGAGCGCAGATCTCCCGCTGCCCCAGCCAATGGGTGTCTCCATCTCAGCGCTCGGCCACCATCTTAGCTGTGCCACGCCTGGAACTCGATCAGGGGATTCAGCTGCTTTTTCTCCCCCTTAGCGGTGCTAATACCCCTCAGCAGTGATACAACATGGGCACCAGGATTTCCGCACCCAGTTGTGTGTAAGGGGATCATTGATAGTGGAGGGAAGCTACGGACGGAGCTCCGGAGTCTGCTTCCCTTTACATTGGCGTCAAGCCATGCCCCAAAGACAACATCCTTGATCACCAAAAAATTAAACAACCAAAATTAATTTGAAGCATTTGAAATAATAACACATAACAGATACAGCACACGATACAAAGAGAAGTCGAACAATGGATAAAAAATAGACATTTATTATTATCAAATGATTGATAATATTAAATGCTTCCATGGAAAAGTTCATTTTATTATTGTACAAATGAGGTCAAGCATATTATTAACTTGACATAGAATGCATGAGAAATTAATACATGTACTGAGCATAGATTTAAACATCGTCAATAATGTTTCATGTTAGTCACACTATAAAAATTCTAGCAAAAATAAATTTAACATGCAAGTTGAAGACATTCAGCTGCTTAATGTAAATATATATTTCATATGTTGTAGCATCATCTGTTTGACTCATTATCAAATCAAATAAACAATTGTGACTTCCTAGGCCACAGAAAGATCAATTACTTTGAGAATGTATTAAATAATATTACACAACACACATAGTGCTGCATTGCGTTACTTTGCAATAATTAATTATAAAATAGTTTGAGCAAGTGTTGACATGCATTCAACCATGTATTATTCAAATTAAATACGTTGGATGATCATAATAAACATGAGTTATTGCACAGAAGGTGAAACTACCCGATGCAGCCATAAGAAGAAGACATTTTTATTGTTATATTATTTAAAATTTTACAATATTCCCCCAATTATTTAATACATAAATATTGGTTCAAATTGTTGAATAAAAAACACCATTAAAATTCCCATTTCCTATAAAGTTCCTTGTCTAAAATTAAAAGTAGCAACTAGTTTTGAAAAGTGCAAGCAGCAATAAAAGTCCATCTCATTAATAGTGTCCTTAATATTGAGTGGGACCATTTTTAACTGCATTGTTAGTTCCTAAAAACAGATTTAAGTTGTGAAATACTTGTGCAGTTCCAGTTTTTTCCACCACTTTAAAGAACTTTGTATAACTGCAGTTCAGAGGGTTATTCGATGACTTAAAGCATGCAATTGCTTCTTGCTGGCACGTACGCACTCCCTCCTGATTGAAGAGTGGCTTATAACAGTATCTTCTTTTCTTCCAATAGTTCTGGGCAGATACAAGTCAGATGAATAATATTTTGATATCCTGCTTTACAGAATCTACAGCGAGTAATCTTTATGTCTTGGATCCAAGGTAGTGCAAAGGGGAAACCGGGAAAGATGCTAAATCGCAACCTGTTGAAATAATTTTTGGGGGGTGTCTGGCCGATCCTGTCTCTAAATAGAGCAGCGGCTTAACAATTTTATGTTCATTAAGTAATGCCGAAGCATGAGATCTACATGCAAGGATCTCTTTGGGGCAGATTTATGTGGGACTTGCACCCCTTTTACGCCGCCGTTGCGTCACTTTAGTGACGCAGCGGCGGCGTAAACCCTGCGCCACGTTGCGCCCCATTTACATTGTGACACATCTATGGAGATGCGTCACGGTGTAAAGCCCTGCGCCACATGAAACCTGCATCAGGTTTCATGTGGGCGTTTCTACTCAGGGGGGCGTTCCGTCGCAGGAAAGCCCCTGAAAAGTGGCTCAGTGAAATCTATAAGATTTCACTGAGTCACTTTCCCAACGCTGATGCGTTAAAACCCTGCGCCTGCTTGAAGCAGGCGTAAGGCTTGACGCACCATGTTAGGGATAGGGTAGGTTGGAACAGTGCTGGAGTTGCGTCGCGCTTGCGACGCAACTTCAGCACTGCGCCAACCTTACGCCGGCAGATGCGTCACGTATCTGTTTGTCCTTGCGCCACGATGCACCGCATTGTAAATGCGGCGCATCTGCGGTGGCGCAAGGGCAAACTTGCGTGACACATCTTCCCTGGCGCATCCCTGCTGATTTGCAGGGATGCGCCAGGGAACATAAATCTGCCCCCTTGTTTTTTAACAGTGACATTTTTTTACGTCCAACCATTGATCGCTTTGATAAAACCTCCAGATACAAGGGCATTTCCCACAATGGGTGAACTGCTAGAACATCAATCAAGCTTCTAAATACTGCTGTGATGGGGCATTTGCATTTATTTGCAAGCTTTGCCAGATGGCTTGGCATCATTGAATTGATTTGTATGATTTTGTTCTTTTCCATACTTCCATATTAAACTCCCCTTTCCTCACAATAGTTTCACAAGGCTGAATTCTAGCCTCACCTAAACCTGTAAGACATAGTGATGGAGACGAAAGAGAGATGAATTTTTCGGAAAGAATTATGTTTAAACTTGAAGCATGGCTGCCACGCAGCACCTCATTTGCATAGGTGATGCTTGGTAATAGTTTTGCTGATATCACTTTTAGCAATGGTAAATAGCTTGGTCCATCTAACGACCTATGCAATGTATAAAATATGAGTCGTAGTGTTCGCATTCGTCTGCAAGTCATTTTTATACTGCTGGAAGGAGCCTCTTTCATCAACTAGTTCTCCCAGGAATCTGTATGGCTTGACTTTGCAGTTATTGGCCTTGTGAGTACCATTTGTGCTTTTTTTGCAATATGTTGCTCACTTCCATAATCTTAGTTTTCCTTTTTTTTTGTTCATCGACATGCCATTGACTGTAGCGTAATGTGATATTTTATCAGTGAGGCGCTGTAAGCCAATTTCAGCTTGACTTAACAGAATCACATCATCTGCATAAAGGAGTTTTGATATATGCATATCCCCCAGCTTAAGGGGATGCACATTTACTTTATCCAGAGGTTGTGTCAGATTGTCCAGTATTAGGTTTAAGAAATATGGTGCTAGGACGCATCCTTGCTTCAAACCCTTAGAGAATTCAAATTTCCTTGAAGGGAAAGAGCCTTCCTCTTTCTTCACCCTCACCCAAGTATCTGTATACAGCAACTGAAATGCTTTTAAAAGACAGTGGAGGATACCCAGACATACCAGTTTCACCCAAGTATATGCTGTTGAACACAGTCAAACTCTGGCTTTAAGTCCTCAAAGCACAGGTAAATTGGTTGTTTGTTTGATTTGTGTATGTCAATAAGTACCAAGAGCACAAGTATGTTTGTAGCCATCCCAGGACCTTGGAGAAATCCCATTTGGTATGGAGGGAAAATGTGTTTTTCTTACCACCCAACCTGAGAGTTTGCCTAGAAGAAGACCTGCAAATAGTTTTGCCACAGTGCCTTGTAACATATTTAGGAGGTAATTTTCCGCTCAATGCCAATCTCCTCCTTTAAAAATATGTGTTATTGTGGAACCCTTCCATTACTCTGGGATGGCTTTTAGCTGTAGTGAGCTGTTGACTAACATTGATAAGCATTCTGCACAAAAAGTCAGATTGACCTCATTCAAGGCTTGCAGAATTCCTTTCGGTCCTGGTGCACCATCTTTTCTGCTTAAATTGATAGACTTACAAATTCTCAAGCTCTTGATCATCAATGTTTGTCTACTCAATTGAGAATTTACTACCCTGTTTTTGCTCAGGATATGGTGTTGCTACACAGGGCTGGTTAAAATGTTTTGATAATTATGCAGCCCAGCAAGTTTCATTTAAAGTTAAGGTCGTCATTGCTGTTGGGGCCCTATTTAGGTTATTAACCATTCTCCCAAAAGTTTGTGAGTTTTTTTCTGTCTACAGAGAAATATTGTTTTTGCTCAAAATATTTGTTCTCTCAAACCAGTCTCCTAAATGTTTTATTTACAGATTTCAACTTGGCTTGAAACGCTGGTTTCCTGGCTGCCTCCAAGCCTGTCTCAGGATTCTGTTCCGGTTCCTATTTAGGATCCAATATGAAGCTGAAATTTTAATCTTAATTAAAATTTGCACTTAGAATAGTGATTGAAGCTTCTTGGTGTGTTAGCTTCCAGTGGGCAAGTGGTCAATACCTTTTCTGTGCACATTTTCCACTGTGCTATTGGGTTATGAGAGCCAGTTGAGAAACAATCTTTTACAAGGCTGACAGCAGTGCCGTGGTCTTTATGGCGTTTATTGTATTTTCATTCCAGCACACTTTGGCATTAATTGACAGAATGTGTTGGCCATGGTTGCTTTCATTTGTTCTTTTGCTCTTAAATAATGAGATTGTGTGAAATATAGGTAGACTTTCTAATGTAAAATCAATTCTTGATTGTGAGCCATCTGCTTAAAATGCTCATGCTGGAGGAGAGTCTTTTTGCTGCCTACTGTTAACAACTATTCGACCCAAGACTTCTAAGTCTTTTACTAGTGTAAATGCACTTGCATCCTTTGGGCCATTGTTGTCAGGGCAAATGTGCTAATTAGGGATTGTCCATATGTGATCCTGTTGCAGTAGGTGTTCCTCTCTTGGGAATGGACAGTCAAATTCATTATTAAATCATCAGATTCTATAATTACCACAGGCATTGTGTCCTGTGATATCTCTAACAGCACATTTATCAGTGCTGTGGACATTGATTTTCTTTCTCCGGATTCTGGGTGGATGTAGATATTTATTATCAGAAGAGAGACAAAGGCACCCTTGTGCCAAGTCCTCAGTTTTACAGTTAGAATATTATTGATGTTATATTCTAAGGCCACCTTTCCATTTTAGAACTGCAGCTATGAACATTGTCAACCCTCCCCTATAGACACCCCTAGTTCTTAATTTTAGCAGCTGGACTAAAGTAGCCTGAGGAAGCCATAAGTAAGAGCAATGCATTATTATTTTTTAGATTTCTTCCAATGTCCATGTGTGCTACCATCTCCAGCACACATACAAAGATGAATACACCTCAAAGATAAGATGGTGAGCTTGAAGATATCCCTACATGTAAAACCATTTAAAAACAAACACAAGCACCCTTATGCCATGTGTCAAGGGTGGTGGCATTGACAGTAATAGCAAAAAGTGAACCAGCGCAGGTGTAGGGCACTCATGCAGAATATATTTGGCTAAATGGAGCACTACTGCTCTCTCGCTCTTACACAACAATGCACAGTAAATGTAGTTACTATGCTGCTTTGCACGAAACCTTTGTAAATGTGGCCAATTTTTTTTATTTTTTATTTTTAATGAGCATTTATTATTGTAAAAACGTTTCAGTAATGTAACATTGTTATGTTTTGCATTAATAATGAAATTATAAAACACAAACACAGACTTAAACCTATATGATCCAGAAATTACAGCTACATGAAGCAGAAAATTATCATTGTATGATAAACATATTATAGATTTGAATTTGTGTATATTATCAACAAACATAAGTGTGGAGATTTTTAAATATTTTACAACAACAAGATATTTTAGAGTAATTAACTAATTATAACAACACCATAAACATTTACTAAAAATAATATGAATAAGACATTCAGATTACAAACAGCATTTTTACCTATGCGGGAGGCAATTTCAGTAGAGGCCATTTTTACAGAGGTGATTGATCATGCCATGTCTGAATATGTAGGCATCATGGGCCTGTTTCACAGTGGAAAACTTACACTTTTGTTTTAGTTTATGAATTTTTCCTATTCACAAAGGCATTTAAATTGTAGTATGTTTATAACTGCAGAGTCTCTGTTCTAAAAAAAAGGACATTCTTATCTTTTTAAAGATAGGACAGTTCTGACCTTTTAGGCATAGCAACTCTGCAGTTGTAAAGAGACTACTAATAAATACCTTTGTGAAAAGCAAACTATTGAAACTTACACACAAGTGTAAGTTTAAAACAGTCTCTGTGTGCGCTTCCAGAATACTTGCTGACAACATTGGCGTATTGGCTTTTGCAGTCCACAAAAGCCTAAACATAAATATAATACATGTGCTTCCAATTACAGTAGCTGTTGCTGAAGGTGGCACAAACTGAACAAGAATGCAGTCAATAGCTTCCAAAACATGAGGGAAGCTGGCAGTTTCATAGAAACTTTGCTTTCTTTTAATTTGTTTCTGACTTGCATTTAGAAAGTGAAGAACTTGAGGAGTTAGTCTAATAATGACATCTAGGACAATTGACAACAAATATCAATGAAGCACACTGGGAAATACCTGCCAACCTTGCAAAAGTGCTCAGAAAAGATCCAGATGCAAAAATTATGAAGTTTAATATTTGATAGAATGGATTGGGAAGGATGAGTTGATGGTTGCAAACTTGGTAGGCCTGGGAAGAGCTTGTGGAGTTCCGCAAAGTGACTTAAAAACTCTGTTGCACTACGCAAGCGGCGGACTGTGTTTAGTCACGCCATTCGCATTGATTTTCAGCACTGGTTGTTTGTCCTGCACTGGAAAATCAGCACGAATGGCACCATGCGCAGAGCAAGAGGGCGCTAAGTAGGTTTTCTACACGAGCAGCAGCTTTCTCAACGCAGACGGAAGACTTCTCAATGCCATTGAGCACAAACATCCGTGACCGCCCGTATTGAGAAATCCGACTGCCCTCATTGAGAAATCTCACTGGGAGGTGGATTTTCCTCGCTCACCAACTTAAGGTTGATGAGCACGAGCAAAGAAAAACTCTGCGTACTCCATGGAGTCTGGAAAACAAAGCAGAATTCACTGCCCAGGTCTAAAACTTGGACCATGTTCTGCAATAAATGTAACAAGTTCTCCTTCTACAATCGGTACAATTGGATGACCTCCTCTTCCCCTAGATCAATCAGGCTGAACCTCTGGAAAAAAATCCTCTCTTCCTTTCTTCACTGTAGCTGATGTTGATGCAGAGTTAAGTTACTCAGAAAAAGTAGCTTCTTTGGCTGGAAATGGTTGAGAAAGATTGTTAGGGTCAATCCCCTTTTATAATAATGAAATTGCAGCATTTTTGGCCCCTGGTAGGGCCATGCGTAACATACATACATATTTCCAACATTGCAATATATGGCGTGATGCTGCAGCACAGAGCATCTGCTTTGAAAATACCTCTGCATTAATTTTTTTTTGCATTTGTAAGGGAACACCTATCTTGAATGCATTGAAATCTATGCAATGCTAAGCGACCCAAAGCAGGACTTGCACCACACAGTCAGATAAAACTGATGTGATGTGAAACCCCTATGTCACTTTGCAAGTCTGAGATACAGCATTACATTGTGCTGCATCAGCTTGCATCACACAAGGACAACGTAGGTGCTTAGTGAATCTCAGTCCTTTACGTGGTGCCTATTATGCCTTTATTTCATCAATTTAGTCAAGCCTGCCATATAATTTAAATCCTCCGCTGCTGCATAATTATTCTCAGAAAATAACATATGATTCAAACAAGTTGGTTATGTGTGATAGATTTGGATATTGGAATTGGTAGTTCAAGGAGGAATGCAGTATTTTGAAGATTGTGTAAGTTGACTGCTAATGTGGGCAGGGCGTGGTGGTTGTACGCTTAGCAGTCCATGTCAAAGTTTTAACTTCGTGGGCAGGGGAGAGTATGAATCCCTTCTGATGTTCAGATGCAGAGAAGAGCATTTCTGTAAGATATACAAAAAGCTTAACTTCAAAAGACTTCAAAACGTTAAAAACAGGACACAACTGCATTTTAATAAAATTAGATTGGGCTGTATGAATCGTTCCTTTTCACCTTTCTTTCAAAGTGCAGAGTTGTCCACGCTCCCCTCAAAAAATCTTTTGATAACTTTACACCCGGACTACAACAAACACCTTTACTTCATTCATTCAGGCGATTCTCTATTTACACAGTCATGTCAACAATCAGTCTCAAGTCAATTATGCATCTAAACATAGACCATTGTCTACGCTGGAGACACTGCTTGTGTTTGATAGATGCATTTACAGTAGCACACTTATCATCCATTTATGGCATTTGTTAGGCCAGCAATCAATACAAGCATGGCCCTTTTTCCATCACTGCCTACGAATGATGCGCAGCGGTTACGTAATTTACAGGACTTCAAGAAATGAGCTTGCACCAAATCAAATCAAACTCCACTTTCACTATATCAACATGTCTCAGGAATGTTAGGGTTCCAAGCCATGAGGTGTGTTAATTTACGAACATAGAAAAACAGTGACTATATGTTTCTCATATTTAGATGAACTACCATCAGCCCCTTTCCCCCTGCTCTCTATCTTGTCTTTCTTCATCTTTCTCTTGGAAGTTTCTACCTCACCTGCTGTACTTTACCAGCTCTATCTGGTTTTCTATCTATGCTCGCACGGACTTTCTTCCCAAACACCTTTGGTCACCTATTTTTATCTTCTGTATGGTATTGTAGAAACGAAGAAAGGCAAATTGAGTAGTTGTAACAGTAAGTTTAATACAACAAGCCCCAAATACATCTGGTACAGAAGCCGACTCTCGAGCAACACACTATATTGTACAGTTAACAGACACAACGGAATGTGGGAGTATGGGGTGACAGTGAGTACCAGTAAGCAATTGATAATGTACTTACATCATTTTGTCATCAACTTCTATTTTTTTATTTCATCCTCAATGGGTAATGGTAATCTGCTCAAAAAGTCTGCAACACTGTTCTTGAAACCTGACCAGTATTCAACTTCATATGTATAATCCAGTAATTTTACAGACATTTTACTTCTACGTGGAGAAGCTGTCGACGACATTTTAACTCGAGGCTTATGATCCGAACATAGTAGTACATGGTACCGTTTCATGCTCGATTACGGAATATTTTTCTTCTGCAGTGGTAAGATAGCGTGAAGCGAAAGCAACTACCCACTTATTATATTCATCATCTTTCTGTGACAAAACTGCCCCTAAGCCATTGTTGCTGGCATCGGTAGCAACAATTGTGTGCGTGTTAGGATCAAAACCCTTAAGGAAAGGTGCATTGCAGATCTCTTTTTTAATATTCTCAAAAGAATTTTGGCACGTAATGGACCACTTGAATTTAATTTAGTTTTTTAGAAGTTGCCGAATGTGATATGTTTTTGTTTTTTTTAATTTCAAATGAACTTCGAACAGTACTCCTTTAAACCAAGGACTGCCTGACATCATCCTTGCTGGTCAGGCAGGGTGCTTTAACAATGGCCTCAACCAACCTTGTTTAGGTTTAATACCATCTTTTCTGATGCTGTGTTCCAGATACACAACTTCACTGAGCAAATTTACATTTATTAGGCTAACAGTTAACCCATTTTCCTTTAGAATTTCAAATACCTGCCTCAAGTGTACATCATGTTCTGTCTTGTTGCTGCCCATGACCAAGAAATCATCCTGGAAAACCTTCACACCGACCAACCCTTCAAACATGTTAGACATTATTCTTTGGAAGAGTGCTGCAGCAGACGCTAATCCAAATGGTACACGGGTTCAGTGATAGCAACCAAAAGGCGTTATAAAGGTAGTGTATTTCTTACTTTCTCCATGCAATGGTACTTGGTGGTATGCTGACTTTAAATCGATGGTGGAAAACCATTGCATGCCTTTGGTGCCACTAAACATTTCATTAATGGTAGGCAGGGGAAATTGATCAACAAGTATATTCTTGTTGAGCACTCTAAGGTCAATATAGAGTCTGACCTTACCATTTGGACGTTTCACTCAGCTGATTCCATCCTCTCAATGATGCTATCACAAACCATTTTTTTAAGTTAATTGTGTAACTAATTTCTAATGGAGATTGGCAAGTGTCTAACTTTGTGGACACAAGGCAAAGCATTGTCTTTAAATTCAATTATGTGTTCAAAGTTAACCCACAGTGCCAGAAAGTATTTTTTTAAATACGAAAGCAATCCCTGTCGATATCGTTGGTGTAACTAGATCAACACAATTGGGGTTATGAATAATACCCAGCTCTGCATGGTCGCTCTAGTCAAGGACTGAAGGTCCTTTCTTAGCCACAAAAAGTTTGCGCATTGCCTTTCTATTTTTAAATTCGAATTCAAGATCACAAATTTCTATGAAGTCCATACTGTCACCAGTGTAACGTTTTGCAATCAGATCAAGCCCTGCCTAAGTTTCTCCACAAAATGCTGTTTCCAAATATCCTCATTAACTATGGTGAAAGGTGACCCAGAATCGGCAACTACATTGATTAAAACACCACCCATATTCACCTCACACATGGGTTTCTTAATCTTAATAAGATTAACATCCAAAATGTCGTAGTCAATGGAAAATACAAAATGAATACTAGAGGATTCGGAATCCTCTGATTCTTCTGAGTTTGTAGTATTGTCCTCATGTACATGCTGTACTGATCTCTCATTCTTTGGTTATTTCTTTTTACAAACCGTAGCAAAATGCCCCACTATGCCACATGATGCACATTTCTGGTACACAGCTAGACATATCTAAAAATTGGCCAAATGTGCCCTTGAACCACAACAATAGCACTTTCTTTCAGACAGTCATCAGCTGGTTTTCCTGAATTCTTATTATTATCACTGGCATTCTTCCTATGATTTATTTCAGTGCCACAATTCAAACTTTTTGTATTTACCAGCATTGGACCTATTAATAAGATTAATTTCATTGGACTCCTCTAAAACAGCTTTAGTGCATCTCCAGGTGAGTCTGCCTTCTTGACCAAAGCAACAACTTCTTCTAGTGGGGACTCACCATTGTTCCACAACTTGTCTTGTATATTAGGATTGCTAGCGTGCATAATGATTTGGTCCCGGATAAATTCCTCCTGCAAATGACCAAATCTGCATGTCAATGCAAAAGCACCTAATGCGGATAAATATTTATCCACATTTTCATTTTTTCCTTGTTTGCGTTGAAAGAACTTATAACGGTCCACAGCCACATAAACTATTGGTGAAAAATGTGCGTCAAGATCCTCCTAAGCATGTTTGAAGACATTATCCCCTTCACATGTTTTTTTTTTCAATTTGATTGATTAAACCACCCTGTTAAAAAATATAGTGAAACGTTTTTCTTCTTATTAGGTGTCAGATCTTCATCATCAAAAGTTTCTAAATAATTACAAAAATATTCCTTCCATTCTTACCATGACTTACCCTTAGAATGAAGGAAGAGCTGTGGATTTATTAAGTTCAATAAATTCAATGCACTCATAGTTCCTCTAAATCAAGCTGTGTACATGAGGATAAATACTAAAAATGACATGTAATTTGTACTTGAGTACATGGGCAACCTTTTAATAAATTTAGGAATTACTTCCTAATGTTAACTGCCTAAAAATTACTGCTTTTTTCAATGAAGCAATCAGGCTGTCAAGTTATGCCGTGACGGTAATATTCTGTAGTTCTGTGGATAGATGTATAGTTATTATCAATACTGCTCGTATCCTTTTGCTTATTATAACATTTCCCTGAAAAGTCAAACTTCTTAATAATACCCCAATATCTCTGCATAGAGCTGTTCAGAATGCCAGCAGTTTACTTTTGATAATCCTGTGATGTTTCCAGAAAAGCTCTTGAATGTCATCATTTTTTTTTTTTTGATTGATAAGCAAAGAGCCGGAAAGTGTTTACTTCACTTGTGAAGCGTAGTGTTCTGTCTGCTAAATACGTGCATCCAATATGACCGTCGCATGCAGGCTTGCCTATTTGCTTTACAGGTGGTAGGGCACACACACATGTATTCGGTAGTGCGCTTGGTGTCTTGCTGATGACGTTAAAGCTTACACTTCCTCATTTCTTTCAGGTGCTCAAAGTGTTCACATCAAGATAGAGCTCTCACTCAGGACTGACTTCGCACAGAGTTGATCTCAAAGCTCTTCACCACAGATTCTTACCACATCGGCTGACCACAGGGTATCTGGACACCACAGGAATGCTGGTAAAATCCGATGGTGCTATACCTCACAGCACTTTTGCTCGTGGATGTTATTTCTTGACCGGCTTGAGTTGAAGTTTCAACAACATCATAAGGGAATAAATTGGCTCGGCACCACATTGTAGAAATGAAGAAGGCATGTGGAGTAGTTGTAACAAGTACGTTTAATACAACAAACCCCAAACACGTATGGTACATAAGCCGATTCTCGAGCAACTCACTACATTCTACAGTTAACTGATGCATTGGAATGTGGAGGTATGGGGTGACAGTGAGTACAATAAGCAATTGAATATGTACTTACATCATAAAGGATGTCTCATGGTGGCTTCGGCGCCAAGATAAGATGGCCTCCTTCATGTAGAGCTCCGCGGCGGTGTCCGTGAATGGAAGACCTCCAGGCGGCACCTCCCGTTAACAAGCCTCCAAAACAACAAAGAGTGGCAATGAAGGCTTGATGCTCATTTTGCGAGCTGTACGGATGTCCGGGGTGAGCTGGTTATGCTCTTTTATGCAGATGCATTTTCTCGTCACCCTTTAGCGGCCGCCATTTTGAGCGTTTAACGCTCGCTCTCCTCAGGAGCTCTTCTGCTCATTTGTTAACATGTAGCAGCACCTTTCTCTGGAATTCTAACAAAAGCCTTTTGGGTTATATTCTTTATACCTACTCGCTCCTGGCTTTCCTTTATGGCACATGAAAGCTTTTTGAAATAAATGACTTTTCTTTATTATAACAAAAGCCTTTTGGGGTATATTTTCTATACCTACTTACTCCTGGCTTTCCTTTAAGCGACATGTAGGCTTTTTGAAATAAATTATTTTTCTTTATTATAACAAAAGCCTTTTGGGTTATATTGTATATGCCCACTTGCTCCTGGCTTTCCTGTATGCTACATGAAGGCTTTTTGAAATAATGACTGTTTTTTAACTGCGTCACAATGAATTTATTTTCTTTTACATCTTCCTGTACCATTGCATGGTATTCTATTTAACTTACCTAAAAGAATAACACGTGGTTTATGGCAAAATTACGTTCTGCGCGTAGTGTCATAAAAACCCCTGACCCCACTACATTAGTGGATTATAATCCTTTCAGTATTTTACAAGATACCATGGAGGACTCAGAATCTGGGCTCTCTGCTTCACCTGTCACAGGGGGTACCCATCCAATACCTCTCGAAGTGTGCCTAAACCAACATCTAAATGACCCTCTGTTTCTACATCTGATAAACAAGTTAAGAAGGACCCACCGTCTCCTACAGGCTCTTCTCTCTTCTTCCCCTAACGCTATGGAGCTAAATCTTGAAGAATTGCGTGCTTTGAAACCTTATATGGCAGAAACAAATGTTCATCTTCAAAGTCTTGAGGATAATTGGTCTCATACGGAACAAAAAGTTGTTCTCTTGGAAACTCGAGTAGACTCTGTTCAAAGCATTGTCAATCAAGTGCCATCTATCCAGATGGAGATTTTAAACTTAAAACAACAAGTGGAGAACCTTGAAAACCGCAATCGGCTCGATAATCTACGCATTTATGGTCTTGCGGAGGGATTTGAAGGCTCTAATCCCTCCACTTTCTTTCAGACTTTTCTTCCAAATCGCCTTGGTTTTTCTGAATCTCCACCATTGAATATTCAACGAGCACATCGTTTAGGACATAATCCAAGGGCAGTTTCCTCCTCATCTAAGCCAAGAAGTGTTATTCTATATTTCTTGGAATATACTGACTTACTTAAGGTATTACAAGCTGTCAAAGCTAAAGGAAAAATTTTGTGGCAAGGTTCTAATCTCTTCTTTGTGCAAGATTATGCAAAAGCTACAGCGGATCGTCAAAATAAGTTTCTAGACATGAGACCTGAGCTTCGAAGTTTGAACGCAAGATATGGTCTATTTCATCCATGTCTCTTCAAAGTGACTTATAACAATAAAACCACTAACTATGAGGATCTTGTTCTTTTACAGCAATTCTTGGATACCTGTAAAGGAGAAAACATGAAAGTCGCCCGTTCATCGATGCTTTAATTGTCTACTTTAAAGTTGTTTTTAGGTGATTAGTTGTCCCTCTTACATGTTGTGTTTTACAATTGTTCTGTTGTATTCTTATTCAATGCATTTTCTTTTCTATTTTACTGTCAGGTATCGTTTTCATGATCCCCTGATATATAATTTTCACCCAGCCTGGATGTCGTCTCCCTTTCCCACCTTCATCCTGGAGTTTCCCGGATGGCCGCGCCGTCTTCCTCATGTGGCTCCACCACCCCCGTGTTCATTGTATATTTGTGGTATGTCCTTTTGTTTTTTGTTCATTTCCTTTCTGTCCTGTCCTTTTCTGGTTTATTTTCTCTTGCCCTCTCAGCTATAAATGACATTTATTTTCCTTCCCCCTTTCTTTTCCTATTTCTTTTCCTGGTCTTTCCTTCTTCCTTCTCTCATTAAGTATTTTTTTATCTTTTGTAATCAGGTTCCTCTTTCATATCATATTCTTTTACACTGTTATTCTATTGCGTTTCTCTTATTGGAAAAAGTTTGTTACATTATAATTATCACATTTTTGCAAAATATTGTTATTCATGTCAAATATGTTTTCAATGCTTTACACATTTAAAAGTCGCTAAGAGTTTTATCTTGGAATGTCAGAGATTTGGGGTCTCCTATAAAACGCCAAAGAGTTTTATCACATATTGCTAATTTGAAAGGTGATATTGTTCTATTGCAAGAAATTCATGTAACCATTAAAGAGATATCCTAGCTTTAGACTCAATGGGTGGGTCAAGTCTTTGCATCTCCTGGTTCTGGGAAACGTAATGGTATAGCAGTTCTTTGCCATAAACTTTTTTATATTCAAGTTGTAAATCAAGAGATGGATGCTGAAGGTAGATGGATTACAGTTTCCTTGCTAGTCAAAAATATTCCTTTGACTATATTTAATTTATATGCACCTACCAACCCTGATAAACTTTTTTGGTCCCACGTTTTATCTAAATTAATGACTTATAGTGATGATTATCTGTTAGTTGGTGGAGATTGTAATATGGTTGTTGACCCCTTTATTGACAGACGCTCTCACTCTAAATTTGTCCCCTCCCATGTTCATTCTCAATTCACATTTACTATTACTCAAAGATCCCTCGTTGATGCTTGGGGATTATGTCATCCCACTCTTCAAGAATATACCTTCTTCTTTCTTGCTCACTCTTCCCAATCCCGCATAGACTATCTCTTTATCTCTAAAGCCCTTACACAACATATTTCCCATTCTGATATTGGATTTATATTAATCTCAGACCATGCTCCTATCTTTTTGGATTTAGAATTACTTCCCCCTATTGAAGGATCTAAAAGATGGAGATTCAATAACTCTCTTTTATTAGACCCCAAGTTTACTCCAGCTTTTTGGAGTTTTGCAGATACCTTTTTCCGAGAGAACGAATCTCCACATGTCCCTCCGCAGCTTATTTGGGGCACTTTCAAAGCTGCCTCTAGAGACTTCATTATTTCTTTTGTAGCCCAGAAACAGAAGTCTTCTTATAAAAATGTTCAATCACTTAGTACATGTATTAAACAACTAGAGCATTCCTTTTATTATACAATATCTCAATCTGTTTTTGATGAACTTGTCAAAACCAAATTTACATTTAATAAACTTTCAACCAACCCAGCTAATTTATTTTTGCTTAAATCTAGTGCTAAATACTATGGTGCTCAAAATAAGGCTGAGAAATGTCTTGCCAACTATCTTAAAATTAAAAAGAACCTATTAAAATTGAATCAATATTAACTTCATCCAACATTATGGTTCATAAAAATGAAGATATTCTCATGGAAAGTTCTTATTTTTATCAGTCCCTATATACCCCTGAGTTTCCCTCTCAACAAAACGATATCATGCATTACTTATCCTCTATTACATCTCCTTCTTCTCCTACTGTAGACTTTCTTTCCTTAGAAGAAGATATTCAAACTAATGATATTCTAACGGCTATTCAGTCCATAAAAAAGGTAAAGCTCCAGGGCCTGATGGTTTCACTATCGAATTTTACATACACTTGTCTATGATTCTTTTTCCTAAATTGTATCAATTATTTCAATATTTTATTTCCATTCGGAGTTCGGGAGGTTCTTTTCAGGAAGCTTTAATTTGTTTACTCCCTAAGGAAAACAAAGATCATACTATGTGCAAAAATTATAGGCTCATTTCTTTGATCAAACTAGATTACAAAATATTTGTGAAAATACTTGCTCTTCGTTTAGATTCTTTATTGCCTCACTCTATTTGGAAAGAACAATTCGGTTTTGTTAAGGGACGGCATCTATCAGACAATACTCGGTTGTTTTTTAATGTTCTAAGCAAATCTAAATCAAATAAAAATTCATTGGCAGCAATTTCATTAGATGCTGAAAAAACATTTGATAGACTTAGCTGGCCCTTTATTTTTTCTACACTCGCTTGGTTTGGTTTTAGTCCAAAATGTATTACCTATGTTTCTTTATTATATTCCTCACCCAGATCTTTTATTTTAGCTAATGGACTTGTATCCCCATCATTCCCTCTTCATAGAGGAGTCCGAGAAGACTGCACGCTATCTCCGTTATTATTTATTCTTGCACTAGAACCATTCTTGATTGAAATTTGATTGAATAAAGTTATTAAGGGATTTCCATATGGTGACAAACATTTAAAAGTTTCAGTATACGCGGATGAGACCTTATTATTTATTTCAAACCCTCAGTCTTCAATAACAGCTTTTCTGTCAGAAGTGGAAGATTTTGCCCTAGTCTCTGGTTATAAATTATATGCTGATAAATGCGAAATTCTTCCTCTGAATAAATTATGTTTTTCATCTTCCTCTTTTCATTGGAACACAAATAAAATTAAATATCTGGGGATATGGTTCAATGCATCTATTAAACATACTGTTAAGTTAAATCTTAAAGAATTACAATCAATATTATCTTTATCTACATCACGTTGGCACCCTCTATTTTTATCATGGTGGGGCCGTTTAGATACAATAAAAATGATGTCAGTCCCTGTAATATTGTTTTATTTATCCAATATTCCAATTAATATTCCAAAATCTTTCTATAAAACATTATATAATATTCTATCAAGATTTTTATGGCAAAATAAAAAAGCTAGAATATCTCTTTGTAAACTTAAAAAACCTAAACATTTGGGAGTAGTCAATTTCCAGATTTCCACTCATATCACACTGCATTTTTTCTTAAACATTCTTCCTTTCTGTTATCAGACAATAGTAACGATGCTTTACTCTATCCCTAATGGGTAGAGGTAGAAAAATCCTTTTATCATCCATTTTCTTTTGAAGAATATATTTCTCTCTCTCATGTCCCCACATCTTTGTCTCTCCCTATTCTTAAAAATGCTCGTAAAGTTTTCCATTCTCCTTTTTCATCTTCGCGTAATGAACGTACACAATTTTTAAATTCAGCTATCTGGTATAATAAACATATTAAACTTAACAATAAGTTCATCTTTTGGAAAGATTGGTTAACCTATGGCCTTACATGGACTCACCAACTCTTTCATGAAGGTGTCTGTTTTTCCTTTTCAATAATTCAAACTAGCCATTCGCTTCCTTCTTCTTATCAATCCAAGTATTTATCTTTGACTGCTGTGGCTCAATCCTCTTATGATGCCTTGTCCTGTAATTGTACACACACTCCCTCGCCCCCTAATATAAAATCGATTTTATGTAACAATCCCTCTGCATCTCAAATTTATAAGCACTTAACAGATATTCCTCTTACTCAAGATAAATCGGATATAGAATGTAGTTGGAAAACTGAGCTAGGTAAATCTTTCTCTATTCCAATATGGAATAAAATCTGGACAAAAATAAGGAGGTCTTCTCAGCTAAATTACACAAGATTAATTCCAACATTCCTTCTACTTACTGGTCTTGTAATACTTCACCAGCAGACCTTAAACATATGTTATTTGAATGCCCAACTGTTCATGCCTTTTGGGTCCGAGTCTGGCAGCAAATTAATGCTATTTTTCACTCACAAATTCCTTTTTCTCTTATCCACATCCACCAAAATTTGTAACATTGATATACTCCTTGCTGTGGCTTTTTAACAGATTACTAAGACATGGAAGGGTGCTTCTGCTTTGTCTTTTCAGGGATGGTGGTATGGTGTTTCCTATAACCATAGATTGGATGGAGCTTATGTGTATCCCATCTCACTTGCAATGAAAAGAGATCTACTTTGGGTACCTGTCACAGACTTTTTGAATATATCAGCTAAAAAGACAGCTTTTCACAATCCCTACATTGAAGAAGTACCCAAACCTCCTTGAATTTTTATATTTATTGTTGTTTAGGTACTTCCATTTTATTATTACGTGCTAGTCTAATGTATTAGGATCATTTATTTTATTACTGCTAGGTTTAAATTGATATTATATAATTTTCCTATTTCCCCCCTTTTTTCTTCCCCTTTCCCTTTACATTTTTGCTTTATCTTCTTATATCATATAGTAGGCTGTTGCATTTATTGTATTATGTTACACTTATTGTTATCAAATAAAGCTTTTTGTCAAACTTAAAAAATAAAGGATGTCTCATGCCGAAAATTGACTCGGGCAATCCTACGTCATTACAACAGGTATGCACATTTCTTTAAAATCAAATTGTTTCCCGTGTTTTTTGTTGTATTCTGACTAGACCCTCTCCTTCTCAGCCCTCCTCTCTGTTTCACAGGCCTATGCTAATCTTAATTGATCATGCGTTTTTTCCTTACTTAGAACACAGATGCCACTGAGAGGTAATTTTGGGGTTGTTCAAGGAAGAAGGTGCACATCTTGTTCAAAGGCTTGTCACCAATTAAAGTACACAAATGCAGATAATTGTAAATCATCAGTTTGACAACATGGATTGATGATAAAGCAATATGGCTCCTTTTTTTGACCCACATCTATCAGGTTATCCATCAGCCTGTTCTAACACTAATGTTTTTATTTACACATTGCCACAATTGACTTTAACATGCCACATCTCCCCTTAGTCTCACATGGCCTAATCTTCCTAACACCAATGGGTTGGGGCACACAGTTACAAATTCCATTACCTTCTCAACCCTTTCACTTCCCAGTATTTATGTCAGAAAGGGTCAGGAGTGTTCTCCCCCCAGGCACATTGCACTATAGAAAACCAATGAAGCACCCCTATCCTAATTTCTTCATCTTAAGGATGAGCCACCCACTGAAGCTCCTGTTCTTTTGCAGTCACTGTTTCTTGGCCTCAGGCCGGAGCTGCTAACCTAGTTTGTCATCTTCAGCCCCTCCACTTTGATAAGGTAATAAAGAATGAGCCGGTCACAGAAGCTCCAGTTCTTTTTTCTGCTCCTGCAGGCACTGCTTCTTGACTTCGCTCCAGAGATGCCTAGCTGACTTGCTCCTTTGCTTGTACTGCCCTGTGTTTTTTTCTCTACTTGGTTATTCCTGCAGGGTATTCACCAATATCCTGCTTTCAACAATTTTCATATTCAGAAGGCTGTGAGTATGCTGAGCAGGCTGTGCAGTGCTCTTTAACAGTTGGTGTGGCTTGGCTGCCTGCTCCCTCCCTGAAGGTGGATAGGGCAGCCAATATCAATGTTTCAGATGTAGGTCCCTGCTCTCTTCTGTTTCCTCCTGCCTCACAGCTGCAGGTGGGTGCAGAGAAGGAAATGTAAAATATTCAAGTATTATTTGAGGTAGGTGAGTACCCACCTCAAATTATAACCAGCATTCTTGTCACAGTGGACCACATAAATGATTAAATTAACCTCAACTCTAGCTTCTTATGAAACACACCAGGCAAGCTTAACTTAGAGGCAATTTGGAGTAAGCAGTACATATGCAGTACTCAAAAAGTAATAAAGTCAAAACACAACATATGAAAACTCCCAAACCAATATAGAAATGTAGAGTACATTGTATTAAATAAAATGACACCAAAGTGAAAAAAATGCAATGAACAGAACTTGGGTTAGGAATTTTCAACATTTAAAGTTCAGAATAGTGACAAAAAAAAGTTGCACTGGACTAGGATAAGGGTAAGTTCAAAGGATGAACAAAAAACAATATCACACTTGACCTGTGTTTCTTCTTATGTTCCCATATAGCGATTGCAGAACGCGCTAGCCCAGGCAGTGTTAGTATTGCTTTTACCCGTCTTTAGCGCTTTTTAAACCTGTTGCTTTTGTATTTACATACTGTGAATTTGCAAGCAAACATCCTCTGCCAACTAGTCCTCTACCTCCTCCCCGCTTTCCCCACGAGTCTCAGGGGCCTCAGCTGCTGCTCAGCAGGGCTGATTGGAGGGGAGGGGCCTAGGGGCATTGAGAAGCATTGAAAAGACACGCTGGAGCGGACGCGCAACGGACGCGCGCAGCGGGCGCGCCGCTGGCGCGCCAAAGGCGCGCAAAAGGCAAGCCCGTCTGCGCCCGTCCGCGCCCGAAAGGGCCCAGGGACCAAAAACTCTGCCCTTGCTTTCAAATACTCACACAATGAGCTTCTAAGTCTAGGCACTGACTTACATCCCGTAACATGAGAAACTTTGCTTACCCTCCAGAGAGAAGGTATTCTCAATTCACAGGTAAAGGGGTCAGGCTGCGCCTCTCCCCGCGCAATCCGGGCCTCACCCACTCAAAGCATCTCATCCCCATGAAACTCGTCTCCCTCAATACAAGATCACTCCATAAACACGCCCCAGAAATTTTCACCCTCCTACAAGAGGATGCCCCTGACGCCCTCGCCCTGACCGAAACTTGGCTCGACGAGGACCCAGAACCCACGCTAATTGCATCCCTACCCCCAGGCTTTGATGCCCTTTGGCACAATAGGTCAGCAGGGAAGCGCGGCGGTGGGGTTGCCCTTATCTTCAAAGATCATCTCACAATTGAAAAGCTGTCTGGGGAAAACCTGGAGGCAGCAGACATACTGGTCACCAAGGTCTGCAACAGCGCCTCTAACATAGTCATCGTGACTGTTTACCGCCCACCTAGCTGCTCACCCTCCTTTGTCGACCTTTTCACTGACTGTATTACTAACCTTCGTTCACGCTTCCAACAAATGGTGATAGTAGGTGATTTCAACTACCACTGGGATCAGACACCCAGAGGGGGGCAGGCCTTACTTATTGAGACAATGCTCACCTCCCTCGGATTCACCCAGCTGGTGTCAGGCCCCACCCATGAGAAAGGCCACACCCTTGACCTGGCATGGACTACTTCACCCTCCGTGAACTTAATAAATATCATCCCCTGTGGGTGGTCTGATCACTACTCTATTAACCTTTTACTTCCTCCGGTTAAACATAACCCCAGTCCACCTTCTACCTGGAAGGTAGTTAGAAGCTGGAACAATATTTCCGGTCCGACCCTAGAGAGTACTCTTCGGAGTAACCCTGTCAAGAGGCCTACTACATTGGATCTGGAAAAATGGACAGATTCCATCAATAACCATCTTATTTCTGCCATAAACACACTGGCCCCAATTAAAAGGGAAAAAACGGGAAATAAGGGCAAAGGCTCCCCTTGGTTCTCAAACGAACTTCGAGTCCTAAAAAGCACACTTCGCCAATATGAAAGACATTGGCGCAAAGCCTATGAACCACAAGCTCATGCAGAATATAAGGCAAAACTCGCCATCTACAAAAAGACCTTGTTGAGCTACAAGGTCAAACATTACGAGAACATGATCCAGATGGCCACTAATAAACAAAAAGAAACGTTTAATATCCTCAATGAACTAAGTCAAAAACAGGTGCCAGTCGCCCCTTCTAGTAAGGAACTATGTAACAAATTTTTATCCTTTTTCTCGGATAAAGTCCAAGATATTCTGACGGACATTAACAATTCCCCCTTTAAACTCCCCCTTAATATGAGGGCGGAGTCAAAAGGGAGAGGAACTGAGCTGATATCCTGTTTCCAGCCCCTTGACTTAGAGACACTGCGAAGCATTGTGACCAAAATAAAATCCGGCTCACCACTAGACCCTTGCCCTCCTAAGATTTTCAAACTGGCCCTTCCAGCAATCGAAGATGAAATCTTGGCCCTGATGAACTCCTCGTTGGATTCTGGAAGTGTCCCACCCCAATTCAAAGAAGCTAGAGTTATCCCCCTTCTTAAAATGCCCGGGGCTGATGCATCCAACCTGAAAAACTTCAGACCCATATCTCAATTGCCCTTCCTAGCTAAAACACTGGAGCAATACGTGCTCCAAACCCTCTCCAAATTCATGGAGTCCCACAATCTATTTGAGGACAGGCAAGCCGGCTTCAGGGCTCATCACAGCACAGAATTGGTGATGCTGTCCGTTCTAGATGAAATTAGGACCAAAGCAGACAACAAAAAACCCTGCGTCCTAGTTCTTCTTGACCTGTCGGCAGCGTTCGACACGGTCAATCATGCCCAACTCCTGGATAGAATTAGAGACACCGGCATTGGAGGGTCGATCCTCCGCTGGATTGAATCATTCTTGTCAGATCGTACCCTCAAAATACAGATGGGGGATCTGACGTCAGAGAAGGGATCCATTCCTTGCGGCGTTCCCCAAGGGTCAGCACTATCCCCCCTCTTGTTTAACATCTACCTGGGTCCCTTGATCAGGAAGCTCGCCCTACTGGACTGCCAAGTCTTCAACTATGCAGACGACACACAAATCATTATCCAAATAGACAACAGCACGCAAGCACACGATAGGGTAAAAGATATCTTGAGATTTGTGGTCAGGTGGATGACCTCTAATTCACTTAAGATCAACCCCGATAAAACTGAGGTGTTAGCTATCACAAACAATAGCAACCCTTGGAACTCACAGTTCTGGCCCGATGAACTGGGGGCAATCCCTGCACCAGCCACAATGGTAAAAAGTCTGGGAATTAAAATCGATGCGAATCTCTCCTTGTCAAATCAGATCACCTCCGTCTTCGGGACCTGTGTGAGCCTTCTCAGGCGATTAAGAAAACTCTCCCCTATCCTCTCTTTCTCAACAATGAGAACCGTAGTATCGGCCCTGATCTTGGCCCGGCTCGACTATGGTAATGCATTATACATTGGTCTTCCTTCCACACTACTGCACAGACTACAGGTGGTTATGAACGATGCAGCCAGATTAATATTTAAACTACCCAGACACACTCACGCTTCCCCCTTACTACAACAACTACACTGGCTGCCCATCAAGCAGAGGGCCAAATTTAAGGGCCTCTGCGTTACACACAAGGCCTTGTTTGGGCAAGCCCCCAAATATATTAAAGAACGTTAGACAATTTATACCCCTGGTCGCACTCTCAGGTCCTCCACGGAGGGTCTACTAAAATGCCCACGCTTCCACTACTCCAAAACAGGGGCCGAGCCTTTTCCACCCTTATGCCTCAAATTTGGAACAAGCGACTTGCGCTCTGAAACTGAAAACCCTCTTATTCATGGAGGCTTGGGCCTAAGCCCATGCTACAATACTTTCATTTCCTGGCACTTCCGTAGTTCTGCTCACAGCGCTTAGAGACCTGTCGGTATTAAGCGCTCTACAAATTCAAGTTAACATAACATAACATAACATAACATAGTGCTATGTGTTCTGACCCAGGAAACACTGCACAATGACTATCCTTTACTGCCCAGACAGGATCCTACTCGTTATCGCTGTAGCTGTCCCCATAGACAGTTCCTTGCAAAGAAGGACTTGGAAGGAATCGGACTATATGAGTCTGGATGTCTTACAGACATAAAAAAGAAACAAGGAAAAAATCATAAAATTAGAGTGGCAGAGTAATGATCCAAGGCAAATAGAATCTTCAGGATTTATTTTAGTCTGTTAGAAGAGGCTGAATGGAGTGAAAAAACATTTGATTCATCAGCAAAACAGCATTTCACGCTCATCAGTGCTTTTACGATTTTAGACAACTATAGATCACCACCCCCTGGGCCACCTTGTGAAGCTTTCTCTATCTGTGTGGTCCTGAAGAAGGTGCCTGACTGAAAGTAAATGCCCATACCAAAACATGTGTTGACCGTTTTTAAGAGTGTTTTCAGCCAACAACACAACTGAAACAGAACATCTTTACATGGTAAGTAGACATAATATCGAACTTTTAATATCGATATACATAAATATCGAATTTAGTATATCGAAAGTATTAAATATCGATGTTATGTATATCGATGTTAAAAATATTGATTTTAAGTATTGTTAAAAATATCGACGTATGTAATATCGACTGTTAAAATATCATTATGTTAAAATATCGTTATTGTATAATATTGTAATGTATACAGAGTTTGTTTGCAGTATAATAATAGTAAGTTAATGTTATAAAACAACTTAAAAAAATTTAGGAGCGGGATGTTGGGTTTATAGGGGATAAGGGTGGGGAGTGTTTAAAAATATTATATTTTTTAAAAAAAATTAGATAATTTAGAAATAATATTTTTTATTTTAGAAATATATTTCTAAGAAGCGGGATGTTGGGTTTATAGAGGATAAGGGTGGGAGTGATTGAAAATAATTTATTTAAAAATTTAAGAATTTAGGGAATTTTAAATTATAATTTAGAAAATATATTTTGGGAATTATAAAAATATTGCAATTAATGATATTAATTATTATACAAATTTATTATAGTTATTGGCAAATAATTAAAATGTTATGTATAGTGTAGTTAGTTGTATTAAATTAATGTTAATATGAAAAGGAAACTATATATGTTAAAGGTCTGGCAATTTTTTTTATTTAACTGTAATTACAGTGGGTATAGTAAATAATTCAAGTTTACTGTTCAGAGCCTACCATTAATTAATACTTACTGGAGTGGGAATAGTAAATTAATTATGTTTCGTGTCCAACACCTACCCTTAATTAATAGTAACTGGAGTGGGAATAGTAAATTAATAATATTTACTGACCAGCACCTACCATTAATTAATGCTAACTGGAGTGGGACTAGTAAATTAATTAAGTTTAGTGTCCAGCACCTACCCTGAATTTATACTAACTGGTATGGGAGTAGTACATTCATTAAGTTTAGTGTTCAACACCTATCCCTTATTTATTGTTAACTGTAGTGGGAATAGTAAATTAATTAAGTTTAGTGTCCAGCACCTACCCAGAATTAATACTAACTGAAGTGGGAATATTACATTTATTAAGTTTAATGTCCAGCACCTACCCTAAATTAATTGTAAATGAAGTAGGAATATTACATTAAGTTTGTTGTCCATCAAGTACCACTAATAAATACTAACAGGAGTGTGAAAATTAATTTAATTAAGTTTAGTCTCCAACACCTATCCCTAATTTTTACTAACTGGAGTGGGAATAGTAAATTAATTAAGTTTAGTGTCCAGCACCTACCCTGAATTTATACTAACTGAAGTGGGAGTAGTAAATTCATTAAGATTAGTGTCCAGCACCTATCCCTAATTAATACTAACTGGTGTGGGAATAGTAAATAATTAAGTTTAGTGTCCAGCACCTACCCTAAATTAATGGTAAATGAAGTAGGAATATTACATTAATTAAGTTTAGTGTCTGGCAAGTACCACTAATTAATACTAACTGGAGTGTGACTATTAATTTAATTACGTTTATTGTCAAGCACCTACCCCTAATTAATACTAACTGGAAGGAAAATAGTAAAATATTTAAGTTTAGTGTTCAGCGCCTACCCCTAATTAATATTACCTGGAGTTGGAATAGTAAATTAGTTAAGTTTAGTGTTCAGCACCTACCCCAATTAATACCAAGTGGAGTGGGAATAGTAAATTAATTATGTTTAGTGTCCAGCACCTATCCCTAATTATTACTAACTGGAGTGGGAATAGTAAATTAATTAAGTTTAGTGTCCTGCACCTACCCTGAATTAATACTATCTAGAGTAGGAATGGTACATTAATTGAGTTTAGTGTCCAGCACCTACCCCTAATTAATGTTAACTGGAGTGGGAATAGTACATTAATTAAGTTTAGTGTCCATCACCTATCCTGAATTAATGCTAACTGGAGTAGGAATAGTAAATTAATTACATTTAGTCTCCAGCCCCTACCCCTATTTAATAATAACTGGAGTGGGAGTAGTAAATTAATTATGTTTAGTGTCCAGCACCTACCCTAATTAATACTAACTGGAGTGTGAATAGTAAATTAATTAAGTTTAGTGTCCAGCACCTACCCTGAATTTATACTAACTGGAGTGGGAGTAGTAAATTCATTAAATTTAGTGTCCAGCACCTTTCTCAAATTAATACTAACTGGAGTGGGAGTAGTAAATTAATTAGGTTTACTGTCCAGCACCTACCCCTAATTAATACTAACTGGAGTGGGAATAGTAAATTAATTAAGTTTAGTGTCCAGCACCTACCCCTAATTAATACTAACTGGATGGGAATAGCAAATAATTGAGTTTAGTGTCCAGTACCTACCCTGATTTAATACTAACTGGAGTGGGAATAGTAAATTAATTAGGTTTAGTGTCCAGCACCAACTCCCAATTAACACTAACTGGAGTGGGAATAGTAAATTAATTAAGTTTTAGTATCCAGGACCTAACCCTAATTAATACTAACTGGAGTGGGAATTGTAATTTAATTAAGTTTTGTGTCCAGCACCAACTCCCAATTAACACTAACTGGAGTGGGAATAGTACATTAATTAAGTTTAGTGTCCAGCACCTACCTTGAATTAATACTAACTGGGGTAGGAAGAGTAATTTAAGTTTAGTGTCCAGCACCTACCCCTAATTAATACTAACTGGAGTGGGAGTAGTAAATTAATTAAGTTTACTGTCCAGTACCTACCACTAATTAATACTAAATGGAGTGGGAATAGTAAATTAATTAAGTTTAGTGTCCATCACCTACCCCTAATTAAACTAACTAGAGTGGGAATAGTAAATTAATTAAGTTTAGTGTCCTGCACCTACCCTGAATTAATACTAACTAGAGTAGGAATAGTGCATTAATTAAGTTTAGTGACCAGGACCTACCCCATATTAATGTTAAATGGAGTGGGAATAGTACATTAATTAAGTTTAGTGTCCAGCACCTATCCTGAATTAATGCTAACTGGAGTAGGAATAGTAAATTAATTACATTTAGTCTCCAGCACCTACCCCTATTTAATACTAACTGGAGTGGGAATAGTAAATTAATTAAGTTTAGTGTCCAGCACCTACTCCTAATTAATACTAACTGGAGTGGGAATAGTAAATTAATTAAGTTTAGTGCCCAGCATCTACCCTGAATTAATAGTAACAGGTGTGGAAATAATAAATTATTTAAGTTTAGTGTCCAGCATCTACTCTGTATTTATGCTAACTGGAATGGGAACAGTAATTTAGCTATATGTGTATTAATTTATAATCTTATTTTTTGTTTAAAGTAGTATAATATTTTAATTATAAGACAGTTGTAAATGAAAATGTAAACATTGTATATACTTAATTAAAACATATTATTTTAGACACTATGGGGTCTATTAGCATGGCGGTCGGAAAATCACTCCGACCGCCATGGTAGCGGGAAAACACCGGCCGCCGGGACCGCGGGAAAGCCGCCGGTCCAATTATTATGCTCCACAGTGGAAATCTGACTGCGGCGGTCGGATAGCGGCGGTTAGCATTGTGGCGGGTGGTGCTGCAAGCAGCACCACCGCGACGTCCAAACAAGCATGTCCTGGATGTCCCTGCATAGTGCCTGTCACCTGGTACAGGGACATGAGTGCACCCACACACACCCCCTACACATTGGGTGCCCGCAATGGACCCCCAGAGACATTCTCCGCATGCCTTTCCATGGCGGTTCCACCGCCGCAGAAAGCTGGCTACCGCCGGCATCATAGCCATGCTGGCGGTGCTTGGCCCTGATCTGCTACAATTGTAGCGGGCCAGCTCCGCACACCAGGCAAGCGGGCGGACTGCAACCGGTGTAAAATTGGCGGGTGGAAAATCACACCGATGCGGTCACGACTGCAATGCTAATCGGACCGGCGGTTTTCAGGGCTTCGATGGCAGGCGGATATCTGCCGCCGGTCCAGCGGTTGTTAGCGCCCGCCCAGCGGAGGACATCCACCCTCCATCCTAATGGACCCCTATATTTAATAAAAATTAACTTTATATCTAACATTGAATATAACATTAATAAAATGGTAGACAAAAAATTAGACATTTTAATTTTTTTAAAGATGTTTATGTATAGTAAATTATTTAGAAATCAAGAAGAAATATTTCTGTTATTAAAAATATGTAAGCTAAATAAAGATATAGAGATAGGAAATCACATTTATTTTACATATACAAAATGTTTTGTACATATAAATATTTTTACATCTAATTATTAAAGAAATGTTTTATTATAACATTGGTACGTTGTTTTAAACAGTTGTTGAAACTTTGCAATCAGATAATGTAGGTTAACATTTTTTTACATACATTTGAAAAAATATATATTTATTTATAACAGTGGTTCATTTCAGTTTGGTATTGTGAAAATTGTTTTTTAGTTACATATATTGGTAACATATTAAGCATATAACAATTTTCTGAATTTTTTAAAAAAAGTTTTAAGTATAAACTTACTTACATTTCCCAAATAACTAATAATACATTTTAATTAATAATATTAATATATAAAATATACATTTTAGGAATTATTACATGGTTTAATGTATAACAACATTTTTTATAAGGTAGACTTTTTTTTAATATAAAAAGAATTATTACAAGTTTTTCATAAATACTGTATGTAATTTATAAATACATGGAATTATAATATAAAATATTATGAGGCCTTTTACGATGGCGGGTGGGCAAACTGGACTGACCGCCATAGGTGCGGTGGTCCCGCCATGGGAATTAGGATGCCACCGCCACGGTGGCATCCCGCATATATTGCATTGTGGTGGGCAGTGCTGTAAGCAGCACCCGCCACAATGCAATATATGTATGTCGTGCATTTGCATGCACAACGTGGCAGGCACTGCGTGGAAACGGTAAGTGAATTTAATTATTTATTGTGGGAGGGAAATGCTATAAGATTCACTGTTATTGTTGTTTATTTGTTCAATAATCTAAGTAATATGTCTATATCAATAGATATATTTATTTATTAAAAATATATTAGACAAATTATTTAGTTTAAAAAAATGTTTTTAATTTGTATGCATTTTAATTATTTTAACAGAAAAGTATTGTATATTTTACACTGGTTGGAGAGTTTAGAGTAGGCTTTTGACTATTATTGCTAAGTATTCTAGTCCTCTTGTTGTAGGGTATAGTCTGACTTGTTTTAGGTATTCAAACATTTGTTTAGTTTGTTTGGATAGTTTAGGCCTGATTTGTGTGACATATTGCTCCATTCTTAGCTGTTGGTAGCTCTCATCTTTTTGGAGGGAGAGTAGGAGTTTGTGTAGAGTAGGTGTACCTCATCCTGTTGTTGCTTGGAAGGCATTATGCCATCCTTCAACAGCATTGTTTGTTTTTACCTCTTGATTTAGTGTGCTAAGGTAGACATTCCACCATGGAATTTGGTATTTTGGTTGTCTCCTATGTCCTGATCTATGGAGTCTTCCCACTCCGGTATCTTCAAAATAGTCTAGGAAGGGACTTAATTTTTGTTCGTATTGGTGGTAGTAAGGACTTTCTATTTAAAGATTGTAATGTTCAGCCATGTCAGTAACTGGGACGCAGGCCAGAGCAATCGTTTTTTAAATTTGGTATGAGAATGAACTGTTTGTCGCATATTCAACACTTAGGGGCTGATTACGATGGCGGGCAGACTAGGTCACCCTGCTATCGTAGCGGTGTTTGGGACCGCCAGCAAGACATGTGGCGGTCCCACCATTGCAATTAGGATGCGCCCGCCATACTGGCGGGCGCATCCAGGGCTTTAAACATTGCGGGCGGTGCTGCTGGCTGCAGCACCATACGCAATGTTAAAAGTGCTTGCACTGCATTTTACTGCTCTACGTGGCAGGCACCATGCGGTGTGTGCCACTTGCTGCATGGAAATGCAGGGGGGTACCCCCAAACAAGGGGGGCCTGCACCTGGCACCCAAACCCAATACCCACCAGCCTTTCCATGGCGGCCATGCCTCCATGGAAAGACCTTACCAATACCCACATGCTAATTTGGTGGACGGTGTGATTGCCTTTGGTGGTGAAGCGGCAGACGGACTTCTGCCCGCTGCTGTACCCACCGCCATCCTAATTTGGTGGTGGGTAATTCACTTGGTGATGGCGGAAGGACTGCCGGCCCGGCCGTGGCAGTCCTTCTCTCATCATAATGACCCCCTTAGTGTTGATTTCTGAAGGTGTTTAACACTGATTGAAATGATAGTACCATCCCTGAATTGATGTGTGTGGGTAGGACTTTAGGATTGCACTTATTATAGCCTGCTCAAATTCTATTATTATTTTCTGTGGAAAATAATTATTTGTTTCCTGTTTAATTTTACTTCCATATATGTGGAGTTCTGTTTATTGGGTAGCACGGCATAGATAAAGGGGATGTTGGTGTCTGATATAGGGCATAGACAGTGTATAAATGAAAGATTGGTTTGGGACAGATTTTAAAAGTCCCGTCCACCATCCATGTTTCTGATTGTTGTAGTTTTCTTAAATTGTTTGCAGTTGCAAACATAATTATTCTTTTCTCTTTGCATTTGTTGTCATAGAGAACAAAGGGTTCTTCATTATGAGTTATAGATAGTTCTGGGGGAATTACCACCTCTTCAAATGTTTTTGGAGCAGGTGTGGTAGTTGTTGTGGCTTTTTTTGTGTGAGCTATAGTTCTTTTTAATGAAGAAATAGAGGGTCTTTGCCCAGTAGCATGTTTGGGTACTCTAGGCAGGAATACTTTAAGTATTTGAGTCGTACGTTTCTTTGAGCTAGTGCTAATGTTATTAATGGCATTCCTAACCTCTATTTCAGTAACATTTGGAGGGTGGTTATGCTCTCTTGTATACAAAACAGTTGCTTCTATAGTTGTTGCCTGACCACAACACTTATTTGAATAGTACTTGCTACATTCCCAATTTACTTTTAGTCCACTTTCATTTTCCTGGCTATAGACATACCCCATATAACATAGCAAAAAGTTTCCTTTTTGGGATGAGATAAATTGGGCGCCTTCTGTCATTGTGATGTGTAAATTCTACAAAAAATGTATATCACTATTATTAAAACGAATATTGTACATGTTTTTTCTTAATAAATACACATTGTTATTAATATACTTAAACTGTTGGTTTTGAGCTGCTTTTAAATAGAGAGGTTTTTTCTTTGTTGTTGATCTTTCTGTTGGAAGAGTAAAACATATTTTTACTTATTTTGTAAAATATGTACATGGGGTGAGGTGGGTGTTTGGGATGGATTTGGGATTTGGTTAGGTGTCTTACAATTTTTTACAATGCTGCTTGCTGAATACTTACTATATTAGTAAGATGATTTCAGAAGCTGGTCTGTAATTTTGTGGATGGTTTGAGAATTAGCTGTAGAAGAGACATACCTTGAAAAAAGATATATATCAATTATTTGAGTATGATAAATAGTAGTTTTTGAGTATTAGCATTACAGTTATTTTATGGATGGTAATGTACTTACTTTTTGGAGAATGTAATATATTTTTCTTTGTTAAAGGCCAGTGGTGCAGCGATCCCGCAGCGGCGATTAGGATGCCACCGCCACGGTGGTGGTGGCATCCTCTATCCCCAGCATTGTGGCGGGAGGTGCTCACAGCAACTCCAGTGAAGGTAGCTTTGTAAAAGTCACCTGATATTTAGAAGACGCATCCGTGTAAAAGTGCATATTAATCGTATATAAATTAAAGGTTGTTGCTGACCCTTTAGGGCACCAGTGGAGCAGCTCTTAATGAAGGTAAGAATACTACCAGTCAGCATGTCCTGCTTAATGTTAGAAAAACAGGGCCCCTCTCTGCACGGAAATTACATCCCTTTACACTGGCTTGCACTATGACTTTGAAACTTCAAAAGAGCACTTCATCAGCCATTGAAAAGACCATTTTAACTTCATGGCCTCTGACCTAACAGTAACCCACCAGTCTGCCACTTCTCTTACTATTGTAAACAAGTTAGAAATGTCCTGCCTCCCTTAACGCCCTCTAGAAAGTCCACTCCTTGCTAAGAGTAGGGCTTGGTCCTGCCCCAGTTCAGCTTGAGCTTTAATAAAAAAATAAAACAATAAATGCATGCACCCAAATATAGTAATACCATATTTCCCTCATGTTAACATTCAAAGCTTGCTCACCTGATATGCAGAATATTTTTCTAAAGCAGAGGTGCACGCAATAATGTAGAGAGAACCACAGCGCAAGTGAGCCCAGTAATAACATGTTACCCAAAAAGCGTTTTGCCTCAATTTCTCTGCACTGGGCTGAGAGCTGATAAAAGTGAAGCCGAGCCTGTGTGTCTAAAATCACACGACTGTCAGGCTAATACATTTCAGGAGGAGTAAACAGCTGAGCAGGAGTAAACAACCGAATGGTGACTGCCCCTTGAGAAAGCTATTTGTTACTGTAGCCAAAAACACACAACACCACTCCGCCGGGCGCAGGCCAGTTTCCACAGTAACTGGTCACCTCTCTATGACCTAATGTGCAAGCCATCTCGTAGGTGGCAATTACGAAGCAGATTATTACCAAGACAGTTTATAATATTTTATTATTTGCCGATTTATAAATGTCTTTTTACAATTATAATAATTACTAATTGAGGAATCAAATTATTTTATTAGTGCACTCACCTAACAGATAGCTAATAACCTGCCTTTAATCTGTATGTCTCCTAAGTGCATCTCAGCCCTCCCGTGCTATTCAGAACAGACAGACATAGGACCATGTGACTGCAAGTGGCAGCACCCTGGATAAACATATCCTGATGTGCCCTGCCATCTGGAGTCCAGGACCTCTCTGTCCCACATGGAACTTGGCTGAGTCTCCCAAGCAGAAAGCGAGAGGCTCCAGCCAGGAAGCAGGCCGCCGTCAAGCCTCAAAAGCGGACCGATCTGCACTAGATGCAGTTCAGTGAGGGTGGCATATCAAGAAGTGGCTGCAAGTAATTAGAGCCGCCTGCCTGTGCAACCCTGTGGCAGAGTACCAGTGCAGCATAAGCGGGGGGAAGAAGGAGGCAGCCAGGTGCACACTCACCAGAGATCCAGCGGGGCTGGAAGTAGAGGCCAATGCCATTGGTGGCTGGAGGCTAAAGCGTTATTTTAATTTTGAAAGCAAAGTGTCATTAGAAGCAGCAGCAGAGGGAGAGATATCTCACTGTAGCCACTAACCCACTTACTTTACAAACGCCAGCCACCCAGGCATGAGTCAGACTCTATGGCTTAGCAGCAGCTCCACAGTGGTGTGCAATTGGCTAGACACCCACCAAAGTCCATGGAGTTATTTCCACTTGCGGGTATTGTTCTCAGTCTTTTAGATGCGGTGGCATTGTCACTTACGGCAGCCTCCCAGAACTTAAATTCATTACCTGCAGCTTCTCTAGGCCTTAATGCACCACACGGATCATGAGGAAGCAGCCTTGTATCTCTTCAACCTGTTGGTTTCACACCAGAAGGCTAGCCACTGAATTTTAGCCTCCTTAAGCAGGCATCCACCAGGCAAGACGCAAATGGTTTGTGGGCAGATAGCTATGCGTACCAAGCCTCGCACTCTGGCACATGCTTCCTCTGCTCCTGCACTTCAAAGCTAACTGTGAGAATTAGGAAAAACATAAAAATACACCCACAGAAGTACCCTTTGTAAACATTTAAGCTGCTAACAAAACAAGATACACACAAGGCCAACCTCCCCTAAAAGGAAGCCCAAATCCAACCAAACATTCTGCCAAAAAAGTCACATCTGCCAGTTTTCCCGGTCGACAAAGAAATTTGCAAAAAGGCAAAATAAAAAAACTATTGCACAGCAGAGGCATAACTAACACAATCTCTGGCATTAAGAGGAGGTGGGAGTAGGGATGCAATAGCTAAATATAGGAGCTATGGTGCCAAAGCTGAATACAGGCAAACAGTAACTGAGCAGGAAACCAAGAAAGAAACTAGTACTCCAAAGAACATATAAAGAACCATAGCGGAATGAGAGAGTACTAAATCCCGGCTCTGTGGGAGGAACAGTAGAGAGAAAAGAGGGACAAAGAGACAGGACTGACCACTAGCAAGCAGGGCATTTTAAAGGACATTGACATAGACAAATGAAAAACAATGGTAAAAAAGGGGATGGACTTGATGCACACAGGCTGATTACAGCAGGTCTCGAAGAGACAGCTACGCTGTCTAGCTTGACCTAAAAATAGTACTCATAATGACCCTTACCCTAAAATATGCTCAGCAGCAAACTACAAGTGATACCATAGGTCAAGAGCAGGTGATGATACCTGATACCCTCCTCAACAGATGCAAGCAATTGAATACACACATAACAATCTCTCACATCCATGATATTTTCATACTCATACAACAGTTTTGCATAGTCATTCAATGTATAATCACCCTAAGACAAATCTACATGCATAAGCGACTAGTCTGTTCTATCAAAGCACTGTCAGCTCCTAATGTACCCTCTTTTATGCTCGAAGTGGTAGGTGTGGAAGTCCCATGTACTCCCACTCCATCAACTTCAGCTTTGTGTGAACCTATAACGGGCATAGTAATGACTAGAGCTATGACTATGATCATTCCTACAATAAGTGTACCTATTATACATTTGTGCCTACGGCTCAAATTTCCAGACTTCATCTTCAACTGAGTATGTATTCTGACTGTAAGAGGATAAGTGCCAAGTCTCTTTCTCTGCTTTTCTCTGGTGCACAATAATGTTCATATGCAGTATCTTGAAGTCATGGGAATAGTTCTCACCCAGATTGTGGTACAATTATTGACACAGCTAGACGACTTCCCTAGCCCTTTTTCTATGGAAAGGTCACTAATGTTATTCTTCTTCCACTTGATCTAGGCTATCTTCTTATGAGCAAAGACTTTTATTTACAATTCACAGTTCAGTTTACATTAGGCCTGGTGGTAAATTCCGTTCTGCTCGCGGAATTTGCGGAATTTCGCATTCCGCGGAGAACGCGGAATTGCCCAAAATTCTGCGTTCCGCAGCTTCGCGGAATTTTTTGCTTGTTCGTGTTTGTGAGATATTTACCCCCGGGCACGCAAACAGTGAGCGAGAACAGGAAAAAAGCATCGCAAACAAGCAATTCCGCGTGTTAACGGAATTTCTGTGCGTTTGCAGAGATTTTTTACCGTTTTGCGGAGCTTTGCGTAACACGAGTACGCAAATTCCGCCCACCCCTAATTTACATCCCTTATGAGATCACAGGCAATTTCCTCAATGACGCGCCGCAAAAGTTCAATATGAAATGCTGTAATCTCCTGAGCTGGTGGCTGATACCCAATGGTTGAAAGCATGAGATCTTCCAGAGTCAAGCTCCGTAAGCCACTCAGTCTCGGTGGATATAGTATAGTCAATGTCACAACTCAATTAACTTCTACTCCATGGGCTAACAGTTCAATTTCAATTATTAGCACTGATGTTACGCGCCTCACTCTCCTGGATCTCACTCACCAGGACCTCACTGTCCCCGGCATTGGTTGTCAGGTAGGTCCACTCCAGAGAGGGGTATCTATGGCACGGTACTCTTACTTTTCACGAACTCCTCACGCTCCCCCCTGCTCGTTCTGTGTCACTTTGATCCGACTCAGATGATTCAGATATAGGCGCAAGGCCTCTTTCCGGTGCAAGTCTCAAGTTCTGCGTTTTCTGACTCACAGGCCTCGTTCTCTTGCGATCTCAGTTTTCTTCCCAGCACCCAGCCACTTTCCACACCAGTCTCTTCATCTGAGCCAGACTCTATACCACTCTCAACATTACCGTCTCCCTCAGAGTCTTTACTTGGGTTTTGTTTAGCGTGACGCCCTCAGCTCGACCTGGTGGGTATCCAGGCTCTTCAGGAACCCCCACAGCTTGGCTTGCACTCTCCAGTGGCCTCGCAGCCATGGCTGGAGTCTCTTTGGGGAGAGGAGCTGTTTCTTCTGAGGGTCCTGAAACTTACAGGTATGGGAGGTATGAATCCAGTTTGGCAAACCTCCACACTTCACAGCAGTGTTTGTCCGCAAAATCACCTGGTAGAGACATCGCCAATGCGCATCAAGCCAGTTTTTCCTCACATGTTTCTGGAAAGGACCCAATCCCCTGGGCCCAAGTCATGACAGACGTCTTTCGAGGTCGGTGCAGTCGCAGCTTCAACCTGGTGAGACACAGACGAACCACATCCGCCAATCCTTTGCAATAGTCAAGAGCCAAATCAGCACTGATGTTTATTAATGCTGTGGACGGCAGCATTGGCAAGTGCATTGCCCTCCCCAAGAGGATCTTGTGAGAGTTAATCCAGTCCTTCTGTCTGGAATACTGCGTAACCTCATCAACACCAAAGGCAACGTATCAGGAGAGTTCAGAGACGTCAAAGAGCATACCTTTGCCATTCTCATCTTTAGAGTCCTGTTTATCTGCTCAACCATGCAGGACACCTCCGGTTTGTAGCTACAGTGTAATCTCTGATCGAAATTCAAGGCAGTGCACAACAGCGTCATGATCTCACTGTGAAAGTGAGTTCCTCTGACTCCAATGAAGTTGGAAACCCAAACCTTGGAATCAACTCTCTTAGCAAAAACTTGGCCACTGTGAGGCTATTACGCCTTCTAGTCAGATGTGCTTCTACCCACTGTAAAAAGGTGCATACTACAACCAGAATGTATCTCAAGCAGTCGCACCTAGGCATCTCAATGAAGTCCAGTTATACCCAGTTAAAAGGACCTCCTGACCTCCCAATGTGACTCAACGTAACCACTGTTTTCTCTCCAGTGTTCATCTGTTGACAAGTGAAACAGATGGCACACTGCATCAGCAAACACATTAAGCCTTAGGTTAAACTACGTTTGTTTAAACACTTGCACCATTGCATCTCTTCCAATGTGGGCTGCTCCATGAATCTGTCTCGCCATAAGATTCAGTAAGCAATCTGGTAACACTTCTCTGCCATCAGTTGAAACTCAAAAAACATCTTCTCTCTTTTCACAACATTCTCTGATCCAGCCAGCTTGTTCTTGCTATGACACTTCTCCCTGCAGATACCTGACCTCATCCCAGGTATCTGCTATGGCTAGCATTATGTTGAGCTTGGTTCTTTCTGTGCTCTCACCTGAATATTCCCCATTAAGTATGCATACGTAAGTTGCTCAAAAGCTGGCAACTTCGTCAGCGTACCTGTTTCCCGCAGTCACAAAGTCTTCTCACTTCCCACGGACAGCGCACTTCATGACTGTCACTTCCTTTGTTTTCTGCAAGGCTTCCAACAGTTGTCTGACATACTCTCTATTCATAATGAGAGATCCTGAAGAAGTTAAGAACCCCATTTGTGACCATAGCTGCTCGAGGTCATGAACCACACTGAAACCGTGTTGGCTATCGGTATAGATGGTGACTCAGATCTGGTCATAAACAAAACATGCACAGGTCAAAGTGATGATTTCAGCTACTTGTGCGGAGTATATGCCCTATAAGCAAGCAGCTTCCACAACTCCAGAAATGGTACACACAGAAAAAGCTGCTCTCAAGTAACCCTCATTGTCTATTAAGCATGAACAATCAACAAAGAGGACATGGTCAGATACAGGTAGAGGCTCGTCAACAATGTCAAGTCTCGGTTTGGTGCAGTTAGGTCACATCCAGTCATGGTCCTCACATTCTTCCCCCGCAACATTGGGAATAGGCATCAAAGTAGCAGGATTTAATGCAGAACACGTCTTCAGGGTGATATTCTTGGTGGCTAACAGTATCTGTTCATACCTACTGAACCTTTTGTTTGTCAAGGGCTGTGTTTTGGTTCTCATCATCAGGAGCTCAACTGAACGTGGAACATGAACAGTAAGAGGATGACCCATCACGATACTTTCACATCTTTCAATGCTGATACCTATTGCAGCAACATACCTTGGACATCCGGGCAATACTGGTGCTACAGGATCTAATGTAGCTGAGAAATAGGCAACTAGTCTACGGATACCCCCGTGTGTCTGGGTGAGGACAGATAGTGCACATCCCTCCCTTTCACAGCAGAATAGCAAAAATGCTTTGTTGTAATCAGGCATTCCTAGAGCTGGAGCACAACACAAGCTCTCTCCCAGCTCCAAGAAGGCAATCAAACAATAGTTATCCCAGGGTTGCAGATCACTTACACCTTTGTGTGTCAATCTCTTTAAGGGCTTCGCCTTCAATGAGAAGTTGGGAATCGATTGTCGGCAGTAGCCAACCATTCCCAGAAACATCCTGACTTCTTTTTGTGTGGTAGGCGCATTCATTTTCATGATCGCCTCAATACGGTTGGATGACACCTTTCTCTTGCCTTTCTCAATGAGATGACCCAAATATTGCACTTCAGGCAAGCAGTACTGAAGCTTTCTCTGGGGCACATTGTGTCAATTTTCTGCCTAGTGGTTCAATAGGGATATGGTATGTTCCCTGCAAGCCTCCTCGGTCTCTGAAGCAAAGAAGGTCATCAATATACTGCACAAGCACTGAACTTTGTGGCAGCACCAAACTCTCAAGGTTCTTTTTCAATATCTGGTTGAAGATGGATGGACTTTCAGTATTGTGGAATAGGACACCATGTTAATACACTGTTCTTCAGTTGGAAAACAAATAAAAATTGTCTTTCCTCATGCAAAGGGATTGAAAGAACTCTTGGCACAAGTCAATCAAAGTAAACCATTCAGCTTCACAAGGAATTTGGAAGAAAATCACAGGTGGATTTGACACCATGGGACAACATGGAATCATAATCGAGTTAACTTTCCTTAAGTCTAAAACAGTGCGATATTTATCGCTTGGTTTCTATAACTCCATTATAAGTGAATTGTACAGATTTCCTATTATCTCCTTTAAGATGCCCAGCAAGATCATGGAATCACTCACAGGTGTAATCCCTGCCACTGTTTCTGAAGTCAGGTTGTACTGGGGCCTTCTTGGAAATTCTGCATTTGGCTTGATCTGTATGGGGACTGCCTCGACTCCTCAAATCAGTCCTATCTCTTACCAAGTGAAGTCCCATACCACAGGAGGGACGGTGTCTTTCAAGTCCCATAGAATGTTATCCAATGACAGTACAGAAAACATGCCTACACAGTGGTTTTGGTTCACCAATTTGAATACAATGTTATCATCATTGGTCTGTAGTTCTTCTCCCGTGGGTGTGCAACAGATGGTACAATTCATCTTCCATAAGAGGTCTCGTCCTAACAACTAGACTGGACTCGAATCGCACACCACAAACTGCTTTCGATCCTCGAAGGCTCCTATTTTCACGAGTATTTCTTCTGTCAATGGGTTGTTCATCATCCTATTGGCAACTCTCACAACTTGGATCGATTGTCCTGAGAGGGGTAGGTTTGGGACTACTGTGTATCTTACAGTAGAATGGGTAGCCCCAGTATCCATCAAAAACATAAGGGGAGGACCATCTACATCTGCCTTCACATACTACCCACTCTGGCCTACCTCAAAGACTGCTCGAAGGGTACAGTCTTCCTCCCCACTCAGGCACCATCATTGTTACAGGTCCTGATCGAATCCGTCTAGGGTTTCCATAAAGTGCATTTGGTGATAGGCTTGATTACCCTGCAAAACTCTTGGCGGCTGGGGTACTTGCACTGGCTGGTTCTGACCTCCCCTATTAAAGGATCTGGGTCTCTTCACAGTGCTTACCTGTGCAATCTCTCCTTCCTGCAACTGATTCGCTGGATTTGCTTGACACTCGTGCATCCAATGCCTGATTTTTAATGACAAGCAGTTGTTTTCTTTAATGTGTTAATGTCTACTCCTGTCTTGGGGTCAGCACTTTTCCCTGGGCCAGCATTGTTCGGAACATTTTGAATCCCTCCTAGGTTGTTTCCCTGATTTTGACCTAAAGTTCCCCCATTTGTCTGTGCCTGATCCACTCTGTTTGTATTTCTCATCTTCACAAGCAGCAACTTGTTCTTCATTCTCCTGTACTTGGAGTGCACCTCATCACTACAATATCTGGTAGGATCTCCTCCACTGACTTGTTCTGCCAGTAGATAAAATGCTGTTGAATCATAACACTAATCTCTGGTCTCGGTCCCAACACAAATTTGGAGACAAACTGTCCCATATCTTTTGGGTCAAGAGTATCTAACTCACTGTACTGCTTGCAGGCTTTTAAGAGCAGTTTATAAGAGGCATGCACTGATTCTTTTGGTTCATGGGTTGTCGATCTATCTTAACCCAATCGATATCCTCTGGAGCTATTTTAGACTGCAAACATACAATTGCCTTTTCAAACTTTTTCATGACTAAAGGTGAAGGGCCATGAGTTGTAAGACCCCTATCTGGTTCAGTAGAAGGCCAATCAATTCAATTATTTTTAAATCTGATTATTAAACATGACAGGGTACATTACAAATTGCACAGTTCCATTGCCTATTTCATATCTCTCCTTTACAATCCTAGATGCTGACACCTCATTGCCATTTCCACTTTCCCTATCACCCCATCTGTTTTTGATCGCTGGGGGTTATCCCATCTATCAATGCCAGTTTGCCCCCACCAGGCTCCCGCAAAGTTCCCCTCCGTAAGTGCAGACCCTCGCCCACTTCCTGGGGAAACCCCTGCCTTCATACACTGTTTTTTATGCTATCAGGCACAAATCTAGGTCTTCCATCCAGTCTTTCAAGCTTAGTGTGTTTGTCGCCCCCCACATCTTACCTGTGTTGAGCTTGGGAATTATCAGTTCCGGAGTTACCCAGCCTCTCTCTTTAGCGTTGAGGTCTGTGGCTTCCCATATATTGAGGAGGCACCATTTCGGGGTAGGGGTCATCTCTACTCCTGTCACTCCACTCAATTTACGGTCAATAGCTGTCCAGTATTGTTGTATGAGGGGGCAGCCCCATAGTATGTGGTAATATGATCCCTCTTGGCCTCATCCCCTCCTACAAGTTGGGTTGTTGCTCTCCCCATTTTAGCCAGACTATAACAGGAGTAATATGCTCTGTGGAGAACTTGCTTATACCATTCAGCAAGTTTCTCTCTCAGCTGAGGAAAGTCATTTGTGAACGCTGCTAAATCACCCCTGCTCAAAGGCACATACCCTCTACTTGGTACCTTTCACTATGGGTAAACCCCAACTCCTGCTATCCGCCCTCCTGGAGGCAGAGTATCTCCTGTCACCTTCCTTACACTCTTTTTCATTGACCATCGTTCCTCCCATTTTTCAATCATAGTCCATGCGCGTATTGCTATGACCAGTTCCCGAATGTGTGTTTTCAAACCTTTGACTCTTTTCTCTTCTAATTCCTGATCACTGTAATTTAACCTTTGATTTCCCTACAAAATGTTTGTTTTGGACAAATCTACATCATATTGTTGGGCCAATTCTGGCAATTTCTCATGTGCTCGCCTCACTTTATGAGTGACATCCTTTGCCACCAAAAATAATTAATCATGTTCATACAGCTCTATTGTTTCCTAAGGCAAGTTCCCACTAATTATTTCAACCACCTCTGCTTTCAACCTCACTTAGGCACCAGTTTTACCTTACTGCAGCCTTAATTGTGCCTTAATCACTTTATGAGTGACATCCTTTGCCACAAAAAAAATATTCATCCTGTTTATACAGCTCTATTGTTTCCTAAGGCAAGTTCCCACTAATTATTTCAACCACCTCTGCTTTCAACCTCACTTAAGGCTGCAGTTTTACCTTACTGCAGCCGTAATTGTGCCCAACTCAACATGCTACTTTGCCCTTCTCCATCACCACTCCTGTTTTTCTGCCAATCTCCTGAAGTTGGGGTCAGCAACCCATGCTGATTTTCAGCAATTCCCTGATCTGTTCCTACTTCTGGTATCCTTCCCATTGATCACCTGAATGGAGCTTCCCACATCCTCAAATCTGAATTCGAGTTCGCTAGGGACACGGATCGGATGGTTCTAGACCCAACACGAACTCTTGAGAAATCTGCAGTTGCTGGTGACGGGGTATTTGCTTCTACAGGCACCAGAAATGGTCTGTTTCCATTCACTGTCACATGTCCTCCTGACCAGACCCCTTCTCCCAACTCTGGTTGTTGTTGACTAGCATTTTCCACTAAACTCGGGTCATACACAAAAACTATAGGTCCTATTGTGACCAGTACCGTAAGGGCTTCCGGCAACCATAAAGCAGCATTGACTCCACTTGACTCTGTACCTCCTGACACTGGTATCCCAGTCCTTCTTCTCCTGTTGACATCCTCCCCACTACTGCTGCAGTAGGGCCTATCCGTGCTGTTGCCTCTTTTTCCATATTCGCTGCATTTGCCAATTCTCCCCTTCCCTCTTCTGAAATGTGGGTTGTAAGGTGGAGGACACTCTGCTAATAGTCGGTCTAACAAGCTGTCATCAGTGTTGCTACCAGCATCCCCATTGTCTCCCCCATTCCTATTCCAGCAAGACCACTGACTCATTGCCAGTGAAACTGCTCTCCCGCCTTCGCAGCTCCACCATTAAGTGAGGCCCTCCTGATCCCCTGCACTCCAGAAGTGCTGGTGTTTGAGGCCCTCCTCCACCCGCGGTTATACCTGCGCCTCATCCCTGATGGTCCAGTGGACCTCTGACTCCTTCTCTCGCTCCTCTTTATCCTCTCCTTTCTGCTCCATTTTCACCCTTTATTTTTATTTTCATCCTTTCACTCTCTTTCTATCACTTTTCTTCACTTTTTCCTTTTCCTACTATTTACGCCTGTTTTTCCCACAGCTGCTGGCCCCACGGGGCGGAACCTAAAAACATTACAATTACTCACCTTTTGCTGCTGATCGCAAGATGCCATTCCCGTGACAAAGGGCAGCAGGATGCCAGAAACGCGTAGGGGAGAAGAAAGTGGCTGAACTTTGCTGTGCTCACTAAGTTGTTTGCGATGCTGCTTGGTGAAATAAAGATGTTAACCACGCTACGAGTGGGTCTCCAATTGTGGGTGTCTTTGCATTTGGAATATGGGCGGCCTACCCAGGTCGCGGAGAACCCCTCCCTGCTGAAGTGCGGGTCCTGCGAAGGTACGATACCGACACGTATGGAGAAACGTGGAGTCTCACCGAGTTTAAAGAACAGACCAGCGACAACAGCGTGAGGCAGAGTATACCCAATGAGGAAGTTTTTACTGAGTAAAGATCAAACAGCAGCGGCACCTATGAGAGGTTTTATTTTGCATAAGACTCAGAATACCATGAAGCACTGGGCTGGCACGCCCATGGGGCGGAACCTAAAACATTACAATTACTCACCTTTCGCTGCTGATCGCAAGATGCCATTCCCGTGACAAAGGGCAGCAGGATGCCAGAAACGCATAGGGGAGAAGAAAGTGGCTGAGCTTTGCTGTGCTCACTAAGTTGTTTGCGATGCTGCTTGGTGAAATAAAGATGTTAACCACGCTACGAGTGGGTCTCCATTTGTGGGTGTCTTTGCATTTGGAATATGGGCGGCCTACCCAGGTCGCGGAGAACCCCTCCCTGCTGAAGTGCGGGTCCTGTGAAGGTACGATACCGACGCGCATGGAGAAACGTAGAGTGTCACTGAGTTTAAAGAACAGCACAGCGACAACAGCGTGAGGCAGAGCATACCTAATGAGGAAGTTTTTACTGAGTAAAGATCAAACAGCAGCGGCACCTACGAGAGGTTTTATTTTGCATAAGACTCAGAATACCATGAAGCACTGGGCTGACACGCCCATGGGGCGGAACCTAAAAACATTACAATTACTCACCTTTCGCTGCTGATCGCAAGATGCCATTCCCGTGACAACGGGCAGCAGGATGCCAGAAACGCGTAGGGGAGAAGAAAGTGGCTGAACGTTGCTGTGCTCACTAAGTTGTTTGCGATGCTGCTTGGTGAAATAAAGCTGTTAACCACGCTACGAGTGGGTCTCCAATTGTGGGTGTCTTTGCATTTGGAATATGAGCGGCCTACCCAGGTCGCGGAGAACGCCTCCCTGCTGAAGTGCGGGTCCTGCGAAGGTACGATACCGACGCGCATGAAGAAACGTGGAGTCTCACCGAGTTTAAAGAACAGCACAGTGACAACAGCATGAGGCAGAGCATACCCAATGAGGAAGTTTTTACTGAGTAAAGATCAAACAGCAGCGGTGAAATAAAGATGTTAACCACGCTACGAGTGGGTCTCCAATTGTGGGTGTCTTTGCATTTGGAATATATATATATATATATATATATCCAACAAAATACCCCTTTGTTCTCGAGACGCAAGAAGCCACACGGGGGAAATCTTTGGAAGCCTTTAATGCGGACACTAGGCATAATGCATTTCGGCGACCATTCGCCTTCCTCAGATGCCTTGATAAAACTGAGCAATTCACCATCCCCACCTTTGAAGTCTCCTGACGCTCTCCCATTGGTTGGAGAGCTCCGCCCCACGATCGTCGCTAGGCACACCTCCTGTAGTTTCAAGATGTTACCTACAGTTCCCAGAATTCACCATGATGGTGGAGGAAGTGCAAGGGTGGACTGGCTCGATTGTCCAACTGTCCAGGGAAAGGTGAGTACTGTTGCGATGGGAAGCACTGTTTTACAAATACTGTCCTCTTGGCTTCCTTGGATCCCCACTGACGCTTCAGCCTGATATGCAGAAAGTCGAGCGGGCCGCGAGTCGGGATATATGACTCCCCACTCCACGTACAATGACGAGCTGCTCTGGGCAGCAGCCCCTTCCCATTTCCTGCAATCCGTGGCGGGCCAGAGTTTACCAATCCCTTGGTGCAAAAACAGTTCAGCAGCAGCTGTACCAGTATTCACTCCGGCCTCTTAACGGAACTGGGCCCCTTCAAACACGCTACTGGCCAGCGTGTTAAATATCCAACAAAATACCCCTCTGTTCTCGAGACGCAAGAAGCCACACGGGGGAAATCTTTGGAAGCCTTTAATGCGGACACTAGGCATAATGCATTTCGGCGACCATTCGCCTTCCTCAGATGCCTTGATAAAACTGAGCAATTCACCATCCCCACCTTTGAAGTCTCCTGACGCTCTCCCATTGGTTGGAGAGCTCCGCCCCACGATCGTCGCTAGGCACACCTCCTGTAGTTTCAAGATGTTACCTACAGTTCCCAGAATTCACCATGATGGGGAGGAAGTGCAAGGGTGGACTGGCTCGATTGTCCAACTGTCCAGGGAAAGGTGAGTACTGTTGCGATGGGAAGCACTGTTTTACAAATACTGTCCTCTTGGCTTCCTTGGATCCCCACTGACGCTCCAGCCTGATATGCAGAAAGTCGAGCGGGCCGCGAGTCGGGATATATGACTCCCCACTCCACGTACAATGACGAGCTGCTCTGGGCAGCAGCCCCTTCCCATTTCCTGCAATCCGTGGCGGGCCAGAGTTTACCAATCCCTTGGTGCAAAAACAGTTCAGCAGCAGCTGTACCAGTATTCACTCCGGCCTCTTAACGGAACTGGGCCCCTTCAAACACGCTACTGGCCAGCGTGTTAAATATCCAACAAAATACCCCTCTGTTCTCGAGACGCAAGAAGCCACACGGGGGAAATCTTTGGAAGCCTTTAATGCGGACACTAGGCAAAATGCATTTCGGCGACCATTCGCCTTCCTCAGATGCCTTGATAAAACTGAGCAATTCACCATCCCCACCTTTGAAGTCTCCTGACGCTCTCCCATTGGTTGGAGAGCTCCGCCCCACGATCGTCGCTAGGCACACCTCCTGTAGTTTCAAGATGTTACCTACAGTTCCCAGAATTCACCATGATGGGGGAGGAAGTGCAAGGGTGGACTGGCTCGATTGTCCAACTGTCCAGGGAAAGGTGAGTACTGTTGCGATGGGAAGCACTGTTTTACAAATACTGTCCTCTTGGCTTCCTTGGATCCCCACTGACGCTCCAGCCTGATATGCAGAAAGTATATATATATATATATATATATATATATATATATATATATATATATATTATCTACTGGCGGTCGCCAGTAGATACTTATAGTTAGGACCTATTTTCCATAGGAATTCCGCAACATTCTATTGGGAATTTCTTTGGTGCCGATTGACGAATCTTCGCGAAATTCTCCAAACATTTTGGCCAGGTCCGCTCCGCTCCTACCCTGAAAGTTTCGTGGTGATTCGTCAAGCGGGGGCCGAGAAAAAAGGGGGTCCCAAAACGCGTTTTCCCCATGCAATTTCCCATAGGATCTGTTGTCGCAGCTACAGCCCGAACCGCTGAACGGAATAACACCAAATTTGGCAAAGAGGTAGTCCTCAGTGGGGACTCGTGCCTTTTGCATATTTGGTGTGAATCTGTTCAATAGTTCCTGAGAAAATTAGGGTAAAAAAGTTAGTGATATCTATGGCCGCGGAGGATCCGTGGACCCTACCCGCAGCGTACGCGAACCCTCCCCGAACCGAGCGTGCACCCTCCCGATCGCGCGCTGAATGCTAATTGGCTGTTGAGCGTCTCTCTACATTCGAAACCAGGAACTGTTGGCGGCCATTTTCTGCCTCGGTAGAAGCGAGGCTGAAGAAGCAAGGAGAATAAGTGCGTAAAACATATAAAGGGGGCAGAGTGGGACTTAGGGGGTCCCAGAAGGACCCCTAGGGCCCCACTTTTTTTTTTTTAAAGCGGCGAAATGCGCGCACGGTGCGCGCATCCTATTACGTTGGATGCATGGATTCTCTCGCGGTGGGTGCGCGGATCCACGGCAACGTTTTTTGAAAAACAACAAGAAATCATTGGTTGTATAACAACTTTCTACACTGAAAGGTAGGGTGTATATTTTTGTTTTTGAAAGGTATGATTGTTATTGGTTAACAAAAACAGATTGTAAGGAACATTATATATGAAAAGCTGATATGTTGAAAAGTCAAGCACACTTCCTGTTTTGTGTAGGAACATTGTGTGCTGAACTTGTGACCTGTGAGCTCAGTGCAGTGTTCCATGACCTGTTTCTATGGTAACAGGCAGAAGGCAGATTGGGGGAAGGGTTGAAATGTATTTCAGTTGGAAAGGGTTGAATTGTTTAACCAATAGAAATGTGTGTTTGCTTTTGAGTTTATGTGCGAAGGATTGTGATTTGATGTTTACATGTATATGTGTGGAAAATGAAAGGGAAACTTTTCCATTCTTTGCTTTTGCTGAGAGGTGCACAGTGCAGAGATTCTTTAAAAGAAAATATGGTGAGTGATTGATATACTCCTTAATCTACAAAAGAACTTGAAAGATGAGGGGATGTATGTGGACTATTTTGATTTTAATCAGACTAATGTATTTTTCCTGCTAAAGTGTAGGGAGTACTTTTTTTCTCTACCATGTGGGTGCATGTAGAAACCATTCTGTGATTGGCATTTGTGTTTTTCATGTGTTTGTAGAGAGATAACTGTGCAGTTTTTATATTTTGGTAGAATTAGAAACCAGTCATTGTTTATGAATTTGTGAAATGAGTTATGTTATGTTTCTATACTAAAATGTAGTACTACTTCTAGATGGAGAAATGTGTTTTCATATAGTGCAAGGGATAGTGTTGTTTGTCTAGAATCACACAGTGAGTCTGTGTGCATTTGGGAACCACTGTGAGAGAAGCATTTGGTAATATTGTGTATTTGCTGACAGATAAGTGTTTTAAAACCAGTCAGGTTGTCAAGTTTTAGTAGCATTAGAAGCCAGTCTTTGCTTATGTGTTGATTAAATGAGTCAGGCATTGACAATAAAGTGCAGTCGTGAAATATGTAGATTGTGTGCAGTTCTCTAATCACTTCCAGTGTAGTGAATGAGTTTTGGTAAACTCCTAGGAATACTGGTGCTTGTCTAGAATCACACTGTGAGTCTTTGTGCATTTGAGAACCACTGTGAGAGAAGCGTTTGATAACATCGTTTATTTGCTGAGAGAAAACTGTTTTAAACCTGTCATGTTGTCAAGTTTTAGTAGCATTAGAAGCCAGTCTTTGCTTATGTGTTGATTAAATGAGTCAGGCATTGACACTAAAGAGCAGTCGTGAAATATGTAGATTGTGTGCAGTTCCCTTATCACTTCCAGTGTTGTGAATGAGTTTTGGTAAACTCCTAGGGATACTGGTGCTTGTCTAGAATCACACTGTGAGTCTTTGTGCATTTGGGAACCACTGTGAAAGAAGCGTTTGGTAACATTGTGTATTTGCTGACAGAAAACTGTTTTAAAACTTGTCATGTTGTCAAGTTTTAGTAGCATTAGAAGCCAGTCATTGCTTATGCGTTGATTATGTGTTGATTAAATGAGTCAGGCATTGACACTAAAGTGCAGTCGTGAAATATGTAGATTGTGTGCAGTTCCCTTATCACTTCCAGTGTAGTGAATGAGTTTTGGTAAACTCCTAGGAATACTGGTGCTTGTCTAGAATCACACTGTGAGTCTTTGTGCATTTGAGAACCACTGTGAGAGAAGCGTTTGATAACATCGTTTATTTGCTGAGAGAAAACTGTTTTAAACCTGTCATGTTGTCAAGTTTTAGTAGCATTAGAAGCCAGTCTTTGCTTATGTGTTGATTAAATGAGTCAGGCATTGACACTAAAGAGCAGTCGTGAAATATGTAGATTGTGTGCAGTTCCCTTATCACTTCCAGTGTTGTGAATGAGTTTTGATAAACTCCTAGGGATTCTGGTGCTTGTCTAGAATCACACTGTGAGTCTTTATGCATTTGGGAACCACTGTGAAAGAAGTGTTTGGTAACCTCGTGTATTTGCTGACAGATAAGTGTTGTAAAACATGTCATGTTATCAAGTTTTAGTAGCATTAGAAGACAGTTATGCCTTATGCTTTCATTATATGAGTCAGACATTGACACTAAAGAGCAGTCGTGAAATATGTAGATTGTGTGCAGTTCCCTTATCACTTCCAGTGTAGTGAATGAGTTTTGGTAAACTCCTAGGAATACTGGTGCTTGTCTAGAATCACACTGTGAGTCTTTGTGCATTTGGGAACCACTGTGAGAGAAGCGTTTGGTAACATTGTGTAATTGCTGAGAGAAAACTGTTTTAAAACCTGTCATGTTGTCAAGTTTTAGTAGCATTAGAAGCCAGTCTTTGCTTATGTGTTGATTAAATGAGTTAGGCATTGACACTAAAGAGCAGTCGTGAAATATGTAGATTGTGTGCAGTTCCCTTATCACTTCCAGTGTTGTGAATGAGTTTTGGTAAACTCCTAGAGATTCTGGTGCTTGTCTAGAATCACACTGTGAGTCTTTGTGCATTTGGGAACCACTGTGAAAGAAGCGTTTGGTAACATCGTGTATTTGCTGACAGATAAGTGTTGTAAAACATGTCATGTTGTCAAGTTTTAGTAGCATTAGAAGACAGTTAGGGCTTATGCTTTCATTATATGAGTCAGACATTGACACTAAAGAGCAGTCGTGAAATATGTAGATTGTGTGCAGTTCCCTTATCACTTCCAGTGTAGTGAATGAGTTTTGGTAAACTCCTAGGAATACTGGGGCTTGTCTAGAATCACACTGTGAGTCTTTGTGCATTTGGGAACCACTGTGAGAGAAGCGTTTGGTAACATTGTGTATTTGCTGAGAGAAAACTGTTTTAAAACCTGTCATGTTGTCAAGTTTTAGTAGCATTAGAAGCCAGTCTTTGCTTATGTGTTGATTAAATGAGTCAGGCATTGACACTAAAGAGCAGTCGTGAAATATGTAGATTGTGTGCAGTTCGCTTATCACTTCCAGTGTTGTGAATGAGTTTTGGAAAACTCCTAGGGATACTGGTGCTTGTCTAGAATCACACTGTGAGTCTTTGTGCATTTGGGAACCACTGTGAAAGAAGCGTTTGGTAACATTGTGTATTTGCTGACAGATAAGTGTTGTAAAACATGTCATGTTGTCAAGTTTTAGTAGCATTAGAAGACAGTTATGGCTTATGCTTTCATTATATGAGTCAGGCATTGACACAAAAGTGCAGTCATGAAATATGAAGATTGTGTGCAGTTCGCTTACCACTTCCACAGTAGTGAATGATTTTTGTTAAACTCCTAGGTATAGTGGTTGTTGTCTATAATTACACTGTGAGTCTGTGTGCATTTGAGAACCACTGTGAGAGAAGCATTTGGTAACATTGTGTATTTGCTGACAGATAACTAATTTAAAACCTCGCATGTTGTCAAGTTTTAGTAGCATTAGAAGCTAGTCTTTGCTTATGCATTGATAAAATGAGTCAGGGTTGACACTAAGGTGCAGTACCATGTACTATTCTGTTCACTGTGGCAGAACTGAAAATTTAAAAGTTTTACCTAAGCACTGTCCTAGAGGTAGTCTGATTATTTAGTCAGTTTCTAAGTACCAAATAGATTGCTTCAAATAAAAGTGTTCTGACATACTATACACTTATCTTTTACACCTTCAATTCCCTAGTCAGTATCCATACACTTCCAGGAAACATCCTGTCACTTCCTTTGCAGTCCTCTAGAGACCCATTCAACAGCATGTACTAATCCATTGACTGTGCCAAAACTCAAACACTTATAAATTCACCTAGACACTCTCTTTCCAGTACTCTAATGCTTCAATCACTGCCTAAGTATTCAAGCACTAAGCCAGTTCTTAGCACATGGACTAGGTCAAACCCATATCCACTATGCATGCAGTCTTCTAACCACCTACACACTTGTCTTTCACACCTTCAATTCCCCAGTCAGTATCCGTTCACTTCCAACAAACACCCTGTCACTGCCGTTGCACTCCTCTAGTGACCCATTCAGCATCATGTACTAATCCATTCACAGCGCCAAATCCTAATAAATTCACCCAGGCACTCTCCTTGCAGTACTCTAATCATTCAGTCAGTACCCAAGTACTCATCCAGTGACCCAGGCCTTAGTATATGGACTGCTTCAAACCCTTATCCTCTATGTATGCAGTCCTCTAACCACCTACACAATTGTCTTTCACACCTTCAATTCCCTAGTCAGTATCCATACACTTCCAGGAAATACCCTGTTACTCTCTTTGCAGTCCTCTAGTGACCCATTCAGCACCATGTACTAATCCATTCACTGTGCTAAAACCCAAACACTTATAAATTCACCAAGATACTATCTTTGCAGTACTCTAATCATTCAGTCAGTGCCTAAGTATTCATACACTGAGCCAGGCCTTAGCACATGGACTGCTTCAAACCCCTATGCACTATGCATGCAGTCTTCTAACCACCTAGACACTTGTCTTTCACACTTTCAATTTCCTAGTCAGTATCCATACAGACCAGCACTTGTCACTGCCTTTGCACTCCTCAAGTGACCCATTCAGTACCAAGTACTAATCTATTCTCTGTGCGAAAAGCCTAGCACTTATAAGTTCACCTAGGCACTCTCCTTGCTGTACGATAATCATTCAGTCAGTACCCAAGTAGTCATGCAGTGAGCCAGGCCTTAGCACATGGACTGCTTTAAATGCCTATGCAGTATGGATGCAGTCCTCTTATCACCTACACAGTTGTGTTTCACACCTTCTATTCCCTAGTTAGTATTCATACTCTTCTAGCAAACACCCTGTGAGTCACCAAGTGTGTCTCCTTATACTACTGTAATCATTTAGTCAGTTAGCATGTAGTGTTTTAGTGAGGTAGGCTTTAGGACATGAACTGCTTCAAAGTAGTATGCACTATCCATGTAGTGTTTTAATGATCGTTACACTTGTGGTTCAGTGCTATAGTTTCATAGTCAGTTTTTATATAAAATGTGTTTGCACAGTAATGGAATAGTATAAATTTGAAAGTTATTAATATACATGTATTTGTGATTCTTTTTTACAGATACAGAACAGGAGTGTTTCTCATCTGTTTGCACTCTTCTCGTGCAAGATTGTTTGGACGAAGGGTCCTTAGGTGTTTCATCATACTTGCTGTGCCGCACGAGTATTTTTTGTTAGGATCTCCTCATAACAGAACTCTTTGGCAAATCTTGCGAGTGACGAAGATGGCATTTGGTCTCCTCACCACTGAAGAAAAACGTTGTTTGTGTGGTGCCTTCTGCAAAACATTTTCTTCAGATTCGGTAAATATTTTAAAGCGGCAACATTTACAGTTTTTGTAAGTTAAACTTATAAAATTTTGTTAGCTGTATGCATTTTATATATCTGATTTGTTTTTTGTGGTATTTTGTTGAGAATACCATGTTGTTTTTTTTTTAACAATCTTTCTTATTTTCCAGGTCTGTTGTCGACATCCATTGTCCCCACAGTAATGTTCCGCCTTGTTGTTTTTTATTATTGTTGTTACATTTTGTTTATTAGTTTATTGTTCATATATATGTTAAAAAAAAAAAAGTTTAAAAATAGTTTTTCGTTTATATATTTATTATTATAAAAAATAAAGTTTGAAAAAAAAATTAATAAGGTTTTTGGTTGTTCTCTTAACTGCTGTGTGACTCTTTCTTGTTCTTATTACTGTTATTTGATGGAGTCCACCATGGTGTTAAATTTTGGGGGACTTATCGCTGGAATACTGGTGATATCTGCAGTTTGCACTAACTTCTGAATAGTGTGTTAGATTTATCTCAACTTTACTTCCGTTAAAGTGCTGATAATGAAATGGAGAGTAGCCGTTCCCGTGCAAAAAGACACGAGGTGCACCTTTCCGATTTATTCTAAATATTAAAATCCTGTATTGAATTGCACTGAGGTATTGGCTGCAGTTACAGTGTACACACAAAATCTATTAAGAAATCTCATTGTATTTATATTGATTGGGAATAGTGCGTCAGGTGCTGGATCTTGATGAGATACACTGCTCAGTTCGTATATTGTTCTGCACACGAAAAAAATCACATCACAACTTTCACACCAATTGCAATGCAAAACAAATTCCGGAGATAAGACACGTTAGCACCAGGGATTTTACACCTGCTTTCTGCTGGTGTTAAGCAGGACAACTACCTGCACCATGAAAGGAAACACAGTCAAGAGCCACACCAGAACACCCACAGGTACCATAGAGTCAATGAGCATGATACAGGGATACCCATGAGGGACAGAAGACTCATCTCAACAACTCCAGGACCGCCAATGTCCCCCAAACCCACATCTTAGTAAGTGTGTCCCTGTGGTCATTGTCTTAGCATGATAGGCACGAGCCCTGCAACATCACAGTGTGCTGTCACCTCAGCGTTGGCAGTGAGCCTGGATGTGTAGCTGCGCACGCATCCTCCTGCATGCACAACTGGCGTGTGCTGGTCTGGGGTTCACAGGTCAGTGCAGGGGTGTGCCTATCCAGCAAGGGGAACGAGGTGTCTCGGACATGTCCGTGTACAGGAAGTGCGGTAAGTGTGTCTCTGTGTTCTGGTGTGGCCTGCTACAAGAGCCGCAGCAGTTGATGTTGTAAACTGGCATGCACCACCTCCAAACAGCACTGTGATGTTGTAGTTGGAATGTAGCAGGACATGCGCAAATAGGCATTACAATGGTGTGCTGTACAAGTGCACGAGATACAACAGCGCACCGTACAAAAGTGTGGGGGCTCGTGGGAGGGAGGTGCAGCCATTTGGCAACATAACACACAGTGAACTCGACCATGTGCCACATGCTGGGCATCTCATCCATGATGACCACGGTCGCAGACATCCCACAACACCAACGACTGGCCTTTGTACACATCCTGTATGAATGCAGCGTGGTTTTCACTTCTATGCTCGTTCAGTGGTGTGATGTTGGCGGGTTGTGTGACTTGTGCTGCTTGTTGGTGTGTTTCATTTTGGCCATTGTTAGTCTATATGTGTGTTGTACTTAATTGTGCATGTGTGCCATTCTGCCCATCTCCCCCCCTCCCCCCACTCCCTGCTTCTTCCTCTTCCTACTGCTGTTGTGTCTATAATTTTGTTGCTGCACACATAAATACATGTAAAGAATAAATTAGAATAGTTCCTTGATTCTTTTAGGTTTCAAACCTTCTCTATTGGTTTCTTTTTAATTTTCCATATGAACCGTTTTTTTAATATTGAACAACACATAGAAGTCAGAAGTGCAACGTATTCTATCAACACACTTTCTAGAACATTCTACAACACGTGCAGGTTAAAAGTTCATCAACTTTTTAAAACTTAACGATATTTTTTTGTAACATTTTCTTTTTTTTTTTTCTTTTTTTTTTGAATTTTTTTTATTGTGCATAGAAAGGGTTACATACGGGCCTACAACCACCAGGGCCGGCCGCTAGTAGGTGAAGTGTCCCAGCAGATCAGAAAACAATGACTGGCCCACAGGGGCTCCGCTATATCACAGTAGATCAGACTGCACATAAGGGAAATCAGAATACACACTTTTAATATAAATAACAACAAAAATAAAAATACAAAAAGCAAGGCGAAACGACTTGAAATGGGCGGCGAACCACAGCCGGGGGACTCCACACCCAACCACCCAAGGGCGGGCAATAAAAGAAGGCCTGAGAGGGAGGGGGGGGGCCACGGGAGAACCAAATCTGTACTCCAAAGTACGAGATACACAAGGAACCCTCAAGGATCAGGGGGACGAGGCAACCCCAGACGTATCCACCAAAGGGGGAGCACAGATAGACCCACGATACACGTTCCACTGCCCCCAAATTCTACCCCAATCCCCCGGTTTACCACGAGCCACATACACAGTTTTCTCCCTGAACATGCACCAGTCCATGTTCTCCTTCCATACGGACACGGTGGGAGGCCGTTGGGAACCCCAAAGCTGCGCTATATCTCTCTTTGCAATCATGTTCCCCAAGGCCGCCCATTGTAGTCATTGGGCTCCCATACATTCAGCACACAACGACGCACCTCCGGCAGCAGAGCGACCCCGGTGACTCGTCTCATAATATCATGCACCTGACGCCAATATTCCGCCACCTCGCGGCATTCCCATAGGATATGGAGAAAAGTGGCACTGAGCCCGCAGCCACGCTTACAGAGTCCGTCGTCAGAAAACCCCATCGAGACCAAGCGGGGGCCCGTCACATATACACGATGGAGAATCTTAAGCTGGACCAGGCGGAGACGGGCTGGGATGGCCACCTCCTTAGGGGATGACAGTGCAGTCTGCCAGTCCTCGTCGTCCAGTTCCACCCCATCTCCCGTCCATGCCTCCCGAAGACGCACCAAGAGGTCAGCCCGATTGTTTATCAGTTTTTTGTAGATCAAGGAGATAGTACTGTCGGGGACGTGACCATCGAGTATGCGGTCCTCGAGAGGCGAAGAAGAAGGGACCGTGGTCCCCTCCCCAAAGACCGAGAGCAGGGCGTGCCGAACCTGTGCATAACGGAAGAACTCTCTTTCACTAAGCTCGTGCTCGCTCTGGAGCGCCGCGAAGGATTTAACCGCACCTTTAACCCACAGGTCCCCCACTCTGCTGATGCCGATCGTGTCACAGTGCTCGAAGCCTTTCGTTGTCCAGAGGCTTCCCAAGCGGTCTGAGGTGAATAAAGGAGTGGCGCACGTTAAACGCTCACTCCAGCCCATCGCTACGTTAGCCGCCTTCCACACGCGTACCGCAATCCTGGTAGGGCCCGTAAGGGTCCTACCAGCGGATCGAGAGTAAAGCGCTCTGTTATAGTTACCGCCGGGAAGCAGGAATTTATCCATCTCATATGCCGGGTTCAAACCAGGAGCGTACGTAGCATGATTAATGGCAGACAGCTGGGAGGCCCAATAGTACCGTCTAATATCAGGAAGCGCGATGCCCCCGTCATACCAGGGAAGAGTCAACTTGGCCAAAGCGATACGCGATCGCCCGTCCCAAACCAGTCTCCTCTGCAAACTCTCCACCTCCCTAAAGTAGGCCGTAGGAATGACATCGAAGGAGTTCTGGAGTGCATAAAGGAATCTGGGAAGGGACATCATTTTAAACAGCGCCGCGCGACCAAGTGGAGACAAGGGCAGCTTACACCACCGAGCCGTATCTGCCCTCAAACGCCGGAGTGGAGACAGGAGATTCTGCTCATAGCGGACCGCCGGATCCAACGAAACGTACACTCCCAAGTATTTAAAGCCGGACTGAGATATTTGGAGCGGAAGCCGAGGCGGCAAGAGAGGAAGACCACCCGAGATAGGATACACACAAGATTTGGACCAATTAATTATCATACCCGAGTTTTTCCCGAGGAAGTAAGGACGTCAAAGAGAACATTGAGCGACTGCCGCGGTGAGGTGAGATACAAGAGAATATCATCCGCGTACAAGGAGACCCGATCCTCGAAGCCCGGGGCCCACCGGAGCCCCCTAAGCGAGGGCTCCCAACGGAGCCAGGCAGCGAGCGGTTCCAGGGCGAGAGCAAAGAGCAGCGGGGACAACGGGCACCCCTGCCTAGTTCCCCTCCCGAGAGCGAAAGGCCGAGAAACCCGCCCATTGACAACAACCTGAGCCATTGGTCCAGCATAAAGGAGCTTCACCCAGCTAAGGAACCTTTCCCCAAAACCAAACTTCGCCAAGACGGCCCAAAGGAATGGCCATTCAATGGTATCAAAGGCCATCGTGGCGTCTAAGGAAACCAATATGGCCGGTTCAGCGAAGTACTTAGCCCTAGCGAGGACGCCGTGCAGACGCCGTAAGTTGAGAGCGGTATTACGATGTGGGATGAAGCCGCATTGATCCAGATGTATCAAGTCACATATAACGCTCAGCAGGCGATTGGCGAGGACCTTAGCAAGGATTTTGGGTTCGGCATTTAGTAGGGAAATAGGCCTATATGAGGCACAGCGGTCACGTGGCTTACCCTACTTGGGAATCACCACTATAGTAGCCAGACGCTGGTCGTCGGGAAGGGAACCCCTCTCGAGCGATTCCTGAAACATATGACAGAGGAAAGGCGCGATTTTATCCGGGCGTAACTTATATAGTTAAATCGGCAGGCCGTTGGGGCCCATAGCCTTGCCCGAGCGGAGGGAGCGAATCGCAGTAGCAATCTCTTCGACAGACAAAGGGGCATCCATCAGCTCGCGGTCTTCGACGGATAAGCCGGGCAGGGCAATATCCCAAAGCAGAAGACGAGAGTCGTCCTCATCTCTATCAGACACCGGGGAGTACACTGCCCGGAGGTGGTCAGCAAAACACTCCACAATCTCACCAGGCTCAGTCACACACACTCCATCCGAAACCCGAAGCTCCGGGACCACACGATTCACTCTCTCCTTCTTGTCCAACCAGGCAATCAGCTTACCCGCCTTGTCTCCGGCGTCATACAACCTACCCTGCTGCTCCCTATACATAGTCTTGGCAGCATCAGTGACGAGAGACTTATATTCAAACTGCTTCAGGCTGAGGGCGTGCAGCCCCTCCGGAGTGACACCCGCCTCCAAGGCTGCCTCCAGCCCCGATATTTCAGTCTCCAGCGTCACCACCGCCTCTCTCTTAACCCTCTTAGCCTCCACTATCTGGGACAGGGCATGCCCGCGGAGCACTGCTTTAAAAGCTTCCCACAGGGACACCGAGGACAACACCGACCCCTCATTCTCAAGCAAATATTGATCAATCGACTTAATCAGGCTATCACGGATCTTGGGGTCTCGCAGGTACCAAGGGTTAATAGGAGCGATCCGCCCAGCGGACCGCGACCCAGTGTCAAAAAGCAACCACAGTGGGGAGTGATCAGAGATACCCCGGGCCAGGTGTTTGACCTCTCGAATCCGAGTAGCCTGGGCTGCGGGCATAAGGAAATAATCCAATCTGGAGAGACTCCCATGGGCCCCAGAGTGAAAGGTGTACTGACACTGTGTCGGATGCATTAACCTCCAACAGTCCACCAGACCGAAGGTCTCCAGGAGTCCGCCAAGCCATGCCTGGGCAGCAGGGAGGGCCCTGGGCGGATGACGATCCAGGTCACCCGAGACAACCGAATTAAAGTCCCCACCCATAAGCAAAAGACTGTCAGGAAGCCCAAGCAACATACGACCCAAGTCTGAGAAGGTGGAGTTCTGGAGGCCCGGGGGAACATAGACCGAGATCAAGGAAAGGGACTGCCCCTCCCACCTCCCAGTCAGAGCCACATAGCGCCCTCTATCGTCTAGAACCACCCTGGTGATCTCCAACGGAAGTGAAGCTCGCAAGAGAATGCCTACCCCTCTCGAACCAGTGGTGAAACCAGAGTGGGCCACGAGTCGATATCCCCCCCTGTTCATGGCCTGACAAACATTGCCAACCAGATGCGTCTCCTGTAAGAACACCACATCAGGAGTCAGACGACGCAGATATTGCAGCACAACACCCCGTTTGATACGGTCCCCCAATCCATTGACGTTCCAAGACATCAATCTCAACCCGTCCCCCCCCATCCCCTCCAGTAGATCAAGGGCCCCCTAGCAAAGAGCGCAACACCCAAGGATGAACCATAGCCAATACTTCGCCTTGAAAACAAAAAACACAAATCCAAACAACCCCACCCACCCACCAACCCCCCCCAACTCCAACACCCCCCACCCTGCACCCCTGCGGTCCAAAAAACCACCCCAACTTGCAGTGTGCCTGTCGCCCTACAAACCCCATTCTACGAAAAGACCCCGGAGGAGGAAAGGGACCCGTCCCCGCCCGCCCCCCACACAGAACATACTGAAACAAAATGCACAAAAGAAGTAGAACCCAGCCGAACAGTACAACATGGCAGAGTCAGGGACCATAAGTCACTCCGAAGGAGACCCGCCACCCTCGGTACCGGCAGAGGGCCCAGTCCGGTCACCCCGGTCCAGCAGCGAATCCAGCCAGTCACTCACAGTCGCAGGAGAGTCAAAAAAGGTAGTCCGATCTTCATGTTCCACTCGGAGCCTTGCAGGAAAAAGCATAGAGTACTTGAGACCGAGGTCCCGGAGACGCTGCTTCACCCCCTGGAAGCCCATCCGCTGTTTCTGGACAAGTTGGGTGAAGTCCGGGAAAAAGTTAATGGACGAGTTCTCATGTCGGACCGGGCCATGGACCCGTGAGGCCTGCAGAATCGCGTCTCGGTCTCTGTAATGGAAAAGTCTCGCAACGATAGGCCTCGGGGGGGGCCCCCGGTCGCAGCCGGCCACCTGGGACTCGATGGGCCCGCTTCACAGCGAAAAACTTACTCAGGCCAGCGGGAGCAAGATGTTCGAGGATGAGCTCCTCGACCAGGAGATCAACCGGGCGGTTATCGGAGGTCTCCGGAACGCCTATGACGCGGATGTTATTGCGTCGGGCCCGTCCCTCGAAGTCCTCCAGCCGCCGGGCCATCAGATCGTTGGCCGACTTGAGATCGCCGAGAGTGGCCTGCAGGTCCGACACGTCCGCACCAAGGGAGGACGTCCGCACATCCAACGATTGAACCCTCTCGTTGGTCTTAGAGAGATCTGCCCGGATTAGCGTAATATCAATGGCCACCGTGTCGATTTTACGGGCCAAGGCCTCGTACTGCGTAGCAATGGTCTCCCTGATGCCTTTAATGGCGCCCATGATGTCCTGCAGGGACAGATCCGGAGAAACGGACGGGCCACCACCGGTGTCCTCCGGGGGGACATTGGCCGTCCCAGGGGATCCTTTACCCTGAGTGTAGCGGTCCATGTTGTTCGTCTGGACCGGTCCCCCACGTAGGGATGTTTTGGTCCTGCGCCTCTCGGGGTCTCCCCTGCCTCCCATGAGAACCTCGATCGCCGAAGGGGACCACCGAGGAAGCGTCGAGGTGGCACAGGCCAGGCAGACGCGGTCCGCACCAGAGGCCGCAATGTGGCGGAGCGAAGGGACCACCGTCGATGAGCACACTGGTAGCAGGCGAAGACACAGGCATGAAGCGAAGGCAAAGTGAAAGCCCAGTCGCACCAAGCAAGTTCACTGTCCAGCCCCTCAAAGACCAAAAGTGAAACCGAAAGTGATGTGACGGCCACTGGCACAGCCCCGCTGCCGTTGTTGTTCAACTACGCCCCGGCTCCACAGATCACCCTCGCATCGGGCACAGCCATCGGTTGGGCCTCAAAAGGTCAAACCACCATAACTCCGGATTGCCAGGTCCGATTTGATTTCCGAAAGGAGTTTAGTGTTCAGCCAGCATTCGTCTTCCAAATTCCATCAACCAAGTCAGGATAAAGTCAGGATAAATTCCGAGGAGCAGCGAGGGTCCGGGGAGCCCTGTGCTCACGCGACCCCTGTAACATTTTCTTGAATATTTAACGACACGTGCAGGTTAAAAGTTGACGATTGTTTTAAGTTCGAACAGTGCCTTTCAAATGCAAGTAGCAGGTGTGGTTGATCTGAGCAAATTTTATCCTTTGATATGTTCTCCACGTTGAAACTGCTTTTTCTTAACCAATCACAAAGATGCTTTTCCACAAAACTAATGTGCACCCTACTTTTAACAAAGAATGCTTTTCATGATATCTTCAGAGATAAGTTATAGATAGGAATTAGCATTTAAAAAACCTTTGAAATTCACTGAAAAAAACCATAGGTTTCAGGGGCGTTATAGTTAGGAATTGGCATTTAAAAAACCTTAGAAATTCACTGAAAAAACCAAAGGTTTCAGGGGCGTTATAGTTAGCTGGACAATTCCCTCGTACAAAACTCTAGAAATTCCCCTGTTATAGTTAGTTCAGCTAACTATAACTCGCGCCCCCGCAATGCACTGCTGATGACGTCACATATTACATCACTCATGACATGATCAGTGACATCACTGATGACATCACTGATGACATCTCAAATGATAGAAAAAATAGAAAAAATAGAAAAAGAAGGGGGGCTACACAGCCCCCTTCTAAAAAACAAGAAGTAACAAAAAAAACAGGATTGGGCCAGAGGCCACGCCCCCTCCTTACACCACTCTGCAAACGCGACCCCTGGCGCGTTTGCAGAGGGAGAACTAATTCCCCTTGAATACTGGGGGTCCCTGGGGGCCAATTAGCCCAACAGGAACCTCCAGTATGTGCCAGGGGGCTGCGTTGCAGAGAGGTGTAATGAGGCCACGCCCCTTTTTACACCTCTCTGCAATGCAGCTCCGTGGCGCTTACTGGAGGTAGTTTCCCCTCTGTTCTCTGTTGTCCATATGCATGGCCCTGTCCCCTCCCTCTTGCTTTCTATGGATTGTTGTGCTGCACTCCCGTCCCGCATGCCCTGTGTGGTGTATTGTGCTGCTGCAAACCCTGATGCCTGCCCTGCAGGGTCAGTTTGGTGCACCTCTCCATGTCCCTCCTGTCCTCTGTTATAAAAGTCCATGTCCCTACCCCATTTCCTTCCATGATCCAATGTACCATACTTGCAAACACTTTGAACTTGGTAAGATGGAGATTTTGAAAAAAAACTGGGGTATTGATTTTCCCCTTTGAGTTACATTGAAAAAGAGGAGATTGTAGACAGGAGACAGATCAAATAAAGCCCATTTGAGCTTAAAAACATTGGACGCTTCCTGGCTGAATCGGGTCTGTTGGCATGTATGGTTGTACTACCATTGCCACTTCCTTCTGCCCACAATGGTCTATTACATTGCCACAGCCTCTCTTGCAAGTCCTGTATTGTTGGTTTGTTGCCCCAGCCCCCCTTTCCACTGCCCTCCATAGTCTGTTGTGCTGCCACGGCCCTTCCTGCCTGCTCAGTGTGGTTAAATTGTTGCCTTTGCATCCTCCTACCTGCCTTCAATTTTCAGAGTCCGTGCCCCTGGCCTCTGCCTCTCAACAGTATCCTAATGAACAACTAGATTGCTAACATTCTATATTTATTACAAAAAGTGTGGAACGCCTGACGTCATCTTGATGTAATCAAAACTGTAATGCCTAGAGCATTTCCTTTAGAAATTACATATATGAGAGGGTCTTATTGGCATCAAAATTATGGTTAGTGCTCTAAAAGACTAAAATAAGGACATATTTTCTGAGTTTTCAAATAGCGACAAAGCACTTTTAAATTATTTGTTATCTTTATGTTTTTTTATCCAGTTGACCAATTGATTAAATGTTGCACTTAGGGGAGAGGATGTGGTGTTACTTCCAGAACTGCAGACTTTGCAACTGGGGAACCAGGTTGGAGTTTCTGCTTCAGCTCGACATTCTGTGATTCTGGTCAAATCACTTAGTCTCCCCATGTCTACAACCAAAATGAATTTGTTCTTGTGTGATGTAACCAATGCTCATTTAAAGCACTCCAATACCTGACAAGTCTGCACTATATAACACTGCAAAAACACAAAATAATAAGTGTTTTGCACACTTCTGTCATTGGGCTATATTTGGGCTACATCTGGGTGATTTTGGGCTACGTTTGGGCTCTTTTGTCTCCGGTGGCCATCTTGGGAGATTTATTTGTTATGAAGTTTCCTAATTTCCTCATGTACTGCAGTCTCCTCAGTAGGAAATGCTTTCAGTTTTTTTACTTTGATTCCATCATGAAGGTATTCAGATATGTCACACATTTGCCATAAATTCTGAAAGTTAGCACTCTAGTTGCCCATTAGATCACTGTAGTAAAACTACTGTTCACCATGGAAGTCTGCTCCTGGTATTAAAAGTGCATGTTTCAGTCTGCATGTCAGAATTTTTAATGAAATAGAAGAGGATATGAGAAGTCACTCAAAATGTGCCCTCATTTTCTTTCTTCAGCATTAATCATATTTTCTATGGCAAAATGAACCCCCTCATTGTGTTACTTTTTAAATTAAATGTTTTAAGTGTTACCAGTTTATTCCAATTAAGATGGCTTCAGGTGTGCCATACTTTTGTCATAATGAAGACAGTAAGCCCTCTAGTTGTTTTTAAGAACACTCTGGGACATTCTGTCATTGGGCTATACTTTGGCTACATCTGGGTGATATTTGGGCTACATTTGGGCTCTTTTGTCTCTGGTGGCCATCTTGGGAGACTTATTTGTTATGAAGTTTCCTAATTTCCTCATTTACTGCAGTCTCCTCAGTAGGAAATACTTTCAGTTTTTTACTTTGATTACATCAAGAAGGCATTCAGATGTGTCACACATTTGCCATAAATTCAGAATGTTAGCACTCTTTTTGCTCATTAGATCACTGTAGTAAAGCTACTGCTCACCAGGGAAAACTGCTGCTGGTATTGAAGGTGCATGTTTCAGTCTGTATGTCAGAATTTTTTTATGAAATAAAAGAGGATTTCAGAAGTCAAAATGTGCCCTAGTTTTTCTTTCAGTATCAGACCACAGGAGGTAGCCCATAAACCACAGTGAGACTGGGGCAGTACATGGTATCTAACAACAATGTCTCAACGTGGAATTCATTGGAAGGACAAGTAATTCAAAGGTGAGATGTATCTTAAAGTATCAGAGGAGTGAATCCATACAGAGAGGACAACGGGAGACCAAGTTTGTAGCAAATAATTGTATTTTCAACACATGATGAACATATTGCGTCATATGTACATATCATATAGGTTAAAAGCACTGCGTGACACTTAGTGAAAGTGTAACCGATAGAATACTGTGCACAAGTGCTCGTGGAGTTTGTGACGGCGCAAGTGACACATAAAGTGGTATATACAGCGGTGAAACGGCGCAACAGGGAGAACAATGGTACTTTAAATATGCCAAAGTTAGGGCATTTACACAATAAATGTAAGAGATTTCAAAGAACAATAGAGTAAATGCCCATGTTTATAAATGCGCCAACAGTAACGCTGTGGAAGTCGACGGCGTTTCGGCCCGTAACACTCTAGGCCATCATCAGGACTGGTTACACATATTTTGAACAGTGCTAGGGTAAAGGAGAAACAAATCTTAAAAGCTGGACCAAAGAGGGAGAAAAGGGGGGACAGTCGTGCAAAGGGGTGGTGACCACGGCGACGAATTGCGGCCGTAGGAGCGAGTCTACTGAGTGGCCATAGGTGCCGACTCCACACGGGGTCTGGCCGTGCTGTTTAGCTCGGCTCGCCCTTTCCGTGCGAGTAAAGTTTCCTGTCCCTCCCCTTTCCCTATGTTTTACCCGCTGTCACCTCTCGTTTTCTCTCGGCCTTCCCACCATTCCCCCACCGAGGCACTCCTTCACTTCCCAATCCCTTTAACCCTCTTGATGCGCGGTCCCGCACTCGAATCCGACCATCTTTTTACTCCGGAGTCTGGCACCTGAATAAATCGACCACGCCGCTCATCATTCTCTGGCCCCGGTCTCCAGTTACTCTATGCCTGGACTTCCTCCCAATTCAGGCACGGCCCACTCTGCATCCACTCTTGTGCCGCTGTGATACCTGCTTTCGCCTTCCCAACTCGACCGATCACTGCTCCTTGGCCTTCCTGAGCACCGGCACCTATGGCCACTCAGTAGACTCGCTCCTACGGCCGCAATTCGTCGCCGTGGTCACCACCCCTTTGCACGACTGTCCCCCCTTTTCTCCCTCTTTGGTCCAGCTTTTAAGATTTGTTTCTCCTTTACCCTAGCACTGTTCAAAATATGTGTAACCAGTCCTGATGATGGCCTAGAGTGTTACGGGCCGAAACGCCGTCGACTTCCATAGCGTTACTGTTGGCGCATTTATAAACATGGGCATTTGCTCTATTTTTCTTTGAAATCTCATACATTTAGTGTGTAAATGCCCTAACTTTGGCATATTTAAAGTACCATTGTTCTCCCTGTTGCGCCGTTTCACCGCTGTATATACCACTTTATGTGTCACTTGCGCCGTCACAAACTCCACGAGCACTTGTGCACAGTATTCTATCGGTTACACTTTCACTAAGTGTCACGCAGTGCTTTTAACCTAGTTTTTCTTTCTGCAGCACTAATCATACTTGTTATGGAAAAATGAACCCCCTCATTTTGTTCCTTTTTAAATTAAATGTTTTAAGAGTTACCACTTTAATCCAAGCAAGATGGCTTCAGGTGTGCCATACGTTTATCATAAGTAGGACTGTTAGCGCTCTAGTTGTTCTTTGGAACACTCTGGGAAGCTGCAGTAGAACACAAAGGAATCAACTGACAGTCTCTGCCCTTGTTGGATGTACATGTTTTACTGAGAATGTCAGACTTCATTCTCACATGACTGCGAAAGATAATGTGAATTTACAGAAAATAAGCTCTCAGTTTAGCTTATAGATCACCTTCCAAACCTCTGTGGGAAAAGCATGAGAAAATATTTTTCTCTCAATCATGATATCCCAGCAGAAGGCTTTTTCACATGGTGAAATCACCTTAGAACATACCACAATTCCTAAAATGAGGATGGTACCATCAACACATGATTTATAATGTAAATAAAGTCTTAAAACCTTCTATTAACTGCAATGCTTTTTAATGAGGTGCTATCATGTATATTGGTCCCAGGATGGCTGCCAACACTTCTTGGATGAAGTGCTGACAGCCAATCAGATCTCAGGATGACATGTGTGGTTAGGCTCCGCCCACATATATATATGATTTTACTTTTGATTTTCTCAGGAACTACTGAACAGATTGACACCAGACCTGCAAAAGGCACTTCCCTGAGTTGAGGACTACCTCTCTGCCAAATTTCAAGTAATTCTGTTCAGCCGTTCGGGCTGTACCTTGGACTAAAGGTCCCTATGGAAAATTGCATGGGGAAAACGCATTTTGGGACCCCCCTTTTTTCTCAGCCCTCGCTAGACGAATCTCCCCGAGACTTTCAGGGTAGGAGCGGAGCGGAGCGCCCCACCTGTTTTGAAAATTTCGCGAGGATTCGTCAACCGGCGCCAAAGTTATTCCAAATAGAATGTTGGGGATTTCCTATGGAAACACGGTCCTAACTATAACTATATACTGGCGACCGCCAGTAGATAATATATATATACATACACATATATATATATATTCTCTGAAAAAAAACATAGGTTTCAGGGGCGTTATAGTTAGTTGGACATTAAACTCGTTCAAAACCAGTGAAATTCCCCTGTTATAGTTAGTTCAGCTAACTATAACTCGTGCCCCTGCAATGCACTGCTGATGATGTCACATATTACATCACTCATGACATGGTCAGGGACATCACTGATGGCATCACTGATGACATCTCAAATGACATCACTGATGACATCACTGATGACATAATCCAGTGACTTTGTGTTTCTGTAAAGTGTAAATATGTTTAAAAATATATAGGGAGAGGCATATTGAAGAATGAGTGGGTGTATAAGTGTCTGAATGGATGATTTAGTAGGTGCGTGACTGAGTCTATAAGTGAGTGATTACATGTATCTTACTGAATGCATGGGTTAGTGACTAAACTGTGTGAATGTCTGTATCCGTCTGTCTGTTGGTGTGTAGGCGGCTGCATGGGTTTGTGAATAGCTACATGAGTGTCTATATGAGTTATTGATTGGTTGTCTGAGTATCTGTATGGGTGCCTGAGTGTTTGTGTGGGTGGTGTGTGTGTGTGACTCTGTGCATAGATGTGTGAGTGGGTGATTCACTGGGTGTATGGTTTCAAGAGTGCATCTGTGATGGACTGTATGGGTAGGTGAGTGTGTGCATGGGTATGTTAGTGAGTGAATGTATATCTCAGTGGTACATGTGTGAGTAACTACATATGTGAAAGGCTGTATATATGTGTGTTAGAGTATTTAAATGGCTATAAGTGAGAGTGTGTGATTGTGAGAGTGGCTGTATGGATGAGTCTGTGCTTGTATCAGTGATTGTATAAGAGCGTAAGAATTTGCTAGTATTTGCATAAGTAAGTGAGCTGGTGTGTGTATAACTGCATAGGTGAGTAAATGGGAGTGTGATTAGTTATATGCATGACTGACTAGGTGTGTGAGTATCTCTATGGATGAGTGGCGGTATGTGAGGGTCTATATAGCTGTATGAGTGCATATGATAGTCCTGTACTGAGTGACCATATGTATGAGTGATTGTACGGGTGAGTGAGTGGATGTGTGTGTAGACCTAAGAATCAGTGAATGGATATGTAGTTATTGGTGTTGGAGTGTCTATGGTTTTGAGAATGGCAGTCTGTAATTTAGAGTGGGTGTATCAAAAGTTATATTAGGCTGTGAGAAGATGAATGAAATTATCACATGGATGATTTCATCAGTGATGTCATTTGAGTTGTCATCAGTGATGTCATCAGTGATGTCACTGACCATGTCATGACTCATGAGTGATGTAATATGTGACGTCATCAGCAGTGCATTGTGGGGGCGTGAGTTATAGTTAGCTGAACTAACTATAACAGGGGAATTTCACTGGTTTTGTACGGGTGAAATGTCCAACTAACTATAACGCCCCTGAAACCTATGTTTTTTTCAGTGACTTTCTAAGGTTTTTTAAATGCTAATTTCTAACTATTACGTGCATGAAACCTATGTTTTTTTCAGTGAATTTCAAAGGTTTTTCAAATGCTAATTTCTAACTATAACATGCCTGAGACCCATTTTTTTTTCAGTGAATTTCAAAGGTTTTTTAAATGCTAATTTCTAACTATAACGTGCCTGAAAATATGGTTTTTTAAGTGAAATTCTAAGGTTTTTCAAATGCTAATTTCTAACTATAACATGCCTGAAACCTATGTTTTTTTCAGTGAATTTCAAAGGTTTTTTAAATGCTAATTTCTAACTATAACGTGTCTGAAACATATGGTGTTTTGAGTGAATTTCTAAGGTTTTTTAAATGCTAGTTTCTAAATATGCCTTCAGAGGTAGGACATGTGAAGAAAGATGAAAAAACGCACAGAAAGAAGCAAAAGAAATGCAGAAAGAAGCAACAGAAGTCCACAAAGACGAAGAAAAGTGCAGGAAGAAGCAAGACATGTGCAGAAAGAACCAACAGAGGAGCAGAAAGAGGCCTTGTTGCAAAATCATCCTGTGCACACAACTTTTTCAGATGGGTACTGGTGGTAACTGACCCTGACTAATCAGGCCTAGAGCCAGTACTATGCTAAAAGAAACTTAGAATGCAGTGAAAACACCTACATACACTAGGGAACACTATGCGTTGGGGAACCCCTGTGATTAGCATGACCTCCTCTATAAGCCCTAGTACATAATGGGGCAGGGGAATTAAAACTACCTCTAAGTCAGAGGTGCAGAAATATGCTACTTTAAGTAGTAGTCGCGTTTGCAGAGTGGTGGAGAAAGGGTGCTGGGCATCCAACCAACGCTCAGGAATTCTGCTGCGTAGGACTTACAGGAGGTACAAGGAGGAATTCTTGGCCCCCAAACTCCCTCAGGACTAAATTTGATTTCATCACCCATCCCTTAGTCTGCCACGAGGCATGTTTGCAGAGTGGTAGAGAAAGGGGTCCATGGCCTCCGAAGACGTCTTAGCAATCTCGCTCTATGGGACTTACTGGAGGTAACAAGAGAGGTAGTTGGCCCCCAAAGACAGCCTTGGGGGCCAACTTACCAAACTATTACCTCCAGTCAGTCCCACACAGCAGCATTGGTAAGTGCTCATACCAGGCCACGCCCACTTTGCCCACCACTCTACAAACCCGCTGCCTGGCATGCTCTAGAATGGGGATTGAAGTCCCCTTCACTGCTGGGGGTCCTTTAGGGGCCAACTAGCCTACCTTTTACCTCCAGTAAGCCCCATGCAGTTGGATTGGTGAGAGGTAGACAAAGGCCATGCCCACTTTCTCCACCACTCTGCAAACCTACCCCCTGGCGTATTGTAAGTTGAGGGATTAAGTCCCCTTGAATCCTGAGGGTCCCTAGGGTCCAACTAGCCCACCAGGTACCTCCAGTAAGCGCCACAGAGCTGCATTGCAGAGAGGTGTAAAAAGGGGTGTGGCCTGGACCACCTCTCTGCAACGCAGACCTGTGGCACTTACTGGAGGTACCTGGTGGGCTAGTTGGCCCCCAGGGGCCCTCAGGATTGAAGGGGAATTAATTCCCCAACTTAAAATGCGCCACACGGTGTGTTTGCACACATGTCACCTCAGGCCCGCCCCCTCCCTTCACCACTGCGCAAACGCACCCGTGGTGCGTTTTAAGTTGAGGGATTAAGTCCCCTTGAATCCTAAGGGTCCCTGTGGTCCAGCTAGCCCACCAGGTACCTCCAGAAAGCACCACAGAGCTGCGTTGCAGAGAGGTATAAAAAGGGGTGTGACCTGGACCACCTCTCTGCAACACAGGTCTGTGGCACTTACTGGAGGTACCTGGTGGGCTAGGTGGCCCCCAGGGGCCCTCAGGATTGAAGGGGAATTAATTCCCCAACTTAAAATGCGCCACAAGGCGTGTTTGCACACTTGTCACCTCAGGCCCCGCCCCCTCCCTTCACCACTGTGCAAAAGCGCCCCGTGGTGCATTTTAAGTTGGGGGATTAAGTTCCCTTGAATCCTGAGGGTCCCTAGGGTCCAACTAGCCCTCCAGGTACCTCCATTAAGTGCCACAGAGCTGCGTTGCAAAGAGGTGTCAAAAGGGGCTTGGCCCGGACCACCGCTCTGCAACGCAGACCTCTGGCGCTTACTGGAGGTACCTGGTGGGCTATTTGACCCCAGGGACCCCAGTATTCAAGGGGAATTAATTCCCCAATTTAAAATGCGCCACAGGGCGCATTTGCAGAGTGTTGCTGGGAGCGGGCTGGGCGTCCAACATGATCGCGTCTTTTTAAAAAAAAAATTAGAAGGGGGGCTGTGTGAACCCCCTTATTTTTCCTTTCTTTGGGTCCTGGGGATCCCATCCCCCAGGGCCTGACTCCTTTTAAAAAAAATATATATATGAATGGGAAGGGGGCTGCGTGGGCCCCCCTCCCGTGGCCAATTTCAGCCCCGGGGACCCCATCCCCGGGACATGGCCACAAATGTTTTTGTTATTTATGGAGGGGGGCTGCGGGGCCCCCCTCCTGAGGCCTCTATTTATTTTTTTATTTAATTTATTTTTGGGGAGGGGGCCGCATGGCCCCCCACCCGGGCCACTTCTAGCCCCGGGGACCCCATCCCCCGGGGCAGGCCCTATCCGTTGGGGACCATGAGGAGAGCCCCAATGCCCCCACGGTACCGCCGGGTCCCCACATCCTGCAAGAGCCGGCATTGCTTTTCCACATGGGGAGCTGCTGACATGCAGCTACCCTTGTGGAAAAGCAACCTGCTTTGCTTCATTGAAGCGAGAGCAGGTTTTCCTGTTCCTGCTTCAATGAAGCAAAGCAGTTTGCAATGACAGGGCGGGAACAGCGCGGCTCCTTTCCCTGTCAATGCAAACAGCAGTGTCCCGGGGTGGGCACCCCAGGACCCTGCAGGAGCTGGCCCTGGGGGTGGCGGTCCCCAGGGCCATCAAGGGCTCCAGAATGGGGGCCACACGGCCCCCCTCCCACCTATTGCACAGCCCCGGGGAGGTGACGTTCCTGGGGCATGTGGGGGCTTGAGCCCCAACACAGGTGTATTTAAAAAAAAATAAAAGCCTAGGGGGGTGGTGCTCCCCGGGGCAGCTGGGGGCCATGAGCCCGCGCAAAATAATTAATAAAAGCCCCAGGTGGTGGTGGTCCCCGGGGCTGCGGGGGGCCGTGCGCCCCCGCAAAAATTTATGGAAAGCCCTGGGGGTGGCGGTCCCCGGGGCTGCGGGGTCCTCCCTGGGGCCCCGCAATTACATTATTGCATGCCCCCGGGACTTGGCCCACCTGGGGGCTAAATAATAACAAAAAGCGGAAGCCCGTGTTTTGTTTTTTTAAACTTTTCGGCCGAAATTCGCGCTGGGTGCACGAATCTCCCCAATTTGTTTCTTTTTTATATGCTTTAATTTGGCCCTAGGGGTCCTTGTGGGACCCCCTGAGCAGGCCTAGGAGGTCAGGGTGTTTCTACCCTGCCCCCTTTTCTTGTTTTTCGATTTTGTTTTTCTCTTTTTTTGTAACTCAGTTCATAAGATGGCTGCCAACACTTCCTGGTTTGAAGTGTTGACAGCCAATTAGAATAAAGCTCATGGTCGGGAGGGTCGGCGGATCCACCGCGCCTCTATATATCAAAACTTTTATTTTTAGATTTTCTCAGCAACTACTGAACGGATTTACACCATTTAAAAAAAAGAGCGCTTTCTGAACCAAGCACTACCTTTTTGCCAAATTTGGTGTAATTCTGTTCAGCACTTCGAGCTGTAGCCGTGTCTAAAGTTTCCTATGGGAAATTCGTTTTTATACCTTTTTTTTACATTTCTCAGTAACTACGGAATGGATTTACACCATTTAACAGAAAGAGTTCTTTCTGAAACAAGGGCTACCTTTTTGCCAAATTTGGTGTAGTTCTGTTCAGCAGTTCAGGCTGTAGCCGTGTCTAAAGTTTCCAATGGAAAATAACATGGAGAAAATACGTTTTGGGACTCCTCTTTTTTCTTGGCCCCCACTTACCGAATCACACCAAAACTTTCAGGATATGAGCTGACCGGAACACCCCACAAGTGTTGAAAATTTCGCAAATATTCATCATCCGGCGCCAAAGTTATTGGGAAAACAAAAAACGCTTTTCCTATGGAAACTAGGTCCTAACTATAACTACCTACCAGAGACCACCAGTAGGTAATATATAAATTTATATATATATATATATATATTTATATATTACCTACTGGCGGTCGCCAGTAGGTAGTTCAATTCAATTCAATTCAAATAGACTTTATTCGGATTTCAAAAACCATCCATAAAAGCACAAAGTAAATTTTAAAAATACACATGTAATACTGCAATTTTGGGCCACAACTTATTATTTACAAATATAATTTATAAAAACAACAATGAAAACTCGAATGGCCTTTATACTATACAATGCATAGAACCACCTTAGATACAATATATAGCGGTGTATAGAAAAGGATAAATATAGTTATCATGAAAACAAGACAAATGCGTTATGGCACATTAGGTTAGTGCAAATCACGTTTTAAAGTGCAAGGTGCATATCTTGGTATAAAATTAATCAATTCTCAATGACCTGCGAGAGCATACGATAGCATTAAGAAAATTGCTAACTCTAAAAATTAACTCATCAGATCCCAACATTAAGAAATGTCTATAAGCGTGATTAAGGTCGGTCAAATCATGTTTTCTACAATAGGGGATTAAATAGTGCCTTGTAAACTTCATGTAAAAACCACAGCCAAAAATAAAGTGTAACATACTCTGGGTTCCACCATGGTCACATGGGCAATTTAATTTTTCCAGATTTTTAATGTACCCCAATGGAAAACAAATTAGATTAATAATACTCCGTTCCCTGAATCTGAAGAGTAGGGTCCTCTTCCATCTGCCCAATTTTTTGCGTAAATAGGGCTGAGGTAACATCGGAAGTTCAAGGGATAATTCCTGGATTTGTAGATAACTGATAGTAGATGGTTTCACAGAATCTACTCTTTCCCTCTCTATGTGATAATGCTGATAGAGTGTCCTTCTCACTAAATTTTTGTGGGAGCCATCAATCTGGTCGGGGTTTGTAAAGAGATGACCATAATTAACACTCATGAGGCTCTTTTCTACCGCATTGATCCAGGGAATTAAGTTGACATTCTTGCAATTTAGACAGTCCATAATAATCTCGCGGGACAGGGAAGCTGCCGGGTTTTTCCAGACCTTTAACCAAAACAGTGCGGGTCTGGCTCTTATAAAATCCTCAACATAATGTAGTTTTAATTCATTATGACATACAGTAATTGGTGCACAAATGACTCCCCCCAAAATTTTCCGGCAAAATCTGTTCTCTTCTCTCTGTAATTCGGAACAGTTCGAAAACCCCCAAACTTCAGCCCCGTATGTGCCAGTTGGGAGACATTGGCTCCGATAAATTTGTAATAGGCTGGAAACCTCGTCCGCCTGGCGTGGTTGGCGGAGAGAGATAACAGAGTTGATCGATTTTGAGAGTTTATTTCTCCCCATTGCAACGTGGGGTTGCCACGAGCCACTATTAGAAAATAGAAGGCCCAAATATGGGAAAGTGCAAGTGCTTTTTAAGGAGTTTTGACCTATCACGATCTTTGGGATTTTATAGTTTTTAGGACCACAGGTCATTATAAAAGATTTGCTAAAATTAGTGCACAAACCTAAGTCAAACATATAGTCGACGAATCCCGAAATTAAAATACGTAGGGCGTTCGGGGTGCGGCCTATAAGTACCGCATCATCCGCGTAGAGTAACGCCGGGATTGGTTTCTTATTAATCATGGGGACGTCTTTTGTCAGGTTGCATAAAGAATGGGTTAATTCATTGATGTATAATATAAAAAGCAAGGGGGCCAGAACGCAGCCCTGCCTGACCCCCTTGCCTATTAAAATTTCGTTTGAGACCTCGCCTTCATTATTTATTCGGACGCGGGCCTTCAAGTTGCAGTGGAGGTTGGCCAAAAAGTGGACTAGTGGTTCATCTAAGCCGTAGTTTAAGAGAATGGACCACAAGCGGGAGCGATTTACAAAATCAAATGCTGAGCTTAGGTCCATGAATCCAAAATACAGAGGGGCTTGTTTAGCTCTTGTGTATTTGGCCATTATAAGATTGAGGTTCAAGCATTGTTCCACCGTGCCAAGTTTGCTCCTAAAGCCTAACTGGCAGCGGTGGATGATGGAGTTATCATCTGCCCATGTGCTAATTCTATCAAATAAGACCCTGCCAAGGACCTTCAGGGTATTATCGATCAGCGATATTGGTCGATAACACCCCGGGTCCAACCTGTTTCCCTTTTTGAAAATAGGTACAATAGTACTACAGGACCAAGTCGGGGGGATAGATTCCTTACTCAGATTATTAAAAAGATTACAGAGTAAGGGGGCCCAGAATCTTATATTGGATTTAATCTGATCGATAGACAGGCCATCCGGGCCTGGTGCCTTATTACCGGCACTATTTCCAATAGCTTCCTCTACCTCCTCTAGTGTTATAACGATAGTACTGTCTGGGAAATTATCCTCGGTATGATCTCCATCTTCCGCATATAATTTCGAAAAGTGGGTGACCCATAAGTCTCCTGTGATGTTGCAGTTGATTGGGGTGATGTTACTTCCCAGGGCTCTCAAATTCTTTACGTTTCTCCAAAACCCGGTTGAGTCTTTTAGGGCAGCAGATTTCGTTAGGTTATCCCAGTGACTTATTAAAAGCTCCTCAGTTCTGACTTTTAGTGCGTGTTTATATTTAAAGCGCAGTGAACTGACAAGGGACACATCGCGGGGTTTAACTGCCAAGGCCTTTCTAAGTTCTCTATTGGCCCTCGAGCAATTGGTGTCAAACCATCTTTGATCGGGTACGTTATGTTCTTTTGACGGTCTGGATATTGCCCTTTTTATAGCTATGCATAAATCACAAAAAGACTTAATTATGTCGGGGCCTTCGAATGCTAAACATTTGGAGATCAGCAGAGGATTATTCCTAATCACAGTGGATAGGATCTCATGGTTGTCGACCCCTCTCCAGACAATCCTAAGCCTGTCTGTAGAGACAGTAATATTTTGGGCTCCTGTCTCACAAGGGCCTATAGGTTTATTGATAGATTTGAGTTGGATTACTATGGGCAGATGATCGCTATATGGGCTATTAACAACCTCAGCGCCAAATAATACTTCACTAAGGCGGGAAGAGGTAAATATGTAATCAATCGTAGATGAACTACCACGGCCAATGTAGGTAGGGGCCGGCTCAATTCCCTCGGAGGATCCACATAGGCTCATTACATCATCTAGATCCCTGCTATGTAATAAATCCAATAATTCGGTACCTCGTCGGCAGGGCAATGATGTTTGGTGGATGTGGGCATTAAAATCTCCACCAACACAAATGCCATCAAATTGGCCAAACTTTTCCCCATTTGCAACATCATCAATAAAATTAAACAGTTCCAAAAAAGTAGGATTTGGATGATTGATAAAATCATTATTATAAAAATTTATGAGACAAATTCTTAACCTTGCAACATATTTCACAGCTATCAGATGTTTACTGACCACATGTAAAGGTTCAATTTTCACGTCTTTAGAAACTTTTGCCCAGATGGATAAACCACCACTTGGTCGCCCCGAAACAGAGGGCAGAGCAGTAAGGTTATGGGCAAAAAAGCCCTCTAGTAATTGAGGACATGTACACCATGTTTCCTGCAACATTACCACATCAAAATGACTTATCCATGTAACCCATTCTTTAATTTTCATCTTGCTTGAAAGACCAGCAATATTCCAACTAATGATACTGAGAGTATCAATTGGTGGATTAGTAATGCGAAAAGGCTGGGCAATGGGAAGATATGGGCGTACTACAAGGGGTGAAATTGATCCATCTGGACAGGACTCAGAAGTGTTTATAAAATTTGCCCTTTCCAAAGGCGTTGTACTAATAGCCTTATCCAGTGTAGTGGGGAAGGTTAATAGTGGTCAATCTAGGCTGCCTAATTCAGATAGGGCGGAAAATCTGTTGAACAAAGGAATTGTGTTAGGGGCCGTTTGGAATATTCTGTGTGGAGGCCTATAAAAATGGCCCAGTGGGTGAAGAGTTATTGCAGTCGATGTATTGGCATAGATATTATGTATGTCTAAAAAGAATCTTACTGAACTCGGGTGTCGAAAGTTAATCACTATGCAGTCCCCACTGATATTTTTATGTTGTGGGCCCACCCAGCTTACCCGACGGGTTGATATAATCTCATTAGATATGTTCCATCTTGCCCCTTTATGTTTAGTCAGCCAATCAGTGCATTTATTGTGCAATTGTTGCCATGACTCACTTTGGTTTTCATGAAGGGCTGGTACACCAGCTAGCACAAGAACATATGGGCAGGCTTCTGGGGGTAAGTGAAGTGATGGTCCTAAATTATTAGTGGTGCTATTTCTTACTGTCGCACCTCTACTTGCGCTTACACTTTCAGGTTTATTGCCTGTCCTATCTTTTCGGGTTACTAATGGGGTGATAGTAGGATTGGCGTCCGAGCTCACAGTATTAGTAATAGCTCTTCCTGCTGCTCCAAAAGAATCATAATTTGGGCCCTTAGTCAGTACGGGTTGGATGTTGGTTGAAGTACTACTAGAAGGAACGGCTTTAACCGCTGTTAAGCTTTTAGTGTTACTGTGGCCAGAGTCATTAGTAATGGTCAAACCTCCCTCCCTCAGATCATTGCATAATGATTCTAATTTGTTCATAATTTTTTCACCCCGGGCGACATCCATACTCATGGTGCCTTTCCTTTTAATTTCCTCTTTTTTCACAAGGGTTTCAATTTTGTCCAATCTTTTAAAAACAAGATTAAATTGCTTAGCTATTTGAATTTCGACTTGCTTAAAAATGGTATCAACGATAGTTTCAACCAGGTTACCATTGACTTTCGAGTGGATATTGCGATCAGTATGCTCAGTCTGGGTACTGACCGAATTGTCAATCTCATCGCATGGTCTGACGACCTCACATATACCCTTATCCCGGCCATGAGGCTCTGGGCTACAGGCAGGAACGGTAGATCTTCCCGCTCCTTCATCCAATGGTGAAAGTTGCGAAGATAAATCCTCAATGGAGCCTGATAACACTATTTCACAGTCAATCCCTTTATTTTTATTCCATAAGCTTTGTGGCGTGGGTTGATTTCTACTGTGACTTGGTTGTTTCCTTTTGTTTATGGTACATTTCACTGGGCCTCTCTTGCGTTTCTCCCTTGTTGTTTTAACAGGGCATGTTGTTTTGTCTGGAGCGGATTTCGCTAATTGAACAATTCCAGGCGCAGTCACCAAGCTGGTTGAGTCAATAATGGAAGTTACATTATCAGTTTGTACTGATGTTTTGATGACTGTTACTGTAGGGGAGAGGGGGAGACCCAAGGTAGGAGAATCGTTAAGGGACTGGGAATTTAACAGGGTAGTAGTAGGAAGTCCAAAGGACATCCTACGTTCCGTGTCCGCTATCTCGTTGGTAACCATGGTGAGGGCATTAGCCAGTAATACATCAATCGATGTGGGCAGCTCGATGGGGGTAGCAGTATTAGCAGGTATAGGTTTCGTGCGTTTCACCATGATGTAAATACCTGTATGGCTTTAGCGAAGCAAGGGGGGTGGCCCAGCCCTGCCTCTTCCTGCCCCGGACGGCCACAGACGGTCCCGCCCTTGTCCCGGGCTTAGCCCGGCGCTGCCCGCGCGCGTCCCGCGACGCGGAGGGAGCCTCGTCCTTTTGTGCGCCTCCGGGCGCGTGGGTGTCGTCACCGGCCTCTGTGGTGCCTGGGAGCTGTAGTCTCCTCCGCGCTCGGCCGCGAGATGAAACAGCGGCGGCAGGGGAGACACCAGCGTGTAGGACCCAGGAGCAGCGGCGAAAATCACTGGCAAAGCGGACGGGGCAGCAACGGAATCCCCAACAGGTAAATTCAGCCTCAAGTTCTGTCCCCCGCTCCCCCGAGGGAGCCTCGTCCTTTTGTGCGCCTCCGGGCGCGTGGGTGTCGTCACCGGCCGCTGTGGTGCCTGGGAGCTGTAGTCTCCTCCACGCTCGGCCGCGAGATGAAACAGCGGCGGCAGGGGAGACACCAGCGTGTAGGACCCAGGAGCAGCGGCGAAAATCACTGGCAAAGCGGACGGGGCAGCAACGGAATCCCCAACAGGTAAATTCAGCCTCAAGTTCTGTCCCCCGCTCCCCCGAGGGAGCCTCGTCCTTTTGTGCGCCTCCGGGCGCGTGGGTGTCGTCACCGGCCGCTGTGGTGCCTGGGAGCTGTAGTCTCCTCCGCGCTCGGCCGCGAGATGAAACAGCGGCGGCAGGGGAGACACCAGCGTGTAGGACCCAGGAGCAGCGGCGAAAATCACTGGCAAAGCGGACGGGGCAGCAACGGAATCCCCAACAGGTAAATTCAGCCTCAAGTTCTGTCCCCCGCTCCCCCGAGGGAGCCTCGTCCTTTTGTGCGCCTCCGGGCGCGTGGGTGTCGTCACCGGCCGCTGTGGTGCCTGGGAGCTGTAGTCTCCTCCGCGCTCGGCCGCGAGATGAAACAGCGGCGGCAGGGGAGACACCAGCGTGTAGGACCCAGGAGCAGCGGCGAAAATCACTGGCAAAGCGGACGGGGCAGCAACGGAATCCCCAACAGGTAAATTCAGCCTCAAGTTCTGTTCAGTAGGTAGTTATAGTGAGAACCTAGTTTTCATAGGAAAAGCATTTTTTTATTTGCTAATAACCTTTGTGTTGTTTGATGAATGTTGATGAAATACTCCAAAAAAGAGGTCTATCCAATCAGCTCCTACCCTGAAAGTCTGGGGGTGATTCATCAAGCGAGGGCTGAGAAAAAAGGGGGTCCCAAAGAGTGTTTTCTCCATGTTAATTTCCGTTGGAAATTTTATTACAGGCTACAGCCCGAACTGCTGAACAGAATTACACCAAATTTGGCAAAAAGGTAGAGCTTGGTTCAGAAAGCGACCTGTTTTTTTAAATGGTGTAAATCCATTCAGTAGTCGCTGAGAAATTCAAAAAATAAAAGTAAAAAAATGATTTTCCCATAGGAAACTTTAGGCAAGGCTACAGCCTGAACTGCTGAACGGAATTACACCAAATTTGGCAAAAAGGTAGTGCTTTATTCAGAACGCGTCTTTTTTTTTTAGATGGTGTAAATCCATTCAGTAGTTGCTGAGAAATTCAAAAAATAAAAGTTTTGATATCTGGGGCAGCGGTGGGTTCACGCACCCTCCCGACCGCCCTCATCACTGTGATTGGGTGCCACAACCACGAGCTTCACTGTGATTGGCTGCCATCACTCAAAACCAGGAAGTGATGGCAGACATCTTGTGACTCGGTAGAACCGAGTTACAAGAAAACAGTCGAAAAAAGATTAAAAGAGAAGAAAAGGGAGCAGGGTAGAAACACCCTGACCCCATAGTCCTGCTCACGGGTGTCCCACAAGGACCCCCAGGCCTAGAAATTATTTTTTTTTTTAGACAAAAGATCAGAATGCGCGGTGGGTGCGCGAATCTGGACAGAAAATAAAAATGAAGCGGGGCCTCCCCCACTTCATTTAGATGCTCCCCCAGGTGGGCCAGGTTCCGGGGGCAATCCTGTAATTATATTGTGGGGGCCTGGGGGGCCTCTCGCAGCCACAGGAATCGCCACCACCCTAGGGCTTTTTTTGTAATTGTTCGGGTTCCTCCGAGGCCAGCCCAAGTCCTTGGGAACATCACCCTCCGGGACTTTAATTAAATATGCAGGGTGGGCCTCGCAGGCCTCCCGAAGCCCCGGGGACCACCTCTTCCCCGGGGCTTTGAAAATAGAGGGAGGGGGCAGTGCGGTCCCCCTCCTGGAGCTTTTGATGGCCCTGGGGATCATCACCCCCAGGGTCGGCTCCTGCAATGTCCCAGGGCGTGCACCCCCGGGACTTTGCCGTTTGCTATGACAAGGTGGGAGCATGGCTTCCACCCTGTGATAGCAAACCGTGGTTTGCTTTGTTGAAGCGAGAGGATGAAAATCTCATCTCGCTTCAATAAAGGAAGGAGAATTGCTTTTGAGCAATGGAAGCTGCATGTTAGCAGCTCCCGTTGCCCAAAAGCAATGCCAAAGTTGGGGAGCTGGCGGGACCGTTGGGATATTGGGGGTCCCCCCACGGTCCTCAACAGAGAGGCTAGGCCCTGGAGGATGGGGTCCCCAGGTCCAGAAATAGCCTGGGAGGTCGGCCACGCGGCCCCCTTCCCCTTTAAAAAAAAATAATGAAAATAAACTTATTTTTTTAAGTTTGGAGTCACGACCCCCTCGTCCAGCCCCCACAAACAAATGTGATAGCAACCTTCCGAAATCTGGAAGGTAACAAATCAACTGATGTCGCTCAATTATAAAAATCAGGATGCATGTGAGGTTGGACAAATGAGAATCAGTCATCTATGGATTTACATAAAAAACATTTTATTTAAACAAAAACAACGAAATAAAAGTAGGTACATCCATGGCGTGTCATCCCTCAATAATCTGTGAATCACACCCTGCAAGACAAAAAGCAAGATAAGATTGTGCGTCATGCGTCCATCAAAGGAGAGAGCGAGAGAGAGAGAAAGAGTGAGAGAGAGGGAGAGAGAGAGAAAGAGTGAGGGAGGAAGAGAGAGAGAAAGAGTGAGAGAGAGAGGAAGAGAAAAAAAAAGAGAAAGTGTGAGAGAGAGAAAGGAAGAGATGGAGAGGGAGAGGGAGTGCTGACACTGTGGACAAAATCATCACAGCTTACCTTTCCACCACCGGTGTGTCTCTAACCATGTGCCAGGACATACTCAAGCCCTCAAGCTCACTTATCTGAAACATGGTATAGAATCAGTAATGACAGAATACATACAACTGCACATGTCTTCATCGCTGTGCCGCCCCTGCATATCCAAGTTGCTGCATCCTATCCACTCCCGCCACCCAGGTATCAGCTTGCTCCTGTGCATCCAGGCTGCTGCACACCATGCACTCCCAACGGCCAGAGGTGTCTGCCTGCCCCTGCGCACCCAGGCTACTGCACACCATCCACTCCCACCGCCCAGAGGTGTCTGCTCGCCCCTGCGCAACCAGGCTTCTGCACACCATCCACTCCCACTGCCCAGAGGTGACTGCCTGCCGCTGCGCAAACAGGCCTCTCTGCTCACCTTCCACCACTGGTGAGTGTGTAAGAGGGCCCCTGACGTGAAGGTCGCACATTTGGTTCTGGGTCTTGATATCATAATGGCTGAGAACATATCAATGCACCGTGCCGAGGAGTGTGTGGCGTACACGCGGTCCAGCCGAGCTCACAATTCAAATCGGGTCTTGATTGCCAGGATGGTGTATCGAGGCCACGCATCATCGCAGGCTGCACACTCGCTCAGCTCTGGTGGCACTAACTCAGTGGAACTCAAGTCATCGCCATATGGCGGGAGGCCCGTGTCGGGGGTCGACAATCTGTGAATCACAGCCTGCAAGACAAAAAGCAAGATACGGTTGTGTGTCATCCTCTCATTAAAGGAGAGAGAGGGAGAAAGAAAGAAAGAGTGAGAGAGAGGAAAAAAGAGAGAAAGAAAGAGTGAGAGGAAGACAGAGAGAAGAGAGAAAGAGTGAGAGAGAGAGGCAGAGAGAAAAAGAGAGAAAAAGAGAGAAAGTGAGAGAGAGAGGAAGAGAGAGAGAAGAGAGAAACAGTGTGAGAGAGAGGATGAGAGAGAGAAAGAGTGAGAGAGAAAGGAAGAAAGAGAGAAAGAGTGTGAGAGAGAGAAAGGAAGAGATGGAGAGGGAGAGTGAGAGTGAGTGCAGACACTCCGGACAAAACCCTCACAGCTCACCTTTCCGCCACTGGCGTGTCTCCAACCATGTGCCGGAACATACTGCAGCCCTCAAGCTCACTCATGTGAAACATAGTATAGAATCAGTAATGGCAGAGTACATACAACTGCACAAGCAATCATTGCTGTCCTGCTCCTGCGCACCCAGGCTGCTGCACACCATCCACTCCCACCACCCAGAGGTGTCTACCCATCCCTGCGCACCCAGGCCGCACTGTTCATGTTTTGCCACCTGCATGTAGAAAAGAGGGCCCACCATGTGCCGCTGCAAGCCCCAAGCCCGGGGTACGCGGACAGGGCACCCTCCACATCATGCAGCCCCGCTCTGCAGGCCACCAGGTCTCACATTTGGTGGTGCATCTTGATTTTACCAGGGCAGACGACATACCAGTGCACCCGTCATCATTGCAGATTGCACACCCGCTCAACTCTTGCGGTGCCACTAACTCTGTGAACAGCGAGGTCACACCACATGGCGGTAGGCCCCCGCTATTCGATGGCTGAGGCCTACACTGCGGTCCAGCATGGCAAACAAAACCTGAGATGTCCGGACCGCCGGGATGGGGCATCATCGCAGGCTTCACCCCCGCTCAGCACTTATGATGCCCGTACCTCGGTGCACCAAAAGTCGCTGTTCCGTGGTGGTGTGCCTGTGCCAGCAACAGTGCATCCGGTGCCAGCAAGTCTGAAATGGAAATGGCATAGATCACGTGCGCCCGGTCTTTTTTATTGGTAGGATCACATGTCCTGTAATGCCTGTGGTTGATTGGTGTGTTGTGGGTGTAAACCGGCCGTGAGGGAGTGGCTGTGCATACTGACAACTAGACCTGTGACCAGCAGATCATTGCACTGAAAACCTGGGCCATGTAGCGTTGTCGTCTCTCCCTGTAAACGTAAAGGGACTGGGCTGGCCTGGCGTATGCCAGTCCTGCGTGAGGCTGTGAAGAATGACTGCGGAGGTATGGGCATGGTTCCATCCTGGGCTGTATGAGGAATCAACTGATGTGGGTGTCTCTGTTGTAGTGCTGCTGCCACCTGGGCTGCAAGCGCCAATGTGTCACCTTGTGAACCAAGTCCCAGAACATGGCCAACATGGAAGGTAGGGGGAATCACAGACCCTACATTCATCCATACTTCCACAGATGAGAGATCGTGTACATGACACGTGTGTGGATATAAATGTTTATTGCGTATTCAGTAGAGTGTTGCAGCTGAAGCAATACAGGGCCATGCAAAGCCCAGATATCAGTTTTTGGCACATGGAGGGCAGCCAATTAGAGCCAAACTCATGCTCAGGGGTTAGGCTCCCCCAACATATGTACATATCCAATCACTCCGCCAATCCCCAAGTTAGTTAGTTAGTTAATGACATTTGTTAAGCGCTTGGTTGCACAGAGAACAGTGCGTCCCCGCGCTGACAATCCTACCAACATCTCTTCAGCTTAGCTCACAGAGGGTGAGCACTAGGGCCAGGGACATACTATGCTGAATTTGTCTTGGGGAAAAGATGGGTTTTCAGCCTCTGTCTGAACCTGGTTTCAGACGGCTCCATCCTCAATTCGATGGGTAGGTCATTCCAATCTTTGCTGGCATGGTGTCTAAAGGAACGTCCTCCCATCCTGGCTCTGTGTATCCGTGGCACCACTAATAGCATGCTGCCCATCGACCTCAGAGGGCGTGAGGGGCGATAGACTGGAAGCAAGTCCTGGAGATATGGAGGTGCTTTTTTGTGAGCTATACGGTGGGTGATGCACATAGTTTTAAATTTGATTCGTTCCTTTATTGGGAGCCAGTGCAGGGAACGTAATGCATGTTTCCCAGAGGCTCTCCTAGGGAGGTTAAGGACCAGCCTGGCAGCTGCATTCTGGACGTGTTGTAGCTGTGTTAGGCCTTTTTTGCCGAGTCCACATAGGAGGGAGTTCCCATAGTCTAAATGGGAGGTGACCAAGGCATGTACCATCGTTTTTCTGGAGCTGGGGGGCAATAGGTCCAGGATTTTCCTCAGGACCTTCAAGAGGCCATAGCATTTTCCGGCAACCTTACCAACATGATTGGTAAAGGCTAGATTAGAGTCCAGAAGAAAGCCAAGGTTTTTAACTGTGTCTACCGGGGCCGGGACAGGGCCCAGTTCAATGGGCCACCAGGCAGAAGTCCAGATGGAAGGACAGGGACCTACGATAAGAACTTCCGTCTTATTACCATTAAGGCGGAGATAGTTCTGTTTCACCCAGCCGTCAAGTGCCACCAAGCAGGCCGAGAAATTCTCAGCATCCACAACTGGATCACGGGACAGATTGATCACCAGTTGTGTATCGTCTGCATAGGAGACTATTGCAACACCATATGACTCCACCAATTTGGCAAGGGGTTCCATGTACATGTTAAATAATGTGGGGCTCAAAATCGAGCCCTGTGGAACCCCTTGCCTGAGACATCTTACACTGGATTTTCATGGTGGACAATGTACTTGAAATCTCCTGTTCTTAAGGAAGGAAACCAACCACTCATGTGCAGGTCCGGTTATTCCCTTTTCATTCAGGCGGTCCAGTAATACGGGGTGTGATACGGTGTCAAACGCCGCACTTAAGTCCAGTAGGACCAGTGCGGCCGTGTGACCCTCATCCGCCTTACCCCGCAGCAGTTCTGTCGATAGGAGGAGGGCGGTCTCTGTCGAGTGTTTGGCTCTGAATCCCGACTGAGACGTGTGGAGGAGCTTGCTTTCCTCCACAAAGCTCACCAGCTGTCGGTTAACCAATTTTTCTACTACCTTCGCACAGTAGGGAAGGAGGGAGATTGGTCTCAGGTTGTCTAATTGCGTTGTGCTTATGTGGGCTTTCTTTTTTATTGGGACGACTTGGGCCAGTTTCCAGCTATCCGGAACTAGACATTCCTGGAAGGAAAGCGAGGCCATGTCACCTATATGCTTCGCTACCTGGGGAAGATGACTGCGAAGAATCCTCGCTGGTACCGCATCTAAGGGAGAGCCCGAGTGAATGTCCGATAGGATGTTGATAAGCTCCTCTGCTTGGGGAACCACAAATTTCCTAAGTTCTTCCCTGACCTTATTTCCGAAGTTGGGGTCGGGCAGATTTGTAGCTTCAGAGTTAGTCTGAAACGATGCATAGATCTTTTCTACCTTCCCTATAAAGAAGTCTGCGATCTCATTGCATGACTCAGTTGAGGGGGGGGCTTCCCCTGAACTCGCTAGAGGGGCAGAGAGTTCCTTCAGAATCATAAAGAGCTCTTTAGATGTGTTCTCTGCACAGTCAATCCTTTTATTATAGTACTCTCTTTTAGATTTCCTGATCTGGCTGTGGTAGGACCTTAGTTCACTCTTATAGACTTCACGTAGTGAGGGGGCATATTCCACTCTCCATCTATGCTCCAAGGTTTTACATTTGGTTTTAGCGGCGCGCAGCTCAGCGGTGAACCACGGAGCGGATTTCGTGCTCCGTGCCATGGCTTTATGAGTCCAAGGGGCTACATTATCCAGCGCACCTTGAACCCATTCTTCATACATCCTGTACGCCTCAACCAAATTGTCGCTGAGCTTTGGGGGTTCCTGTCCTAGGGCTTGACTGAAGGCGTCGTGACTGAATTTCCTCCAGTCCCTGCGCCTAATAACGGGAGGTTTCTGTAAAGGCCCCCTGTTGGGCAGTCTTCTGAGTTTAAAAGGGATCAAATAATGATCTGACCACAGGATCTTAATCGGAACAGAGACACTTATATCTTCCCAGTTTGTAAAAATTGGGTCCAGCAGATGTCCTGCTTGATGGGTGGCTCTGTTGTCAGCTAAAACAAACATGAGAGCTCTAAGTTCATTAATTAGGGAAACAGCCTCTCTGCAGTTGACATCATCCAAATGCACGTTGAGGTCTCCTACAATCATAAACTTATTATGGCGTAAAGCAGATTGCGTTAGAGCTTCCAGGAGGCTTTCAATGAACGCAGTCGCCACACCCGGAGGACGATAGATAAGGTAGCCCTTAATGGTGCAGTTGGGGCTAACCGAAATAGAAAAGAGTCCCGCTTCACATTTATTAATGGAAGTCGGTTCAAGAGAGACTGACAGCTCGCTTTTGTGGATAATGGCTATACCCCCCCTCTTTGAACCCCTCTATTAACGTGAAGAATATTAAAGCCGGGAGGAAGGGCCTCTATGATATCAGGGATGGATTGTTCATCCAGCCATGTTTCTGTCAAGAAGACCAAGTCGGGTTTGTCATCTATCAGTAGGTCATAAATGTTCAAGCTATGACGTTTCATCGATCGACAGTTCAGTAATAAGGCAGATAGTTCATTACCTTCCTTACTCGTCGCTTGGTCTCTGAGGATAGTATGGCCGCAGCCCACACACTTCAGGGGCCATTGTTCCACCAGCAGCTTGTGTTCGCATTCCGGCGACAGCCTCCTGCGCAGCTGTAGTAACGCCTGCCTCGTATAGGTTACTATCCCATGTTGGTCCGAGATGGTTAGGCCAAGGGGACGGGGCCTGGGCCGCTGATGGTCGCGGACGGGCGCAGACGGGCTTGCCTTAGGCGCGCCTTCGGCGCGCAAACGGCGCTCCCGCTGCGCTCGTCTGCTGCGCTTGCGTGGATGGCACATTTAGGGAGAGGGTAGGCGTGGCCAGTGAGGTGGGCATGGCCTCGCGAGTGCAGCGATGGCGGCCTTTCAACCAGCTGTCCCGCGATGCAGCGCTAGCTCCGCTGCTCGTGGGGTGTCCGCTAGGCGCTTAGTACTATCTAAGCTCAGGGAGAGTTTTGGCAAGTTTTAAAAGAAGTGAAACACAAAATACACAATTTTTAAAAAGTGATAGACTAGGCCTCCGGCTTCCGCCTCAGAGGTGTAGGTAATGGTTGCATTTATAAATTCACTATACACTCTCCTTGCAGTACTCTAATGATCCAGTCTCTACTTATGTACTTATACAATGAACAAGACAAAGTTACATAACTGAAGTTTTCCCCACTGTCAGAGGTAACATGGTTGCATGCGCAGTCCACAGCACAATGTAATGTGGTAGGGCCCAGGGGCAGCATCACGCATACATAATGAACACACGGACACAGTTAGATAGATAGTGGAACTGTGTACGGGCACAGGAGCTCGGCTCCTTTTTATTACCCGGGTCACATGTCCAGTGACGTCTGTGCTGGATGCGTGTGGGGTGAGTGTAAGCCAGCCCTCAGGGAATGATTAGTGCTGCCTACAAGTACAACAGTAGTTATCGGATCACACACAGAGATTCAATCATAAAGGGTCTATGACTTGTGCTGCACTAAGGTAGGTTGATACAATGAGGTTGCCAACAAGGGATTTTGTTTGTGATAACTCAGTTCTATTTCTTAGCAATTCATTTCAAGGGTGTATTTTAAACTAATTAAACACCAACAATAAATGTTTTCCAAAAGCAATTTTTCAATAAAACGTGCACACACGGGAATTCTTTTTTGTGAATGAAACACAAATCTTTTTATATAAATCAGGATAAGAAAGGAGTACAAAAGAACCATTGGTTACAAGCAATAGAACATGAAAGGCGGGTTAAATCAGATCCACATTTCATCAAAAAACATCTATTTCCAAATAATTTTAACAGAGAATAATCTCATTGATGAGACAAAATCAACTGCATTTATCTAATGTTGTGGAATTAGATGATGGAGTCGACGTTTCGGTCTTGGGTGGCAGAAGTCCGTCAGACCATCTCCAGGACAGTTAATTATTGCATATTTAGACCCTTTGTGAGTTCAAGTGATCCCACGTAACGTGTTTTTTTGTTTGTGTTGTTGTTGTCTGGGCGATTTAGCTGATATTGTAGCCTATCAATTTATGAGCTTTCTTGTGCCAGGCAATTGGGCGGGGGAAGTCCTTGCACGTTCTTTTTTTCTTTATTTCTCAAGAGCTTTGTTATTTCTGGTTATCGTTCAAAATGCGAACAAATCTGCCGAGGTCAGGAACGCACTAAGGTAGGGGCACTAGATGTGAAATAATGCACAAAAGATTCTATCGTAAAGGGTCCATGACTTGTGGTGCACTGAGGTTGGGGCAGCAGATCTGAAATTATTCACAAAATATTCTATCATAAAGGGCCCATAAGTTGTGGTGCACTGAGATAGGGGCATCAGAAGCATTCAGCGTGTGCACAGCCAGCGATGATGCGTGGTCCGGGAGGGACGCACTGGTAGCAATTAAGCCTGGGCGTTGAACTACACTCAGTTCGCGGAGCTTGCGAAGTTTAGGTTACTTCGCAACGTGCTACGCAATCTAGTGCGTAGCGTAGTAGTTTTGCAACCTCGCGCGCTCAATATTCATTCTCCGCGCGCGGCAACGTCTTACCGTGATTCTGCGATCACAAACTTGCTTTTCTGTCCGTTCGCGAGCGCCACAAGATTTGTAATATGGCTGCCGAAGCGCGCGAGCTGACTTCCGGCGGCTGTCTTGGTAAGATCGCGATCCCGAACATGCAAAAACTACAATCTGGCGAAGAATATCTCTCGAGCTTCATAAAACCTTCTCTAAAATGATCATTTTGCTCAGAAAAACTCCTCAGATTGTGATTTTGCTGTAGTCTTTTGTGTAAGGAGGAGTCCTTTCATTTTTTTAACTCTTTTTTTCAAGAGGAAGGAACTGCCCCTGAGTCTACAACTTCCTGTTCCTGTCCAGCAGGCTCCTCCCAGTGCTTTGTGCATGTGCTGTTCACTTTCATTTGGATTTGGAGCTGGAAGGATCACTTTTTGTGTCTGTCTGCTGCATCATACCATTGGATTGGATTTATTTGAGGACTTTTTGATTTGAGATTTAATTTACTACAAGTAAGTTGGAGAATTGGTGTGTTTGTTTCATTGGGGCTTGTTTGTGCCTACATTTTTCTTGGATTTTCATTGTTTTTAAAAATTATTGTTGTGGCGGGTGGCCTGTACTTTCAATAGGGGCCTAGTTGTTTTTCTCTGCAATTTCAGCCAGTAGGGTACCCATGGGTCCATGTTTCGTGGTGTCTGTAGAATTTCAACATCATGTAGGGCATGGATGGCATAGGAATTTGAAATGCTAAATGTGGCTGTGGTGTATTTCACTGTTGGTGTGTGTGTGTGTGAAAATCCTTTGTTGGATATGTGTGCTTGATGTGTAACTTCTTTGCAATCCTTTCGTAGCCCTGTTGATTTTCATTTTTGTATTAAAGCTATGTTGTTTAGCAGGCCTCCTTTGTCCGGTCATATATTATAGGCCTGCTTCACTTCATTGTTTTCCATGGCCTGTTGTGACTGTGAGTGCCCATGTGGCTTGTGGCAATTTTGTGGTGGTAGTTTAGTAGTGTATGCTTCTTTTTCCATAAAGGCCTGCATTTCTTTTCTTTGTTCCCCTTGACTTATGCTTGTTGCTGTTGTGTCCTCCTGGCCATGTGTGTGGTGGCCATTTTGTGAAGGAAGGCATTGTGCTTTTGCCATAGGCTTACATTGACTGTTCCAAGCTTGTGGCCTAGTCTGCCAGTAGGCCCAGAAGTAGTCAGCCTCAAATCTTTGGTGCGTTATTTAAATTTTCAGTTTGTGTTGTCTGTTGATTTTTTTTTACACCATGGATGGCTTTGGATTTTATTGCAAAAGGTGTTTTTTAGGGTGGAATAGCAGTTTTGGGTGTGTGTTAAATAAATAGGGCTTTTCAGCCAGTAGGTAACCCTAGGGATTCAGCTTGCGTCCTTTCGGTAACTCTGTACAGCGTGACAACGCGGACTTACAGTTTTCGTCATTTTCGCGCTCTCAATATATTTGTTCGCGCAGGCGATAAAGCCTTTTTGTACAGTCCGCGATCCCGAACACGCAGCATTTGCAATCTGGCTAACAATATCTCGGGAGCAACATAAATCCTTCTCGAAAACGCTGATTTTGTGCATTTTGCTAAAAAAACTCCTCAGGTTGTCATTCAGCTGTTGTTTTGGAGCACGGAGCACTTTTATTATTTTTAAAATATTTTTATGAGAGGAAGTAAGTTCCACAGACATTACAACTTCCTGTTCCTGTCCTTTGTAATCCCTTTTTGGTTATTATTGTGGTGGGTGGCCTGAGCATGTGTGTGGCTGCCATTTTAGGAACACAGGCATTGTGCTTTTGCCATAGGCGTACATTGACTGTCTTCCATTTCTTGTTGTTGTGGGTGCATGGCGGCCATTTTGTGGAGCCATCCCAGCAGTGTGCTTGCTTTTGCCATTCTATTCCAAGCTTGTGGCCTAGTCTGTCAGTAGGCCCAGAGGTAGTCATCCTCAAATCTTTGGTGCATTATTTAAATTTACAGTTTGTGTTGTCTGTTGATTTTTTTTTTACACCATGGATGGCTTTGGATTTCATTGCAAAATGTGTTTTTTGGGGTGGGATAGCAGTTTTTGGGTGTGTGTTAAATAAATAGGGCTTTTCAGCCAGTAGGTAACCCTAGGGATTCAGCTCGCGTCCTATTGGTAACTCTGCACAGCGCGACAACGCGGACTTACAGTTTTCGTCATTTTCGCGCTCTCAATATACGTGTTCGCGCACGCGATAAAGCCTTTTTGTACAGTTCGCGATCCCGAACACGCAGCATTTGCAATCTGGCAAACAATATCTCGCGAGCAACATAAATCCTTCTCGAAAACGCTGACTTTGTGCATTTAGCTAAAAAAACTCCTCAGGTTGGCATTCTGCTGTAATTTTGGAGTACGGAGTCACTTTTATTTTTAAAAAAATATTTTTATGAGAGGAAGTAAGTTGCACAGACACTACAACTTCCTGTTCCTGTCCTTTGTAATCCCTTTTTGGTTATTATTGTGGTGGGTGGCCTGAGCATGTGTGAGGCGGCCATTTTAGGAAGGCAGGCATTGTGCGTTTGCCATAGGCTTACATTGACTGTCTTCCATTTCTTGTTGTTGTGGGTGTGTAGCAGCCATTTTGTGGAGCCATCCAAGCAGTGTGCTTGCTTTTGCCATTCTGTTCCAAGCTTGTGGCCTAGTCTGCCAGTACGCCCAGAGGTAGTCATCCTCAAATCTTTGGTGCATTATTTAAATTTACATTTTGTGTTGTCTGTTGAATTATTTTTTTACACCATGGATGGCTTTGGATTTCATTGCAAAAGGTGTTTTTGGGGGTGGAATAGCAGTTTTTGGGTGTGTGTTAAATAAATAGGGCTTTTCAGCCAGTAGGTAACCCTAGGGATTCAGCTCACGTACTTTCGGTAACTCTGCACAGCGCGAAAACGCGCACTTACAGTTTTCGTCATTTTCGCGCTCTCAATATGCGTGTTCGCGCACGCGATAAAGCCTTTTTGTACAGTTTGCGATCCTGAACACGCAGCATTTGCAATCTGACAAACAATATCTCGCGAGCAACATAAATCCTTCTCGAAAACGCTGATTTTGTGCATTTTGAAAAAAAAACTCCTCAGGTTGTCATTCTGCTGTCGTTTTGGAGCACGGAGAAGCTTTTATTTTTGAAAAAATATTTTTAGGAGAGGAAGTAAGTCCCACAGATATTACAACTTCCTGTTCCTGTCCTTTGTAATCACTTTTTTATTATTATTGTGGTGGGTGGCCTGAGCATGTGTGGTGGCCATTTTGTGGAGGCAGGCATTGTGCTTTTGCAATAGGCCTGCATTGTCTGTCTTGTATTCCTGACCTTTACTTGTTTTTGTGAGTGGCCTGGCCATGTGGTGGTGGCCATTTTGTGGTACGAGCCACTGTGCTTTTTCCATAGGCCTCTAAGCTTGTGGCCTAGTCGTACAGTAGGCCCAGGGGTACTACTCATCAATCATTACGGGTGCATGGAATTTAAACAACTGCTTTTGTGTTGTGCGTTAAATTTCAACATCATGTATGGCTTTGGATTGAATTGTAAAATGTGGGCTTTACTTTTTTTCGGGGGTACATTTCACTTTTTGGGTGTTGTAAATAAATGCCTTTAGTTTTTGTGTGTATATGTTCATTGTTGTTGCTCCCTGATGCTGCATACATCCCATAAGATGCACACATTTTTATTTAGGGCAAACAGGCTACACTACATTTATGTTTTTGTTCTTTGCTATTCTTCTTCCTGAGTGTACACAGTACAAGTACACCAGGAGCCCTGGCCTTGTCAGTCTTTGAAATGGCTATACTGTTGTTGTTCATTGACTTCATAAAATTTAATAATTGTGACCACCCACCAGACACTAAGAAGTTATATATTATATTATTGATCTTTTGACTGATGTTCTTCTGGCTTTTTTGCTTTTAGGTGCACAAAAGACAGAGGAGGTGTGTCATCCTCATCGACCATTGTGGTGCCAGACCGACGTCCGGCTGCTGTACACGACGTGACGTGTGAGTGACCTGACCAGGCATCTCTGCAACTTGTACAACTGAGTGCTGTTTTGACATCTGAAGAAGATGCCCCCAAAGAAAGCAGGTAGCAGGTCCTCCGGTACCAAGAAAGTTGCCATGGAGAAGAAGGAACAGAAGAAGAAGGAAGTGTTACTTAAGTCTGGTGTGCCTCCCAAAACCTTTTTTGGGACACCAAAAATTACGCCTGCAGCAGCGGTGTCGGGCGGCCAAGCTGGGGGCAGCACCTCCACATCAGTGGGCCCAACCCACCAACCCAGGCCCAAGCAGATGAGTGTGGAAGAGGTAGCCATCCTTATGGTGGAAAGCAGTGATGCTGAGCCTGAACTAAACTTATCGCTATCTCAAAGTAGTACACAATCAACGCAGGAGGGAACACAGCAGATAAGTGGTCAACAGCCGCAACCACCGTCTGCAATAGTAGCTGTAGTTCCTCCCGACGTAGGGGCAGTTCAGGAAATTGAGCCTCATGCAGAGGAAGAAGAGGAAGACATCCTTTAGAAGTTCCATTGGCTTCCAAATCCCCAGCAAGGAAAAGGAGGCTAAGTACATCAAGTTCTTCACCAAGCTCCCCTTCTGATGATCTAGATGCCACTTGGAAGCCACAAACTGAGTCTGAGAGGGAAACACGTCACAAGAGTAGGCATGGGAAAAGGAAGGTTCCAGAAAGCCTTACACTTACGGAGGTTGATGTAGAAGAGCAGGATGATGATGATGATGATGAGCCAGTCATCACGAACATCACTCCTGGGCCTGAGGAGATGGAGACCAACATTTTTACACTATCCAAAATGGCTGCGAGGGATGTAGCACGCATACCTCCACAGAGGTAACACCAACACGACCTCCAGCTTCCATATTTACATTAGCAAAGGGCCGGCAGCGTCCCACATCCAGCACAAGCACCACCTCAGTAGAAGTAGGTAGTGGTACTGCACAGAGTCAAATTCAACACACACCCTCCAGTTCATCCGGCATTGGAAGTGGGAGTGGCACCTCCAGCAGGAGACAAAAGTTAAGCTCCCCAGTGTGGGCCTTCTTTACAGTTAGCGGAAAGGAGGAAAACATTGCTATATGCTCCGTTTGTCATACCTCTGTTAGTCGTGGTAAGCTTGGTACAAACTATGGTACCGGAGGCCAAATGACCCATCTGAAAAAACATCACGCAATCCAGTGGGAGGAGCACCTTAGTCGCATGAAAACTGGAACCATTGCTGTTGGGCATAAACGAGTAGAAAGTCCGCTCACGGTGGAACAGGAAGAAGAGGAAGACATTCTCTGTGGTAGTGGTACACAAAGTAGCCCTGTCCCCAGCACTGCAGTGGTAACGCCCTCATCCTCAGCCACATCTCATTGGCACAAGAGTAAGAATCAGCCTGAGACACCAAGGAGTACTGCTGGCCCAAAAAGTGCGACGTTGACCACAGGAAGGAATACCATGCAGCCTACCATTCTTAGCATGTTTACTAGGCCGGAGGGGCAGTACGAACGCAACCACCCAATAGCACGTTTGTACAATGCGAAGCTGGCTAAAATGTTAGCAATGGACCTTCTCTCTTTTTCTTTTGTTGAAGGGGTGGGTTTTCTTGAATTTGTGACCACCATCTGCCCAAAATGGAAAGTTCCCAGCCACTACTATTTCGCAAGAGTTGCTGTTCCAGCACTACATCACGACGTGCTGGAATTGCTCGGAAAAGCCTTAAAACAGAGTGCTGTTCAGAGTATACACCTGACAACAGACATGTGGACCAGTTGCCAAGCCACTGATTACATGTGCATCACTGCACACTGGGTCTCTTTTTCAGGTGTTAAAGATAAGATATCTGACGGTGTTGTTGACACCGCTGAGATTTTTAAAGACACTCGCAAACATGCAACTGTTGCCATGTTTGCTATTGAGAAATCTTATACTGCTGCAAACATTTTGGATGAGTTTAACAGCAAGGTGTTTGAGTGGCTGTGACCAAGAGGGCTTACCATTGGTTTTGTTGCCACGGACAATGGCAGTAATGCAGTTATGGCCATGAAAGATGGTGGCTATTTCAGGGTCCCGTGTTTGGCACACTGCATTAACATTGTTGTTCAAGACTTTTTGAAAAATGAAAGCAATGTCAGAAGCTTACTGACCTCCTGCAGAAGAATATGCACACATTTCAACCATTCTTTTAAAGCCCGGAAGCAGCTGAGGATCATTCAACGTGAGCATAAAATGCCAGTCAAAGCACTCATCCAGGAGGTGCCAACACGTTGGAACTCAACGTATTACATGCTTGAACGTCTGTTTGAGCAGTACATACCACTTAATGCTTATGTCATGAAAAGGTCAGGAGATCCTACTGTGAAAGGCATGACCATTGAGATGGCCCAATGGGACCTCGTCAAATGCCTGACAGAGATGCTACTTCCTTTTGAGGTCTTCACACGTGAAGTGAGCAGGGAGGACTGTACTATGGGCCAAGCTATCCCATTGTTGAACATGCTAGAGCAAGAGCTGAAGGAGGTGTCAGAAATGTAAGCAAGTGTGGATGACAAAGTAGATGCATATTATTTGGCAGACACCTTAGTCGCTCACTTATCTGACAATACAAGGATTCAAAATAACATTGTGTCACAACCACATTACATTACTGCCTCAATTTTGGATCCACGTTACAAATTATTGCTGCGCAGTAATGAAGTAATTCCTTTTTCAGAAGTGGATGTTGCCCAGTACAAAACTTTGATAGCTGAGGAAGCCACTGACTTTGAAAATGAACGGATCTTAATTAGAGTCCCGCCCCCCAGGGCAGAAAAAGTACTGCAGGGCACCTAGAGTCAAGTTCTACTTCAGAGGCCAAGAGCAGTGCATTTGCCTCCTAGCAGTCAACAACACTGCCAGCAATAACATCAACAGCACCAACAGGATCATCAGGCACATTTAAAAAAACGGCAGGTGATTGGTTTCTACGGAAAGGGTTTTGTACGTCCATGACTGATGCAAAGGCAAAAGAGGCCAAGCAAATCGGAGCACCCCTGAACATTGAGCGGATGTTTCAGGCCTATCTAGATGACACAACAGAGGTCTTCATGGAGCAAAGCCCATTGGTGTATTGGTATGGGAAAAGAAGCCAATGGCCAGTGCTCAGCAGGCTGGTGATAAAGTATGTGGCTTGCCCTGCTGCAAGTGTCTCTCCAGAGCGTGTTTTCAGTGCTGCTGGTGCCATTGTTACTGTCAAAAGGACCAGTCTCTCGCCCAAAAGCGTTGAGAGGTTAACCATGATCAAAATGAATCAACACTTTATACCACCGGAGTACAAAATACGTGAATCACAGCAGGAAGAGGACAGCGACTTTGATGACATAAGTAGTGGGTTGTTAGACGTACTTCTGTTGGAACCATCAGAGTTTGAGTCGAGCTCCTCTTCCCTGACAACTAGGCTTTCAAATTGTTCTCCCTTCCTTTATTTGTGTGTGACTGTGTATATGTTTTTCTGGTTCAAAATCTAATCACAACAAATCCATCAACAGTCTCCTCTTTTTATTTCCCTATTGGAGTTGCACGTCTGTGCATAACTGTCCACTCCACTCCTCAGGGTCCTGCTCCATCTTCCTTACTCTCCCTAAATACATTTCAAGCAAGCCTGACATTGGATGGAGATGGAGAATAGTACAATACATGTTGCCTCTAACAGTCCCTCCATAAGAAGTGAAACGTGACTCTAGCTATATTCCGTTTTGTTTCCAAGCCGAAAGAAACTCATCACTGACTGTCAGAAGGCTGGGCAGGCATCAGATCTGACAGCCAAAGAGAACAGCAAGACAGGTAATGAGTGATTATTGTGAATGATGGCATGCATTGCATTGAATGCTGGCTGACTACGAATGAATGTGCATGAAGTAGAACTATACTAGTTTATCGACAAAGTAAAAGTGACTCAGGTGAGGTGACAGTTAATGTTTCCTTGTTGTTTAATAACCACATTGTACTCCTACCACTGCAGGTGCCCGCCAATATCCATTGCAATTTTGTAATATGGAATATATTATAAACTTAATCAGTCACTACAGACTGAGTTGGTGTTGGAGAATATACATACCACACGGTCATTATCATGATGCTGCTGAGCATACTATCTTTGCACACAGTCAGTTGGATCGGAGATAATTGATGGAATAACTGCGTTTCATGGGCTGACTTCAAAGGTAAACAGTTTGAACAAGAACCACAACAAACCTAGGCTACATGTCCATGTAGTGGTGTCGACTGGAGTAGAGTGTAGTGGTATGAGGGACAGTGGCGCATTGATTTAGTCACTTCATTTGGAAAATGCTAGGTTGCTGCAGTGCATATGACATTTGTCTGGCTCCGTCAAAATGTAAATAAGGGGTAGGGTGCCTGGCCTGTGCTGCGGTTCTCCTGTTCTGTGGCTGTGCTGGCTCCTGAGTCCTGTCCCGTTGTTGTTGTAGCTTAATGCTGTAGAGTAGACACTATGTATCCTATCCAAGCTGCCTCAGTCTGAAAGTGTTCTCTCCAGAGTCTTGTCTTCTCTTCTTGCACTCCACTATAGTTGAGTTTATTGTTTTAAATGCAGTAATTTTTTAAATACCCCGTTTGTTTTTCCATCTACACTTGCAGGCCGGCCTTTAACCTGTGCTGTAGTGGGAGAAACAACTCACACTTACCTTACCAATCCGCATCAGGCAGGCAGTGGTACCCAAGATTGATATGCGGAGTGTCCATGGAAGGGAGGACCAAGAGGAATGACGAGAATGATGCAACTCCACATTTGGACCAGGATAATACAGTACTTTCGTATCATTCATCATTCGTCTTTAAATTTATTTGATTCCTTTTTTCTCTCCAATTATTACGACTGTGTGTTGTGGTTTGTTTGGTAATTGATCCCTACAACTATTTTTTCATTTCCTTTGCTAGCTTGAAAAATAAAAGTTACCCAGGTACAGCATTTAATTTGGTTCGGTCTGAGCTGGAGTCTAAGGGCGGTAGACAGGCAACGCAAATTTCATATTAATAATTTCTTCCCTGTACTGTCTCATTGGGTAATAGTAGTTAGTAAGTACAACTCATTATCATTAACCATCAAGTTCTCTTCCTCAGCATGCATGCATTTGCTTTTTCTCACTTTATACTTTGATTTCTTTGATAATGGATCATGGTCGTCTTACAAGATTGTGTTTTACTTTTGTTGTGTCCATGCATACTGTCTGTTTTTCTTTCTCGAACCTTTCCCAAAACCCCACTTCCCATCCATTCATCAATCCCTAACCCTCTTTTCCTGGGCTGTGTGATTTATATTGAGGTGTGATGTGACTACATTAAATGTACACCAACAATTGATCACACGCTTGCTGGGGCAGATGTGGTGAAAGCAACACTAATTGAATTTCAACTAAGGCAGGGCAAGGATCTTCTTCTGCTTGCCCACCCATGCTGTAGTTTACTTTGTTCTACTACTCCTCCCACAGTCTCTCAGTCAAGTGACTTTCTCTTTCTTTTTTCAAATGCTATTGCCAGTGTCTACTACTGCCACCACAATAATGGCATCTTCTCCGTTCATTTGGGAAACCAACCATGCAACCATCAGTGTGCAGAACTTCATCATCAATCACAGGTAAGATAAGGTTGGTGGGAGGTATGGACTAGGAGGAGAGACTGACAGTACTATTATGAAAAATAAAAATAACTCATAGAGGGGTACTGCATCTATCGGTTTGTGTGTTACAAAATCGTCAGATCTTTTCAATCAAACACTGGCTGTGGGCATGCAGCAGCACGGAAACAAAGTAACAAACCATGTAACTTAGATTGAATTCGGAAAACAGTAACCCACCACAAAACATTCACATCGTATAAGTAAATAGTATAAAATGTAATATCCCCTAACAAAAATAAACTATCCCACTCTGACCTAACCCACCCCCCTCCCTAACCCCAACCAATGTCCACAACGAAACGAAACGAAACGAAAGTCCAAGAGTCCCAATGTTCGAACGAATCCCCAACGCCCAAAAACCCACCCACCAACAAAAGGAATTAAAAAAGGGGCAAATGACAGGGTCCTCTATAGTCGGCGGGCCTTCAGGTGTTTGTCCACCAGGATTTTGACCCGCTCCTCTAGGTTCTCCTCTAAGCGGGCTATCCGGCGGAGCAGCTGGTGGCGAAATGCCCTGCAGTTACATGCAGGGTGGGGGGCAGCAGTGGTTGAGATGGAGGTGCGGCGGCGGGCGGCTGCCGGACCACGGCGCCGTGAAACTGGAGGCAGGGCCTGACTGGGGCCCGGGGCATTGGAGGAGGCTGCAGCTGCAGCCGCCTCCTCCTCCTCCTCCGCCTGAGCCACCAGCCGGCGATATTCTTCGCAAATGGCCTCCAGTTTACGGCGCCGGGCCCTTGCGGCCAACTCCTTCCGAGATGGTTTTGGTGTAGATGTGGAAGGAGTATCTATATCAAGAAAGAAAAAGAACATGTTGTAGCCAATACTCTTAGCAAAACAGAAACACTAAAATCATTCAACATATAGTGTCACAGGATCACTAGCAAGCACAGTTCATAACATTTGTGATTTGGTGGTAAGTATCTCTACTCCTACTTCCTTGGACTCTAACATTTGTGGGAGTTTCCGACATAATAATCGTACTATTTTCTCCGGTACACCAGTCGTGTTGTTCTTATCTGTAGTTTAGCACAATTACATAACCTTGTTGTAGCCGGCATGCCAGCTCAGTACTAAGCTTGCACCAAAGAGAAACAGATATGAGCCACTTGATGCAGACTCATGTTAGTTTATATACTACTACTGTCTGCAGGTGGGGAAGCTCATATTTTTGTATGACGCCTTACGGCCGGTGGCACTGGCCATACTCTGTCTGTTACATGAGGGCAAATGAACAATTTCACTTACACCCTGCCCTGGGTACTACAAAAAAAAGGCTGATTATTTATCTGATCCAATGATCATTGCTTATATTCATATTATAGATGGTAATACGAGTCGACATCAGGTCAGTAGCGGTCGGTGGTGGGAGTGCTGCCGGGCGGTGACGTGGGAAGGTGCAGGGTGGGGATAGTAAACTATGGATTAAGGACAATCACAGGTAATTAAACAATACATTAAAAAAAATATATATTGCACGCACTGCATCGCATTCGGCGGTGCAGTGCGCACAATGAAAATAATTTTATTTATTTTTATGTTGATTACCTGTATTTGGCCGTAATACACAGTTTACTCGCCAGTGCCACCCACCCTGCCCCTCCCCATGTCACCGCCCACCAGCACTCCTACCACCAACCGCTACTGCAGAGGGTACTTTGCTTTCATTGATTGTGTAACCAATAACCATAAACAACAGATAGGCCACCCTTTGCAGGCTGGCTGACCCAATCAAAAATACATTAATAATAATAGGTAGGCAGTGGTCCCCAGAGTGGGAGGAAGGGGCTCCCGCTTGATAATATATATATATTATATATATGACGTGCTTGCAAACTACTGCAAGTCTACTGTATTCTGATAATACTACCTATATTCCCCTACGCTTTGCTACAGTGGCGCAGTTTCTTTTACATTTTCTTCAAAGTAAGAATCTCCAGTGACACTTTCCACCTATACTGTCTATTGATGATAGTACATCCAGGCATACATCCATTAAAGTAAACATTTATCCTTCTTTTTTATATATCTCATACTTAGTTGATTTCACCAACAACCATCCATGCTTCCGCTCCTTCCTTGCTTGCCTTGGCTTTGTGTTTGAATTTGAACCAAACACCGCTGATTCTTGCTATCTAGCACTATTCACCCATACTGTGTCGCCCACCCAGGCAGGCATTCTCTTTCACCTTCCACCCATCCTTCAACAACCCATGCATCTGATCTGATTACTGTCAGCCACCTATACATGCTTCCAACAACATATCCTTGTCAGTCAGTCATTTTATTTATCTCGCCCGTCCTTCCTACCTTAGTTCTTTCCCTCTTTGTTCAACACATCCATCAAGGTCATCTGATCTGAGTTTGTCTTCTCCATAAAACCTTCACATCTGATTTTGGAGTCAAATAGAAGAGGCCATTGGTTACTCAACTCACGCTGCTAATGCTAAGTAAAGGGTGTCTTCTTCAACCATTGTATAATGTTCACTACAACTTAATAAGTCGCACAGTACAGTGAAATAGTGAACACACTTCCATCTAGTAGTAATGTCAAGAAGTAATGAATATAACTTACCGCCGCCGGCCACTGCTGCTGGTTCCCCCCCTGTCTCTCCTGCAGGTGCCGCCAGTTCTCCTGCCCCCTCTGGAATGGCCACATCGCCGCTGGTCCCGCCGGCACTGGTGGATGGTAGTGCGCCTAGAAAAAAACATCACAAATTTTTAGATACCTGGAAACCTCCCACTATTTTAATAGTGTTCACTTGGAACATTGAAAAAAAAATTTAATCCAACATACATCAGCACTAGACAGTAAGTACAATCAGTAGACAGACACTAGTAGTGATATGGTTCCTAGGGTCATCTAGTCCTACTCTACTCTTTTAAAAGTAAGCCTGAGCCATGTGTAACCCTTTTAGATTCATCATGTCGACTACTACTCTTTTGCTGCATATTTAATTATACCTGCCAGCTTATTGACATGTGCAGTAGACGCCTTTGAGGCCACTTGACTGTTGCGTACAAGTGAAGAGGTCGAAAAACAACCCACTTATTGAGTTTGTTTAGTCCATATTGCTTAGCCATCACATACATGTTACACTTTTTGCCATGACTGCAAAATGCTTGCATTCACTAGTATACTATCTAAACGGCTAACGCGCAGCATTTTTCTCATATAATAGGCGGAAGATTCCCTTCTACAAGCCAGAGATTCACAGAGCTTATTATGATGCAAGATGATGTAACCAGTATTTCTACGTTCTACGGTGAGGGGTTTTCCAGAATTCAAAAGATCTTGGCTCTTGTTCTTGTTGTCATGCACTTGTAAATGTTTACTGTTTTAATCTTAGGCTTTTTTCTGGCTTATTGACTATGGCTGTAGTAAATTAAATGTCATATTAACGATGTACAGAGTTTGTTACTTGTTTCAAATAAACCTTTTGAACTTACACATAGACTCTGTGGTATTTGGTGTGGTGGGGTGGACTTACACAAGTGAGTGAGCAAAATGGTGTTATTATGTTCTGGGTTGTCTGTCTCAGTCATCATCAACATTGTGTATCTTCTTCGTGGGGGGGGGGTCGGGAGTGGGACCCTAATGTGAGACACTATAGCTGGTCGGTCAGGGGATTGTGGGTTCTTCGGACTGAGGTGTGATCATTAAGGTCCAACCTCCCATCACCAACATCCTATTTTGTTGTGCATAGTTCTGCATGTGGCTCTGCAGAATCACTAGACAATAGTAGTGTCATGTACTATCCGATCAAAAATACTAGTCAAATATCTGGTTGGCCATTTTGTTTGTGGTAATTGTCACAGCCTCAACATTGAGAAGACTAGAAGAGGACAACCCAAAGGACAGGACACAGTGGCTAGAGCTATTGGTCAATCAGAGTTCTATTATTCCAAAGAAAACCTTCAATAAAGAGTGGGCAACTGTGCAAGCTTCGCTACAGACAGAGTAATAGTAGTAGTAGTAGTACAGAGAGTCATAGCAGAGGCAGTTAGAAGCAACTTAGTTAGAGGCAGGGATAAACAGAATTTGGAAACAGATAGTCAAGGGCAAAGAAGTAAGCTTTTGTAAAAAATAGAATTAGAAAGTGGAACCATAATTTATAGTTCGGAAAAAAAATATGCAGTAAAAGTTAGGGAAATCTAAATGTCAATATAACCACTGGAGGACTTACTGGGGCCAGCAGCAGGAGCCTCGGTAGAGGAGCGGTCCTGTGGTTTCCCCGCCGACTCCGACCCCGTCTTCTTGCCCCTGGGTGGTGCGGATGATAATGTAAAATATAATAAAGAAAGAGACAAACATTAAGAAGTGCTGTGAAACAAATAATAATAAATCATGTGAAAAAATAAGTCAAACAACATTTTAGGAAACAACAATTGCAATAAAATTGACCTATCTAATCAGATGGATCGACTACGGGCTTCTTCCTGCATTCACGGATCGTCTACTTATTAATGAACACTACAGTGTTCCATAATCATTCTGATTACAATACGAAGCCTAGTAAGTACCACCTGACCTACACCACCTATTCCAGACGGGCCAATTGTTCACTAATTCTGCATTTCCATTTTTTTCAGCCATCAAATGCATAGATGAGATGGAGGACACATGCATACATGTGTGCATACATACATACAACAAATTGTGGGTTGGTTGCATGATTCTGATCTAGTTCTGCTACTGACTGACCATGCTAAGCTTACCACTCACTAAACAAAGTACAAAAGGTTCTACGGAGGAATGGGGTAAGCAGCACTCAGTGGCAGAGGAGGCGTCACGCAGACCGCATGATAAAACAATTATTATGTTAACTAATACTAACAAACTAAACCTAGTCTGCAATATCCATCCACCACTATTTCACAGTAGGACAATGGAAGGACTAGAGTCTCTCTAGCAAATCGCATTACCTAACTTCAGTTCTGTAAAATAAACTCTTACATAATCAGCACAAGCTAGCGCAAACTAAGTTGCAAACAAGTAAGAGTACCACTGAGCACCTGGGTCCTTAAATCAAAAAAGATTTTGCTTTTTGGAACGTAATTTACCAGCAACGCTTGGCACGCAGCAGTAATCTTGCTGTTCGTCAAATTTAATTTATACACAATAAGTTACTCACCAAGCCCAATGACCTCGACACCTAGCAGGTCCAACAGGTCCTGCTCCCGGTCCAGGATAGCGGACCACCGGTGGGCTAACTGATTGTGGGTGCGCTGGACCCCAGGGCACCGGAACACTGCCCGGCGCACCTTCGCCCACCGACGGTGCCGCTCCTGGGTAGCGTACCCGGAGCCGGGCCTGACGCCTGCTGCCAAGGTCAAGGGGAGGTGGCGCTTGATGAAACAAGCATTTGCAATGCAATAGGTCTCGCATTTACGCAAGTTTGAGCTATTGGCATTGTAAATGACAATGCCTTTTATTTATGTTTTGGTTTTTAAAACCTAAATAAAAGGCAATGTCATTTACAAAGCCAACAGCATAAACTTGCGTAAATGCGAGACCTATTGCATTGCAAATGCTTGTTTAAAAAATTGATCAGTAGGGTTGTAGAGAATTGTCTGCAGTAGGTGCAAATTGTTTTTGATTAACTTTGTGAAGTGAATTTGTCCATTTGTGTATAGTTGATTCCCAAGGAATCATTTGTGTTTTAGTAACACTGAGGACCCTCGTGTATCTGTGTTGTATAATGTCAAAATGGATGCATAAGGAATACCGCAAGGTGAGTTGCCTATAAGGCCTAAAATCACACAATATATATTTCTTTGTTGCATAGTTTAGTCATCACTGTTGCAAAATTCCAGTAACGGTGTTTGTGGCCCATAGGATATATATTTTTTGGGTGCAGCAGGTGCATGAACACACTAAGCTATGTTAATAGCTCTGAAATCTGTGACTTGAATGTTTGGAAGATCTCTGCAGCAGGTGTCTTACCTTGCTCAAAACAGGTGTGTGCATTACACCTAGATTTCTGGAGCACTTGCATGAACCTCCTGAGTTATATTTCTTGATTTGTAACCCATAACCTGCAGGCAAACCGCACACCTGCAGCAGGCATACTAACTTATCAGGGTATCTAGTTGGAGTGTGAGATTTTCGGATATAGAGAGATATTTGCAGCAGGTTTATAGACCTGCTGACACATCTTACTGCAAAGGGACCTTGCGGCCTGCAGGAGGGAAGGTCTCTGCAACAGGAACACAAACCTCATGAGCTATCTCATGTTATTCAATCGTGTGTCCTGCAGGATAATCAGAAATGCGCGCCGAAAGTATATTAACCTTGCTAGACCTGTCCCATAGGGGTTACGCATTGAATGGACGCTAAAAGCTCATATACTGAGATTGGTCATGTACAGTTGGCACAAAGTTTTCTTTAGCAATCACACAACCACTAAAAAATATTCGGCCAAGGAAGTTAGGGAAACGTGATAAATTAAGAACACTCCAGGAAATTCAGGTGTGTCAAACTGATTTTAAATGCATTGGCTTCTCCCATGCACACTTGATCAGAAGGCGGTTGGGGGAGGGGATGGGGGTGTGGAAGGCACGATTATATGCCCAGTGGTAACATACAACTTCTTAAACCGCTTTCAATACATAATGTAACATAGCTTGCATATAGGTAGGTCGAAGTCAGCTGGCTCAGGAGGGGACCCTTTAAATAGATCTTTGCATTCGGAGCATTTAACATGCCGAGCTAACTTAGTGCCAATAAAGTCAGGTCCGAACTGGCAGGTAAAGTAACCAGAATTGACAGTTCCGTATCAGAAGGGGGCCTCTGAAAGAGCTGTGGGGCTGGGACAGAGTCCGGCTCAACTCAGGAGCCCAACGGTCTTCTGTAAAGTCACTTACACGTCAGGCTGGTGGCTTTTGAAGACCGATTGCATTGGGCAGAGACATTCTTATTTCAGACTAGGGCCTTCTGAATGGCTGGGGGCCATTTAGGTACATGTCGTAAAATAGTATTGCACAAACAGTGGCACATTGGAGGCGAAGGATTGGTTTTTATGAGAGACCTGACAGGGTGTGGACATGTGATGCAAATGGATTTACAGAAGGCAAGCGCTGCTAAACTGGCATTTAGGGTAAACTTACGGAAGATATTAAAACCGAGGGCAAAAGAGCGCTTTATCAGAATACCAAACATGATGGGTTTACGTTAAGTGATTTACCCAGAATCACAGGATGTTGACCCAAATCCGGGATCTCACCCTGGTTTCATATTTCGAAAGGTGGCTGCTCCAGCCACAGCTCCTCCCAGGTAGTAAAAGAACTGATGTAACAAGCCCCATTCACACTATAAAGAAATGAAACAGAATACAGGAACACGAGCGCGGTCGTGTTTTTAAAATTAATTCCTTTGTTTTAAGCCTTTTGTTGAATAACCCTGACAGGGCTAGTAAGACTTATATAAATATAAATACAATAACCGTTTTATGTGAATTCGGAGATATTATAAAAAGGCATGGGTACGCCAGAAAAAAGGGAGCTCCTAATAATAAACACAGCGTATGAAAGGCAGCAAGAAAAGAGACTGTAAACACAGCAGCACCGGCCGGGAGTGTGCGTCCCAGAGCAGAACAAGCAATTAGAGAAGTCCAGCACAGGAAAGTTATTGATATAAGTAGCAGCACAGAAATTTAGGAAGCAAGTTAATCTTCAAGGATTAAAGCACACTGGGGACTGAGCAGGGGTCCAAGTTCAAGCAGCGTATTATAGAAGCTGCGCGCTGGACACCCTCCGAAAAGGACATATATTAGAGAAAAGGGGGTCGGGGTGTCCACCAGAGCAAACGATAGGCAATAACTGAGGCTGAGCAGAGGCAGGCAGGGATAAAAGATAACCCTCCCAGCAGGTTAGCTGCGCGTCAACACATATGGGGATTGGAGGGGCGGGGAAACAACACAGAAATTAGGGCTGTCTGGAGGGGAAGTTTGTTGTTTTTGGCTGCTCGAGCCTTGCTCACCTCCATCTGCTCTGCGTTCCGGGACTTGGGGCAGATCAGTTGGTCAGCAGTGCTGGGGATTGTGCCCACTTTGCTCCTGTCCATCCTGCTGCCAACCCTGGACAGCAGCGGAGGGAAAGACCATCTTTTCAAAACCAAATAGTCATTTGCACTCTGTCCCTTTAAAGAACACATGCTCGCCAGTGCATTTCAGCAAGAATGAGGAGCAAGTTTCCACAAATGCAACCCCAATATGTGGCTTGTACTCGAAAATGTTCTCACCGCCATTCCTCTGTAATAAAAGCACGCCCAAAAACGTCCCCGAAAATATGGCGGTGGACCTGTGTTTAGACCGGAGATTCCGTAAAGATTGTGACTTGGACAAATCATGCTCCTTTAAATGCTTCATTTTTTTAAAAGTTATTTTTACCTACGAAGATGCAATGTAAAAATAACATTTAAAACAAGCATTGGCCGCACGTGCGCCTCGCGCTTTAAGTTTAAAAACAAAAAGACAAGCTCGGCGGAGCGTGGCGCGCGCGCGCTTGGGGGCGGGGGAGCGCACCCTTTGAAGTGCTCCCAAAAGGCGGATTGCATGGCGGCACGATGCGCGTGATTGTGCGCGTGCTAGCCATGCAATCCGCTTTTTGGGAGCACTTTCCAGCCCGCTCTCTATAGTCTCGCTTTGCGATCCCTTACGTGATAGCAAGGCGAGACCTAAAAACCAAGGGCGGCCACCTCCTCCTCCCCAAACAGTTGCCGGGCCTGCACCCCTGCAGGACGCATTCTGCCGCAAGGCAGGCGGCCCTTCTCTGCTGCTCCTGCAGGTCCCTTGCCCTTGGCACTAGCTGTGCCCTTGGCCATGGTTCTGGGGTGGGTGGGAGGCGGAAAAGAAAAGTTAGAAGGGGAAAAAAAAGTTAGGGGGAAGAAGAAAGAAAGAACTTTATAAAAGTAAAAATAGAAATAAAATGCAAAATACAAACTTAGGCAAAGAGAGAGATAGATGAGAACTAAAAAAAGTCAGAAAAATTGCTTTAAAGACAAAGGATTGGAAAGATAAAGGGAGGATAGAAAAGTAGGCCCAGAACCATAGCATAGAGTGAAAAACAAGATGGCCGCGCCCATTCACGACCACGTGGCTAAGTTTGCGCGATATTTCTCGCGAACATGCACTATTCATCGCGAACAAGTAAAATGCGCTCCCGAACACGTCAATGCACATCGCGAACAAGCTATCCGCGACCCGGAACAGGAAAGAAGGCATCGCAAGCTGGCGGGACAATTGAAAAACAAGATGGCTGCGCCCATTGGCGACCGCATGGGTAAGATCGCGAGATATTATCCCCCGAGCATGCAAACAGCTCCCCGAACACGCTCACCGTGCTCCCGAACAAGAAAAAGCCATCGCGAACGGGTGCCCCAAGCAACTACGCAAGCTTGCGAAACTACGCGTAGCTCGCATAGTGCAAGTACATCTTCGCGAAGCTTCGCGAAGCTTCGCGAAGCTTCGCGAAGCGCGACTACGCGGACTATGCCCAGGGTTAGCTAGCAATGTCTGTTGCCTACTGGACTGCGTCATCTGCAATCGCAAGTCGATCTCAATTGTGAGCCCTGCTGTCCGCAGTGTAGATCGAAGGCAGTAGTCAGCACAGACATCGAGGAATGCTTTTCGTCACTTCCTCTTGAAAAAATCTGAGGACATAGAGTACAATTCTGTCTGCAATTAATAAATCAAGTCTGAATTCAAATTGTGAGCTTTGCTGACTGCAGTGTAGGTGTATGGAACAAAAGATGAAATAAGTATGGACTACATTGTCGTAATATGTCGGTTTCAGGGACGTTATAGTTAGTTGCCTACTGGTCTCTGGAAGGTAGTAATCAGCACAGACATCGAGGAATGCTTTTTGTCACTTCCTCTTGACAAAATGTGAGGACATAGAGTACAGTTCAATCTGCAATTAATAAATCAAAACTGAATTCGAACTGCGACCTCTGCTGTCCGCAGTATAGACTGCCATTAAGTGTACCTTTGGATTTGCAAGATGAATTTGGTCATTGTACTAAAGCTATAACTGATATAAAACAAGTTCTTGAAGCAAGGATGCTAAAAGGATATTATGTAGGTTTTTGGGACATTATAGTTAGTTGTGTACTGGTATCTGCAATTAATGAATCAAGACTCAATTTTAATTGTGAGCCCTGATGACCGCAGTGTACGCCAGAGGCAGCGGTTAGCAAGGGCCCACAGCCAAGTGGTGTTGAGTTGAACTGCACAGTTAGTGGCACCAGAAGCGTTCAGCGTGTGCGCAGCCTGCGATGATGCGTGGTCTGGGCGGGCCGCACTGGGAGCAATATCTCCTTCCTACTGGACTGCATCATTTGCAATCGCGAGTCGATCTGAATTGTGAGCCCTGCTGTCCGCAGTGTAGATCGAAGGCAGTAGTCAGCACAGACATCGAGGAATGCTTTTTGTCACTTCCTCTTGACAAAATGCGAGGACATAAAGTACAGTTCACTCTGCAATTAATAAATCAAAACTGAATTTGAACTGTGACCTCTGCTGTCCACAGTGTAGACTGTCATTCAGTGTTCCTTTGGACTTGCAAGATGAATTTGGTCATTGTATTAAAGCTATGACTGATATAAAATAAGTTCTTGAAGCAAGGATACGAAAAGGATATTATGTAGGTTTTAGGGACGTTATAGTTAGTTGTGTACTGGACTCTGCAATGAATGAATCAAGACTCAATTTTAATTGTGAGCTCTGATGACCGCATTATACGCCAGAGGCAGCAGTCAGCAAGGACCCACAGCCAAGTGGCGTTGAGTTGAAATGCACAGTTAGTGGCACCAGAAGCATTCAGCGTGTGTGCAGCCTGCGATGATGCGTGGTCCGGGCAGGCCGCACTGGTAGCAATGTCTTTTGTCTAATGAATTCTGCCTTAATAAGGCTAAGTGGCGATGACTTATGGTGCACAGAGTTAGTGGTACCTGAAGCACTCAGCGTGTGCACAGCCAGTGATGATGCGTGGTCTGGGCGGGCCGCACTGTAGGCAACGTCTCTTGCCTACTGAACTGTGTCATCTGCAATCGCGAGTTGATCTGAATTGTGAGCCCTGCTGTCCGCAGTGTAGATGGAAGGCAGTAGTTGACGGAGACATCAAGGAATGCTTTTTATCACTTCCTCTTGACAAAATCCAAGGACATAGAGTACAATTCTCTCTGCAATTAATAAATCATGTCTCAATGTAAATTGTGAGCTGTGCTGACCGCAGTGTAGGTAACAAAAGGTGAAATATGTATGAAACACATTGTCAAAATATGTAGGTTTTGGGGATGTTAGAGTTAATTGCCTACCATACTCTCAAATTAATAAATCAAGACTGAATTTGAGTTGTGAGCACCGCTCACCACAGTGTATGCCAGAGGCAGCAGTCAGCATGGGCCCACAGGCATGTGGCATAGAGTTGAGCTGTACAGTTAGTGGCACAGAAAAGAATTCAGTGTGTGCACAGCCTGCGATGATGCGTGGTCCGGGCAGGCCTGCCTTAATAAGGCTACTTGGCAATGACTTATGGTGGAGAGAGTTAGTGGTACCTGAAGCACTCAGCATGTGTGCAGCCTGCGATGATGGGTGGTCTGGGCGGGCCACACTCGCAATGTCTCTTGCCTACTGGACTGTGTCATCTGCAATCGCGAATCGATCTGAATTGTGAGCCCTGCTGTCCGCAGTGTACATCGAAGGCAGTAGTATGTACAGACATAACTCTGTGGTGCTGTGCCGCTGGGTTCGCAGGGGGCCTTTGTCGAAGAGGCCCACGGTCATGGTGACAGCCTCATGGCAGGGTGAGGGTCGCCGCTCTGGCAGATGCGTTGGCCTTCCCAGAAGTGAACCACGCCCAGAGCCCCGGCCTATTTATTCACACTTCTACGCTGGAGTACGTTGAACCAACCCACTCCGCTTCCGGTTCCGCTTATGGGGGCGACTACACACCTACATGACCAAGATCTTCCCCACTGCCTGAGGTAACATGGTTGCATCCACTGTCCACAACAGTACAAACACCAGCAGTATATGTACACATGGAGAGGTCTGTGCTCTACATAGTGATGTCAGTCCAGCACATTACCGCTACACTGAGCATTGTGTGCATTGTTATTGATGGGTGACTTGCATCCTTCACACATACTTCATTCCCACGTCTACCAACATTCAGCTATTGTGTGGCTGAGGGGCCATGCCGTTTTGGGAAGGTTAGCTGTTCTGTTCTGCGCTGCCTCGGTGGTAGTAGGGGGGGTGGTCCAAGGGGGGAGGCCCTGGGGTGGTGGCGGTGGGTGTTGTGGCCTTCTTGGGTGTCGGAGCTGCATGATCAGTAGCTCTATGACATGTGTTGGCCTTCAGATGTGGTTCTGGGCTGGGCTCCTTTTTACACTGTAGGTAGTTGTCCTGCTTTACACCAGTAAAAGGCAGATGTTAAATTCCTACTGCTAACATGGCCTATCGCCTGTTTTTGGATCGCATCACAGATTTCGCTGGTCGTTGACAATACCAGGCAATAGTGTTTTGTGTTATTTTTGCACGGGATAGTATATTCTGCATATCATTAGCGTTAATCGTCACTCTCATTTGTGGCGATTTTTATGTGGAAGCTATCGCTGGAAAACTGGCGATATTGGCTGTTTTCACCAGGTTGAGAATGGGACGATAATTTAAAATCATTGAAAAAACATAGGATTAATGAACATTATAATTAGAAATTAGCATTTAAAAAACTTTGGAAATTCACTGAAAAAGCCATACGTTTCAGGCACGTTATAGTTAGGAATTAGCATTTAAAAACCTTAGCAATTCACTGAAAAAACCATATGTTTCAGGGGCGTTATAGTTAGCTAGACTTTTCACTCATACAAAACCATTGAAATTCCCCCGTTATAGTTAGTTCAGCTAACTATAACTGGCGCGCCCGTAATGCACTGCTGATGACCTCACATATTACATCACTCATGACATGGTCAGTGACATCACTGATGACATCTCAAATGACATCACTGATGACATCATCCAGTGAGTGTGTGTTTTTCTGAAAATTACATATGATTTATATATGTATATCTCAAGGTCGATGGAAGAATAAATGGGTATATAAGTGTCTACATGGATGATTTGTTTTTGAAAAATTGATTGTATAACTGACTGATTAAGTGTATCTTAGTGAATACATGGCTTAGTGAGTAATGTTTAAATGTGTAAATGTCTGTATCAGTCTCTCACTTTGTGTATACGTGGCTGCATGGGTTGGTGAGTAGCTACATGAGTGCCTATATAGGTTATTAGTTGGTTTTTTGAGTATCAGTATGAGTGTCTGAGTGTCTGTATGGTTCGGTGGGGGGTATTACGTAGTGCATAGGTGCATGAATGAGTGACTCACTGTTTGTATGTGTTGAAGACAGCATGTGTGCAGGACTTTATGGGTGGATGAGTGTGTGCATGGGTGTGTTAGTGAGTGATAGACTGTCTCAATAGTGTCTTTATGAGTAACTACATATGTTTTAATAATAATAATAATAATAAAGCCATTTCTAAAGCGCCTGGCTGCACTAAAAATGGTGTGTCCCCGCGCTGGATTGAGAGGCAGCGAGTTAGAGAGAGCGAAGTAGAGGTCAGGGGGAAAAGAGGAAATTAGTTGGGTGGGAACAGGTGAGTTTTAAGTTTAGCACGGAATCTGGTTTCTGAAGGTTCCATACGGAGGTCAAGCGGTAGTTCATTGCAGTGCCTGGGAGCCAGGTTCCTGAAAGAACATCCTCCCATTCTGGCTCTGCGAGTGCGGGGGAGTTTAAACAGCATCGCTCCGGATGACCTCAAATTCCAGGTGGGGTGGTGAGTAGTGAGGAGCTTTTGCAAGTATCTTGGGCCTTTGCCATGGGCGATGCGGTGCGTGAAGCATAGGGCTTTGAATTGAATGCGTTCTTTGACCGGTAGCCAGTGGAGCTTTGTTAGAGCATTCTTCCCAGATGCTCTACGGGGCAGGTTAAGTACCAGGCGGGCAGCAGCGTTTTGTATGCACTGAAGTCGGTGCAAGCCTTTTTTAATTAAACCTAAGAGCAAAATGTTGCCGTAGTCAAGGTGGGGTGTGACTAAGGCATGGACAAGTGTTTTTCTGGCGTTGATGGGGAGCAGGTCAAGGACTTTTCGGAGGGTTTTTAATGTGCTGAAGCACTTACCCGTAACTTTGCTAACCTGAGACCTGAAAGAGAGATCAGAGTCGATCATTACTCCAAGGTTTCTGACAGATTCGACGGGAGTGGGAAAATTTCCTAGTTCCGCGGGCCACCACATGTGCGACCAGGCATTTGGGGATTTTCCAACGACTCGAAGTTCCGTATTATTGCCATTTAGGCGCAGGCAGTTGTTATTCATCCATGTTGCCACTGATGACAGGCATTTGGAGAAGTTAGTGGCATCTTCCGTTTGGTCAAGCGTGAGCTTGATCATCAGTTGGATATCGTCAGCATAGGTGACAATATCCACCCCGAAAGCTTCGACTATATGGGCCAGGGGTTCCATATAGAGGTTGAACAAGGTAGGGCTCAAGCTGGAGCCCTGTGGAACCCCATGGCTCAGCTTCCGGGGGGAAGATTTAAAAGGGGGGCAGTACATTTGGAAACTCCTGTTATCAAGGAAAGATTTTATCCAGGCAAGGGCGGAACCCACCACTCCCATGTCGGAGAGGCGAGACTGCAGCATTGTGTGCAGCACAGTGTCAAAAGCTGCACTTAGATCTAATAAAACCAACGCTGCTGTCTGTCCTTCATCTACCATCTGTCTGAGGCATTCGGTGGAATAGAGGACGGCTGACTCCGTCGAGTAGCCGGCTCTGAACCCCGATTGGGTAGGGTGGAGAAGGAATTCCTCCTCTAGATATGTCATGAGTTGCCCGTTGACCACTTTTTCCATTATTTTCGAGCAAAAAGGAAGAAGGGAAATGGGACGAAGATTTTGAAGTTGGGAGATTTGGGTATTGGTTTTTTTTTTCGAAGGGATGACCTGGGCTGTTTTCCATGCATCAAGCACATGGCATTCTTGGAAAGAGTGGGTGGCGATATGAGTAATCTGATCAATCATGCTTTCCAAGACTCCCTTTCAGCGTTTGGGGGGGCACACGTCACAGGGGGAGCCAGATTGTATGCTGTAAACAATATTTAGCAGTTCCTGTCTCTCAGGTACTTTGAAACATGTCAGGCAGGGTTTAGTGGTGGAGTTGTCTCTGACTTCCGCATGTTTGTTAGAGGGATCAATGTTGTCTGTAAAAGTGGCATAGATTTTATCAACCTTGCCAACAAAATGATCAGCTATAGAGTCACATAACTCGCTAGAGTAGGTGTCTTGCGCTTCGAGTCTGGTTGGAACTGTTAGCTCTTTGTAGATAGTGAAGAATTCTCTGGTGGGGTTGTCGGCGGATTCTATTCTACCCTTAAAGTGGGCGCCTTTCACTGTTCTTATAAGTTTATGATATTTATTTAATTCTGTTCTGTAAAGTGACTTACTTTTTTGGTTGTAATTTTTCCTCCATTGTCTTTCCAAGTTTTTGCATTTAACTTTGGATATTTTTAGTTCCTCGGAGAACCAGGGGGCAGTTTTGGTATGTCTTGCGGGCGGTTTGTGTGTCCAGGGTGCTACCATGTCTAACACGTTGGACACCCATCTTTCGTAGCTATTCCACGCCTCCTGTAAGGTATTGCTAGGGGGTGGGGGTTTTTCAAGTAGGGCAAATTTAAATGTCTCCTGATTGAATTTTTTCCAGTCTCTATGTTTCTGGGGTAGGGGTTTGTTAGATCTGGATTCTGAAGAAGTACTTTCTATTTCAAACGGGATGATGAAGTGATCTGACTAAATAGTTCTGATCGGGGGGAGACCTTAACAACCTCCCAATTGGCAAAGATGGGATCGAGAAGATGGCCTAATTGGTGCGTGGGGGATTTGGATTGTAGGTTAAGCTCTAGGAATTTCAATTCTTCTGCCACATCTTGTGCCTCCCTACAATCAGCAATATCGAAGTGGCGGTTTAGGTCACCTAGAATGAGAAATTTTTGATATCGAAGTGCCGGCTGGGTAATCAGTTCTATGAGTTGGTCGCCGAACTGGGCTGCCCCTCAGGGCGGGCGGTATATAAGTAGCCCGTTGATGATGTTTTTGGGTCCTGCTTTTATTGTGAAAAAACCGCCCTCGCTATTAGGTAGCGAAGCCTTCAATAGGGTGCATTCTAAGTCTATTTTATAAAATAGAGCTATCCCCCGCCTCTCTGTTTCTGTCTGTCTAATCTAAGTAGGCAGTAGCCTGGAGGGGTGGCTTCGAGAGTTTCGGGCGACGAAGTTTTGTCTAGCCACGTCTCAGTGAGAAATAGAACATCGGGACAGCTCTCCGTCAGTAGATCATGTATCTCTATTTTATGTTTCTTCAGGGATCTGCAGTTTAGTAACAACATTTTTAACTTAGCTGTCGCCCGCTTTTCCTTCTTCAAGAGTTGGAAGGTGTGATTGCAGATTTCACAGACGAGAGGTAAAGAGTCCGCTTGCGAGGTGTGGTAGCAGCTATCTTTAAGTGTCGGGCATAGAGATAGTAGTTCTTGTTTAGTATAATATAGCTCCTGTCTGTAAGTTGCTGTCATGTCTAGGGGAGCAGGAGAGGTAGGGGGTCTGGCCCCGGGCCCCGTTCGGTCACGGACGGGCGCAGACGGGCTTGCCTTTGGCACGCCTTCGGCGTGCTACCGGCGCTCCCACTGCGTTCGTCCGCTGTGCGTCCGGTAAATGCACATAAAAATAGGGTGGTGGGAGGCGTTGCAGAGAGGTCCCCTCCCTTCACCGCTGTGTAAACACGCCCTGCGGCCGTTTTTAGTTGGGAGATTAAGTTCATTTGAATCCTGAGGGTCCCTAGGGTCCAACTAGCCCACTAGGTACCTCCAGTATGCGCCACAGAGCTGCGTTGCAGAGAGGTGTAAAAAGTGGCACGGCCTGGACCACCTCTCTGCAACGCAGTTCAGTGGCGCTTACTGGAAGCACCTGGTGGGCTAGTTAGCCCCCAGGGGCCCTCAGGATTGAAGGGGAATTATTTCCCCAACTTAAAACGTGCCACAGGGCTTGTTTGCACACGTTAACTGAGGCCCCGTCCCCTCCCTTCACCACTTCGTAAACAAGCCCTGTGGCCATTTTTAGTTGGGAGATTAAGTTAATTTGAATCCTGAGGGTCCCTAGGGTCTAACTAGCCCACTAGGTACCTCCAGTATGTGCCACAGAGCTGCGTTGCAGAGAGGTGTAAAAAGTGGCACGGCCTGGACCACCTCTCTGCAACGCAGCTCAGTGGCGCTTACTGGAAGCACCTGGTGGGCTAGTTAGCCCCCAGGGGCCCTCAGGATTGAAGGGGAATTATTTCCCCAACTTAAAACGGGCCATAGGGTGTGTTTGCACACGTCACCTCAGGCCCTGTCCCCTTCCTTCCCCACTGTGTAAACATGCGCTGTGGCCGTTTTTTAAGCTGGGAGATTAAGTCCCCTTGAATCCTGAGGATCCCTAGGGGCAAAATAGCCCACTAGGTACGTCCAGTAAGTGCCATTGCAGAGAGGTGTAAAAAGGGGCACGGCCTGCACCACCTCTCTGCAACGCAGAGCAGTGGCACTTACTGGAAGCACCTGGTGGGCTAGTTGGCCCCCAGGGTCCCTCAGGATTGAAAGGGAATTATTTCCCCAACTTAAAATGCACCACAGGGCGTGTTTGCACACGTCACCTCAGGCCCCGTCCCCTCCCTTCACCACTGTGTAAACGCGCCCTGTGGCCGTTCTAAGTTGAGAGATTAAGTCCCCTTGAATCCTAAGGGTCCCTAGGGTCAAACTAGCCCACTAGGTACCTCCAGTAAGTGCCACAGAGCTGCGTTGCATAGAGGTGTAAAAAGGGGCGTGACCTCAGAACACCTGTCTGAAACGCAGCTCCCTGGCGCACACTGGAGATACCTGTTGGGCTAGTTGGCCCTCAGGGACCCTCAGTATTGAAGGGGAATTAATTCCCCAACTTACAACTGGCCAGGGGGCGCGTTTGCAGAGTGCTGCAAGGAGGGGGCGTGGCCTCCAGCGCGATGCCGGTCTTTTATTTATTTAATTTTTTTAAGAAGGAGGGCTGTGTGGCCCCCCTTCTTTTTCTAATTTACTGGCCCTGGGGACCCCATCCCCCAGGGCCTGCACCCTAATTTTTTGTTGTTGAAAAAAATTAATTTGGCCCTCCCACGACCTCAATCGGCCCCGGGGATCCCAAACCTCGGGTCATGGCCTTTTTTTATTTAAATTCTTTAGGAGGGGGCTGCGTTGCCCCCCTCCTCAGGCTACTTATGGCTCCGGGGACCCCATCCCCCGGGGCCGGCCTTTGTTTTTTATTATTTTAAAAATATATATATTTATAGAAATACCTAGGACATGCTGGACAAACCATATGTACCTATCACCATGACGATTTGCGTGATATTCATTAAAAGGCGACTATGCATAGAATGAATCCACATGGAATGTATTTACACCGCTAGTGAAGCTCTGACATGTCTGATGCCCTACCGTGCCTAATCCAGGCGCCCCCGCCGGTGGGTACTCTCCAAGTAGACACCCTTGTCGTTTATTTATACAAACATGGGTAGCTATTGATGGGCACTGTTGGACAGGCCACATGAAGGGCTTGCTCCCCCCCCGCATGACAAGGCCCGAGCCCCGGACTCCCAGGTGTTACCCACAAGGGCAACCCGCACCCTGTCTCCCAACGGAACTCCTGCCCCCGGACATCCATGTATCATGGGGCCGAACCACTACCGGCTCCCCCGGCCGGATCAGCCGCCATCTTGGACACTGCGCCACGAGGCCGCGTGGCCTCAGCCCGACCCTAACCCTGGGCCTGGCCCGGCGCCGACATCCCGGCACCACCATCCACCCAGGAGGTGAACGGACCACTTGGCAGGTCAATGGGAGAAAGAAGTGTCGATGGCTCTCCCCCACCAGGTGCCGATCGCCGTCCAGCTCCCCCAGGCGCTGGCTCCACCCCCTGCTGGGTGTCTGGACTCCCTCATCCCGGACCCCCCGACCTCCAAGTGCGAGGGTCCGGACATCAAAGGGCGCCAGACCTATAACTAGGGCGGCTCCAGAGCAGGAAGGCAGTTGTATCCTGGAGTCGAGAGACACCGAGAAGAACTCAGCCTTGACGGACTACCGGCGCTGCCGTAGCCCTGCCTTGTGAACTATCGTCCTGCCTGCTGGCGCTGCCGCGGCCTTCTGCATCCTCCATCCTCGTCGGGACCTGCTGGTGCTGCCGCGGACCGTTGTAACAACACCTTCATCGGGACCTGCTGGCGCTGCCGCGGACCGTGTAACGACCACCTTCACCGGGACCTGCTGGCGCTGCCGCGGACCGTGTAACGACCACCTTCACCGGGACCTGCTGGCGCTGCCGCGGACCGTGTAACGACCACCTTCACCGGGACCTGCTGGCGCTGCCGCGGCCCGTCCAAGCCAGAACACCGAGCTCGAGGATTGTGAGCTATCCACCATACCATCTCAGCTACCAGATTGGTAACCAGACTGTCCCGCTACCCCCTTTCCCCAAACCAAGAGACTAGAATCGAGGGGACCCTTGAGTCCAGACCTCCTTGTACCATTCCATCGTACCTTAAGCAATCGCTTATAAAGAACGTTAAATCCTATCCTTGTGTGGTGTATATCTGTGGGGGGGAAGTTACTCATCTGTACGATCGCTGGAGACGGCTCTCCCCGGAGACCTCTCCCCTTGTCCTCGGCCGACCCTCCCGGTCCGTCTAACATTGGTGGCCAGCGGCGCGATCCGAATCAACGCGTAATCGTACAGAGAGTAGCTCACCCCACGACAAAACCACGATGTCAACCAAAGAGAGCGGATCCACCGAGAAATTCCAGATGGATAAATTGGAAGAGTATAGCCATCGTGAACTGAAACAATTCTGCATGGAACTAGGCATTGCTACCACCGGCCTGAGTACCAAAGACGATCTTAAGCACGCCATTGAGTCGTGGGCGGAAACCGGGGTCGCCGGATCCCCAGACCAAAACGGTGCAGCATCGGAGAGGAACGCCACGGCTCCCGAGGAGCGAGGAACGGGCCTCTCGCAGGAAGAGATCCAAGAAAGAGAAAAAAACAGATTACATGAGTTGGAAATGGCACGACTCAGAATGGACGGTGAACTAAAATTAGCCGAGCAAAAACTGAACCTAGAACATCTGCGGCTCCGAGAAGAACGGGAAGAAAAACAGAGGCAGAGAGAGCTCGAAGAAAAAAGACTAACATTCTAACACGAGCGCAAACTGGCAGAAATAGAACTACGGAAGCAGAACAAAGAACCGGAGGTGCCCGAGCGACCGCGCACCCCGGGAGCAACCGAAAAGAAAGTCCACATCCCCAAGGATGTTGTCCGAGAGTATGTCCGAGAGGACGACATACAACAGTGGTTCAAAGCCTACGAGATCGCCATGACCTCCCACCGGATCGATCGGAGTGACTGGGGAGCCGGCCTATGGGGGAGGTTCGTCAACGAAGGCCGCGATGCCCTACTGCAGCTCCCAGACCATCAGATGTCATCCTATGACCACATGAAGGCTGCCCTCCTCACCCGATATGGGCTCACACCCGAAATGTACCGCCAGAGGTTTCGGGACTGCACCCGGATCCCGGGTACAACGTGGGTGGAATATGTCAACTATTTCAGCCGAGCCTTCGAGGGTTGGATCAAGGTAAGCCACGTAACGACCTACGAGCAACTTTTTAACCTCATGGTGTGGGAGCACCTGTCTAACAACTGCTTCGTCGAGCTCCGGCAGCACCTCCTCGACAGTAAATTGACTGACCCACGGCAACTCGCCGCCGAAGCTGACCGGTGGGAAAGCACCCGAGTGGGCCAGAGAGGGCCACACGAGCAAAACCGGAACAACCAAGGTCAGCACCGTCCCCGAGGAGGAGGAGGAGGCCAGGGGCGAGGGAGAGACACCGTCCCGGCCACTCCCGCGGCCAGCACCCCGCCCCCGGCTGGCCGGGGCAACCCCCCGATGCGCCCGGGGTTCCGAGCCAACGTCACGTGTCACCGATGCCAGCGAGTCGGCCACTACGCCAATGACCCGAACTGCCCGCAGAACCAAACGCCAAAACCCCGCCAGGTAGCTGCCGCCGCCCTGGGGGGAGAACAAATCTCCGAGGAACAAGAAGAATATGAGCAGGCACAACAGGAGTGGGAACCGGCCGCCATGGTTCTAGCGTGCCTAGGGGTAAAAGACATGGTCCTGTGGGCTCCCCTACCCGCCAACACCAGAAAATATAGCCAGTGGGTGAACATTAATGGGCGCCGGGCCGAAGCCCTACGTGACACAGGGGCCAGTGTGACGGCCGTCCGCTGTCACCTGGTAAAATCAGAGCAGATCCTGCCGAACATTCTCTGCCCCGTCCGCTCAGCCGACAATTCCGAGAGTCTATGTCGGATGGCCTGCGTCCCCTTCGAATGGGGAGGGGTCTCCGGCATGTTGAAGGTGACGGTCCGGGATGATGCCCCCGTGGACTGTCTCCTGGGGAATGATCTTGAGAGTTCCCCGTGGGCCGCCGTCGAAAGAAGAGAGCACCTGGGGATGCTGGGCCTCCCGGACTGGGCGTGCATAACCACCCGGTCCATGGCCGCCCGTGCCATCCCCCGACCAGAGGAACCAGAATGGCCTGCACCTCCTCCACCGATCGCTCCAGTAGAGGACACCGACGATACCGACCCCCCAGAGCCAACCCCCGAAGGGGTCGCCCAGCCCCAGGACCTTCCCGGCCTGGCTCAGTGGCGTCAAGAAGGGGGGCCCACCCAGGAACAGTTCCGCCAGGAGCAGAAGACCTGTCCCTCCCTCGAGGGACTCCGCCAGCAAGCCATCGCCCAGAGCGCAGGGGACTCCACCGGAGCCCATTGGGTCTATTGGGATAACGACCTGTTATACAGTGAACAAAGAATCGCGGAGTTAGGGGCCAGTCGAGTGCTGGTGGTGCCCCTCCGTTTCAGAGACTTCCTGCTAAATCTGGCCCATGATGTCCCCCTGGCTGGACACCTGGGCCAGGACAAAACCTACAGTCGCCTGGTGACCCACTTTTTCTGGCCGAGGATGCGAAACGACGTCCTCAACCACTGCCGGTCCTGCTCCACGTGCCAGGCCAGCGGGAAGAGCGGCCGCAAGCTCAAAGCACCTCTGCAACCCTTCCCAGTGGTCACCACCCCGTTCGAGAGGGTAGGAATAGACATTTTGGGGCCCCTGGACCCCCGCACAGCACAAGGACATCGGTTCATCCTGGTACTGGTGGACCACGCCACCCGCTACCCCGAGGCTGTGCCCCTGCGAACTGTAACAGCTCCGGTGGTCGGCTGGGCCTTAATGGGGATCTTCTCCCGGGTGGGCTTCCCCCGAGAAGTCGTCAGCGACCGAGGCACAAACTTTATCTCGAAATATATGAAGTCCCTCTGGCAACAGTGCGGGGTCACCTACCGATTCACGACCCCCTATCATCCTCAAGGGAACGGACTAGTGGAGCGATTCAACCGCACCCTCAAGGGAATGATTGGGGGATTGGAAGAGCCCCTCCGTCGCCAGTGGGATGTACTACTTCCGTGCCTCCTCTTCGCCTATCGGGAAGTTCCCCAGAAGTCCCTCGGATTTAGCCCTTTCGAACTCCTGTACGGGCACCCTGTGCGAGGGCCCCTCAGCCTAGTCAAAGAAGGGTGGGAGATGCCCCCCCTAAAGACCCCTCCAGACGTCTTCAAGTACCTCCTGGCACTACGCAATCAGACCCGGCGATTCAGGGAAATGGCAAAAGCGAATCTTGAGGCCAGTCAGGAGGAAATGAAAAAATGGTACGATCAGAATGCCTCCTCCGTCGAATTTGAACCTGGTCAACAAGTGTGGGTGATGTCCCCCACCGAACCACGTGCCTTGCAAGACAAGTGGACGGGGCCCTTCAAAGTGGTCGAACGCAAGAGCCCCGTCACCTATCTCATCGATATGGAGTCTCCCCGGAACCCCCTCCGGGTCCTCCACACCAACAGACTCAAACCCCACTTTGTGCGCTCGGAACTCAGCCTCCTGATGGCTACAGACAGTGGGGCGGAAGAAGACTCCGAGCCTCTCCCTGATCTCCTGAAGACTCAGGAGAAAGACGGTTCCGTGGACGGGGTCCGGCTCTCCGATGCCCTCACCCCAGAGCAACGCCAGGGCTGCCGGGACCTCCTGCTGCAGTTTGCTCCTCTGTTTTCCCTCACCCCAGGGGTCACCCCCTGGTGCTTGCACGACGTGGACACTGGGGACAGTCCCCCTATCCGACACCGGGCCTACCGCGTACCAGATCGGGTGCGGGCCTGTATCCAAGCGGAAGTGTCCAAGATGCTCATGCTCGGGGTCATCGAGCCCTCGGACAGCCCCTGGGCCAGCCCGGTCGTGCTGGTCCCCAAAGCCGCTGCCCCCGGCACCACTCCTGAACTCCGATTCTGCGTCGACTATCGGGGCTTGAACGCTGTCACCAGGACTGACGCTCATCCCATCCCCCGAGCGGATGAATTGATCGACCGCATGGGGGCTGCCCGCTACCTCAGTATCTTCGACCTGACAGCGGGCTACTGGCAGATCGGTCTCACACCCCGAGCCCAAGAACGGTCCGCCTTTTCTACCCCCGATGGCCACTACCACTTCAAGGTCATGCCCTTCGGCATGAAGAATGCCCCAGCTACTTTTCAGCGACTAGTGAACCAGGTCTTGGCGGGGCTCGAAGAGTTCAGCGCCGCCTACCTGGACGACATCGCTGTATACAGCCGCCACTGGTCCGACCACCTCCACCACCTCCGAGAGGTCCTGCAAGCCCTCCAGCGGGCCGGCCTCACAATCAAGGCCGGCAAGTGCCAAATTGGTCAGGGGTCCGTGACCTACCTCGGACACCAGGTGGGAAGCGGTCTGGTGGCCCCTCTGCAACTCAAAATTGCTGCCATCCAGTCCTGGCAACCCCCAGTCACGCAGACCGAGGTCCGAGCCTTCTTGGGACTCACCGGCTACTACCGGCGGTTCGTGAGGGACTATGGCAGCATTGTGGGGCCCCTCACGGGTCTCACGTCCAAAAACCACCCGAAGAAGATTAACTGGACCCCCGACTGTCAAGCGGCCTTCGAGAAGCTGAAAGCCGCCCTGTGCACCGCCCCGGTGCTCCAGGCCCCCGATTACAGTCGGGAATTCATTGTGCAAACGGACGCCTCCGACCACGGCATCGGGGCGGTTCTCTCCCAGCTGAACCCTGAGGGTCTTGACCAGCTGGTGGCCTTCATCAGCAGACGCCTTCTGGCCCGAGAGCAGCGCTGGAGCACAATCGAGAGGGAGGCCTTCGCAGTAGTGTGGGCCCTCAAAAAGCTCCGGCCCTATCTCTTCGGTACCCACTTCCGGGTGCAAACCGATCATCGACCCCTGCAGTGGCTAATGCAGATGCGGGGGGAAAACCCAAAACTATTGCGCTGGTCCATCTCCCTGCAGGGGATGGACTTCACTGTGGAACATCGACCGGGCCAAGACCACGCCAACGCAGATGGCCTGTCATGCTTTTTCCGCCTCGACGAGGAGAGTCCCCAAGAGGATGGGTGACTCTCCCCGCCTTCAGCTGGGGGGGACGCATGTTGGACAGGCCACATGAAGGGCTTGCTCCCCCCCCGCATGACAAGGCCCGAGCCCCGGACTCCCAGGTGTTACCCACAAGGGCAACCCGCACCCCGTCTCCCAACGGAACTCCTGCCCCCGGACATCCATGTATCATGGGGCCGAACCACTACCGGCTCCCCCGGCCGGATCAGCCGCCATCTTGGACAATGCGCCATGAGGCCGCGTGGCCTCAGCCCGACCCTAACCCTGGGCCTGGCCCGGCCCCGACATCTCGGCACCACCATCCACCCAGGAGGTGAACGGACCACTTGGCAGGTCAATGGGAGAAAGAAGTGTCGATGGCTCTCCCCCGCCAGGTGCCGATCGCCCTCCAGCTCCCCCAGGCGCTGGCTCCACCCCCTGCTGGGTGTCTGGACTCCCTCATCCCGGACCCCCCGACCTCCAAGTGCGAGGGTCCGGACATCAAAGGGCGCCAGACCTATAACTAGGGCGGCTCCAGAGCAGGAAGGCAGTTGTATCCTGGAGTCGAGAGACACCGAGAAGAACTCAGCCTTGACGGACTACCGGCGCTGCCGTAGCCCTGCCTTGTGAACTATCGTCCTGCCTGCTGGCGCTGCCGCGGCCTTCTGCGTCCTCCATCCTCGTCGGGACCTGCTGGCGCTGCCGCGGACCGTTGTAACAACACCTTCATCGGGACCTGCTGGCGCTGCCGCGGACCGTGTAACGACCACCTTCACCGGGACCTGCTGGCGCTGCTGCGGACCGTGTAACGACCACCTTCACCGGGACCTGCTGGCGCTGCCGCGGACCGTGTAACGACCACCTTCACCGGGACCTGCTGGCGCTGCCGCGGCCCGTCCAAGCCAGAACACCGAGCTCGAGGATTGTGAGCTATCCACCATACCATCTCAGCTACCAGATTGGTAACCAGACTGTCCCGCTACCCCCTTTCCCCAAACCAAGAGACTAGAATCGAGGGGACCCTTGAGTCCAGACCTCCTTGTACCATTCCATCGTACCTTAAGAAATCGCTTATAAAGAACGTTAAATCCTATCCTTGTGTGGTGTATATCTGTGGGGGGGAAGTTACTCATCTGTACGATCGCTGGAGACGGCTCTCCCCGGAGACCTCTCCCCTTGTCCTCGGCCGACCCTCCCGGTCCGTCTAACAGGCACATTTAATATACACGCACACCAAGCCATTCAAAGGGGATTCGACAAAAATTCAACCAAACTATGCAAGAAACCCCCCTCACGGTTAAAAAAAACACATCCACCGCCGGATGTGTAAATTTTTTTATTTTACTCTCTGGAAAGGAGACAAACCTCACTTGAGAGTCACAGCGTGCTCCTGGCTGAGCCCAATGCTGTGTTACACCCACCAGTGCCCGCGAATTGCCTCACTCCTCTGTGTTGTATTCCACCAGCTAGTGCGTATGCTATGACACTCTCTAGCCCATGTACATTGTAACACCACCCCGTGAATATGTCATGCCACACTTGCCTTCGCACGGGTTATATTGCCCCATCTAACGTGCCTTCCTCGATGTGTATGTTATAACGCACAGCGCTATGCCATACATATTACAATCTGGGATCCATATCTTTTTCACAGTGCATATGCAACGTTACACTCCCCAGCACATATTTTATATTACAACTTTAGAGACTAGTTATGTTACACGACACTGCCCTGTGCATATTACACTCCAAGGCGCATATCGCATAGCACGCGCTAGTGCCTGTGCTATCTCGCGCTCTCCAATGAATCTGTCATTGCGCACAATGTATTGCATATTATATTTCACGCCCCGGTTCATCTTATATCACACTTTTTGGTGCATAGTTTATACCATATACTACATCTAGTTTCATTTTCAATCGTGCTCTCAGGATTATGTTCTATATAACACTGCGTCCACCTACCCTTTTCACGGGCATTACATTTTGCGATGGGGGTGGAGGGTCAGGGGGTGTTTCTGCCAAGTGAACCCGGAGTCACAGTCACAAACGTCCGCTTCTTTTTGAATAAAAGTGAGATTATGCTGCATACTTGTTCATATTTTAAGTAGTTCGCACAGACACACATTTTAAAAACAATAAAGTTCCTAATACCCACCTTCTCTGAACAGTTAGCTTGCTGCTCCATCCACCTCCTCGATATCCTCTGTTGTCTGAATCCATGGACTAGCCTCCTCCCTCCTGCCATGCATGGTCTGATGTGCTGCCACTGCCCTCCATTTAGCATGATGTACCAGTCCACTCCTCCTGCCCTCCATTGCCCAATTTTATGGCCCATCATTGACCTCCTGCTTAGCCTCTGTGCTTAGCTTGCTGCCCCTATTCTCCTTCCCCCTGCCCTCCGATGTCTTTGTGCATGCCCCTGCTCCATCCTTTTTGCCCACTATGTTCCATGGACCTGCCACTCCTATCTACTCTGAGTGTTCTGTTGAGCTGCCACTCCCCTCCCACTTGCCTAGCATTGTCAGATGACTGTAACCTGTCCCTGCCACCTCCACCCTGCCTGTCCACATGCCATGCCCCTATCCCCTTCCTCCTGTCCTCCATGGTCCATTTTACTGCCACACCCTTCTGCCCTCCCTGATCTGCAACTGCTCCTCCTGCCTGCCCCGCGCGGTCTGTTATGAGGCCCCTTCCTCTGAACTCTCTTGTCTGTGCCCAGGTCCTGACATTCCCTTCTATCCTCCATGGTCCTTTGTGCATGCCCCTGCACCCTCCTTCTTGCCCATCATAGCCATTGTGCTGCCACTAACCCTCTCGCTTGCCATGCATGGTCTTCTGTGCTGCCATGGCCCCTCCCACCTTCCCTGTGTGGTCAGCTAGCTGCCCCTGACCCCCTCCCACCTTCCCTCCATGGTCTGTGTGTATGCCACCATAGTCTCATTGTTGCTCTCCATGGTGTGTCTTGTTTCTAGTGCCCATCCTGCCTGACCTCCATGGTCATCTTGCTGCTCCTGCCCTGCCACCTTGCCCCCAGCCCTCTGTTTCCATGTGCAGACCCCCTATTCCCTCCCTCCTGGCTTGTCTGTTCCATTGTAATGCCCCTGATCCGTCCCTCCTGCCCTTTATGGTCTGTTATGCTGCAGCTTTCCTCTCCTGTCTGTCCATTATGGTCAGCTAGCTACCATTGCCTCTTTCCCATCTGTTCTCTGTTGTCCATGTGCATGGTCCTGTCCCCTCCCTATTGCTTTCTATGGATTGTTGTGCTGCACTACCGTCCCGCATGCGCTGTGTGGTGTATTGTGCTGCTGCAAACCCTGATGCCTGCCCTGTAGGGTCAGTTTGGTGCACCTCTCCATATCCCTCCTGTCCTCTGTTATCCGAGTCCATGTCCCTACCCCAATTCCTCCTGCCTACCATGATTTAATGTACCATACTTGCGAACATTTTGAACTTGGTAAGAGGGAGATTTTGAAAAAAAACTGGGGTATTGATTTTCCCCTTTGAGTTACATTGAAAAAGAGGAGATTGTAGACAGGAGACGGATCAAATAAAGCCCATTTGAGCTTAAAAACATTGGACGTTTCCTGGCTGAAACGGGTCTGTTGGCATGTATGGTTGTACTACCACTGCCTCTTCCTTCTGCCCACAATGGTCTATTATAGTGCCACAGCCTCTCTTGCCAGTCCTGTATTGTTGGTTTGTTGCCCCTGCCCCCCTTTCCACTGCCCTCCATAGTCTGTTGTGCTGCCACTGCCCTTCCTGCCTGCCCAGTGTGGTCAAATTGTTGCCTCTGCACTCTCCTACCTGCCTTCAATTTTCAGAGTCTGTGCCCCTGGCCTCTGCCTCTCAACAGTATCCCAATGAAGAACTAGATTGCTAACATTCTATATTTATTACAAAAGTGTGGAACACCTGACGTCATCTTGATGTAATCAAAACTGTAATACCTAGAGTATTTCCTTTAGAAATTACATATATGAGAGGGTCTTATTTGCATCAAAATTATGGTTAGTGCTCTAAAAAACTAAAATGAGGATATATTTTCTGAGTTTTCAAATAGCGACAAAGAACTTTTAAATTATTTGTAATCTTTATGTTTTTTTATCCAGTTGACCACTTGATTAAATGTTGCACCTTGGCGAGAGGATGTGGTGTTACTTCCAGAGCTGCAAACTTTGCAACTGGGGAACCAGGTTGGAGTTTCTGCTTCAGCTCAACATTCTGTGATTGTGGTCAAATCACTTAATCTCCCCATGTCTACAACCAAAATGAATTTGATCTTGTGTGATGTAACCAATGCTCATGTAAATCATTCCAATACCTGACAAGTCTGCACTATATAAAACTGCAAAACACAAAAAATAAGTGTTTTGCACACTTCTGTCATTGGGCTACATCTGGGTGATATTTGTGCTGCATTTAGGCTCTTTTGTGTCTGGTGGCCATCTTGGGAGATTTATTTGTTATGAAGTTTCCTAATTTCCTCATTTACTGCAGTCTCCTCAGTAGGAAATGCTTTCAGTTTTTTACTTTGATTCCATCAAGAAGGTATTCAGATATGTCACACATTTGCCATAAATTCTGAATGTTAGCACTCTAGTTGCTCATTAGATCACTGTAGTAAAGCTACTGCTCACCACGGAAGTCTGCTGCTGGTATTAAAAGTGCATGTTTCAGTCTGCATATCAGAATTGTTTAATGAAATAGAAGAGGATTTGAGAAGTCACTCAAAATGTGCCCTAATTTTTCTTTCTTCAGCACTAATCATAATTTCTATGGCAAAATGAACCCCCTCATTGTGTTCCTTTTTAAATTAAATGTTTTAAGTGTTACCAGTTTATTCCAATCAAGATGGCTTCAGGTGTGCCATACTTTTGTCATAAGTAAGACAGTAAGCGCTCTAGTTGTTCTTAAGAACACTCTGGGACATTCTGTCATTAGGCTATACTTGGGCTACATCTGGGTGATATTTGGGCTACATTTGGGCTCTTTTGTATCTGGTGGCCATCTTGAGAGATTTATTTGTTATGAAGTTTCCTAATTTCCTCATTTACTGCAGTCTCCTCAGTGGGAAGACTTTCAGTTTTTTATTTTGGTTCCATCAAGAAGGCATTCAGATGTGTCACACATTTTCCATAAAATCTGAATGTTAGCACTCTAGTTGCTCATTAGATCACTGTAGTAAAACTACTGCTCACCAGGGAAGTCTGCTGCTGGTATTCAAAGTGCATGTTTTAGTCTGCATGTCAGAATTTGTTTATGAAATAGAAGAGGATTTGAGAAGTCAAAATGTGCCCTAATTTTTCTTTCTGCAGAACTAATCATCATTTCTATGGCAAAATGAACCCCCTCATGTTGTTCCTTTGTAAATTAAATGTTTTAAGTGTTACCACTTTATTCCAATCAAGATGGCTTCAGGTGTGCCATACTTTTGTCATAAGTAAGACTGTTAGCGCTCTAGTTGTTCGTTAGAACACTCTGGGACATTCTGTCATTGGGCTATACTTGGGCTACATCTGGGTGATATTTGGGCTACATTTGGGCTCTTTTGTCTCTGGTGGCCATCTTGGGAGATTTATTTGTTATGAAGTTTCCTAATTTCCTCATTTACTGCTGTCTCCTCAGTAGGAAATACTTTCAGTTTTTTACTTTGATTCCATCAAGAAGGCATTCAGATGTGTCACAAATTTGCCATAAATTCAGAATGTTAGCACTCTAGTTGCTTATTAGATCACTGTAGTAAAGCTACTGCTCACCAGTGAAGTCTGCTGCTGGTATTGAAAGTGCATGTTTCAGTCGGCATGTCAGAATTTTTTAATGAAATAGAAGAGGATTTGAGAAGTCACTCAAAATGTGCCCTAATTTTTCTTTCTGCAGCACTAATCATACTTTCTATGGCAAAATGAACCCCCTCATTTTGTTCCTTTTTAAATTAAATGTTTTAAGAATTACCACTTTATTCCAACCAAGATGGCTTCAGGTGTGCCATACGTTTGTCATAAGTAGGACTGTTAGCGCTCTAGTTGTTCTTCAGAACACTCTGGGAAGCTGCAGTAGAACACAAAGGAATCAACTGACAGTTTCTACCCTTGTTGGATGTACATGTTTTACTAAGAATGTCAGACCTCATTCTCACATGACTGAGAAAGATAATGTGAATTTACAGAAAATATGCTCTCAGTTAGCTTATAGATCACCTTCCAAACCTCTGTGGGAAAAGCATGAGAAAATAGTTTTCTCTCAAACATGATTTATGATTAATTAAAAATCTTTACAAGTCGAATAAAAAACATTTAAAAGGACAATTAAAAATTGCAAAGAGAATTAACCAAAGGGTATTTAAAAGTTCTCTCTGTCCTGTGCGTTTGCCAAGTTGATTCAGATTAAAGTGTTGCATTGTTAAAATCAACAGTCCTCAAGCTCTCATGTATCTGACTCCGGCCAGTTCAAAGAATTTTACGACCTGACAGTTTAGTTTTGTTTTGCTGGGATTGAAGCAAAGTTTGACTGCCTGTCTGCATGTCCGTATACCATAGGTTTTGAATGAGTCTCGCAGGAATTTGCATCTCAGATCTTTCAGTTTGGGGCAGATGCACACTGCGTGGACAAGGTCTTCCTTTCCTGCTTTACACAGACGGCATTGTGGATCAAGATTTTTCCTTATCCAGGGCGGTAGGTGAGGATATACCGGGATTACGCCCAGACGCATTTTTAAAAATTTCTCTTTCATTCTTAGGTTCATGCCCACATTGAGGTAAGCCTGTGGTTGCATTGGACCATAATCATTAAGGATTACCCAACCATGTGCTTTTTTTGTCAGGGCCTCCTTGTCTTCAGTTTTAGAGATGAGTCTAACTACTTTTTTGGCTGTTTTTTTAAACGTCACATGGTCTGTTGGAATGTCCCATAAGTTGGATAGGCCCAGCACTTCAAGAGAGTCAATTAAATACTTCCTCGCTGATGATTTTTGATGCTGAAGAGTCTCATCCCAGATGTTAGAATTTAGGGAATCATTGTTGGCGTTACGTATCTTGTGCCAGGCAGTGACGTATGCACACCGTCTTTCTAAGGTTTGTTTCGCGATGCCAAATTCCAGTCGTATTTGTGCTGAGGAGACTTGTTTTGGCAAATTAAAGATGAGCCTGTAAGAGTTTGAGATGATTGTGTCCAGAAGAGTGGCGTCTTTTCCTTGAAGGGGTTCGCTCCCGTAGGTGAGTGTTGGTTGCAGTTTTGCGCGAAGTACTTGGAGAAGTGGATAGAAGGTCAGATCTGGGAGTTTAGTTTTTAAGGATTTTAGGGCAAGGGAGGTTGCCATTCCCTTGCCTCGCAGGGAGTCCAGCTGGGGTTTAAAAGTGATCTTCGAGTCCAGTATTATGCCCAAGTATTTGTAAGTTGTTACGTTTTCCAATCGTTCTCCATTTATATGCCAATTATGTTCCCTTTTCTTTTTGTAGTTTACTGCCATAACCTTAGATTTATTGAAATTTATCTGCAGTGCATTTTTATTTGAAAAATCGTAGATGGTGTTTAGAAGGTGCTGAAGACCAATGGGTGTCTGGCTGATGAGCACCAGGTCGTCTGCATACAGCAGGTTGGATAGTGTGGTCTTCCCTAGCTTTGGTGCATGGCAGTATTTTTTGTCTAGTTCGCCGGGCAGGTCGGCTAGGAAGAGGTTGAATAGCATTGGGGCTAGGACACAGCCTTGTTTGAGGCCCTTTGTTGTTTTTATTGGTTTTGAAAGATGTGTGCCTGCACCAAGTTTCACTTTAATCCAGGTGTCAGAGTGTAGTGCTATCAGTACGTTTAAGAGATGAACAGGTATGCCCCATTTGGTCAGTTTTTGCCATAACATGTTGCGGTCTACATGATCGAACGCTGCAGTATAGTCGATGAAGGAGAGATATAAAGATTTATTGTTATCTCTTGCTGATTCCATCAGTAGAGTCAGGGCCGTGATGTTTGTAATTGTTCCTTGGCCCTGACGGAATCCGGTTTGGGTGTTCGGGATTACCGAGTTTGCGGCGGCCCATGAGGTTAATTCCTCTAGTATGTTCCCTGCAAAGTATTTAGCTTCTACGTCAATTAGTGCTATCAGACGGTAATTTTTTGGGTCTTTTTTGCTCGAATGTTTATGGATTGGACTGATTATTGAACCATGCCATGACTCTGGTAGAAACTGATTAGTTTTTGCGTAGTTGAATAAAGATGTTAACGCGACGCTCCAGAACTCTACGTCGTTTTTGTAAAGCATTGATGGTAAGCCATTGGGTCCAGGGGCTCCTGTTGGTCTTCCTTTCGCTATTTGTCTTCTGATGTCTTCAGTCCCAATCGTCGATGGCTGTGGATCTGAGACTGTTGAGGTGTCGGCGGCATTCTTTAAATCGTTCGCTTTCAAGATGAAAGTGCTGCGTTTGTTGTTTGCTTCTCTTTGGTGGTATCCTGGTACTACCTCCACGTCATCCGTGCTCAACCTCCTTAGCACTTCCTCTTTAGTTGTAGCCTCGCTATTAAAGTGACTGGCTAGATGGTTTATCCATGCTTCTTCTGTGATGTTAGAATCTATGCCACCATGGTCAGGATTTTTTATTTCCTTGATCATTCTCCAGAATTTAGAGCTGTTTTTTTGTTTCGCTTCGTGGAATAGTTTTGCCCACAGTTGATCGTTTTTATTTTTCTGTTTCTCCCATTTCTTCTGTTTTAGTGTTTTTTTAGCTTCCCTCAAGGTTGCCTGCATATCTTTATTGTCCGGGTCTTGCCGTATCTTTCTCAGCGTGTGGTTTATTATTCGTTTTTGGATCTTCATGCCTGGAGAGAGTGATGTTTTATTTAGGTGTCCCTTGCCATACGGAGGCTTCTTTACTGGACCCTTAGATAATTTGTCTGCAACTTTTTGGGTGAAGTTTTGCCATTCTTTTGATGGTGTGTTCAGGCGCTTTACTGTTTGAATGTATAAAGATTTTACGTCGAGACTTATTGTAGTGATGTTGTTGGAGTTACATCGAAGTCGCCTTAGGTTTGATGTTGTGTCTATCTTTGGGCCGGTGTATGGTTCTGTGTTTAATAGTGCTCTTGCTTTTATACAGATTTCTTGGGGGAGGTGGTCACTAAGGTCGTTGACCCCTATCCTAAATGTTGTTATCATTGGGAACATGTTTAAGGATGTAAAGGTGTAGTCGAGATGGGAGGTGTGATTATTGGAATGAAATGTTGGGGCCGGTGGATTGTCGCCAGCAAGTCGCCCGTTAAGTGCCCTTAGGTTGAGGTCTTCTAGCTGTCTCAATAGTTTTTTTGAGTTGGTTGTTGATTTATCTGTTTTAGCCATGCTTTGTCTTGGCACGCCCCACGCGGAGCTGAGTTCTTGCTGAATGTTATTATCGTGGTCTGTGTTGATGAGGAACATATTGAAGTCACCACCGACTATGATCTGGTCGGACTGGTCTTCTTCGGAGATTTTTTGCAGTACTTTTATCAGTTCATTTGCTGCTTTTCGTTTTTGTGTAGGATGAATATAAGTATTTATTATTATAACCTCTTGAGTATGTTGTTGTAGTGTTAGCTGGGTTTTAACCGTCAGGATTCCGCTGGGGGGGGATATGTAAAACTCTGTGGGTCTTATTGTTCCTATTGTGGCTATGGATGCCAAGATGGCAAGACCTCCTGATCTGCGTCCAAAGATAGAATTTTTGCTGGCAGGGAGAAAGCATGATGTAAACCCTTGAATTTCGAATGGTTCTTCCTCCCAAGTTTCTTGGAGGAGCAGGAGGTCGAATTGGTTTAGGTACTGCAGGAATTCAGGGTCGTGTCTTTTGCTTGCCAGGCCGTTGATATTCCAAATGCAAATTTTTATTTGTTTGACTTTTTCTGTAGTGCTCTCAGTGTTCAGAACCCTTTGTCAATTTGGAATAGCTGTATTAATAGTTCGCTGGATCAATGGCAGCTTTTGGGTGAAGATTGGTGGGTTTTGGTCATTTTGTAGGAGTTCCTGACCATTGACCGTTGTTGCCCCAAGTTTGGAATGTGCTGTCGGCGAGAAACTCCTTGCTCCTTTTAGCACTGAATTGGTCTTTTTTCGCGCCGGTGATCTGGGCGGAAGTAAAAAAGGTGCCGGGTATCGAGGTTGTTCTACAAGTCGTAAGTCGATCCCCCAATTTTTAAAGATTATTTTTTCTTCCATTATCTTTTTCGCTGTCTCGGGAGTATTCCACGTTGTTTTTGTCATTTCTTGGTGGATGATGTCGTTACTGGGGATGAATTCAATTTGGAGCAGGTCTGAAGAGTAAGTGTTCTCTAGGGTTGTTATTGAGTGAAGGAGTTTAAGAATGTTACCCCTGTTTAATATGTCGTCCCTGCCAAGGGACGTGTATTCTGGCGCAAAGAGAATGACAGTGGAATTTGCTTGGTTGGTGATGTTTTTGCAGTTTGGTTGGAAACTCGCGTAGGTGTTGTGACTAGAGTGGGGTTGCCTGCTTATGCTGCTCACAGTTGGGCTGTTTATTTGGGTTCTTAATGTGTGCTCGACTCTTGTTTCGGTTATATTGCTATTAGTTGTGCTATTTGATGGTTGAATGAGTTCTGTATTATTAATGAGCTTAGTTGTAGAAGTGGTTTTTTGTGTTGAATTAAACTTGACTGTGGGGTCATCGATCTTTCTTGGTTCACAATTGTTTTGGTCAAGTAATTGGTTGTTTGTTTCCAGGTGAAATTTCTTGGCTGGGCTTCTGGTTGTCTTTTGGGCTGTGGCGTGAGGAGGGTTAATTAGCTGCTCTTGTATTTTATCTTGATCCTCTTGTTGTGGTGTATGTGGGCATGGCTCCGTGTCCGTTGCTTCAGAGGAGCTTTTGCTGTCTTCTTGCTGTGGGTTGGACTGTTTTTTGGTGAAAAAGTTGACGTTTGATATGAGCTTTTTCCTCCCTTTCCTTTTTTTCCTTCGAATTTTGTTCTGTGCTTTGTTGTTCTTTGGTGTCAGATTAGTGGGGGTGGCTATTTGGATTACTGGTTCGACGCCTGGGACCTTTAGCTGGGTAGAGGTCAATTCCCTGCTCTCTGCAGTTGGATTGGTGGCTGCTCCCGGGACCAGTGTTGGCTTGGGGTCCTGCGGTTTTTGTTTTGGAATTGATGCTGCACAACAATCTTGCATTAGAGGAATTGATGGTTTTTGTTTTGGAAATGATGCTGCATTACAATCTTGCGTTAGTGGAATTGATGATTTTATTTCTCGCATCAGGTCCCCTAGCATTGATGGCATTGTGGCTAGTTTGTCTAATATCAATTCACAGGAGCATGGTTGGGAGGGTGACTTGATCGTGTAGGTCGCTTCTTGGCCCCTTTTTATGAGACCGTTTAGTTCAGATATCTTCCCCTCAATGCCTAGTATAGAAGTAGCTATTGATTGTAAGACAGTTAGCTGGGTGTCCATTTTTAGCGATTGGAACTCTAGTGCTTTGGCAGTTGTTTGCAAAGTATTTATGATTATAGGCCATGGGCTTTCAGCTAGTGGATTTAACGTGCTATTGCTGTTCCCCTGGCTTAATGAGGTGTTTGGTTCGTCGAATAAAGTGTTGTACTCTGGCCTCAGGTTGTAAGAGGCGATGAGATCTTCCCATTCCTGCGTGGCCATGAATGTCATATCATTTTCCGCGGAGCAGGTCGTGGAGTTGAGGTCGCTGTAATGAGATAGGGAGCGACGCGTTTTTGAATTGGACTCGATTGTCCCGCTCTGGGCGCTTGTATGCCCCCCATGGTCTGGTTTTGTTCTTATTGGGGGCTCTGTTTGCGTAGTGGTTATGTTAGTCTGTTGGAGTTGTTGGTATTGTTCTTTTAGTAATGTTTCTTGCTTGGTGCTCAAGCTGTCCCGGTTTGTCCGGTTGTTTTGTTGCTCCGTTGAGAAATTTCTGTTTGTTTGTCGAGGTAACGCATCTTGGATGTTCCAACTGTTACCGTCCTTGCTGTCTACTGTCATAGATGGGCTTTGCAGTTTCTTGTCCTGGTTCTCCTGGCTGACCCAACTTTCCTGATGCGGTTTGTTGGTTTCAGTTGAGTGAAGTGCCTCCCTTGAGATGGTATTTGGGGAGTTGGCTGTCACGGCGGGTCCGCCCGTTTCTGATGTGGTCTCTCTTGTGCGATCGACCGTGTCCTTGTCACGTGTGTTAGCCAAGCTTTGGTGGTTTCTTCTGATTGCTCCTTGGTCTACCTTTGGCGGTGACGTTGCCGGACTCCTCAGAACTGGCGAGGTTTTTGAGACTGGTGGATCGTCTAGTATGGTGCTACTGCTCCCCTCTGTAGTCAGTAGGGCGTCATTTGTGTGACTATCAGAACAGGTATAAGTGACTGCCTCGGGTAGGAGAGGAGTTTGCAGACCCTCTATGCATCCAGTCTTAGAGTAGATTGCTAAACCTGGATCTTTCAGGAAGGAAAATTTTGTGTATATCTTGGGTTGTTTAGTACATTTCCTTTTTGTTTCTGATGTTTCTAGTAGTCTCTCTATAGAAATGAGCTCCTTTGATTCGCTAAGAGATTTTAAAAATGACTTCGTCCTGATGATTGGGGGTTGCGATGTTGAGAGTGATGGGCCTAGTGCGGCGGCTGTTGGTAGTTCCGGGTCCGATTGTTGTTGATGGGCCGTGACAGAACTCAGGTTGGGGAAGTTGGCCTTTGATGGTGTCTTGTCCTGTTCTGTCCTTTTGCCGTCTCCATTCGTAGGTGAGGCTGGGTTTGGTGAGGCCGTTAGAACGCTCCTATCTGTCTTGACTGAGGTGTTTTGGGTGACCTCTACAAACCCTTGAAGACCCTCTTGAAGCGGTTTGATGTGCAGATCGAGTGCTCTCTTTATCTTCTTGGGCTTTGAGGGAGGATTCAGGTGGGGGTTGGGTAGCAATTCCCTGACTCTGCCAGATCTCATCTTTGTTGTCTTGAAGGCCTGTTATCTCGGAGGCCTAGTTTAGAGTAGTTAAGTTAGATTGGAATGAGATGGATAAAGCTGGGGGGGTGTGTAGATAGTTAGATAATGTGCAGAAGGGGTGCACACGATCAGACCCTCAAACCCTCAAACCCCTGACCCCCAGGACCGTGTCCGTATCCGTGTCCGGGTTGTTTGCTGTTTCCGGGAAGCAAGTAAGTAGACGCCTGGCGTCGTCTGTGGCGAGGGAGAGGTAACTTGAGGACAGGCGCTGGCAGTCCCCTCAGGGGGGGTCAAGGCGGGACGCTGAACACTAGGCACAACAATGGACAACACTGGACACGACAAGCAACAAACAACAAGACAGCGTCAGGAGATTACTCCTTGCCACATCCCGTTGTGTCCCACTGTCTCCCGCTGCGTCAGCTGTGCCGGTTTTGCCAGTTTGCCAGTCCTCTGACCCGTGTTCTCCCGTGCGTGCGCGCCTCACCTCGCCTCGCCTTAGCTCACTCGCTCACTCGGCACCACTGTTGGCCGGGTTCAGTCCGGCGATGAATCAGTGGTCCTGTCGTTTCTTTTCTTTTCTTTTTGCGGCGTCGGCTTGCTGGTTCAAGTTTCAGGTTTTTTGGCTCGGACCACGAGGAGGGAGCTTGAGGGGGAGGGGTGGTGGTCGATGTGACTTAGAGAAGCGCGCTAACAGCTTGCACCTCTCACTGCGCCCCTCTCATCTCCTCTGATCGCTTGACGTTATATCTGCTGATTTCTGCTGATTTCTGCTGTCCTGCTGTCCTGCGAGGACTCTGCGCTGCTCCTCTCAGATCACGGCAGTGTTTGGGGGTGGTGAGACAAGGTAGCACCTCCTGTGCCTGCAACCTCCGTCCTCCGTCCGCATCTGTCACTGTAATGCAGGCGGAGACGTTGAAGCTGTAACGCCAGCTCTGTGTGCGCAATTTTAAGCACCCTTTTAGTCTCTTAAGGGTGATGCCGAGGTGGGGCGGAGAACAAACGAGCCGGAGCTACAGGGGCCGGAGCTGCCGGAGCTACGGGAGCTACGGGAGCCGCGGGGAGCGGGGAGGGGGGAGGGGGGGGGCAGATTGGACTGCTGCACCAGCCTGCTCAACCCGACCCGACCCGACCCGGCCCAACCCAACCCACCTGTGTCTCTCTTGCTCTCTGCCGAATCGTCACGGCTCCGCAGCACCCGGCTCCACAGCTCCACAGCTTCGCTCAACTACTGCACTAGCAGTCCGCGGGAAAGCAGGCTCCTCCTCCTTCGTGGGCCCGTGTGATCAGCTCTGAAAAAGCCAAACATGATTTATGATATCACAGCAGAAGGCTTTTTCACATGGTAAAATCACCTTAGAACACACCACAATTCCTAAAATGAGTGTGGCACCATCAACAAATGATTTATAATGTAACTAAAGTCTTAAAACCTTCTATTAACTGCAATGCTTTTTAATGAGGTGCTATCGTGTATATTGGTCCCAAGATGGCTGCCAACACTTCTTGGATGAAGTGCTGACAGTCAATCAGATCTCACGATGAGATGTGTGGTTAGGCTCCGCCCAGATATATATGTGATTTTACTTTTCTCAGGAACTACTGAACGGATTTACACCATTTAAGCAAAAGGCACATGCCTGACCTGAGGACTACCTCTTTGCCAAATTTCAAGTAATTCTGTCCAGCCGTTCGGGCTGTACCTTCGACTAAAGGTGCTATGGGAAAATGCATGGGGATAAAATGTTTTGGGACCCCCCTTTTTTCTCAGCCCCCGCTTGACGAATCACCCCGAGACTTTCAGGGTAGGAGCTGAGCGGAGCGCCCCATTAGTTTTGAAAATTTCACCGGCACCACAGATATTCAAAATAGAATTTTCAGATTTCCTATGGGAACTCGGTCCTAACTATAACTATCTACTGGCGACCGCCAGTAGATAATATATATATTTTTAGTATACTATGTAAACATGTGAAAATGTGTCGGTCCGCCAGTTTACCTCGGTGGCACGGAAAAAATGGGTGGAACTGACGTCAGCACGCCGACGAGGACCTCTCATGACTCCTATGACATCATACGGTGTCACGAGCGGAGCCGTGCTATAATGACATCATCATCGACGTGGGAGAGCTAGGAAAGAATTTCTGCGGAATGCTGGCACAGGGGATATTCACCTAAGTGTTCAGGGTAGACATTTGGGAGCAACTGTTTATGTTGCCACTCCAGAAACCGAAACCAGTGATCCGAGGGCAGAGGCCCTGCAGATGGCACACGAGGTGGGGAGCCCAGTCATGTGCACCGGCGGGGCAGCGAAGTGACAAGCACCACTACCCACAGAAAAGGTAACGAGGGCACTGAATAACACAGGATCTTCTCTTTGTATCTGGCAGAAACAACAAGGTTAAAATGCCCTGGTTCCAAAAGGTAGAATTAGTGCTACAATGGTCTTCGAGAGGACCTGCGATGGATGCCGCTTCTGAATTCCGTACACTGGAGGTGGCACATGGGTCACGCGGTATGGTCATACTGCAGTGAGACACACACTCGTTGACCTCTCATGGCACTGCTCCACACTTCGGGGACAACACTTTCCATTAGCTGTGTTTTCTGATGACATGTCGTGCCCGCCCCGTCCAACAGCAGAACCCCTTTAGAGCCAAACAGACTCATCCACTCTTTCACCGGAAGTGAAACCAGGTCACACGGACACTTTTCGGTAAAAAAAAACAAACTCCTTCCTCCTAATTTATCAAATAAACAACTCACTGAAGAACAGGGCCCAGCTAGGATTGGTAAACAGCCGTTACAACGACTTTTTTACTTTGTGATACCATTACAATGCATGCATTACCACACATGCGTTGTACATCGCAAAGTCATTTCAACGCATTTTTTTAGAACGCATGGTCATTTACCACGCATGCCTTTACAATGAATTTTGTTGTAAAGGTATGTAGGGTAAATGACCATGAGTTCTAAAAAAAAGTAGACGATCCACCTCGTTGTAAAGAAAAAGAGGCTGTTGCGTTTCCTCACAACGACGTGCACCGCCCCTCAGAGACGACATGAAGCAGGAACAACGAGGAGAGAGGAACCACAAGGAGTGAGAGGTAAGGGGGATTGGGCATGGGGTGGTGGTTTCTTTCTAGGGTTTAGGGTAGGGCAGTGGTGTTTGGGAAGTGTAGAGGGTTGTGCTGAGGGAAGTGTTTTATGGTTTAGGGCAGTGCAGTGGTGTTTGTGTAGCGAAGAGGGTTGTGCTGGTGTTAGTGTTTTAGGGTTTAGGGTAGTGCAGTGATGTTTGTGTAGTGTAGGGTGTCATGCTTGGGGTAGATTTAGAGTTTAGGGTAGTGCAGTGAAATTTGTGTAGTGTAGGGGGTCGTGCTGGGGGTAGTGTTTTAGGGGTTAGGGCAGTGCAGTGGTGTTTGTGTAGTGTAGGGGGGTGTGCTGGGGGTAGTGTTTTAGGGTTTAGGGTAGTGCAGTGGTGTTTGGGTAGTGTAGGGGGTTGTGCTGGGGTAGTGTTTTAGGGTTTAGGGTAGTGCAGTGGTGTTGGGGTAGGGGGGTCATGCTGGGGGTAGTGTTTTAGGGTTTAGGGTAGTGCAGTGGTGTTTGGGTAGTGTAGAGTGTCTTGTTGCGAGGGTAGATGTAGGGTTTAGGGTAGTGCAGTGGTGTTTGGGTAGTGTAGGGGGTCGTGCTGGGGTAGTGTTTAAGGGGTTAGGGCAGTGCAGTGGTATTTGTGTAGTGTAGGGGGGTGTGCTGGGGGTAGATTTAGGGTTTAGGGTAGTGCAGTGGTGTTTGGGTAGTGTATGGGGTCGTGCTGGGGGTAGATTTAGGGTTTAGGAGGGTGCAGTGGTGTTTGGGTAGTGTAGGGGTAGTGCTTGGGGTAGATTTAGGGTTTAGGGTAGTGCAGTGGTGTTTGGGTAGTGTAGGGGGTCGTGCTGAGGGTAGATTTAGGGTTTAGGGTAGTGCAGTGGTGTTTGGGTAGTGTAGGGGTACTGCTGGGGGTAGATTTAGGGTTTAGGGTAGTGCAGTGGTGTTTGGGTAGTGTAGGGGGTCATGCTGGGGTATATTTAGGGTAGTGCAGTGGTGTTTGGGTAATGTAGGGAGTTGTGCTGGGGGGAGTGTTTGAGGGTTTAGGGTAGTGCAGTGGTGTTTGGGTAGTGTAGGGGGTCGTGCTGGAGGTAGTGTTTTAGAGTTTAGGGTAGTGCAGTGGTGTTTGGGTAGTATGGGGGTCCTGCTGGTGGTAGTGGTTTAGGGTTTAGGGTAGTACAGTGGAGTTTGGGTAGTGTAGGGGTACTGCTGGGCATAGTGTTTTAGGGTTTAGGGTAGTGCACTGGTGTTTGGGTAGTGTAAGGGGTATTGCTGTGGGTAGTCTTTTAGGATTTAGGGTAGTGCAGTGGTGTTTGTGTGGTGTAGGTGGTCGTGCTGGGGGTACTATTTTAGGGTTTAGGGTAGTGCAGTGGTCTTTGGGTAAATCCCTTGGTGTCATACTCGACAAAAAACTCAATCTACTATCCCACATCGATTCCATTGCAAGTCTGCTCAATACCAACTGCGCCTTCTTTGGGGGATTCGTCGCTTCTTCCCGGAGCACTACCTTAAAACCCTGGTCCAATCGCTGGTTCTCTCCAGATTGGACTACTGCAATTCTCTTCTTGCTGGCCTCCCCAAAACCCACCTGTCCCCCCTGAAGTCTGTTCTCCATTCAGCAGCTCGTTTCATTTATGGGGCCAAAAGAAGTGACCACATCACACCCATTTTATCCACCCTCAGTTGGCTTCCCATAGAGGCAAGATCTATCTACAAGACTGCCTGTATCACCCACAAAGCCTTGCACTCCTCCTCCCCTCGCTACCTGGCGAATAAACTGAAACTCTCTGGAGGTTCCAGACCATCACGTAATGCTGCAAATTTATTGCTTGAACCTCCCACTTTCAAGAAGAAAAGATCGATGGCCCAATCCTTTTCAGGCAACGCGGTGAGAATCTGGAACTCACTTCCGCCTCCGCTCCGGACCACCACCTCTTCCCAGGCCTTCAAAACTGACCTCAAAGCTCTCCTCCTTCAAAGACACTTCCAAATTTAATTCACGCCCTCTATTTTCTGAAGGAAGTCCTTCCATTATAGGAAATTCTGTTCTCCATGCCTATAGAAGTGCCTTCCCAGTGTGTTTTTCTGTTTTGAGTGTCTGCCATTTAGTGCAGTATTATACCTCTACTTGTACTTTGTACTCTTTTGTAACATGCACACGTCACCTTTCCTTTTGTAACGTATCGTTTGCTAACTCTTGTATTTTGTTTGCTTTTGATACATGCACAACGGCCACCACTGCCTCATGTAACGTAACTTTTGTTTTAGTGTTTTGAGTGTCTGCCATTTATTGCAACTTTTTACCTCTGTGTACTTTGTATGCTCTTGTAACCTGCACACGTCACTTTTTCCTTTTGTAACGTATCGTTTGCTACCTCTTGTATTTTGTTTGCTCCTGATACTTGCACAATTGTCACTATTGCCTCATGTAACGTAACGTTTGATTTTGTAACATGCTCACTTGTAATTTTTCTCCTTATGTATCATTACTGCTCCTATTGTGAAGTGCTCTGACACCTTCGGGTAAAGTCTGCGCTATATAACAACGCATTAAATAAATAAATATATAAATAGTGTAGGGGGTTGTGCTGGGGGTGGTGTTTTAGGGTTTAGGGTAGTGCAGTGGTTTTTGGGTACTGTAGGGGTCGTGCAGGGGGTGGTGTTTTAAGGTTTAGGGTAGTGCAGGGGTGTTTGGGTAGTGTAGGGGGTCATGCTGGGGTGGTGTTTTAGGGTTTAGGGTAGTGCAGTGGTGTTCGGGTAGTGTAGGGGGTCGTGCTGGGGGATGATTTAGGGTTTCGGGTAGTGCAGTGGTGTTTAGGTAGTGTAGGGGTCGTGCTGGGGGTGGTGTTTTAGGGTTTAGGGCAGTGCAGTGCTGTTTGGGTAGTGTAGGGGGTCGTGCTGGGTGTGGAGTTTTAGGGTTTAGGGCAGTGCAGTGGTGTTCGGGCAGTGTGGGGGGTCATGCAGGGGGTGGTGTTTTACGGTTTATGGTAGTGCAGTGGTGTTTGTGTAGTGTAGGGGTTTTTGCTGGGGGTAGTGTTTTAGGGCTTAGGGTAGTGCAGTGGTGTTTGGGTAGTGTAGGGGGTCGTACTGGGGGTGGTATTTTAGGGTTTAGGGTAGTGCAGTGGTCTTTGAGTAGTGTATGGGGTCATGCTGGGGGTGGTGATTTTTAAGGTTTAGGGTAGTGTAGTGGTGTTCGGGTAGTGTAGGGGGTCGTGCTGGGGGTAGATTTAGGGTTTAGGGTAGTACAGTGTGGTTCGGGTAGTGTAGGGGTCGTGCTGGTGGTGGTGTTTTAGGGTTTAGGGCAGTGCAATGGTGTTTGGATAGTGTAGGGGGTCGTGCTGGGAGTGGTGTTTTAGGGTTTAGAGCAGTGCACTGGTGTTCAGGCAGTATAGGGGGTCATGCAGAGGGTGGTGTTTTAGGGTTTAGGGCAGTGCAGTGGTGTTTGGGCAGTGTAGGGGGTTGTGTGGGGTGGTGTTTCAGGGTTTAGGGCAGTGCAGTGGGGTTCGGACAGTGTAGGGGGTCACGCGGGGGTGGTGTTTCAGGGTTTAGGGCAGTGCAGTGGTGTTTGTGCGGTGTAGAGGGTCGTGCCAGGGTGGTGTTTCAGGATTTAGGGCAGTGAAGTCCTGTTTGGGCAGTATAGGGGGTCGTGCAGGGGGTGGAGATTCAGGGTTTACGGCAGTGAAGTGGTGTACAGGCAGTGCAGGGGGTCGTGCTAGGGGTGGTGTTTCAGGGTATAGGGCAGTGCAGTGGTGTTCGGGCAGTGTAGGGGGTCATGCTGGGGTTGATGTTTGAGGTATAGGGCAGTGCAGTGGTGTTCGGGCGGTATAGGGGGTTATGCTGGGGGTGGTGTTTCAGGGTTTAGGGCAGTGCTTTGATGTTTGGGCAGTGTAGGGGGTCGCAGGGGGTGCTGTTTCAGGGTTAAGGGCAGAGCAGTGGTGTTAGGGCAGTGTAGGGGGTCATGCTGGGGATGATGTTTTAGGGTATAGGGCAGTGCAGTGTTGTTTGGGTAGTGTAGGGGGTCATGCTGGGGGTGGTGTTTTAGGGTTTAGGGTAGTGCAGTGGTGTTAGGGCAGTGTAGGGGGTCGTGCTGGGGATGATGTTTTAGGGTATAGGGCAGTGCAGTGGTGTTCGGGCAGTGTGGGGGTCATGTAGGGGGTGGTGTTTTAGGGTTTAGGGTAGTGCAGTGGTGTTTGTGTAGTGTAGGGGTTTTTGCTGGGGGTAGTGTTTTAGGGTTTAGGGTAGTGCAGTGGTGTTTGGGTAGTGTAGGGGGTCGTGATGGGGTGGTGTTTTAGGGTTTAGGGTAGTGCAGTGGTCTTTGGGTAGTGTAGGGGGTCATGCTGGGGGTGGTGATTTTTAAGGTTTAGGGTAGTGTAGTGGTGTTCGGGTAGTGTAGGGGGTCGTGCTGGGGGTAGATTTAGGGTTTAGGGTAGTACAGTGGTGTTCGGGTAGTGTAGGGGTCGTGCTGGTGGTGGTGTTTTAGGGTTTAGGCAGTGCAATGGTGTTTGGATAGTGTAGGGGGTCATGCTGGGGGTGGTGTTTTAGGGTTTAGGGCAGTGCAGTGGTGTTCAGGCAGTGTAGGGGGTCGTGCGGCAGTTGGTGTTGCAGAGTTTAGGGCAGTGCAGTGGTGGTTGGGCAGTATAGGGGGTCGTGCAGGGGGTTGTGTTTCAGGGATTAGGGCAGTGCAGTGGTGGACGGCCAGTGTAGGGGGTCGTGCAGGGGGTGGTGTTTCAGGGTTTAGGGTAGTGCAGTGGTGGTTGCAGTGGTGTCCGGGAAGTGTAAGGGGTCATGCGGGGGTGGGGTTTCAGAGTTTAGGACAGTGCAGTAGTGTTCGGGCAGTGTAGGGGGTCGTGTGGGGTGGTGTTTCAGGGTTTAGGGCAGTGCAGTGGTGTTCAGACAGTGTAGGGGGTCACGCGGGGTGGTGTTTCAGGGTTTATGGCAGTGCTTTGGTGTTTGGGCAGTGTAGGGGGTCGCAGGGGGTGCTGTTTCAGGGTTAAGGGCAGAGCAGTGGTGTTAGGGCAGTATAGGGGGTCGTGCTGGGGATGATTTTTTAGGGTATAGGGCAGTGCAGTGGTGTTCGGGCAGTATAGGGGGTCGTGCTGGGGGTGGTGTTTCAGGGTTTAGGCCGGTGCAGTGGTGTTCGGGCAGTGTAGGGTGTTGTGCAGGGGGCGGTGTTTCAGGGATTGGGCAGTGCAGTGGAATTCGGGCAGTGTAGGGGTTTGTGCTGGGGCTGGTGTTTCAGGGTTTAGGGCAGTGCAGTAGTGTTCGGGCAGTGTAGGGGGTCGTGCTGGGGCTGGGGTGTCAGGGTTTAGGGCAGTGCAGTGGTGTTCATGCTAGGGGTGGGCGGAATTTGCGTAATTGCGTTACGCAAATCTCCGCGAAACGGTAAAAAATATCCGCGAACACGCAGAAATTCCGCGAACACGCGGAATTGCTTGTTCGCGATGGTTTTTTCCTGTTCACAATTGCTGTTTGCGTGCTCGGGGAGAAATATCTCGCGAACACGCATTTTGAGAACGCGAACAAGCAAAAAATTTCGCGAAATCGCGGAAAGCAGACTTTTGAGCAATTTCGCGTCCCCCGCGGAACGCGAAATTACGCAAATTCCGCAAATTCCGCGAGCGGAACGGATTTTACCGCCCAGGCCTAGTTCATGCTGTGTAGGTGGTCGTGCTGGGGCTAGTGTTTCAGGGTTAAGGGCAGTGCAGTGGTGTTCGGGCAGTGTAGGGGGTCGTGCTGGGGCTGGTGTTTTACTGTTTGGGCAGAGCAGTGTTGTTCGGGAAGTTTAGGGGGATGTGCGGGGGTGGTGTTTTCGGGTTTAGGGCAGAGCAGTGGTGTTGGGGCAGTGTTGTGGGTCTTCTGGGGCGGTGTTTCAGGGTTTAGGGCAGTGGTGTTCGGGCAGTATAGGGGGTCGTGCTGGGGCTGGTGTTTCAGGGTTTAGGTTAGAGGTGTTCGGGCAGTGTAGGGGGTCTTGCTGGGGGGTGGTGTTTCAGGGTTTAGGGCAGTGCAGTGGTGTTCGAGCAGCGTAGGGGGTTGTGCACGGGTGGTGTTTCAGGGCTTAGGGCAGTGCAGCAGTGTTTGGGCACTGTACGGGTTGTGCTGGGGCTGGTGTTTTAGGGTATAGGGCAGTGGTGTTCGGGCAGTTTAGGGGTTTGTGCTGGGGTAGTGTTTTAGGCTTTAGGATAGAGCAGCAGTGTTTGTGTAGTGTAGGTGGTAGTGTTTTGAGGTTTAGGGTAGTGCAGTGGTCTTTGGGTAGTGTATTGGGTCGTGCAGGGGGTGGTGTTTCAAGGTTTAGGGCAGTGTAGTTGTGGTCGGGCAGTGTAGAGGGTCATGCAGGGGGTGGTGTCTCAGGGTTTAGGGTAGTGCAGTGGTGGTCGCAAGGGTGTTCAGGCAGTGTAAGGGGTCTTGCGGGGTGGTGTTTCAGGGTTTAGGGTAGTGCAGTGGGGTTCGGGCAGTGTAGGGGTCATACGAGGGGTGGTGTTTCAGGGTTTAGGGCAGTGCAGTGGTGTTCGGGCAGTGTAGGGGGTCGTACGGTGGGTGGTGTTTCAGGGTTTAGGACAATGCAGTGGTGTTCCGGCAGTGTAGGGGGTTGTGCTGGAGGTGGTTTTTCAGGGTTTAGGGCAGTGCTGTGGTGTTCGGGCACTGTAGGGGGTCGTGCTGGGGCTAGTGTGTCAGGGTTTAGGGCAGTGCAGTGGTGTTCAGGCACTGTAGGGGGTCGTGCTGGGGCTGGTGTTTCAGGGATAAGGGCTGTGCAGTGGTGTTTGGGCAGTATAGGGGGTCATGCACGGGTGGTGTTGCAGGGTTTAGGGCAGTGCATTGGTGTTTGGGCAGTGTAGGGGTCATGCTGGGGCTGGTGTTGCAGGGGTTTAGGGCCGAGTAGTGGTATTCAGGCAGTGTAGGGGGTCGTGCAGTAGGGGGTTGTTGGACCCGGCCTCGTAGACTGGCCCTCCGTGCCCCCGCACCACCGAAACCTGGTGCCTGCAGCCCTAGCACGCGGCCCAGCCGACCTTCCCCACCAGGACACCTGCGCCAACTCCGGACATCCCCGTCCATGGCCTCTCTCCCTTCGGCCACCCCGGGCCCGCGTGCCCACTCCCTGCAACAAGATGGCCGCCCGGCCCCAGCGCGACCCGGGCCTAGAGGCGCCACTCCGGCTGGAGGACATCACGCTTCCAGGGGATGAGAGAGGGAGGAGCAGTTTCTATCGCACCTCTGAACTCCCCTGGGACGATGGGTTTCGATCGGCCCTCCGGCCTCCCTGCGGGCTTGCTCCGTGCCTGCTGGGTGTCTGGGACTCCTCCCGACCCGGCCCTGAAAGGATCAAAAGCCAATAGCAGGAAACCCCGACAAGCGGCCCCCAGGTGACAAGACCCCTGCCTGCGCAGACTCCGGACATCAAAGCAGGGTCGACCTATAACAAGGGGTGCTCTGAGACTGTCCGGCAGATTCGACGCTGGAACAACGAGAGCCTGCTGACGTGGTCGCGGCTCCTGGAACTGGAACTCACCTGAGCCCTGCTGAGTGACTCGCGGCTCCCTGAAGATCGTAAGACCTCCGAACTTGTACCTGAGCCCTGCTGAGTGACTCGCGGCTCCCTGAAGATCGTAAGACCTCCGCACTTGTACCTGAGCCCTGCTGAGTGACTCGCGGCTCCCTGAAAATCGTAAGACCTCCGAACTTGTACCTGAGCCCTGCTGAGTGACTCGCGGCTCCCTGAAGATCGTAAGACCTCCGAACTTGTACTTGAGCCCTGCTGAGTGACTCGCGGCTCCCCCAGACTCTCACGGTCCCGCCGGACCCCAACTCCGACCACGTATCCCCCAGCTCGAGGATTGTGAGCTGTGCGCCGGGTACGTCCCTGCTTTGAACCGTTACCAGAGACAGTCCCGCTACCCCCTACCTTTCCGAGACTCTTGAGCCCGTGCTCACCTTGTACATATTTGCAGTGATACCTGTTTGATAAAGCTTGTTCTGAGAATACCTAGTGTGGTCCCTCTGTGTCGTGTGGTGCCAGAAGTACGATCCTAGTTGCGAGAGTCCTCCCCCTGGGGAATCTCCCGCCAGTGCCCGGCTACGATACTTTGAGGGTGGGTCTCAGGGTAGTCAGGACCCCTTTCCGGGCTCCTCTGAGGTCGCCGTCTAACATTGGTGGCAAGCGACGGGATTCGGGCCCATCACCTAGAGATCGTACAGTAAACGACGGACGCACGACCAACAAAGATGGCAGAAGGAAGCGCCACGAGCTCCGCAGAAACCAACGCCAACAGAGTGTTCCAGGTGGAGCATCTGGAAGAATACACACACAAAGAGCTAAAACAATTTTGCAAAGAACTTAAAATCGCTACCACTGGCCTCAACACTAAGGAAGACTTGCAGAAAGCACTGAAAACTTGGGTGGAGACCGGGGCCTCCCGCCCGGAAGGCACGGGGGAGCGCCCCGACGAAGCCGAACCCCCCCAAAATGAAAGCAGTAGCAATCAGGTGCGAGGCATCGTACCAGACGGGGGCCTATCCCCGGAAGAGCTCGCGGACAGAGAGAGAAGCCGCAGTCATGAACTCGAGTTAGCCAAACTCAAAATCGAGGGCGAATTGAAGTTAGCGGAGAAGAAGCTAGCAGTAGAGCAAATGCGTGTACAAGGCGAACTGGAAGAAAAGAAGCTCCAACGGGAGCACGAAGGAAGAAAGCTCCAACTGGAGCACGAACGGAGCTTAAAGGAACTCGAGCTCAAGGCCCGAAATGAGGACGGGAGGCCCTCGGGGAACCGAGAGACGACCCCCCCAGCGGAACAGAAGGTCCACATCCCCAAGGATGTGGTCAAAGAATATTATAAAAACGATGACATTCAGCAATGGTTTCGGGCCTACGAGGTCGCCATGACCTCCCATCGGATTCCACAGAAGGACTGGGGGGCGGGGTTGTGGGGATGGTTTCTGAGCGAAGGAAGGGACACCCTGCTCGACCTACCCCTCTCCCTGCAGACCTCCTACAGCCACATGAAAGAGGCTCTCCTCACAAGATACGGCCTCACCCCAGAAATGTACCGCCAACGGTTCCGGGACTGCAGGAAGATCCCGGGCACCACCTGGGTGGAGTATGTAAACTTTTTTAGCCGGGCCTTCGTTGGGTGGGTCAAGGGCAGCAAAGTCACCACCCTTGCCGAACTCACTGACCTCATGTTATGGGAACATCTGGCTGCAAACTGCTTCGTAGAGCTACGTCAACATCTGCTGGATAGCAAGCTCACAGATCCCCGGAAGCTGGCCGTGGAGGCCGACCGCTGGACCAACACCCGGGTCTCCCGGGGCATGGTAGGAGAGTACCCCCGAACCAGTCAGGGACCACCCCGCCAGAGAGGGGGAGGGAACCAGGGAGGGCCGAGGGAGTCCCAGCCTAGCCCCCCGAAGACACCACCTCCACCTTTCCCGGCGCCCCCCCCACCAGTAACAGGGCCCCCTGGGAGACGGGGACACCGGGTGACCGTCACATGTTTCCGCTGCCAGAAACCCGGGCACTACGCCAATGACCCAGAGTGCCCCATGGCCACCCAATTCACCCCTGCGAGACAGATAGCCAACGTAGCCCTAGGGGAGGAGGTTGAGGGAGCCGAGGAGTGGGAACCAGCCGCGATGGCCCTAGTATCCCTGGGAGATAGGGAAATGATCCCTGGTAGCCTCCTACCGTCCAACACACAGAAATATGGGCAGCTCGTCAAGATCAATGGCCACCAGGTAGAGGCCCTGCGGGACACCGGGGCCAGTATCACCGGTGTCCTCAGGCACCTAGTTCCCGAGGAGCAGATCCTCCCCAATGTCTTTTGCCCCATAATATCTGCAGACAATAGGGAAAGTATGTGTCAGGTGGCCCTGGTGCCATTTGAGTGGGGAGGGGTGATAGGCAAACTCAAGGTGGCCGTAAGAACCTCCCAGCCGGTCGACTGCCTCTTAGGGAACGACCTGGAGAGTTCTCCCTGGAAGCACGTAGAGCGCAAGGCCCACCTAGGAATGATGGGACTCCCCGAGTGGGTGTGTGCCACCACCCGATCTATGACAGCCCGACTCACTCCCCGGAGAGAAATCGAGAGCACCCCGGTCGAAGTAGCCAGCACCGTCCCCGCCGAGGGTCCTCCCGTTCCCCCATCGGAAGGGTCCGTCGCCAGCGACGAACCCACACCATCCGACCCCGCCCCGGTTCCCGAGTTGGGGGATCTACCCGAGTTGGCCCATTGGCGCCACGAGGGCGGGCCCACCCGAGAAGAATTTTACCGGGAGGTCCCCCAGAAGTCCTTAGGGTTCAGCCCGTTTGAATTACTCTATGGGCACCCCGTCCGAGGTCCCCTCAGTTTAGTTAAGGAAGGGTGGGAGGCAGCACCCCAGACCACCCCCCGAGATGTGTTCCAATATGTCCTGGCCCTCCGGAACCAGACCAGGAGGTTCCGAGAACTGCCCGAGGCCAACCTGGAGGCGAGTCAAGAAGAAATGAAGCGCTGGTACGACCAGAATGCTACTCTGGTCGAGTTCCAGCCGGGCCAGCAGGTGTGGGTCATGGCCCCCGTGAAGCCTGGCGCTCTCCAGGACCGATGGACTGGGCCCTACAAAGTGGTCGAGAAGAAGAGCCAAGTCACCTACTTGGTGGACGTCCAGTCGCCTCGGGATCCCCTCCGGGTCCTGCACGTGAACCGCCTCAAGCCTCACTTCCAGCGGACAGAACTGAGCCTCCTGCTGGCCACCGATGACGGGGCCGAAGATGAGTCGGATCCCCTCCCGGACCTCCTGTGTATCAAGGCGCAGGATGGCTCCGTGGAAGGAGTGAACCTCTCCCCAGCCCTCACTGCCCAGCAACAAGCGGACTGCCGCCAGCTCCTAAGACAATTTTCTGACCTCTTCTCCCTGACCCCCCGGGTCACCAACTGGTGTGTTCATGATGTGGACACCGGGGACAGCCCGCCGGTGAGACACCGAGCCTACCGGGTTCCTGACCGGGTCCGGTCCTGCATTCAAGCGGAAGTCTCGAAGATGTTGACCCTGGGGGTGATCGAGCCCTCTGACAGTCCCTGGGCCAGCCCCGTGGTCCTGGTCCCGAAGGCAGCGGCCCCCGGTGTCGCCCCCGAGCTCCGATTCTGCGTGGACTACCGGGGGCTCAATGACGTTACCCGAGCCGATGCCCACCCCATTCCACGAGCCGACGAACTCATTGACCGACTAGGGGCAGCCCGGTTCCTCAGCACATTCGACCTCACCTGCGGATACTGGCAGATTGCGCTCACCGAAGGGGCCAAAGAGCGGTCCGCTTTCTCCACCCCCGATGGGCACTACCGCTTCCGCGTAATGCCCTTCGGGATGAAAAATGCCCCGGCCACTTTCCAGCGACTGGTGAATAGAGTCCTGGCCGGGCTAGAACAGTTCAGCGCGGCATACTTGGACGACATCGCTGTCTTCAGTTCAGAGTGGAGTGAGCACCTCCAGCACCTCCGAAGGGTGCTAATCGCCCTGCGCCAGGCAGGCCTCACAGTAAAAGCCAGCAAGTGCCAGATCGGGCAAGGATCCGTGGTCTACTTGGGGCACCAGGTCGGGAGTGGCCAGGTCGCCCCGCTACAGCTAAAGATCGACGCCATCCTGGCCTGGGAACCACCCATCACCCAGACGGAGGTCCGAGCCTTCCTGGGACTCACGGGCTACTACCGAAGATTCATTCGGGGGTATGGCAGCCTTGTCGGCCCTCTCACAGAACTCACGTCTAAAAAACAGCCAAAGAAAGTGCAGTGGACGGCTGCCTGCCAGGAAGCGTTCGATGCCCTAAAAAGGGCCATGTGTACTGCCCCCGTCCTCCAGGCTCCCGACGACGCCAAGGAGTTCATAGTCCAAACCGATGCCTCCGAGCATGGCATTGGGGCCGTCCTGTCCCAAGTAAATGACCAAGGCCTAGACCAGCCCGTCGCCTTCCTCAGTCGGCGGCTGTTGCCCCGAGAACAAAGATGGAGCACCATAGAGCGCGAAGCCTTTGCCGTGGTCTGGGCACTCAAAAAGCTACGACCCTACCTCTTTGGCACCCATTTCAGAGTCCAAACTGACCATCGGCCCTTACGTTGGCTCATGCAGATGCGAGGAGAAAACCCCAAGCTACTGCGGTGGTCAATCTCCCTCCAGGGGATGGATTTCACCGTGGAACACCGCCCTGGTACGGACCACGCCAATGCTGACGGCCTCTCCCGGTTCTTCCGCCTCAGCGAAGAGAACCCCCCAAGCTGATGGGCAGTTCTCTCCGGCTTTCAGCTGGGGGGGACGCGTGTTGGACCCGGCCTCGTAGACTGGCCCTCCGTGCCCCCGCACCACCGAAACCTGGTGCCTGCAGCCCTAGCACGCGGCCCAGCCGACCTTCCCCACCAGGACACCTGCGCCAACTCCGGACATCCCCGTCCATGGCCTCTCTCCCTTCGGCCACCCCGGGCCCGCGTGCCCACTCCCTGCAACAAGATGGCCGCCCGGCCCCAGCGCGACCCGGGCCTAGAGGCGCCACTCCGGCTGGAGGACATCACGCTTCCAGGGGATGAGAGAGGGAGGAGCAGTTTCTATCGCACCTCTGAACTCCCCTGGGACGATGGGTTTCGATCGGCCCTCCGGCCTCCCTGCGGGCTGGCTCCGTGCCTGCTGGGTGTCTGGGACTCCTCCCGACCCGGCCCTGAAAGGATCAAAAGACAATAGCAGGAAACCCCGACAAGCGGCCCCCAGGTGACAAGACCCCTGCCTGCGCAGACTCCGGACATCAAAGCAGGGTCGACCTATAACAAGGGGTGCTCTGAGACTGTCCGGCAGATTCGACGCTGGAACAACGAGAGCCTGCTGACGTGGTCGCGGCTCCTGGAACTGGAACTCACCTGAGCCCTGCTGAGTGACTCGCGGCTCCCTGAAGATCGTAAGACCTCCGAACTTGTACCTGAGCCCTGCTGAGTGACTCGCGGCTCCCTGAAAATCGTAAGACCTCCGAACTTGTACCTGAGCCCTGCTGAGTGACTCGCGGCTCCCTGAAGATCGTAAGACCTCCGAACTTGTACTTGAGCCCTGCTGAGTGACTCGCGGCTCCCCCAGACTCTCACGGTCCCGCCGGACCCCAACTCCGACCACGTATCCCCCAGCTCGAGGATTGTGAGCTGTGCGCCGGGTACGTCCCTGCTTTGAACCGTTACCAGAGACAGTCCCGCTACCCCCTACCTTTCCGAGACTCTTGAGCCCGTGCTCACCTTGTACATATTTGCAGTGATACCTGTTTGATAAAGCTTGTTCTGAGAATACCTAGTGTGGTCCCTCTGTGTCGTGTGGTGCCAGAAGTACGATCCTAGTTGCGAGAGTCCTCCCCCTGGGGAATCTCCCGCCAGTGCCCGGCTACGATACTTTGAGGGTGGGTCTCAGGGTAGTCAGGACCCCTTTCCGGGCTCCTCTGAGGTCGCCGTCTAACAGGGGTGTTTCAGGTTTTAGGGCAGTGCAGTGGTGTTCGGGCAGTGTAGGGAGTCGTGCAGGGGGTGGTGTTTCAGGGTTTAGGGCAGTGCAGTGGTGATTGGGCAGTGCAGGGGGTCGTGCTGGGGCTGGTGAATCAGAATTTAGGGCAGAGCAATGGTGTTCGGTCAATGTAGGAGGTTGTGCTGGGGGTAGTGTTTTAGGGTTTAGGGCGGTGCAGTGGTGTTCGGGCAGTGTAGGGGGTTGTGCAGGGGGCAGTGTTTCAGGGTTTGGGCAGTGCAGTGGAGTTCAGGCAGAGTAGGGGGTCATGCTGGGGCTGGTGTTTCAGGGTTTAGGGCAGTGCAATATTGTTCGGGCAGTGTAGGGGGTCGTGCTGGGGCTGGTGTGTCAGGGATTAGGGCAGTGCAGTGGTGTTCGGGCAGTGTAGGGGGTTGTGCTGAGGCTGGTGTTTCAGGGTTAAGGGCAGTGCAGTGGTGTTCGGCAGTGTAGAGGGTCGTGCTGGGGCTGGTGTTTTCGGGTTTAGGGCAGAGCAGTGGTGTTTGGGCAGTGTTGTGGCTCTTCTGGGGTGGTGTTTCAGGGTTTAGGGCAGTGGTGTTTGGGCATTGTAGGGGGTCGTGCTGGGGCTGGTGTTTCAGGGTTTAGGGCAGTGGTGTTCGGGCAGTGTAGGGGGTCTTGCTGGGGGTGGTGTTTCAGGGTTTAGGGCAGTGCAGTGGTGTTCGGCAGTGTAGGGGGTTGTGCAGGGGTGGTGTTTCAGGGCTTAGGGCAGTCCAGTGGTGTTTAGGCAGTGTAGGGGTCGTGCTGGGGCTGGTGTTTTAGGGTTTAGGGCAGAGTAGTGGTGTTCAGACAGTGTAGGGGGTCGTTCAGTGGGTGGTGTTTCAGGGTTTAGGGCACTGCAGTGGTGTTTGGGCAGTGTAGGGGGTCATACAGGCGGTGGTGTTTCAGGGTTTAGGGCAGTGCAGTGATGTTTGGGCAGTGTAGTTGATCGTGCAGGGGTGGTGTTTCAGGGTTTAGGGCAGTGCAGTGGTGTTCGGGCAGTATAGGGGGTCGTGCTGTGGCTGGTGATTCAGAATTTAGGGAAGAGCAGTGGAGTTCGGTCAGTGTAGGAGGTCGTGCTGGGGGTAGTGTTTTAGGTTTTAGGGTAGTGCAGTGGAGTTTGTGTAGTGTAGAGGGTAGTGTTTTAGGGTTTAGGGTAGTGCAGTGGCCTTTGAGTAATGTAGGGGGTCGTGCCAGGTGCTGTTTTAGGGTTTAGGTTAGTGCAGTGGTCTTTGGGTAGTGTAGGGGGTTGGGCTGGTGTGTCGGGGTTTAGGGCAGTGCAGTGGTGTTCGGGCAGTGTAGGGGGTTGTGCTGAGGCTGGTTGTTAGAATCCGGGGTCTCTGGTTGGCGCAGGTATGCACTTGCGACAAGCAGGGACCCTTTTCATCTAAGTCAGGGCAAAGGATCACCTCTTTAAAAATAACCCCTGCTCACCCTCTAGGTAACGTGGCGCGAACAGTCAGGCTAAGTTTCCAGAGGGCATATAGGTTAAGCGTTCAAGTTGTCCCACAAAATATTCACCTCCCCACCACACAAAGACACAAGGCTGTATTTATCAAAAATAGAAGTCTTTATATATAAGCTCTCTTGCAGGTAGGTTGCACAAATACAGTTCTCTTGGTAAATTCAAGTTCCAGTTACTTTCAAATACTTAAGGGCAGTCCACAGGTTTTAAAATGGCACAGTTTTAGTTAAAATCAGTTTCTTAGGGTTTCTGCGCACTTCGTAGCGCCTTGGTCATGCTCTGGGCAAGGTTTTCAAAGTGCCTTGCCGTTTCTCACACTTCCCGCGTGAGCCGGAGTACGCTTGCCGAGTCCCACGCTTCTCGCGTGAGCACCGGCAATGTCTTTTAATGCTGTTCGGCTAAACGTAGGTATGGGTCGAACCTTGCTGCTCCCAGTGTAAGTACGGTTCGAACCAAGGCTGTTACGGTTCGAACTCAGCCAAAAGGATGTATGCTTCAAAGCACAATGACTTCAGCTGGCAGTACAGTTGAATCCACGGCTTAGTACGGTTCGAACTTAGTCAAAGGAAAGTACGGTTCGAACCAGGTGATTCCAGATGTCAGTACGGTTCAAACTGGCAAGGCAGTACGCTTCAAACTAACGACCCAGATCTCAACACTGTAACAATAGGTACGGTCCGTACGAAGGCAAGTACGGGCCGTACTTTTCACGCGCTGGCACAATACCTAGCAGATTTCACAGGGAAGGTTCGTGGCGGCCTCGCGGTCCCGTCCAGGGATGTCCCACATCGCGCTGGCGTCCCAAGTGTCTAGGGGACGGCGGAGCTTCGTGGGGCGCTCGGGCAGGATGCAGGTTGCCACGAAGGGGGGTCAGAAGCAGAAGGGCAGCCTCGGGGGTGATTTCCCAGCGCAGCGCGCTGTCAGCTTCGTCCCGGTACGGCAAACCAGGGCATGTTTCAGGTCCTTACAAGAGCCTCCACAACCCGGCGGGGTCACAGAGGCTCGGCGCTCAGACGCAGGACTCTCCTCTTTACTTTGCGAGCTACGGCTCGAGGGGGCAGCTGTTCACGGTGCTCGGGCTGTCAGGCCTTTACTTTGTTTGCAGCCACACCAGCAGCAGAAGTCGCGTTGCTCAGTGAGGTCAGGGGATGCACAGGTTCCAAGGGGTCAGCTGGCGGAATTACCCACGGCACTTCTCCTCTTCTTTCAGAGTGGTAGCGCCCACTGTTCCTGTGGCGCAGGTCAGGGGGCAAGTTCACACGCAAGCCCTTGGAGATTGTTTGTAAAAGCACAAGTTGAATTAAAGTCTTTTTCTTCAGGCTTTCCTTCTCCTTCCAGCAGACAGGCACCCACTGCAGGCCAGTCTCTCAAGCAGAGAGACAGTACTCCTCCTTCAGCTTCTCCAGGTCCTTCTCCTTCAGGCAGAGTTTCTTCTTGGCGCAAACAGGATCTGATTTCTTAGGAGCCAGGCTCCTACTTTTATACAGTGATTCTTTTGTTCTTTAGCGCCAGGGGGCCTGGGCCTGGCTCAGTCCAGTTTTGGAGCACTTTGTTGTGGTGACTCTGCTCTTTCCTTTCAGCAGCAGGGCAGAGACATCAGCCGCTCCACAGGGGGCGGAGCCGGCTTTGTGCTGGCAGAGCACAGGTCTATTCAAGAGTCAAGGTGTACTCCTCCCACCCATCCTGGTGTAATCTCTCTACCCACCACCTGGCAGCCAGCCTGTCTCCTCGAATTCCCCAGCCCTGCTCCTTACTGTTGCTAGGCAGAACACACACACACAGCGCAGAGGCGGACTGAATGGCCAGATCAGTAAATACTAGCTTTCTAAAAGTAGTATTTACAAACGCAGGATATTAAAATAAACTTTACTAAAAGAAGTATTTTATTATTCTGAGTTCAGGCATACTAAACATGACTTTCTACCATGCTCTATGAGTCCACTAGGATTACAGGGTGTAGTAATTCCAGCAGCCCATTCTGGCCTATGGAGAGCAGGTAGCCTTCAATAGTGAAAAATGAAAATGGCTGTAATTCACTATTAAGACATGCCACACACATCAGGGCATGTCATACCTTATGCCTACAATGCACCCTGCCCTTGGGCCTACCATAGGGGTGACTAATATGTAGTTAAGGGAAGGTTTAGGGACTGGCAAGTGGGTGCACTTGCGCAATCAGCGCGACAGTACCAGACTGCGCGCAGGTTCTGCAGGGGCAGACCCTAGACACATTTTACTAGGCCGCTTCTGTGGGTGGCACAACCAGTGCTGCAAGCCCACCAGCAGCATTAGTATTTACAAGCCCTGGCACTCCTGGTGCACTTTACTAGGGGCTGATAGTAAACCAAATAAGCCAATCATGGAATCCAATCAATGTCAACATTTTACCATAGGGAGAGCATATGCACCTTAGCACTGATCAGCAGTGGTAAGGTGCCCAGAGTCATGAAACAGCCAACAACAGGTCAGAAAAAATATAGGAGGAAGAAAAAAAGTTTAGTGGTGTTCGGGCAGTGTAGCGGGTTGTGCAGGGGTGGTGTTTCAGGGCTTAGGGCAGTCCAGTGGTGTTTAGGCAGTGTAGGGGGTCGTGCAGTGGGTGGTGTTTCAGGGTTTAGGGCACTGCAGTGGTGTTTGGGCAGTGTAGGGGGTCATGCAGGGGGTGGTGTTTCAGGGTTTAGGGCAGTGCAGTGGTGTTCAGGCAGTGTAGGTGATCGTGCAGGGGTAGTGTTTCAGGGTTTAGGGCAGTGCAGTGGTGTTCGGGCAGTATAGGGGGTCGTGCTGTGGCTGGTGATTCAGAATTTAGAGCAGAGCAGTGGAGTTTGGTCAGTGTAGGAGGTCGTGCTGGGGGTAGTGTTTTAGGGTTTAGGGTAGTGCAGTGGAGTTTGTGTAGTGTAGAGGGTAGTGTTTTAGGGTTTAGGGTAGTGCAGTGGCCTTTGAGTAATGTAGGGGATCGTGCGGGGTGCTGTTTTAGGGTTTAGGTTAGTGCAGTGGTCTTTGGGTAGTGTAGGGGGTCGTGCTGGGGATGGTGTTTTTTTAGGTTTAGCGTAGTGCAGTGGTGTTCAGGTAGTGTAGGGGGTCGTGCTGAGGGTAGATTTAGGGCTTAGGGTAGTGCAGTGGTGTTTGGGTAGTGTAGCGGTCGAGCTGGTGGTGGTGTTTTAGGGTTTAGGGCAGTGCAGTGGTGTTTGGGTAGAGTAGGGGGTCATGCTGGGGGTGGTGTTTTAGGGTTTAGAGCAGTGCACTGGTGTTCGGGAAATATAGGGGGTCGTGCAGGGGGTGGTGTTTTAGGGTTTAGGGCAGTGAAGTGGTGTTCGGGCAGTGTAGGGGGTCATGCTGGGGTGGTGTTTCAGAGATTAGGGCAGTGCAGTGGTGGTTGGGCAGTGTAGGGGGTCATGCAGGGGTTGGTGTTTCAGGGTTTAGGGCAGTGCAGTGGTGGTCGGGCAGTGTAGGGGGTCATGCATTGGGTGGTGTTTCAGGGTTTAGGGCAGTGCAGTGGTGGTCGCAGTGGTGTTCGGGCAGTGTAAGGCATCGTGCGGGGGTGGTGTTTCAGGGTTTAGAGTAGTGCAGTGGTGTTCAGGCAGTGTAGGGGGTCATGCAGAGGGTGGTGTTTCAGGGTTTAGAGCAGTGCAGTGGTGCTCGGAAAGTATAGAGGGTCGTGCTGGGCGTGGAGTTTTAGGGTTTAGGGCAGAGCAGTGGTGTTTGGGCAGTGTAGGGGGTATTGCAGGGGGTGATGTTTTAGGGTAGTGCAGTGGTGTTTGTGTAGTGTAGGGGGTTGTGCTGGGGGTAGTGTTTTAGGGTTTAGGGTAGTGAAGTGGTGTTTGTGTAGTGTAGGGGTCATGCTGGTGGTAGTGTTTTAGGGTTTAGGGTAGTGCAGTGATGTTTGTGTAGTGTAGGGCATCATGCTTGGGGTAGATTTACAGTTTAGGGTAGTGCAGTGGTTTTGTGTAGTATAGGGGGTTGTGCTGGGGGTAGTGTTTTAGGGTTTAGGGTAGTGCAGTGGTGTTGGGTAGTGTAGGGGGTCATGCTGGGGTAGTGTTTTAGGGTTTAGGGTAGTGCAGTGGTGTTGGTGTAGTATAGGGGGTCATGCTGGGGTAGTGTTTTAGGGTTTAGGGTAGTGCAGTGTTGTTTGGTTAGTGTAGGGGGTCGTGCAGAGGGTAGATTTAGGGTTTTGGAAAGTGAGTGGTGTTTGGGTAGTGTACGGGGTAGTGCTGTTGGTAGATTTAGGGTTTAGCGTAGAGCAGTGGTGTTTGGGTAGTGTAGGGAGTCGTGCTGGGGGTAGAATTAGGGTTTAGGGTAGTGCAGTGGTGTTTGGGTAATGTAGGGAGTCGTGCTGGGTGGATTGTTTTAGGGTTTAGGGTAGTGCAGTGGTGTTTGGATAGTGTAGGGGTTTGTGCTGGAGGTAGTGTTTTAGAGTTTAGGGTAGTACAGTGGTGTTTGGGTAGTGTAGGGGGTACTGCTTGGGGTAGTCTTTTAGGGTTTAGGGCAGTGCAGTGATCTTTGGGTAATGTAGGGGGTCGTTCTGGGGGTACTGTTTTAGGGTTTAGGATAGTGCAGTGGTCTTTGGGTAGTGTAGGGGGTCGTGCTGGGGTACTGTTTTAGAGTTTAGGGTAGTGCAGTGGTCTTTGGGTAGTGTAGAGGGTCATGCTGGGGGTGGTGTTTTAGGGTTTAGGGCAGTGCAGTGGTGGTCAGGCAGTGTAGGGGTCGTGCAGGGGGTGGTGTTTCAGAGTTTAGGGCAGTGCAGTGGTGGTCGGGCAGTGTAGGGGTCGTGCAGGGGGTGGTGTTTCAGGGTTTAGGGCAGTGCAGTGGCGGTCGCAGTGGTGTTCGGGCAGGGTAAGGGATCGTGCAGGGGGTGGTGTTTCAGGGTTTAGGATAGTGCAGTGGTGTGTGGGCAGTGTAGGGGGTCGTTTGGGGGGTGGTGTTTCAGGGTTTAGGGCAGTGCAGTGGTGTTCGGGCAGTGTAGGGGGTCGTGCGGGGGCTGGTGTTTCAGGGTGTAGGACAGTGCAGTGGTGTTCGGGCAGTGTAGGTGGTCATGCGGGGATGGTGTTTCAGGGTTTAGGGCAGTGCAGTGGTGTTCGGGCAATGTAAGGGGTTGCGGGGGGTGGTGTTTCAGGGTTTAGGCCAGTGCAGAGGTGTTTGAGTAGTGCAGAGTGTCATGCTAGGTATGGTGTTTCAGGGTTTAGGGCAGTGCAGTGGTGTTCGGGCAGTGTAGGTGGTCATGCAGGGGGTGGTGTTTCAGGGTTTAGGGTAGTGCAGTTGTTAGACGGCGACCTCAGAGGGGCCCGGAAAGGGGTCCTGATTTCCCTGAGTCCCACCCATGTTGTATTGTAGCCGGGCACTGGTGAGAGACTCCCCAGGGGGAGGAATCTCGCAGCTAGGATCGTACTTCTGGCACCACACGACACAGAGAGACCACACTGGGTATTCTCAGAAACAAGCTTTATCAAAATAGGTATCACTGCAAATATGTACAAGATGAGCACGGGCTCAAGAGTCTCGGAAAGGTAGGGGGTAGCGGGACTGTCTCTGGTAACGGTTCAAAGCAGGGACGTATCCGGCGCACAGCTCACAATCCTCGAGCTGGGAGATACGTGGTCGGAGTCGGGGTCCGGCGGGACCGTGAGAGTCTGGGGGAGCCGCGAGTCACTCAGCCGGGCTCAGGTACAAGTTCGGAGGTCTTACGATCTTCAGGGAGCCGCGAGTCACTCAGCAGGGCTCAGGTACAAGTTCGGAGGTCTTACGATCTTCAGGGAGCCGCGAGTCACTCAGCAGGGCTCAGGTACAAGTTCGGAGGTCTTACGATCTTCAGGGAGCCGCGAGTCACTCAGCAGGGCTCAGGTACAAGTTCGGAGGTCCTTACGATCTTCAGGGAGCCGCGAGTCACTCAGCAGGGCTCAGGTGGGTTCCAGTTCCAGGAGCCGCGACCACGTCAGCAGGCTCTCGTTGTTCCAGCGTCGAATCTGCCGGACAGTCTCAGAGCACCCCTTGTTATAGGTCGACCCCGCTTTGATGTCCGGAGTCTGCGCAGGCAGGGGTCTTGTCACCTGGGGGCCGCTTGTCGGGGTTTCCTGCTATTGTCTTTTGATCCTTTCAGGGCCGGGTCGGGAGGAGTCCCAGACACCCAGCAGGCACGGAGCCAGCTCGCAGGGAGGCCGGAGGGCCGATCGAAACCCATCGTCCCAGGGGAGTTCAGAGGTGCGATAGAAACTGCTCCTCCCTCTCTCATCCCCTGGAAGCGGGATGTCCTCCAGCCGGAGTGGCGCCTCGAGGCCCGGGTCGCGCTGGAGCCGGGCGGCCATCTTGTTGCAGGGAGTGGGCACGCGGGCCCGGGGTGGCCGAAAGGAGAGAGGCCATGGACGGGGATGTCCGGGGTTGGTGCAGGGGTCCTGGTGGGAAAGGTCGGCTGGGCCGCGGGCTGGGGCTGCAGGCACTAGGTTTCGGTGGTGCGGGGGCACGGAGGGCCATTCTACGAGGCCAGGTCCAACAGCAGTGATGTTCGGGCAGTGTAGGGGGTCGTGCAGGGGGTGGTGTTTCAGGGTTTAGGGCAGTGCAGTGGTGTTCGGGCAGTGTAGGGGGTCATGCTCGGACTGGTGTTTCAGAATTAAGGGCAGAGCAGTGCTGTTCAGGCAGTGTAGGGGGTCATGCTGGGGAGGGAGTTTAAGGGGTTGGGGCAGTGCAGTGGTGTTCGGTCAGTGTAGGGGGTTGTGCTAGGGCTGGTGTTTCACGGTTTAGGGCAGTGCAGTGGTGTTCGGGCTGTGTAGGGGGTTGTGCTGGGGCTGGTGTTTTAGGGTTTAGGGAAAAGCAGTGTTGTTCGGGCAGTGTAGGGGGATGTGCGGGTGGTGGTGTTTTGGGGATTAGGGCAGAGCAGTGGTGTTCGGGCAGTGTTGGTGGTCTTCTGCGGTGGTGTTTTAGGGTTTAGGGCAGTGGTGTTCAGGCAGTGTAGGGGGTCGTGCTGAGGATAGTGTTTCAGGGTTTAGGGCAGTGCAGTGGCGGCCGCAGTGGTGTTCGGGCAGGGTAAGGGATCATGCAGGGGGTGGTGTTTCAGGGTTTAGGATAGTGCAGTGGTGTTTGGGCAGTGTAGGGGGTCATTTGGGGGGTGGTGTTTCAGGGTTTAGGGCAGTGCAGTGGTGTTCGGGCAGTGTAGAGGGTCGTGCGGGGGCTGGTGTTTCAGGGTGTAGGACAGTGCAGTGGTGTTCGGGCAGTGTAGGGGGTCATGCGGGGGGTGGTGTTTCAGGGTTTAGGACAGTGCAGTGGTGTTTGGGCAGTGTAGGTGGTCATGCGGGGGTGGTGTTTCAGGGTTTAGGGCAATGCAGTGGTGTTCGGGCATTGTAAGGGGTTGCGGGGGGATGGTGTTTCAGGGTTTAGGCCAGTGCAGTGGTGTTCGGGCAGTGTAGGGGGTCATGCTGGGGCTAGTGTTTTAGGGTTTAGGGAAGAGTAGTGGTGTTCAGGCAGTGTAGGGGATTGTGCAGGGGGTGGTGTTTCAGGGTTTAGGGCAGTGCAGTGGCGGTCGCAGTGGTGTTCAGGCAGGGTAAGGGATCATGCAGGGGGTGGTGTTTCAGGGTTTAGGATAGTGCAGTGGTGTTTGGGCAGTGTAGGGGGTCGTTTGGGGGGTGGTGTGTTGGACAGGCCACATGAGGGGCTTGCTCCCCCCCCGCATGACAAGGCCCGAGCCCCGGACTCCCAGGTGTTACCCACAAGGGCAACCCGCATCCCGTCTCCCAACGGAACTCCTGCCCCCGGACATCCATGTATCATGGGGCCGAACCACTACCGGCTCCCCCGGCCGGATCAGCCGCCATCTTGGACACTGCGCCACGAGGCCGCGTGGCCTCAGCCCGACCCTAACCCTGGGCCTGGCCCGGCCCCGACATCCCGGCACCAACATCCACCCAGGAGGTGAACGGACCACTTGGCAGGTCAATGGGAGAAAGAAGTGTCGATGGCTCTCCCCCGCCAGGTGCCGATCGCCCTCCAGCTCCCCCAGGCGCTGGCTCCACCCCCTGCTGGGTGTCTGGACTCCCTCATCCCGGACCCCCCGACCTCCAAGTGCGAGGGTCCGGACATCAAAGGGCGCCAGACCTATAACTAGGGCGGCTCCAGAGCAGGAAGGCAGTTGTATCCTGGAGTCGAGAGACACCGAGAAGAACTCAGCCTGGACGGACTACCGGCGCTGCCGTAGCCCTGCCTTGTGAACTATCGTCCTGCCTGCTGGCGCTGCCGCGGCCTTCTGCATCCTCCATCCTCGTCGGGACCTGCTGGCGCTGCCGCGGACCGTTGTAACAACACCTTCATCGGGACCTGCTGGCGCTGCCGCGGACCGTGTAACGACCACCTTCACCGGGACCTGCTGGCGCTGCCGCGGACCGTGTAACGACCACCTTCACCGGGACCTGCTGGCGCTGCCGCGGCCCGTCCAAGCTAGAACACCGAGCTCGAGGATTGTGAGCTATCCACCATACCATCTCAGCTACCAGATTGGTAATCAGACTGTCCCGCTACCCCCTTTCCCAAACGAAGAGACTAGAATCGAGGGGACCCCTGAGTCCAGACCTCCTTGTACCATTCCATCGTACCTTAAGAAATCGCTTATAAAAAACGTTAAATCCTATCCTTGTGTGGTGTATATCTGTGGGGGGGAAGTTACTCATCTGTACGATCGCTGGAGACGGCTCTCCCCGGAGACCTCTCCCCTTGTCCTCGGCCGACCCTCCCGGTCCGTCTAACATTGGTGGCCAGCGGCGCGATCCGAATCAACGCGTAATCGTACAGAGAGTAGCTCACCCCACGACAAAACCACGATGTCAACCAAAGAGAGCGGATCCACCGAGAAATTCCAGATGGATAAATTGGAAGAGTATAGCCATCGTGAACTGAAACAATTCTGCATGGAACTAGGCATTGCTACCACCGGCCTGAGTACCAAAGACGATCTTAAGCACGCCATTGAGTCGTGGGCGGAAACCGGGGTCGCCGGATCCCCAGACCAAAACGGTGCAGCATCGGAGAGGAACGCCACGGCTCCCGAGGAGCGAGGAACGGGCCTCTCGCAGGAAGAGATCCAAGAAAGAAAAAAAAACAGATTACATGAGTTGGAAATGGCACGACTCAAAATGGACGGTGAACTAAAATTAGCCGAGCAAAAACTGAACCTAGAACATCTGCGGCTCCGAGAAGAACGGGAAGAAAAACAGAGGCAGAGAGAGCTCGAAGAAAAAAGACTAACATTCGAACACGAGCGCAAACTGGCAGAAATAGAACTACGGAAGCAGAACAAAGAACCGGAGGTGCCCGAGCGACCGTGCACCCCGGGAGCAACCGAAAAGAAAGTCCACATCCCCAAGGATGTTGTCCGAGAGTATGTCCGAGAGGACGACATACAACAGTGGTTCAAAGCCTACGAGATCGCCATGACCTCCCACCGGATCGATCGGAGTGACTGGGGAGCCGGCCTATGGGGGAGGTTCGTCAACGAAGGCCGCGATGCCCTACTGCAGCTCCCAGACCATCAGATGTCATCCTATGACCACATGAAGGCTGCCCTCCTCACCCGATATGGGCTCACACCCGAAATGTACCGCCAGAGGTTTCGGGACTGCACCCGGATCCCGGGTACAACGTGGGTGGATTATGTCAACTATTTCAGCCGAGCCGTCGAGGGTTGGATCAAGGGAAGCCACGTAACGACCTACGAGCAACTTTTTAACCTCATGGTGTGGGAGCACCTGTCTAACAACTGCTTCGTCGAGCTCCGGCAGCACCTCCTCGACAGTAAATTGACTGACCCACGGCAACTCGCCGCCGAAGCTGACCGGTGGGAAAGCACCCGAGTGGGCCAGAGAGGGCCACACGAGCAAAACCGGAACAACCAAGGTCAGCACCGTCCCCGAGGAGGAGGAGGAGGCCAGGGGCGAGGGAGAGACACCGTCCCGGCCACTCCCGCGGCCAGCACCCCGCCCCCGGCCGGCCGGGGCAACCCCCCGATGCGCCCGGGGTTCCGAGCCAACGTCACGTGTCACCGATGCCAGCGAGTCGGCCACTACGCCAATGACCCGAACTGCCCGCAGAACCAAACGCCAAAACCCCGCCAGGTAGCTGCCGCCGCCCTGGGGGGAGAACAAATCTCCGAGGAACAAGAAGAATATGAGCAGGCACAACAGGAGTGGGAACCGGCCGCCATGGTTCTAGCGTGCCTAGGGGGAAAAGACATGGTCCCGCGGGCTCCCCTACCCGCCAACACCAGAAAATATAGCCAGTGGGTGAACATTAATGGGCGCCGGGCCGAAGCCCTACGTGACACAGGGGCCAGTGTGACGGCCGTCCGCTGTCACCTGGTAAAACCAGAGCAGATCCTGCCGAACATTCTCTGCCCCGTCCGCTCAGCCGACAATTCCGAGAGTCTATGTCGGATGGCCTGCGTCCCCTTCGAATGGGGAGGGGTCTCCGGCATGTTGAAGGTGACGGTCCGGGATGATGCCCCCGTGGACTGTCTCCTGGGGAATGATCTTGAGAGTTCCCCGTGGGCCGCCGTCGAAAGAAGAGAGCACCTGGGGATGCTGGGCCTCCCGGACTGGGCGTGCGTAACCACCCGGTCCATGGCCGCCCGTGCCATCCCCCGACCAGAAGAACCAGAATGGCCTGCACCTCCTCCACCGATCGCTCCAGTAGAGGACACCGACGATACCGACCCCCCAGAGCCAACCCCCGAAGGGGTCGCCCAGCCCCAGGACCTTCCCGACCTGGCTCAGTGGCGTCAAGAAGGGGGGCCCACCCAGGAACAGTTCCGCCAGGAGCAGAAGACCTGTCCCTCCCTCGAGGGACTCCGCCAGCAAGCCATCGCCCAGAGCGCAGGGGACTCCACCGGAGCCCATTGGGTCTATTGGGATAACGACCTGTTATACAGTGAACAAAGAATCGTGGAGTTAGGGGCCAGTCGAGTGCTGGTGGTGCCCCTCCGTTTCAGAGACTTCCTGCTAAATCTGGCCCATGATGTCCCCCTGGCTGGACACCTGGGCCAGGACAAAACCTACAGTCGCCTGGTGACCCACTTTTTCTGGCCGAGGATGCGAAACGACGTCCTCAACCACTGCCGGTCCTGCCCCACGTGCCAGGCCAGCGGGAAGAGCGGCCGCAAGCTCAAAGCACCTCTGCAACCCTTCCCAGTGGTCACCACCCCGTTCGAGAGGGTAGGAATAGACATTGTGGGGCCCCTGGACCCCCGCACAGCACAAGGACATCGGTTCATCCTGGTACTGGTGGACCACGCCACCCGCTACCCCGAGGCTGTGCCCCTGCGAACTGTAACAGCTCCGGTGGTCGGCCGGGCCTTAATGGGGATCTTCTCCCGGGTTGGCTTCCCCCGAGAAGTCGTCAGCGACCGAGGCACAAACTTTATCTCGAAATATATGAAGTCCCTCTGGCAACAGTGCGGGCTCACCTACCGATTCACGACCCCCTATCATCCTCAAGGGAACGGACTAGTGGAGCGATTCAACCGCACCCTCAAGGGAATGATTGGGGGATTGGAAGAGCCCCTCCGTCGCCAGTGGGATGTACTACTTCCGTGCCTCCTCTTCGCCTATCGGGAAGTTCCCCAGAAGTCCCTCGGATTTAGCCCTTTCGAACTCCTGTACGGGCACCCTGTGCGAGGGCTCCTCAGCCTAGTCAAAGAAGGGTGGGAGATGCCCCCCCTAAAGACCCCTCCAGACGTCTTCAAGTACCTCCTGGCACTACGCAATCAGACCCGGCGATTCAGGGAAATGGCAAAAGTGAATCTTGAGGCCAGTCAGGAGGACATGAAAAAATGGTACGATCAGAATGCCTCCTCCGTCGAATTTGAACCTGGTCAACAAGTGTGGGTGATGTCCCCCACCGAACCATGTGCCTTGCAAGACAAGTGGACGGGGCCCTTCAAAGTGGTCGAACGCAAGAGCCCCGTCACCTATCTCATCGATATGGAGTCTCCCCGGAACCCCCTCCGGGTCCTCCCCACCAACAGACTCAAACCCCACTTTGTGCGCTCGGAACTCAGCCTCCTGATGGCTACAGACAGTGGGGCGGAAGGAGACTCCGAGCCACTCCCTGATCTCCTGAAGACTCAGGAGAAAGACGGTTCCGTGGACTGGGTCCGGCTCTCCGATGCCCTCACCCCAGAGCAACGCCAGGGCTGCCGGGACCTCCTGCTGCAGTTTGCTCCTCTGTTTTCCCTCACCCCAGGGGTCACCCCCTGGTGCTTGCACGACGTGGACACTGGGGACAGTCCCCCTATCCGACACCGGGCCTACCGCGTACCAGATCGGGTGCGGGCCTGCATCCAAGCGGAAGTGTCCAAGATGCTCACGCTCGGGGTCATCGAGCCCTCGGACAGCCCCTGGGCCAGCCCGGTCGTGCTGGTCCCCAAAGCCGCTGCCCCCGGCACCACTCCTAAACTCCGATTCTGCGTCGACTATCGGGGCTTGAACGCTGTCACCAGGACCGACGCTCATCCCATCCCCCGAGCGGATGAATTGATCGACCGCATGGGGGCTGCCCGCTACCTCAGCATCTTCGACCTGACAGCGGGCTACTGGCAGATCGGTCTCACACCCCGAGCCCAAGAACGGTCCGCCTTTTCTACCCCCAATGGCCACTATCACTTCAAGGTCATGCCCTTCGGCATGAAGAATGCCCCAGCTACTTTTCAGCGACTAGTGAACCAGGTTTTGGCGGGGCTCGAAGAGTTCAGCGCCGCCTACCTGGACGACATCGCTGTATACAGCCGCCACTGGTCCGACCACCTCCACCACCTCCGAGAGGTCCTGCAAGCCCTCCAGCGGGCCGGCCTCACAATCAAGGCCGGCAAGTGCCAAATTGGTCAGGGGTCCGTGACCTACCTCGGACACCAGGTGGGAAGCGGTCTGGTGGCCCCTCTGCAACTCAAAATTGCTGCCATCCAGTCCTGGCAACCCCCAGTCACGCAGACCGAGGTCTGAGCCTTCTTGGGACTCACCGGCTACTACCGGCGGTTCGTGAAGGACTATGGCAGCATTGTGGGGCCCCTCACGGGTCTCACGTCCAAAAACCACCCGAAGAAGATTAACTGGACCCCGACTGTCAAGCGGCCTTCGAGAAGCTGAAAGCCGCCCTGTGCCCCGCCCCGGTGCTCCAGGCCCCCGATTACAGTCAGGAATTCATTGTGCAAACGGACGCCTCCGACCACGGCATCGGGGCGGTTCTCTCCCAGCTGAACCCCGAGGGTCTTGACCAGCCGGTGGCCTTCATCAGCAGACGCCTCCTGGCCCGAGAGCAGCGCTGGAGCACAATCGAGAGGGAGGCCTTCGCAGTAGTGTGGGCCCTCAAAAAGCTCCGGCCCTATCTCTTCGGTACCCACTTCCGGGTGCAAACCGATCATCGACCCCTGCAGTGGCTAATGCAGATGCGGGGGGAAAACCCAAAACTATTGCGCTGGTCCATCTCCCTGCAGGGGATGGACTTCACTGTGGAACATCGATCGGGCCAAGACCACGCCAACGCAGATGGCCTGTCACGCTTTTTCCGCCTCGACGAGGAGAGTCCCCAAGAGGATGGGTGACTCTCCCCGCCTTCAGCTGGGGGGGACGCATGTTGGACAGGCCACATGAAGGGCTTGCTCCCCCCCCGCATGACAAGGCCCGAGCCCCGGACTCCCAGGTGTTACCCACAAGGGCAACCCGCACCCCGTCTCCCAACGGAACTCCTGCCCCGGGACATCCATGTATCATGGGGCCGAACCACTACCGGCTCCCCCGGCCGGATCAGCCGCCATCTTGGACACTGCACCACGAGGCCGCGTGGCCTCAGCCCGACCCTAACCCTGGGCCTGGCCCGGCCCCGACATCCCGGCACCACCATCCACCCAGGAGGTGAACGGACCACTTGGCAGGTCAATGGGAGAAAGAAGTGTCGATGGCTCTCCCCGGCCAGGTGCCGATCGCCCTCCAGCTCCCCCAGGCGCTGGCTCCACCCCCTGCTGGGTGTCTGGACTCCCTCATCCCGGACCCCCCGACCTCCAAGTGCGAGGGTCCGGACATCAAAGGGCGCCAGACCTATAACTAGGGCGGCTCCAGAGCAGGAAGGCAGTTGTATCCTGGATTCGAGAGACACCGAGAAGAACTCAGCCTGGACGGACTACCGGCGCTGCCGTAGCCCTGCCTTGTGAACTATCGTCCTGCCTGCTGGCGCTGCCGCGGCCTTCTGCATCCTCCATCCTCGTCGGGACCTGCTGGCGCTGCCGTGGACCGTTGTAACAACACCTTCATCGGGACCTGCTGGCGCTGCCGCGGACCGTGTAACGACCACCTTCACCGGGACCTGCTGGCGCTGCCGCGGACCGTGTAACGACCACCTTCACCGGGACCTGCTGGCGCTGCCGCAGACCGTGTAACGACCACCTTCACCGGGACCTGCTGGCGCTGCCACGGCCCGTCCAAGCTAGAACACCGAGCTCGAGGATTGTGAGCTATCCACCATACCATCTCAGCTACCAGATTGGTAATCAGACTGTCCCGCTACCCCCTTTCCCAAACCAAGAGACTAGAATCGAGGGGACCCCTGAGTCCAGACCTCCTTGTACCATTCCATCGTACCTTAAGAAATCGCTTATAAAGAACGTTAAATCCTATCCTTGTGTGGTGTATATCTGTGGGGGGGAAGTTACTCATCTGTACAATCGCTGGAGACGGCTCTCCCCGGAGACCTCTCCCCTTGTCCTCGGCCGACCCTCCCGGTCCGTCTAACAAGGTGTTTTAGGGTTTTAGGGCAGTGCAGTGGTGTTCGGGCAGTGTAGGGGGTCGTGTGGGGGCTGGTGTTTCAGGGTGTAGGACAGTGCAGTGGTGTTCGGGCAGTGTAGGGGGTCATGCAGGGGGTGGTGTTTCAGGGTTTAGGATAGTGCAGTGGTGTTCGGGCAGGGTAGGTGGTCATGCGGGGGTGGTCTTTCAGGGTTTAGGGCAGTGCAGTGGTGTTCGGGCAATGTAAGGGGTTGCGGGGGGTGGTGTTTCAGGGTTTAGGCCAGTGCAGAGGTGTTCGAGTAGTGTAGAGGGTCGTGCGGGGGTGGTGTTTCAGGATTTAGGGCAGTGAAGTGGTGTTCGGGCAGTGTAGGGGGTCATGCTGGGGTAGAGTTTCAGGGTTTACGGCAGTGAAGTGTTGTACGGGCTGTGCAGAGTGTCATGCTAGGGGTGGTGTTTCAGGGTTTAGGGCAGTGCAGTGGTGTTCGGGCAGTGTAGGGGGTCGTGCAGGGGGTGGTGTTTCAGGGTTTAGGGCAGTGCAGTGGTGTTCGGGCAGTGTAGGGGGTCGTGCTTGGACTGGTGTTTCAGAATTAAGGGCAGAGCAGTGGTGTTCAGGCAGTGTAGGGGGTCATGCTGGGGAGGGAGTTTAAGGGGTTGGGGCAGTGCAGTGGTGTTCGGTCAGTGTAGGGGGTCGTGCTAGGGCTGGTGTTTCAGGGTTTAGGGCAGTGCAGTGGTGTTCGGGCTGTGTAGGGGGTCGTGCTGGGGCTGGTGTCTTAGGGTTTAGGGAAAAGCAGTGTTGTTCAGGCAGTGTAGGGGATTGTGCAGGGTGTGGTGTTTCAGGGTTTAGGGCAGTGCAGTGGTGTTCGGGCAGTGTAGGGGGTCATGCAGGGGGTGGTGTTTCAGGGTTTAGGGCAGTGCTGTTCAGGCAGTGTAGGGGGTCGGGCAGGGGGTGGTGTTTCAGGGTTTAGGGGAGTGGTGTTCGGGCAGTGTAGGGGGTCTTGGTGGGGGTGGTGTTTCAGGGTTTAGGGCTGTGGTGTTCAGGCAGTGTAGGGGGTCGTGCTGAGGATAGTGTTTCAGGGTTTAGGGCAGTGCAGTGGTGTTTGGGTAGTGCAGGGGGTCGTGCTGGGGATGGTGTTTCAGGGTTTAGGGCAGTGCAGTGGTGTTCGGGCAGTGTAGGGGGTCATGCTGGGGCTAGTGTTTTAGGGATTAGGGAAGAGTAGTGGTGTTCAGGCAGTGTAGGGGATTGTGCAGGGGGTGGTCTTTCAGGGTTTAGGGCAGTGCAGTGGTGTTCGGGCAGTGTAGGGGGTCATGCAGGGGGTGGTGTTTCAGGTTTTAGGGCAGTGCAGTGCTGTTCAGGCAGTGTAGGGGGTCGGGCAGGGGGTGGTGTTTCAGGGTTTAGGGGAGTGGTGTTCGGGCAGTGTAGGGGGTCTTGGTGGGGGTGGTGTTTCAGGGTTTAAGGCAGGTCAGTAGTATTCAGGCAGTGTAGGGGTTGTGCTGGGGTGGTGTTTCAGGGTTTAGGGCAGTGGTGTTCAGGCAGTGTAGGGGGTCTTGCAGGGGGTGGTGTTTCAGGGTTTAGGGCAGTGCAGTGGTGTTCGGGCAGTGTGGGGGTTCGTGCTGTGGCTGATGTTTCATGGTTTAGGGCAGTGCAGTGGTGTTCGGGCAGTGTAGGGGGTCGTGCTGGGGTTGGTGTTTCAGGGTTCAGGGCAGTGTAGAGGTGTTCGGGCAGTGTAGGGGGTCGTGCATGATGTGGTGCTTCAGGGTTTAGGGCAGTGCAATGGTGTTCAGGCAGTGTAGGGGGTCGTGCAGGGGGTGGTGTTTCAGGGTTTAGGGCAGTGCAGTGTTTTTCGGGAAGTGTTGGGGTCTTGCAGGGGGTGGTGTTTCAGGGTTTAGGGGAGTGGTGTTCGGGCAGTGTAGGGGGTCTTGGTGGGGGTGGTGTTTCAGGGTTTAAGGCAGTGCAGTAGTGTTCAGGCAGTGTAGGGGGTTGTGCTGGGACTGGTGTTTCAGGGTTTAGGGCAGAATAGTGGTGTTCGGTAAGTGTAGGGAGATGTGCAGGGGTGATGTTTTAGGGTTTAGGGCAGAGCAGTGGTCTTCGTGCAGTGTAGGGTATTGTGCTGGGGTTGGTGTTTCAGGGTTTATGGCAGTGTAGTGGTGTTCGGGCAGTGTAGGGGGTTGTGCATGGTGTGGTGTTTCAGGGTTTAGGGCAGTGCAATGGTGTTCAGGCAGTGTAGGGGGTCGTGTAGGGGGTGGTGTTTCATGGTTTAGGGCAGTGCAATGTTTTTCGGGAAGTGTTGGTGGTGTTGCTGGGGGTGGTGTTTCAGGGTTTAGGGGAGTGGTGTTCGGGCAGTGTAGGGGTTCTTGGTGGGGGTGGTGTTTCAGGGTTTAAGGCAGTGCAGTAGTGTTCAGGCAGTGTAGGGGGTCGTGCTGGGTGGTGTTTCAGGGTTTAGGGCAGTGGTGTTCGGGCAGTGTAGGGGGTCTTGCTGGGGGTGGTGTTTCAGGGTTTAGGGCAGTGCAGTGGTATTTGGGCAGTGTATTGGGTCTTGCTGGGGGTGGTGTTTCAGGGTTTAGGGCAGTGCAGTGGTGTTCGGGCAGTTTAGGGGATCTTGCTGGGAGTATTGTTTTGGCACTGTAGGGGTACTGCTGGGGGTAGTGTTTTAGGGTTTAGGGTAGTACATTGGTGTTTGGGTAGTATAGGGGGTGTTGGAAGGCGGACCCCGAGGAGTCGGCGAGACCACCGAGGGGGGCCCTCCCACGGTACGAAGTAGCCGAGCGCTGCCGAGAAGTCTCCTGAGAGATCCTTCTCCTATCACGTACTAGCCCAGTAACACCACCACACAGGACTCAAGGAGGTTGTCTCAAGACAAGCAATTCTTTATCAGCAATAAAAAGGTTACGAGGTCAATATTTACACGAAGGGATCGCGGGATCCACCAAAAGTCTCAGTGTCTCTTTGGAAGGGTAGGGGTAGCGGGACAGTCTTTGGCAGGAGTGCGGTACGAGGGTACCTGGGGCCCAGTTCTTATCCTCAAGCTGGAGGACCTCCGGATCTCGGAGGGGTCGAGCCGCAACGGCGTCAGCAGGGCTCTGGCGTACAGTTCGTGGAGAGCCGCGATCCAATCAGCAGGGCTCTCAAGATGGTTTCTGCTCAGCTCGAGCCGCGACGTCGTCAGCAGGGCTCCGAGGGAGGTTTCAGCGAGGTTGGGCCGCGACAGCGTCAGCAGGGCTCCGATGTTCCAGGTGGCTTCAAAGTGGTCACAAGACGGAGCCGCGACGCAGTCAGCAGGGCTCGTGATGGTTCCGACAAGAGTTCTTCTCCGTAGGGTCAGCCGCGATTCAATCAGCAGGGCTATCGACTCCGGGATACAACTGCCGATCTGTGGCGGGGTTGCCCCAGATATAGGTCTGGAGCCCTTTGATGTCCGGACCCAGGCGCCCGGTGGGGGCGGAGAGGCCGGGTGGAGGTGGCCAGACGCCCAGCAGGAGAGGCGCCAGGCCCAGGGGAGTTGCAGGGCGATCACACCTCGAGAGGGGCGGACAGTTGGGGGTCCCATCGATACTGTCCTCCGCCGGGGGCGATGAATGGTTCCTGCGGCCCCCCCCCTGGCCAGTTCGTGGTGCCTCGATGTCGGGGCTTCGCTGGGGTCGAGGCCGGGTTGAGCGGGGTCGCGCTGGCTGGTGCACAGAGTCACGTGGGTGCCAACAAGATGGCGGAGCCACGAGGGGTATGCGACCTCGTGCAGCTCCGGATGAAGGGCCTCGGTGCAGTTCAGAAGGGTGGCCCGTGAAGGCCGGGGCGGGGAACGGGCACAATCCACGGGGGTAAGGACCATGCCACGAGGCCGGGTCCAACAGGCGTCCCCCCCAGCTGAAGGCATGGAGAGTCACCCATCTCCTTGGGGATTCTCCTCGTCAAGGCGGAAGAAGCGGGACAGGCCGTCGGCGTTGGCGTGGTCATTGCCGGGCCAGTGTTCAACGTCAAAGTCCATCCCTTGTAGCGAGATGGACCACCGCAGCAGCTTGGGGTTCTCGCCCCGCATTTGCATTAACCACCGCAGGGGCCGGTGGTCGGTCTGGACCCGGAAGTGGGTACCGAAGAGGTAGGGCCGGAGTTTCTTAAGGGCCCACACCACAGCGAAGGCCTCACGCTCGATGGTGCTCCATCGTTGCTCCCGGGGCAGTAGCCGTCGGCTGATGAAGGCCACTGGTCGGTCGAGCCCCTCTTCATTGGCCTGGGACAGGACGGCCCCGATCCCATACTCGGAGGCGTCCGTCTGTACCACAAACTCCTTATTGTAGTCAGGGGCCTGTAGCACCGGGGCAGTACACATTGCGGTCTTTAGGGTGTCGAAGGCTGCTTGGCAGCGGGGTGTCCAGTTGTTGGACCCGGCCTCGCAGAACGGCCCTCCGTGCACCCGCACCGCCGAAACCTGGTACCTGCAGCCCCAACCACCCGGCCCAGCCGGTCCTTCCTACCAGAACACCCGCACCCGGCCCGGACATCCTCGTCCATGGCCTCTCTCCTTTCGGCCACCCCGGGCCCGCATGCCCACTTCATGCGTCAAGATGGCCGCCCGGCCCCAGCGCGACCCTGGCCTAGCGGCGCCACTCCGGCTGGAGGACATCACACTTCCAGGGGGATGAGAGAGGGAGGAGCAGTTTCTATCGCACCTCTGGACTCCCCTGGGACGATGGGTTTCGATCGGCCCTCCGGCCTCCCTGAGAGCTGGCTCCACGCCTGCTGGGTGTCTGGGACTCCTCCCGCCCCGGCCCTGAACGAGATCAAAAGACAATAGCAGGAAACCCCGACAAGCGGCCCCCAGGTGACAAGACCCCTGCCTCCACCGACCCCGGACATCAAAGAGGGGGCGACCTATAACAAGGGGTGCTCTGGGTCGGTCCGGCAGATTCGACGCTGGAACAACGTAAGCCTGCTGAGTGACTCGCGGCTCCTGGAAGATCGTAACACCTCTGAACCTGTGTCTAAGCCTGCTGAGTGACTCGCGGCTCCTGGAAGATCGTAACACCTCTGAACCTGTGCCTAAGCCTGCTGAGTGACTCGCGGCTCCTGGAAGATCGTAACACCTCTGAACCTGTGCCTAAGCCTGCTGAGTGACTCGCGGCTCCTGGAAGATCGTAACACCTCTGAACCTGTGTCTAAGCCTGCTGAGTGACTCGCGGCTCCTGGAAGAACGTAACATCTCCGAACTTGTGCCTAAGCCTGCTGAGTGACTCGCGGCTCCTGGAAGATCGTAACATCTCCGAACTTGTGCCTAAGCCTGCTGAGTGACTCGCGGCTCCCCCCAGACTCTCACGGTCCCGCCGGACCCCGACTACGACCCCGTATCCCCCGGCTCGAGGATTGTGAGCTGCGCGCCGGATACGTCCCTGCTTGAACTATTGCCAAAGACTGTCCCGCTACCCCCCTACCTTTCCAAGACTCTGGAGCCTGTGCACATCTTGTACATATTTGCCGTGATAACCTACTTGATAAAGATTGTTTCTGAGAATAACCGGTGTGGTTACTCTGTGTCGTGTGGTGCCAGAAGTACGATCCTAGCTACGAGATTCCTCCCCCTGGGGAGTCTCCCGCCAGTGCCCGGCTACGATACTTTGAGGGTGGGTCTCAGGGTAGTCAGGACCCCTTCCGGGCTCTCCTGAGATCGCCGTCTAACATTGGTGGCAAGCGACGGGATTCGGGCCCATCACCTAGAGATCGTACCGTGAACAACAGACGCACTACCGACAGGGATGGCAGAAGGAAGCACCATGAGCCCCGCAGAAACCAACGCCAACAGGGTGTTCCAGGTGGAGCATCTAGAAGAATATACACACAAGGAGCTGAAGCAATTTTGCAAAGAACTTAAAATCGCTACCACTGGTCTCAACACGAAGGAAGATTTGCAGAAAGCACTGAAAACTTGGGTGGAGACCGGGGCCTCCCGCCCGGAAGGCACGGGGGAGCGCCCCGACGAAACCGAACCCCCCCAAAGTGGAAGCAGCAGCAATCAGGTGCGAGGAGGCGTACCAGACGGGGGCTTCTCCCCAGAAGAACTCGCGGACCGAGAGAGAAGCCGCAATCATGAACTAGAGCTGGCCAAACTCAAAATTGAGGGCGAATTGAAGTTAGCGGAAAAAAAGCTAGCGGTAGAACAAATGCGTGTACAAGGTGAGCTGGAGGAGAAAAAGCTCCAACGGGAGCACGAAGGAAGAAAGCTCCAGCTGGAGCACGAACGCAGCTTAAAGGAACTCGAGCTCAAGGCCCGAAACGAGGAAGGGAGGCCCCCAAGTAACCAAGAGACGGCCTCCCCAGCGGAACAGAAGGTCCACATCCCGAAGGATGTGGTCAAGGAATATTATAAAAACGATGACATTCAGCAATGGTTTCGGGCCTACGAGGTCGCCATGACCTCCCATCGGATCCCGCAGAAGGACTGGGGGGCGGGGCTGTGGGGGCGGTTTCTGAGCGAAGGAAGGGACACCCTGCTCGACCTACCCCTCTCCCTGCAGACCTCCTACAGCCACATGAAAGAGGCTCTACTCACAAGATACGGCCTCACCCCAGAAATGTACCGTCAACGGTTCCGGGACTGCAGGAAGATCCCGGGCACCACCTGGGTGGAATATGTAAACTTTTTCAGTCGGGCCTTCGATGGGTGGACCAAGGGCAGCAAGGTCACCACCCTGGCCGAACTCACTGACCTCATGTTGTGGGAACATCTAGCTGCGAACTGCTTCGTAGAACTACGTCAGCATCTGCTGGACAGTAAGCTCACAGATCCCCGGAAGCTGGCTGTGGAGGCCGACCGCTGGACCAACACCCGGGTCTCCCGGGGCATGGTAGGAGAGTACCCCCGAACCAGTCAGGGACCACCCCGCCAGAGAGGAGGAGGGAACCAGGGAGGGCCGAGAGAGTCCCAGCCTAGCCCCCCGAAGACACCACCTCCACCTTTCCCGGCGCCCCCTCCACCAGTAACCGGGCCCCCTGGGAAACGGGGACACCGGGTGACCGTCACCTGTTTTCGCTGCCAGAAACCCGGGCACTACGCCAATGACCCAGAGTGCCCCATGGCCACCCAAGTCCCCCCGACGAGACAGATAGCCAACGTAGCCCTGGGGGAGGGGGTGGAGGAAGCTGAAGAGTGGGAACCCGCAGCAATGGCCCTAGTATCCCTGGGAGATAGGGAGATGATCCCTGGTAGCCTCCTCCCCTCCAACACCCAGAAGTATGGGCAGCTTGTCAAAATCAATGGCCACCAGGTAGAGGCCCTGCGAGACACCGGGGCCAGTATCACCGGTGTCCTCAGGCACCTAGTCCCCGAAGAGCAGATCCTCCCCAACGTCTTTTGCCCTGTAATATCCGCAGACAATAGAGAGAGCATGTGCCAGGTAGCCCTGGTGCCATTCGAGTGGGGAGGGGTGATAGGCAAACTCAAGGTGGCCGTGAGAACCTCCCAGCCGGTCGACTGCCTTTTAGGGAACGACCTAGAGAGTTCCCCATGGAAGCACGTAGAGCGTAAGGCCCACCTGGGAATGATGGGGCTCCCCGAGTGGGTGTGCGCCACCACCCGATCTATGTCCGCCCGACTCACTCCCCAGAGAGAAGTCGAGAGCACCCCGATCGAAGAGATCGGAACAGTCCCCGCCGAGGGTCCTTCCGTCCCCCCATCAGAAGGGTCCGTCGCTAGCGAGGAACCCACCCCATCCGACCCTGACCCGGTCCCTGAGTTAGGCGATCTACCCGGGTTGGCCCAATTGCGCCACGAGGGCGGACCCACTCGGGAGGAGTTTTGCAGGGAGCAAGCCACTTGTCCTTCCCTGGTCGGGCTGCGGCGCCAAGCCGAGGGCCAAGCCGCAGGTGACCAGACCGGGACGCACCGAATCTATTGGGAGAATAGCATCCTGTACAGTGAGCAGAGGTCGGTGGAGCTGGGATCTGGGCGAGTACTGGTGGTACCCCTCCGCTTCCGAGAGTTCCTCCTGGGTTTAGCCCACGACGTCCCCCTCGCCGGTCACCTGGGACAGGACAAGACTTACAACCGTCTTGTGACCCATTTTTACTGGCCTAAGATGAGAGCAGCGGTAGAGGCCCATTGCAAGTCCTGCCCCACGTGCCAGGCTAGTGGAAAGAGTGGAGGGAAACTCAAGGCTCCCCTCCAACCCTTCCCGGTCGTCAGTACCCCCTTCGAACGGGTCGGGATCGACATCATGGGACCACTGGACCCCCCCACCTCCCAAGGCCACCGTTTTATCTTGGTCCTAGTGGACCACGCCACCCGCTATCCGGAGGCTATCCCCCTGCGCACCATTACGGCCCCTGTGGTGGGCCGGGCCCTGATGGGGATCTTTTCCAGGGTGGGGTTTCCCCGCGAGGTCGTGAGCGATCGCGGCACTAATTTTATCTCAAGGTATATGACTTCCCTGTGGCAACAATGTGGGGTGTCCTATAAGTTCACCACCCCGTACCATCCCCAAGGAAACGGCCTAGTAGAAAGGTTTAATAGGACTTTGAAAGGGATGATCGCTGGCCTAGAAGAGCCCCTCCGGCGGAAGTGGGACGTCCTGCTCCCTTGCCTATTGTTCGCGTATAGAGAGGTCCCCCAGAAGTCCCTAGGATTCAGCCCGTTTGAGTTACTCTATGGGCACCCCGTCCGAGGTCCCCTCAGTTTGGTAAAGGAAGAGTGGGAGGCGGCACCCCAGACCACCCCCCGAGATGTGTTCCAATATGTCTTGGCCCTCCGGAACCAGACCAGGAAGTTCCGAGAACTGGCCGAGGCCAACCTGGAGGCGAGTCAAGAAGAGATGAAACGCTGGTACGACCAGAATGCCACTCTGGTTGAGTTCCAGCCGGGCCAGCGGGTGTGGGTCATGGCCCCCGTGAAGCCTGGCGCCCTCCAGGACCGATGGACTGGGCCTTACAAGGTGGTTGAGCGGAAGAGTCCAGTTACGTACTTGGTGGACGTCCAGTCGCCCCGGGACCCCCTCCGGGTCCTGCATGTGAACCGACTCAAGCCTCACTTCGTGCGGACAGAACTGAGCCTCCTGCTGGCCACCGATGACGGGGCCGAAGATGAGTCGGATCCCCTCCCGGACCTCCTGTGTGTCAAGGAGCGGGATGGCTCCGTAGAGGGAGTGAACCTTTCCCCAGCCCTCACTGCCCAGCAACAAGCGGACTGCCGCCAGCTCCTAAGACAATTTGCCGACCTCTTCTCTCTGACCCCCCGGGTCACCAACTGGTGTGTTCATGACGTGGACACCGGGGACAGCCCGCCGGTGAGACACCGAGCCTACCGGGTTCCTGACCGGGTCCGGTCCTGCATTCAAGCTGAAGTTTCGAAGATGCTGACCCTGGGGGTGATTGAGCCCTCTGACAGTCCCTGGGCCAGCCCCGTGGTCCTGGTCCCGAAAGCAGCGGCCCCCGGTGTCGCCCCCGAGCTCCGATTCTGCGTGGATTACCGGGGGCTCAATGACGTTACCCGAGCCGATGCCCACCCCATTCCACGAGCCGACGAACTCATTGACCGACTAGGGGCAGCCCGGTTCCTCAGCACATTCGACCTCACCTGCGGATACTGGCAGATTGCGCTCACCGAAGGGGCCAAGGAGCGGTCTGCTTTCTCCACCCCCGACGGGCACTACCGCTTCCGCGTGATGCCCTTCGGGATGAAAAATGCCCCGGCCACTTTCCAGCGACTGGTGAATAAGGTCCTGGCCGGGTTGGAACCGTTCAGCGCGGCATATCTAGACGATATCGCCGTCTTCAGTTCAGAGTGGAGTGAGCACCTCCAGCACCTCCGGAGGGTGCTAACCGCCCTGCGCCAGGCAGGCCTCACAGTAAAAGCTAGCAAGTGCCAGATCGGGCAAGGCTCCGTAGTCTACCTGGGGCACCGGGTCGGAAGCGGCCAGGTAGCCCCTCTACAGCCAAAGATCGATGCCATCCTGGCCTGGGAACCACCCATCACCCAGACGGAGGTCCGAGCCTTCCTGGGACTCACAGGATACTACCGACGCTTCGTCCGGGGATATGGCAGCCTGGTCGGCCCTCTCACCGAACTCACATCTAAAAAACAGCCAAAAAAGGTGCAGTGGACGGCTGCCTGCCAGGAGGCTTTCGATGCTCTAAAAAAGGCCATGTGCACTGCTCCCGTCCTCCAGGCTCCCGACTATGCCAAGGAGTTCCTAGTCCAGACCGATGCCTCCGAACATGGCATTGGGGCCGTCCTGTCCCAAGTGAATGACCAAGGCCTAGACCAGCCCGTCGCCTTCCTCAGTCGGCGGCTGCTGCCCCGAGAGCAGAGGTGGAGCACCATAGAGCGCGAAGCCTTTGCCGTGGTCTGGGCACTCAAAAAGCTACGACCCTACCTGTTCGGCACGGATTTCAGAGTCCAAACTGACCATCGGCCATTGCGGTGGCTCATGCAGATGCGAGGGGAAAACCCCAAGCTACTGCGGTGGTCAATCTCCCTCCAGGGGATGGATTTCACCGTAGAACACCGCCCTGGTACGGACCACGCCAACGCTGACGGCCTCTCCCGGTTCTTCCGCCTCAGCGAAGAGAACCCCCCAAGATGATGGGCAGTTCTCTCCGGCTTTCAGCTGGGGGGGACGCGTGTTGGACCCGGCCTCGCAGAACGGCCCTCCGTGCACCCGCACCGCCGAAACCTGGTACCTGCAGCCCCAACCACCCGGCCCAGCCGGTCCTTCCTACCAGAACACCCGCACCCGGCCCGGACATCCTCGTCCATGGCCTCTCTCCTTTCGGCCACCCCGGGCCCGCATGCCCACTTCATGCGTCAAGATGGCCGCCCGGCCCCAGCGCGACCCTGGCCTAGCGGCGCCACTCCGGCTGGAGGACATCACACTTCCAGGGGGATGAGAGAGGGAGGAGCAGTTTCTATCGCACCTCTGGACTCCCCTGGGACGATGGGTTTCGATCGGCCCTCCGGCCTCCCTGAGAGCTGGCTCCACGCCTGCTGGGTGTCTGGGACTCCTCCCGCCCCGGCCCTGAACGAGATCAAAAGACAATAGCAGGAAACCCCGACAAGCGGCCCCCAGGTGACAAGACCCCTGCCTCCACCGACCCCGGACATCAAAGAGGGGGCGACCTATAACAAGGGGTGCTCTGGGTCGGTCCGGCAGATTCGACGCTGGAACAACGTAAGCCTGCTGAGTGACTCGCGGCTCCTGGAAGATCGTAACACCTCTGAACCTGTGTCTAAGCCTGCTGAGTGACTCGCGGCTCCTGGAAGATCGTAACACCTCTGAACCTGTGCCTAAGCCTGCTGAGTGACTCGCGGCTCCTGGAAGATCGTAACACCTCTGAACCTGTGCCTAAGCCTGCTGAGTGACTCGCGGCTCCTGGAAGATCGTAACACCTCTGAACCTGTGTCTAAGCCTGCTGAGTGACTCGCGGCTCCTGGAAGAACGTAACATCTCCGAACTTGTGCCTAAGCCTGCTGAGTGACTCGCGGCTCCTGGAAGATCGTAACATCTCCGAACTTGTGCCTAAGCCTGCTGAGTGACTCGCGGCTCCCCCCAGACTCTCACGGTCCCGCCGGACCCCGACTACGACCCCGTATCCCCCGGCTCGAGGATTGTGAGCTGCGCGCCGGATACGTCCCTGCTTGAACTATTGCCAAAGACTGTCCCGCTACCCCCCTACCTTTCCAAGACTCTGGAGCCTGTGCACATCTTGTACATATTTGCCGTGATAACCTACTTGATAAAGATTGTTTCTGAGAATAACCGGTGTGGTTACTCTGTGTCGTGTGGTGCCAGAAGTACGATCCTAGCTACGAGATTCCTCCCCCTGGGGAGTCTCCCGCCAGTGCCCGGCTACGATACTTTGAGGGTGGGTCTCAGGGTAGTCAGGACCCCTTCCGGGCTCTCCTGAGATCGCCGTCTAACACCAGTGCACCTTCTTGGGCTGCTTTTTTGACGTTAGCTCTGTGAGGGGGCCAACAATGCTCCCATAGTCCCGGATAAACCGCCGGTAGTATCCAGTGAGACCCAGGAAGGCCCGGACAGCGGTCTGGGTAGTGGGGGGTTCCCAGGCCTGGATGGCATCTATTTTCGGTTGGAGAGGGGCCACCTGCCCGCTCCCCACTTGATGGCCCAGGTAGGTCACGGATCCGTGGCCGATCTGGCATTTGCTGGCCTTGATTGTGAGCCCGGCCCGCTGGAGGGCGGCCAGGACGGCTTTAATGTGAAGGAGGTGCTCTGCCCAGTGGTTGCTGTACACGGCAATGTCATCTAGGTAGGCCGCGCTGAAGGCCTCAAGCCCGGCCAAAACCTTGTTCACCAGTCTTTGAAAAGTGGCCGGGGGCGTTCTTCATTCCGAAGGGCATCACCCGAAAGTGGTAATGCCCATCCGGGGTCGAAAAGGCGGATCTTTCTTGGGCGCCGGGGGTGAGCTGGATCTGCCAGTACCCGGCGGTGAGGTCCAGCGTGCTCAAGTAGCGGGCGGCCCCTAAGCGGTCGATGAGTTCGTCGGCCCTGGGGATAGGGTGGGCGTCCGTCTTGGTCACAGCATTCAGGGCTCGGTAGTCCACGCAGAATCGCAACTCCGGGGGGTGGCCGGGAGCTGCGGCCTTTGGCACCAGGACGACAGGACTGGCCCACGGGCTGTCGGAGGGTTCGATGACCCCCAGGGCCAGCATCTTCGTTACTTCGGCCTGGATGCATGCCCGCACTCGGTCGGGTACCCGGTAGGCTCTGTGTCGCACGGGGGGGCTCTCCCCGGTGTCGACGTCGTGGACGCACCAGTGGGTCACCCCCGGGGTGAGGGAGAAGAGGGCTGCGTAGTCCTGCAGCAGTTGCAGGCAGTCGTTGCGCTGTTCCGGAGTCAGGGAAGAGGCGAGTTGGACAACCTCGATGGTTCCATCATGGACGTTGGACCGCAAGAGGTCGGGCAGGGGCTCGGAGTCGTCCTCGCCCCCCTCGTCGGTCGCCAGTAGCAGGCTCAGTTCGGTCCGGGCAAAGTGGGGTTTTAGCCTGTTAGCATGTAGGACCCGGAGGGGGTTCCGGGGGGACTCCAGGTCGACCAGGTAGGTGACGGGACTTTTCTTCTCCACTACCTTGAAGGGCCCGGTCCACTTGTCCTGGAGGGTGCCGGGTTCAACCGGGGCCATGACCCATACCTTCTGACCTGGCTCGAATTCTATGGTAGAGGAGTTCCGATCGTACCACCGCTTCATGTCCTCTTGGCTGGCCTCGAGGTTGGCTTCGGCCATGGCTTGGAACTTGCGGGTCTGGTTTCGGAGGGTCAGGAGGTATCGGTAGACGTCAGGAGGGGCGCCTTGGGGCTTCATCTCCCAGCTCTCTTTGACCAGGCTGAGCGGTCCGCGGACCGGGTGTCCGTACAATAGTTCAAACGGGCTGAACCCCAGGGACTTCTGCGGGACCTCCCGATAGGCAAACAGGAGGCACGGCAGCAGGACATCCCATCTCCGTCTGAGGGGCTCTTCTAGCCCCTGGATCATTCCCTTTAATGTTCTGTTGAACCGCTCAACCAGTCCGTTCCCCTGAGGGTGATAGGGGGTTGTGAACTTGTATGTGACCCCGCACTGCTGCCACAGGGACTGCATGTATCTGGAAATAAAGTTCGTGCCTCTGTCGCTCACCACTTCGCGGGGAAATCCCACTCGGGAGAAGATCCCCATTAAGGCCCGGCCTACCACGGGGGCCGTTATAGTTCTTAGCGGGACCGCCTCCGGGTACCTGGTGGCGTGGTCCACGAGGACCAGGATGAAGCCGTGGCCCAGGGCGGTCTGGGGGTCCAGGGGCCCCACGATATCGATTCCGACCCGTTCGAACGGGGTGCTGACGGCTGGAAAGGGTTGGAGGGGGGCCTTGACCCGACCCCCCATCTTCCCGCTGGCTTGGCAGGTCGGGCAGGACCGGCAGTGGTTGTCCACGTCTCTCCGCATCCGGGGCCAGTAGAAGTGGGTCACCAGACGGCTGTACGTTTTGTCTTGCCCCAAGTGTCCGGCGAGGGGCACATCATGTGCCAGGTTGAGCGGGAACTCCCGGAAGCGGAGGGGGACCACCAACACTCGGCTGGCCCTGAGTTCTGCCACTTTCTGCTCACTGTATAGCAGGCCCTCGGCCCAGTAGACCCAGTGGGTGCCGGTCTGGTCCCCGTTGGTTTGGGCGGACGCTTGCTGGCGGACCCCTTCGAGAGTGGGGCAGGACTGCTGCTCTTGTTGGAACTGCTCCCGGGTGGAGCCCCCTTCGTGTCGCCATTGTGTCAGCTCTGGTAGGGCGCACGGGGAAGCCATCTCTTCGGGGGAGGATTCACTAGGTCCAGGGTCGGTGTCCGCCTCCCCCTCGCTGCTGGCGGGAGGTGGTGCGAGCCCCTCGGGCTGGGCGGCCCCGGAGGCTGAGGATGAGCGGGGGGCCCGGGTGGTCATGGACCGGGTGATGGCACAGGCCCAGTCAGATAGTCCCAGCATTCGGAGGTGCTCTCGTCGCTCTACTTGAGCCCAGGGGGAACTCTCCAAGTCGTTCCCCAGGAGGCAGTCAACGGGGGCGTCGTCGCGTACCGTCACCTTCAGCAGGCCCGTCACCCCTCCCCACTCGAAGGGGACCCGGGCCATCTGGCACAGGCTTTCGCTGTTGTCGGCCGTCCGGACGGGACACAGCACATTCGGTAGGATCTGTTCGGGGGTCACCAGGTGGCAGCGGACAGTGGTGACACTAGCGCCGGTGTCACGAAGGGCTTCAGCCCGTTGTCCATTGACCGTGACCTGCTGCCGGTACTTCTGGGTGTTGCTGGGGATGGGGGTGCAGGGTACCATTTCTCGGCTACCCAGGCAGACCAGGGACATGGCTGCCGGCTCCCATTCAGTGGTCCCTCGGTCGAGGGTCTCCTCTTCCTCTTCTCCTTCTCCGAGGGCGGCCGCCGCCAGCTGTTGGGGCGGGGGCCCGCCGGCCCCGTTTCTTCGGTTCAGGGGGCAGACCGGATCGCTGGCATAGTGTCCGGTTTGTTGGCAGCCGTAGCACGTTACTGGTGGCCGTGGTCCGGGTCTGGCCGGGGGCGCCCCCCTTCGGGCCAGGCTCGGGGAGAGTTGTTGCTGCGGTGGCCCTCGAGGGGGGCTCCTGGGGGCCCCGGCGGGAGGGTCTCGGTTCCTGTTCAGCCCTCCCCCTCCACCGCGTTGGCGGGGGGGTCCGGTGGGGTTCCTCTGGTACTCCCCCATTGAGTTCCGGGGGACCCGGGAGTTGACCCATCGATCGGCCTCGACGGCGAGTTTTCGCGGGTCTGTCATTTTGCTGTCGAGGAGGTGCTGTCTCAGTTCCACGAAGCAATTGTTGGAGAGATGTTCCCACACGATGAGGTCGACCAGCTGCCCGTAGGTGGTTACTTTGCTACCTCTGATCCACCCTTCTAGGGCCCGACTGAAAAAGTCCACATATTCCACCCAGGTGGTGCCCGGGATTTTCTTGCAGTCTCTGAACCGCTGGCGGTACATTTCTGCGGTTAGCCCGTAGCGAGTGAGCAGAGCCTCCTTCATGTGATCGTAGGAGGTCATCACCTCCTCCGGCAGCTGGAGCAGTGTGTCTCGACCCTCACTCAGGAACCGCCCCCACAGGCCCGCGCCCCAGTCTTTTCGGGGCACCCGATGAGAGGTCATGGCCACCTCGTAGGCCTTGAACCATTGTTGGATGTCGTCATTCTTGTAGTACTCCTTGACGACCTCTTCGGGATATGTACCTTGGTTTCGGCAGGCGGTAGAGTGTCTCTAGTACTGGGGGCATTGGTCCCTCCGTTCTTGGCCTTGATTTCGAGCTCCTTGAGGCTGCGCTCGTGCTCAAGGGTCAGTTTCTTGTCCTCCAACTCCCGGTGTCGCCTCTTCTCCTCTATCTCCTCTTGAAGCCGTAGCTGCTCTAGGGCCAGTTTCTTTTCCGCCAGCTGGAGTTCGCCATCCAGCCGCAGTCGTGCGAGCTCTAGCTCGTGGTTCCGGACCTTCTCCCGCTCTCGTATTTCTTCTTCGGAGAGGCCGGTTTCTAGGCTCTTTCTTCCTCCGGTTGCCGGAGTCAGTGCGGTTGATATGGTCTCAGTCAGGGGCAGGGGACCTTCTTCCTGGGAGGGGCCTGCCCCGGCCTCCAGCCATGTCCTCAGAGCTTTCTGCATGTCCTCTTTGGTACTTAGGCCGGTGGTTGCAATGCCTTTGTCTTTGCAGAACTGTTTTAACTCTTTGTGCGTATATTCTTCCAGCCGTTCGGGCTGGAACTCCATTGTCGCGTTGTTTTCCTGGCTGCTCATGATTACTGTCCGTTTGGATGGGTAGCTAGTGGGTACTGGCTGGTACGTACTGCGTTCGGCTCGGATCCCGTCGCTGGCCACCAAATGTTGGAAGGCGGACCCCGAGGAGTCGGCGAGACCACCGAGGGGGGCCCTCCCACGGTACGAAGTAGCCGAGCGCTGCCGAGAAGTCTCCTGAGAGATCCTTCTCCTATCACGTACTAGCCCAGTAACACCACCACACAGGACTCAAGGAGGTTGTCTCAAGACAAGCAATTCTTTATCAGCAATAAAAAGGTTACGAGGTCAATATATACACGAAGGGATCGCGGGATCCACCAAAAGTCTCAGTGTCTCTTTGGAAGGGTAGGGGTAGCGGGACAGTCTTTGGCAGGAGTGCGGTACGAGGGTACCTGGGGCCCAGTTCTTATCCTCAAGCTGGAGGACCTCCGGATCTCGGAGGGGTCGAGCCGCGACGGCGTCAGCAGGGCTCTGGCGTACAGTTCGTGGAGAGCCGCGATCCAATCAGCAGGGCTCTCAAGATGGTTTCTGCTCAGCTCGAGCCGCGACGTCGTCAGCAGGGCTCCGAGGGAGGTTTCAGCGAGGTTGGGCCGCGACAGCGTCAGCAGGGCTCCGATGTTCCAGGTGGCTTCAAAGTGGTCACAAGACGGAGCCGCGACGCAGTCAGCAGGGCTCGTGATGGTTCCGACAAGAGTTCTTCTCCGTAGGGTCTGCCGCGATTCAATCAGCAGGGCTCTCGACTCCGGGATACAACTGCCGATCTGTGGCGGGGTTGCCCCAGATATAGGTCTGGAGCCCTTTGATGTCCGGACCCAGGCGCCCGGTGGGGGCGGAGAGGCCGGGTGGAGGTGGCCAGACGCCCAGCAGGAGAGGCGCCAGGCCCAGGGGAGTTGCAGGGCGATCACACCTCGAGAGGGGCGGACAGTTGGGGGTCCCATCGATACTGTCCTCCGCCGGGGGCGATGAATGGTTCCTGCGGCCCCCCCCCTGGCCAGTTCGTGGTGCCTCGATGTCGGGGCTTCGCTGGGGTCGAGGCCGGGTTGAGCGGGGTCGCGCTGGCTGGTGCACAGAGTCACGTGGGTGCCAACAAGATGGCGGAGCCACGAGGGGTATGCGACCTCGTGCAGCTCCGGATGAAGGGCCTCGGTGCAGTTCAGAAGGGTGGCCCGTGAAGGCCGGGGCGGGGAACGGGCACAATCCACGGGGGTAAGGACCATGCCACGAGGCCGGGTCCAACAGGGGCTACTGATGGGGATAGTGTTTTAGGGTTTAGGGTATTGCACTTGTGTTTGGGTAGTGTAGGGGGTTGTGCTGGGGTAGTGTTTTAGGATTTAGGGTAGTGCAGTGGTGTTTGTGTAGTGTAGGGGGTCATACAGGTGGTAGTGTTTTAGGGTTTAGGGTAGTGCTGTGATGTTTGTGAAGTGTAGGGTGTCATGCTTGGGGTAGATTTAGAGTTTAGTTTAGTGCTTTGGCATTTGTGTATTGTAGGGGGTCATGCTGGGGGTAGTGTTTTAGGGTTTAGGGCGGTGCACTGGTGTTTGTGTAGTGTAGGGGGTTGTGCTGGGGGTATTGTTTTAGGGTTTAGGGTAGTGCACTGCTGTTTGTGTAGTGTAGGGGTCGTGCTGGGGGTAGTGTTTTAGGATTTAGGGTAGTGCAGCGGGTTTTGTGTAGTGTAGGGGGTAGTGTTTTAGGTTTTAGGGCAGTGCAGTGTGTTCAGGCAGTATAGGGGGTCGTGCGGGGTGGTGTTTCAGGGTTTAGGGCAGTGCACTGGTGTTCGGGTAGTGTAGGGGGTTTTGCGGGGTGGTGTTTCAGGTTTTAGGGCAGTGCAGTGATGTTCGGGCAGTGTAGGGGGTCGTGCGGGGTGGTGATTCAGGGTTTAGGGCAGTGCAGTGGTGTTTGGGCAGTGTAGGGGGTCGTGCAGGGGGTGGTGTTTCAGGGTTTTGGGCAGTGCAGTGTTGTTCGGGCAGTGTAGGGGGTCGTGCTGAGGCTAGTGTTCCAGGGTTTAGGGCAGTGCAGTGGTGTTTGGGCAGTGTAGGGGGTCGTGCTGGGACTGGTGTTTCAGGGTTTAGGGCACTGCAGTGGTGTTCAGGCAGTGTAGTGGGTCGTGCAGGGGGTGGTGTTTCAGGGTTTAGGGCAGTACAGTCATGTTCGGGCAGTGTAGGGGGTCATGCAAGGGGTGGTGTTTCAGGGTTTAGGGCAGTGCAGTGTTTTTCGTGCAGTGTAGTGGGTCGTGCTGGGGCTGGTGATTCAGAATTTAGGGCAGAGCAGTGGTGTTCGGGCAGTGTAGGATGTCGTGCTGGGGATGAAGTTTCAGGGTTAAGGGCAGTGCAGTGGTGTTCGGGCATTGTAGGGAGTCATGTTGGGGCTGGTGTTTAAGGGTTTTGGGCAGTGCAGTGGTGTTCGGTCGATGTAGGGGTCATTCTGGGGCTGGTGTTTTAGGGTTTAGGGCAGAGCAGTGTTGTTCAATCAGTGTAGGGGGATGTGCGGGGGTGGTGTTTTAGGGTTTAGGGCAGTGCAGTGATGTTCGGGGCAGTGTAGGGGGTTGTGCAGGGGGTGGTGTTTCAAGGTTTAGGGCAGTGCCGTGGTGTTCGGGCAGTGTAGGGGGTCATACTGGGGCTGGTGATTCAGAATTAGTGCAGAGCAGTGGTGTTCGGGCAGTGTAGGAGGTCGTGCTGGGGATATAGTTTCAGGGTTAAGGGCAGTGCATTGGTGTTCGGCACTGTAGGGGGTCATGCTGGGGTTTTTGTTTCAGGGTTTAGGGCAGTGCAGTGGTGTTCGGGCAGTGTAGAGGTCGTGCTGGGGCTGGTGTTTTAGGGTTTAGGGCAGAGCAGTGTTGTTCAGGCAGTGTAGGGGGATGTGCGGGGGTTGGTGTTTTAGGGTTTAGGCCAGAGCAGTGGTGTTCGGGCAGTGTTGGGGGTCTTGCTGGGGGTGGTGTTTATGTTTTAGGGCAATGGTGTTCGGGTAGTGTAGGGGGTCTTGATGGGGTGGTGTTTCAGGGTTTAGGGCAGTGGTGTTTGGGCAGTGTAGGGGGTCTTGCTGGGGTGGTGTTTCAGGGTTTAGGGCAGTGCAGTGGTGTTCGGGCAGTGTAGGGGGTCTTGCTGGGGGTGGAGTTTCAGGGTTTAGTGCAGTGCAGTAGTGTTCGGGTAGAGTAGGGTGTCGTGTGGGGAGTGGTGTTTCAGTGCTTAGGGCAGTGCAGTGGTGTTTGGGCAGAGTAGGGTGTTGTGTGGGTGTGGTTTTTCAGGGTTTAGGGCAGTGCAGTGGTGTTCGGTCAGTGTAGGGGGTCGTGCAACGGTGGTGTTTCAGGGTTTAGGGCAGTGCAGTGGTGTTCGGGCAGTGTAGGGGGTCTTGCTGGGGTGGAGTTTCAGGGTTTAAGGCAGTGCAGTAGTGTTCGGGCAGAGTAGGGTGTTGTGCGGTGTGGTGTTTCAGTGTTTAGGGCAGTGCAGTGGTGTTTGGGCAGAGTAGGGGGTCATGCGGGAGGTGGTGTTTCAGGGTTTAGGTCAGGGCAGTGGTGTTCGGGCAGTGTAGGGGATCTTGCTGGGAGTATTGTTTTGGCACTGTAGGGGTACTGCTGGTGGTAGTGTTTTAGGGTTTAGGGTAGTACATTGGTGTTTGGGTAGTATAGGGGGTACTGATGGGGATAGTGTTTTAGGGTTTAGGGTATTGCACTTGTGTTTGGGTAGTGTAGGGGGTTGTGCTGGGGTAGTGTTTTAGGATTTAGGGTAGTGCAGTGGTGTTTGTGTAGTGTAGGGGGTCATACAGGTGGTAGTGTTTTAGGGTTTAGGGTAGTGCCATGATGTTTGTGAAGTGTAGGGTGTCATGCTTGGGGTAGATTTAGAGTTTAGTTTAGTGCTTTGGTATTTGTGTATTGTAGGGGGTCATGCTGGGGGTAGTGTTTTAGGGTTTAGAGCAGTGCACTGGTGTTTGTGTAGTGTAGGGGTCGTGCTGGGGGTAGTGTTTTAGGGTTTAGGGTAGTGCAGCGGGGTTTGTGTAGTGTAGGGGGTAGTGTTTTAGGGTTTAGGGCAGTGCAGTGTGTTCAGGCAGTATAGGGGGTCGTGCAGGGTGGTGTTTCAGGGTTTAGGGCAGTGCACTGGTGTTCGGGTAGTGTAGGGGGTCGTGCGGGGGTGGTGTTTCAGGGTTTAGGGCAGTGCAGTGGTGTTTGGGCAGCGTAGGGGGTCGTGCTGGGACTGGTGTTTCAGGGTTTAGGGCAGTGCAGTGGTGTTCGGGCAGGGTAGAGGGTCACGCTCTTGTCGGTGTTTTAGGGTTTAGGGCAGAGTAGTGGTGTTCAGGCAGTGTAGTGGGTCGTGCAGGGGGTGGTGTTTCAGGGTTTAGGGCAGTGCACTGGTGTTCGGGTAGTGTAGGGGGTTTTGCGGGGTGGTGTTTCAGGTTTTAGTGCAGTGCAGTGATGTTCGGGCAGTGTAGGGGGTCGTGCGGGGTGGTGATTCAGGGTTTAGGGCAGTGCAGTGGTGTTTGGGCAGTGTAGGGGGTCGTGCAGGGGGTGGTGTTTCAGGGTTTTGGGCATTGCAGTGTTGTTCGGGCAGTGTAGGGGGTCGTGCTGAGGCTAGTGTTCCAGGGTTTAGGGCAGTGCAGTGGTGTTTGGGCAGTGTAGGGGGTCGTGCTGGGACTGGTGTTTCAGGGTTTAGGGCACTGCAGTGGTGTTCGGGCAGGGTAGGGTGTCGCGCTCTTGTTGGTGTTTTAGGGTTTAGGGCAAAGTAGTGGTGTTCAGGCAGTGTAGTGGGTCGTGCAGGGGGTGGTGTTTCAGGGTTTAGGGCAGTACAGTCATGTTCGGGCAGTGTAGGGGGTCATGCAAGGGGTGGTGTTTCAGGGTTTAGGGCAGTGCAGTGTTTTTCGTGCAGTGTAGTGGGTTGTGCTGGGGCTGGTGATTCAGAATTTAGGGCAGAGCAGTGGTGTTCGGGCAGTGTAGGATGTCGTGCTGGGGATGAAGTTTCAGGGTTAAGGGCAGTGCAGTGGTGTTCGGGCATTGTAGGGAGTCATGTTGGGGCTGGTGTTTCAGGGTTTTGGGCAGTGCAGTGGTGTTCGGGCAATGTAGGGGTCATTCTGGGGCTGGTGTTTTAGGGTTTAGGGCAGAGCAGTGTTGTTCAATCAGTGTAGGGGGATGTGCGGGGGTGGTGTTTTAGGGTTTAGGGCAGTGCAGTGATGTTCGGGGCAGTGTAGGGGGTTGTGCAGGGGGTGGTGTTTCAGGGTTTAGGGCAGTGCAGTGGTGTTCGGGCAGTGTAGGGGGTCATACTGGGGCTGGTGATTCAGAATTAGTGCAGAGCAGTGGTGTTCGGGCAGTGTAGGAGGTCGTGCTGGGGATATAGTTTCAGGGTTAAGGGCAGTGCATTGGTGTTCGGCACTGTAGGGGGTCATGCTGGGGTTTTTGTTTCAGGGTTTAGGGCAGTGCAGTGGTGTTCGGGCAGTGTAGAGGTCGTGCTGGGGCTGGTGTTTTAGGGTTTAGGGCAGAGCAGTGTTGTTCCGGCAGTGTAGGGGGATGTGCGGGGGTTGGTGTTTTAGGGTTTAGGCCAGAGCAGTGGTGTTCGGGCAGTGTTGGGGGTCTTGCTGGGGGTGGTGTTTATGTTTTAGGGCAATGGTGTTCGGGTAGTGTAGGGGGTCTTGATGGGGTGGTGTTTCAGGGTTTAGGGCAGTGGTGTTTGGGCAGTGTAGGGGGTCTTGCTGGGGTGGTGTTTCAGGGTTTAGGGCAGTGCAGTGGTGTTCGGTCAGTGTAGGGGTCGTGCAAATGTGGTGTTTCAGGGTTTAGGGCAGTGCACTGGTGTTCGGGCAGTGTAGGGGGTCTTGCTGGGGGTGGAGTTTCAGGGTTTAGTGCAGTGCAGTAGTGTTCGGGCAGAGTAGGGTGTCGTGTGGGGAGTGGTGTTTCAGTGTTTAGGGCAGTGCAGTGGTGTTTGGGCAGAGTAGGGTGTTGTGTGGGTGTGATTTTTCAGGGTTTAGGGCAGTGCAGTGGTGTTCGGTCAGTGTAGGGGGTCGTGCAACGGTGGTGTTTCAGGGTTTAGGGCAGTGCAGTGGTGTTCGGGCAGTGTAGGGGGTCTTGCTGGGGTGGAGTTTCAGGGTTTAAGGCAGTGCAGTAGTGTTCGGGCAGAGTAGGGTGTTGTGCGGTGTGGTGTTTCAGTGTTTAGGGCAGTGCAGTGGTGTTTGGGCAGAGTAGGGGGTCATGCGGGAGGTGGTGTTTCAGGGTTTAGGTCAGGGCAGTGGTGTTCGGGCATTGTAGGGGATCTTGCTGGGAGTATTGTTTTGGCACTGTAGGCGTACTGCTGGTGGTAGTGTTTTAGGGTTTAGGGTAGTACATTGGTGTTTGGGTAGTATAGGGGGTACTGATGGGGATAGTGTTTTAGGGTTTAGGGTATTGCACTTGTGTTTGGGTAGTGTAGGGGGTTGTGCTGGGGTAGTGTTTTAGGATTTAGGGTAGTGCAGTGGTGTTTGTGTAGTGTAGGGGGTCATACAGGTGGTAGTGTTTTAGGGTTTAGGGTAGTGCCGTGATGTTTGTGAAGTGTAGGGTGTCATGCTTGGGGTAGATTTAGAGTTTAGTTTAGTGCTTTGGTATTTGTGTATTGTAGGGGGTCATGCTGGGGGTAGTGTTTTAGGGTTTAGGGCAGTGCACTGGTGTTTGTGTAGTGTAGGGGTCGTGCTGGGGGTAGTGTTTTAGGGTTTAGGATAGTGCAGCGGGGTTTGTGTAGTGTAGGGGGTAGTGTTTTAGGGTTTAGGGCAGTGCAGTGTGTTCAGGCAGTATAGGGGGTCGTGCAGGGTGGTGTTTCAGGGTTTAGGGCAGTGCACTGGTGTTCGGGTAGTGTAGGGGGTCGTGCGGGGGTGGTGTTTCAGGGTTTAGGGCAGTGCAGTGGTGTTTGGGCAGTGTAGGGGGTCGTGCTGGGACTGGTGTTTCAGGGTTTAGGGCAGTGCAGTGGTGTTCGGGCAGGGTAGAGGGTCACGCTCTTGTCGGTGTTTTAGGGTTTAGGGCAGAGTAGTGGTGTTCAGGCAGTGTAGTGGGTCGTGCAGGGGGTGGTGTTTCAGGGTTTAGGGCAGTGCACTGGTGTTCGGGTAGTGTAGGGGGTTTTGCGGGGTGGTGTTTCAGGTTTTAGGGCAGTGCAGTGATGTTCGGGCAGTGTAGGGGGTCGTGCGGGGTGGTGATTCAGGGTTTAGGGCAGTGCAGTGGTGTTTGGGCAGTGTAGGGGGTCGTGCAGGGGGTGGTGTTTCAGGGTTTTGGGCATTGCAGTGTTGTTCGGGCAGTGTAGGGGGTCGTGCTGAGGCTAGTGTTCCAGGGTTTAGGGCAGTGCAGTGGTGTTTGGGCAGTGTAGGGGGTCGTGCTGGGACTGGTGTTTCAGGGTTTAGGGCACTGCAGTGGTGTTCGGGCAGGGTAGGGCGTCGCGCTCTTGTTGGTGTTTTAGGGTTTAGGGCAGAGTAGTGGTGTTCAGGCAGTGTAGTGGGTCGTGCAGGGGGTGGTGTTTCAGGGTTTAGGGCAGTGCACTGGTGTTCGGGTAGTGTAGGGGGTTTTGCGGGGTGGTGTTTCAGGTTTTAGGGCAGTGCAGTGATGTTCGGGCAGTGTAGGGGGTCGTGCGGGGTGGTGATTCAGGGTTTAGGGCAGTGCAGTGGTGTTTGGGCAGTGTAGGGGGTCATGCAGGGGGTGGTGTTTCAGGGTTTTGGGCATTGCAGTGTTGTTCGGGCAGTGTAGGGGGTCGTGCTGAGGCTAGTGTTCCAGGGTTTAGGGCAGTGCAGTGGTGTTTGGGCAGTGTAGGGGGTCGTGCTGGGACTGGTGTTTCAGGGTTTAGGGCACTGCAGTGGTGTTCGGGCAGGGTAGGGCGTCGCGCTCTTGTTGGTGTTTTAGGGTTTAGGGCAGAGTAGTGGTGTTCAGGCAGTGTAGTGGGTCGTGCAGGGGGTGGTGTTTCAGGGTTTAGGGCAGAACAGTCATGTTCGGGCAGTGTAGGGGGTCATGCAAGGGGTGGTGTTTCAGGGTTTAGGGCAGTGCAGTGTTTTTCGTGCAGTGTAGTGGGTCGTGCTGGGGCTGGTGATTCAGAATTTAGGGCAGAGCAGTGGTGTTCGGGCAGTGTAGGATGTCGTGCTGGGGATGAAGTTTCAGGGTTAAGGGCAGTGCAGTGGTGTTCGGGCATTGTAGGGAGTCATGTTGGGGCTGGTGTTTCAGGGTTTTGGGCAGTGCAGTGGTGTTCGGGCAATGTAGGGTTCATTCTGGGGCTGGTGTTTTAGGGTTTAGGGCAGAGCAGTGTTGTTCAATCAGTGTAGGGGGATGTGCGGGGGTGGTGTTTTAGGGTTTAGGGCAGTGCAGTGATGTTCGGGGCAGTGTAGGGGGTTGTGCAGGGGGTGGTGTTTCAGGGTTTAGGGCAGTGCAGTGGTGTTCGGGCAGTGTAGGGGGTCATACTGGGGCTGGTGATTCAGAATTAGTGCAGAGCAGTGGTGTTCGGGCAGTGTAGGAGGTCGTGCTGGGGATATAGTTTCAGGGTTAAGGGCAGTGCATTGGTGTTCGGCACTGTAGGGGGTCATGCTGGGGTTTTTGCTTCAGGGTTTAGGGCAGTGCAGTGGTGTTCGGGCAGTGTAGAGGTCATGCTGGGGCTGGTGTTTTAGGGTTTAGGGCAGAGCAGTGTTGTTCAGGCAGTGTAGGGGGATGTGCGGGGGTTGGTGTTTTAGGGTTTAGGCCAGAGCAGTGGTGTTCGGGCAGTGTTGGGGGTCTTTCTGGGGGTGGTGTTTATGTTTTAGGGCAATGGTGTTCGGGTAGTGTAGGGGGTCTTGATGGGGTGGTGTTTCAGGGTTTAGGGCAGTGGTGTTTGGGCAGTGTAGGGGGTCTTGCTGGGGTGGTGTTTCAGGGTTTAGGGCAGTGCAGTGGTGTTCGGTCAGTGAAGGGGTCGTGCAAATGTGGTGTTTCAGGGTTTAGGGCAGTGCAGTGGTGTTCGGGCTGTGTAGGGGGTCTTGCTGGGGGTGGAGTTTCAGGGTTTAGTGCAGTGCAGTAGTGTTCGGGCAGAGTAGGGTGTCGTGTGGGGAGTGGTGTTTCAGTGTTTAGGGCAGTGCAGTGGTGTTTGGGCAGAGTAGGGTGTTGTATGGGTGTGATTTTTCAGGGTTTAGGGCAGTGCAGTGGTGTTCGGTCAGTGTAGGGGGTCGTGCAACGGTGGTGTTTCAGGGTTTAGGGCAGTGCAGTGGTGTTCGGGCAGTGTAGGGGGTCTTGCTGGGGTGGAGTTTCAGGGTTTAAGGCAGTGCAGTAGTGTTCGGGCAGAGTAGGGTGTTGTGCGGTGTGGTGTTTCAGTGTTTAGGGCAGTGCAGTGGTGTTTGGGCAGAGTAGGGGGTCATGCGGGAGGTGGTGTTTCAGGGTTTAGGTCAGGGCAGTGGTGTTCGGGCAGTGTAGGGGATCTTGCTGGGAGTATTGTTTTGGCACTGTAGGGGTACTGCTGGTGGTAGTGTTTTAGGGTTTAGGGTAGTACATTGGTGTTTGGGTAGTATAGGGGGTACTGATGGGGATAGTGTTTTAGGGTTTAGGGTATTGCACTTGTGTTTGGGTAGTGTAGGGGGTTGTGCTGGGGTAGTGTTTTAGGATTTAGGGTAGTGCAGTGGTGTTTGTGTAGTGTAGGGGGTCATACAGGTGGTAGTGTTTTAGGGTTTAGGGTAGTGCCGTGATGTTTGTGAAGTGTAGGGTGTCATGCTTGGGGTAGATTTAGAGTTTAGTTTAGTGCTTTGGTATTTGTGTATTGTAGGGGGTCATGCTGGGGGTAGTGTTTTAGGGTTTAGGGCAGTGCACTGGTGTTTGTGTAGTGTAGGGGTCGTGCTGGGGGTAGTGTTTTAGGGTTTAGGGTAGTGCAGCGGGGTTTGTGTAGTGTAGGGGGTAGTTTTTTAGGGTTTAGGGCAGTGCAGTGTGTTCAGGCAGTATAGGGGGTCGTGCAGGGTGGTGTTTCAGGGTTTAGGGCAGTGCACTGGTGTTCGGGTAGTGTAGGGGGTCGTGCGGGGGTGGTGTTTCAGGGTTTAGGGCAGTGCAGTGGTGTTTGGGCAGTGTAGGGGGTCGTGCTGGGACTGGTGTTTCAGGGTTTAGGGCAGTGCAGTGGTGTTCGGGCAGGGTAGAGGGTCACGCTCTTGTCGGTGTTTTAGGGTTTAGGGCAGAGTAGTGGTGTTCAGGCAGTGTAGTGGGTCGTGCAGGGGGTGGTGTTTCAGGGTTTAGGGCAGTGCACTGGTGTTCGGGTAGTGTAGGGGGTTTTGCGGGGTGGTGTTTCAGGTTTTAGGGCAGTGCAGTGATGTTCGGGCAGTGTAGGGGGTCGTGCGGGGTGGTGATTCAGGGTTTAGGGCAGTGCAGTGGTGTTTGTGCAGTGTAGGGGGTCGTGCAGGGGGTGGTGTTTCAGGGTTTTGGGCATTGCAGTGTTGTTCGGGCAGTGTAGGGGGTCGTGCTGAGGCTAGTGTTCCAGGGTTTAGGGCAGTGCAGTGGTGTTTGGGCAGTGTAGGGGGTCGTGCTGGGACTGGTGTTTCAGGGTTTAGGGCACTGCAGTGGTGTTCGGGCAGGGTAGGGCGTCGCGCTCTTGTTGGTGTTTTAGGGCAGAGTAGTGGTGTTCAGGCAGTGTAGTGGGTCGTGCAGTGGGTGATGTTTCAGGGTTTAGGGCAGTACAGTCATGTTCGGGCAGTGTAGGGGGTCATGCAAGGGGTGGTGTTTCAGGGTTTAGGGCAGTGCAGTGTTTTTCGTGCAGTGTAGTGGGTCGTGCTGGGGCTGGTGATTCAGAATTTAGGGCAGAGCAGTGGTGTTCGGGCAGTGTAGGATGTCTTGCTGGGGATGAAGTTTCAGGGTTAAGGGCAGTGCAGTGGTGTTCGGGCATTGTAGGGAGTCATGTTGGGGCTGGTGTTTCAGGGTTTTGGGCAGTGCAGTGGTGTTCGGGCAATGTAGGGGTCATTCTGGGGCTGGTGTTTTAGGGTTTAGGGCAGAGCAGTGTTGTTCAATCAGTGTAGGGGGATGTGCGGGGGTGGTGTTTTAGGGTTTAGGGCAGTGCAGTGATGTTCGGGGCAGTGTAGGGGGTTGTGCAGGAGGTGGTGTTTCAGGGTTTAGGGCAGTGCAGTGGTGTTCGGGCAGTGTAGGGGGTCATACTGGGGCTGGTGATTCATAATTAGTGCAGAGCAGTGGTGTTCGGGCAGTGTAGGAGGTCGTGCTGGGGATATAGTTTCAGGGTTAAGGGCAGTGCATTGGTGTTCGGCACTGTAGGGGGTCATGCTGGAGTTTTTGTTTCAGGGTTTAGGGCAGTGCAGTGGTGTTCGGGCAGTGTAGAGGTCGTGCTGGGGCTGGTGTTTTAGGGTTTAGGGCAGAGCAGTGTTGTTCAGGCAGTGTAGGGGGATGTGCGGGGGTTGGTGTTTTAGGGTTTAGGCCAGAGCAGTGGTGTTCGGGCAGTGTTGGGGGTGTTGCTGGGGGTGGTGTTTATGTTTTAGGGCAATGGTGTTCGGGTAGTGTAGGGGGTCTTGATGGGGTGGTGTTTCAGGGTTTAGGGCAGTGGTGTTTGGGCAGTGTAGGGGGTCTTGCTGGGGTGGTGTTTCAGGGTTTAGGGCAGTGCAGTGGTGTTCGGTCAGTGTAGGGGTCGTGCAAATGTGGTGTTTCAGGGTTTAGGGCAGTGCAGTGGTGTTCGGGCAGTGTAGGGGGTCTTGCTGGGGGTGGAGTTTCAGGGTTTAGTGCAGTGCAGTAGTGTTCGGGCAGAGTAGGGTGTCATGTGGGGAGTGGTGTTTCAGTGTTTAGGGCAGTGCAGTGGTGTTTGGGCAGAGTAGGGTGTTGTGTGGGTGTGATTTTTCAGGGTTTAGGGCAGTGCAGTGGTGTTCGGTCAGTGTAGGGGGTCGTGCAACGGTGGTGTTTCAGGGTTTAGGGCAGTGCAGTGGTGTTCGGGCAGTGTAGGGGGTCTTGCTGGGGTGGAGTTTCAGGGTTTAAGGCAGTGCAGTAGTGTTCGGGCAGAGTAGGGTGTTGTGCGGTGTGGTGTTTCAGTGTTTAGGGCAGTGCAGTGGTGTTTGGGCAGAGTAGGGGGTCATGCGGGAGGTGGTGTTTCAGGGTTTAGGTCAGGGCAGTGGTGTTCGGGCAGTGTAGGGGATCTTGCTGGGAGTATTGTTTTGTCACTGTAGGGGTACTGCTGGTGGTAGTGTTTTAGGGTTTAGGGTAGTACATTGGTGTTTGGGTAGTATAGGGGGTACTGATGGGGATAGTGTTTTAGGGTTTAGGGTATTGCACTTGTGTTTGGGTAGTGTAGGGGGTTGTGCTGGGGTAGTGTTTTAGGATTTAGGGTAGTGCACTGGTGTTTGTGTAGTGTAGGGGTCGTGCTGGGGGTAGTGTTTTAGGGTTTAGGGTAGTGCAGCGGGGTTTGTGTAGTGTAGGGGGTAGTGTTTTAGGGTTTAGGGCAGTGCAGTGTGTTCAGGCAGTATAGGGGGTCGTGCAGGGTGGTGTTTCAGGGTTTAGGGCAGTGCACTGGTGTTCGGGTAGTGTAGGGGGTCGTGCGGGGGTGGTGTTTCTGGGTTTAGGGCAGTGCAGTGGTGTTTGGGCAGTGTAGGGGGTCGTGCTGGGACTGGTGTTTCAGGGTTTAGGGCAGTGCAGTGGTGTTCGGGCAGGGTAGAGGGTCACGCTCTTGTCGGTGTTTTAGGGTTTAGGGCAGAGTAGTAGTGTTCAGGCAGTGTAGTGGGTCGTGCAGGGGGTGGTGTTTCAGGGTTTAGGGCAGTACAGTCATGTTCGGGCAGTGTAGGGGGTCGTGCAGGGGGTGGTGTTTCAGGGTTTAGGGCAGTGCAGTGATATTCGGGCAGTGTAGGGGGTCGTGCAAGGGGTGGTGTTTCAGGGTTTAGGGCAGTGCAGTGTTTTTCGTGCAGTGTAGTGGGTCGTGCTGGGGCTGGTGATTCAGAATTTAGGGCAGAGCAGTGGTGTTCGGGCAGTGTAGGATGTCGTGCTGGGGATGAAGTTTCAGGGTTAAGGGCAGTGCAGTGGTGTTCGGGCACTGTAGGGAGTCATGTTGGTGCTGGTGTTTCAGGGTTTTGGGCAGTGCAGTGGTGTTCGGGCAGTGTAGGGGTCATGCTGGGGCTGGTGTTTTAGGGTTTAGGGCAGAGCAGTGTTGTTCAATCAGTGTAGGGGGATGTGCGGGGGTAGTGTTTTAGGGTTTAGGGCAGTGCAGTGATGTTTAGGTCAGTGTAGGGGGTTGTGCAGGGGGTGGTGTTTCAGGGTTTAGGGCAGTGCAGAGGTGTTCGGGCAGTGTAGGGGGTCGTACTGGGGCTGGTGATTCAGAATTAGTGCAGAGCAGTGGTGTTCGGGCAGTGTAGGAGGTCGTGCTGGGGATGAAGTTTCAGTGTTAAGGGCAGTGCATTGGTGTTCGGCACTGTAGGGGGTCATGCTGGGGTTTTTGTTTCAGAGTTTAGGGCAGTGCAGTGGTGTTCGGGCAGTGTAGAGGTCGTGCTGGGGCTGGTGTTTTAGGGTTTGGGGCAGAGCAGTGTTGTTCAGGCAGTGTAGGGGGATGTGTGGGGGTTGGTGTTTTAGGGTTTAGGGCAGAGCAGTGGTGTTCGGGCAGTGTTGGGGGTCTTTCTGAGGGTGGTGTTTATGTTTTAGGGCAATGGTGTTCGGGTAGTGTAGGGGGTCTTGATGGGGTGGTGTTTCAGGGTTTAGGGCATTGGTGTTTGGGCAGTGTAGGGGGTCTTGCTGCGGTGGTGTTTCAGGGTTTAGGGCAGTGCAGTGGTGTTCGGTCAGTGTAGGGGTCGTGCAAGGGTGGTGTTTCAGGGTTTAGGGCAGTGCAGTGGTGTTCGGGCAGTGTAGGGGGTCTTGCTGGGGGTGGAGTTTCAGGGTTTGGTGCAGTGCAGTAGTGTTCGGGCAGAGTAGGGTGTCGTGTGGGGAGTGGTGTTTCAGTGTTTAGGGCAGTGCAGTGGTGTTTGGGCAGAGTAGGGTGTTGTGCGGGTGTGATTTTTCAGGGTTTAGGGCAGTGCAGTGGAGTTCGGTCAGTGTAGGGGGTCGTGCAACGGTGGTGTTTCAGGGTTTAGGGCAGTGCAGTGGTGTTCGGGCAGTGTAGGGGGTCTTGCTGGGGTTGAGTTTCAGGGTTTAAGGCAGTGCAGTAGTGTTCGGGCAGAGTAGGGTGTTGTGCGGGTGTGGTGTTTCAGTGTTTAGGGCAGTGCAGTGGTGTTTGGGCAGAGTAGGGGGTCATGCGGGAGGTGGTGTTTCAGGGTTTTGGTCAGGGCAGTGGTGTTCGGGCAATGTAGGGTGTTGTGCGGGTGTGGTGTTTCAGGGTTTAGGTCAGTGCAGTGGTGTTCAGGCAGTGTTGGGGGTCGTGCTGGGACTGGTGTTTTAGGGTTTAGGCAGAGCAGTGTTGTTCGGGCAGTCTAGGGGGATGTGCAGGGGGTGGTGTTTTAGGGTTTAGGGCAGAGCAGTGGTGTTTGGGTAGTGTTGAGAGTCTTGTTGGGGGTGGTGTTTTAGGGTTTAGGGCAGTGGTGTTCGGGCAGTATAGGAGGTCTTGCTGGTGGTGGTTTTTCAGGGTTTAGGGCAGTGGTGTTCGGGTAGTGTAGGGGGTCATGCAGGGGTGGTGTTTCAGGGTTTAGGGCAATGCAGTGGTGTTCTGGCAGTGTAGGGGGTCTTGCTGGGGGTGTTGTTTCAGGGTTTAGGGCAGTACAGTGGTGTTCGGGCAGTGTAGGGTGTTTTGCAGGGGTGGTGTTTCAGGGTTTAGGGCAGTGCAGTGGTGTTCGGGCAGTGTAGGGGGTCGTGCAGGGGGTGGTGTTTCAGGGTTTAAGGCAGTTCAGTGGTGTTCGGGCAGTGTCAGGGGTCTTGTTGGGGGTGGTGTTTCAGGGTTTAGGGCAGTGGTGTTCGGGCAGTGTAGGGGGTGTTTCTGCGGGTGGTGTTTCAGGGTTTAGGGCAGTGCAGTGGTGTTCGGGCAGTGTAGGGGGTCGTGCTCGGGCTGGTGTTTTAGGGTTTAGGGCAGTGCAGTTTGAGCAGTGTAGGGGTCATGCAGGGGGTCGTGCAGGGGGTGGTGTTTCAGGGTTTAGGGCAGTTCAGTGGTGTTCAGGCAGTGTAGGGGTTCGTGCTGGGGCTGGTGTTTCAGGGTTTAGGGCACTGCAATGGTGTTAGGGCAGTGTAGGAGGTTGTGCTTGGGCAGGTGCTTTAGGGTGTAGGGCAGAGTATTGGTGATCAGGCAGTGTAGGGGGTCATGCAGGGGGCGGTGTTTCAGGATTTAAGGTAGTGCGGTGGTGTTCGGGCAGTTTAGGGGTCGTGCAGGGGGTGGTGTTTCAGGGTTTAGGGCACTGCAGTAGTGTTCGGGCAGTGTAGGGGGTCATGCAGGGGGTGGTGTTTCAGGGTTTAGGGCAGTGCAGTGGTGTTCGGGCAGTGTAGGGGGTCTTGCTGGGGGTGGTGTTTCAGGGTTTAGGGCAGTGGTGTTCGGGCAGTGTAGGGGGTCGTGCTAGGGGTGTTGTTTCAGGGTTTAGGGCAGTGCAGTCGTGTTCGGGCAGTGTAGGGTGTCGTGCAGGGATGGTGTTTCACGGTTTAGGGCAGTGCAGTGGTGTTCGGGCAGTGTAGGGGACTTGCTGGGGGTGGTATTTCAGGGTTTAGGGCAGTGGTGTTCGGGCAGTGTAGGGGGTGTTGCTGGGGGTGGTATTTCAAGGTTTAGGGCAGTGCAGTGGTGTTCGGGCAGTGTAGGGTGTTGTGCGGGTGTGGTGTTTCAGGGTTTAGGGCAGTGCAGTGGTGTTCGGTCAGTGTAGGGGGTCATGCAACGGTGGTGTTTCAGGGTTTAGGGCAGTGCAGTGGTGTTCGGGCAGTGTAGGGGGTCTTGCTGGGGGTGGAGTTTCAGGGTTTAGGGCAGTGCAGTAGTGTTCGGGCATAGTAGGGTGTAGTGTGAGGAGTGGTGTTTCAGTGTTTAGGATAGTGCAGTGGTGTTTAGGCAGAGTAGGGGGTCATGCGGGGGATGCTGTTTCAGGGTTTAGTTCAGTGCAGAGGTGTTCGGGCAGTGAAGGGTGTTGTGCGGGTGTGGTGTTTCAGGGTTTAGGTCAGTGCAGTGGTGTTCGGGCAGTGTTGGGGGTCGTGCTGGGGCTGGTGTTTTAGGGTTTAGGGCAGAGCAGTGTTGTTCGGGCAGTCTAGGGGGATGTGCGGATGGTGGTGGTTTAGGGCAGAGCAGTGGTGTTCGGGCAGTGTTGGGGGTCTTACTGGGGGTGGTGTTTCAGGGTTTAGGGCAGTGGTGTTCGGGCAGTGTAGGAGCTCTTGCTGGTGGTGGTGTTTCAGGGTTTAGGGCAGTGGTGTTCGGGTAGTGTATGGGGTGTTGCTAGGGCTGGTGTTTCAGGGTTTAGGGCAGTGCAGTGGTGTTCGGGCAGTGTAGGGGGTCATGCATGTGTGGTGTTTCAGGGTTTAGGGCAATGCAGTGGTGTTCTGGCAGTGTAGGGAGTCTTGCTGGGGGTGTTGTTTCAGGGTTTAGGGCAGTGCAGTGGTGTTCGGGCAGTTTAGGGTGTCGTGCAGGGGTGGTGTTTAAGGGTTCAGGGCAGTGCAGTGGTGTTTCAGCAGAGTAGGGAGTCATGCGGGGTGTGGTGTTTCAGGGTTTAGGGCAGTGCAGTGGCGTTCGGGCAGTGTAGGGGGGCATGCAGGGGGTGGTGTTTAAGGGTTTAAGGCAGTTCAGTGGTGTTCGGGCAGTGTCGGGGGTCTTGTTGGGGGTGGTGTTTCAGGGTTTAGGGCAGTGGTGTTTAGGCAGTGTAGGGGGTGTTTTTGCAGGTGGTTTTTCAGGGTTTAGGGCAGTGCAGTGGTGTTTGGTCAGTGTAGGGGGTCGTGCTCGGGCTGGTGTTTTAGGGTTTAGGGCAGTTCAGTGGTGTTCGGGCAGTGTAGGGGTTCGTGCTGGGGCTAGTGTTTCAGGGTTTAGGGCACTGCAATGGTGTTCGGGCAGTGTAGGAGGTTGTGCTCGGGCTGGTGTTTTAGGGTTTAGGGCAGAGTATTGGTGATCAGGCCGTTTAGGGGGTCGTGCACGGGGCGGTGTTTCAGGGTTTAGGGTAGTGCAGTGGTTTTCGGGCAGTGTAGGGGTCGTGCAGGGGGTGGTGTTTAGGGTTTAGGGCAGTGCAGTAGTGTTCGGGCAGTGTAGGGGTCATGCAGGGGGTGGTGTTTCAGGGTTTAGGGCAGTGCAGTGGTGTTCGGGCAGTGTAGTGGGTCTTGCTGGGGGTGGTGTTTCAGGGTTTAGGGCAGTGGTGTTCGGGCAGTGTAGAGGGTCATGCTGGGGGTGTTGTTTCAGGGTTTAGGGCAGTGCAGTCGTGTTCGGGCAGTGTAGGGTGTCTTGCAGGGATGTTGTTTTAGGGTTTAGGGCAGGGCAGTGGTGTTCAGGCAGTGTAGGGGGTGTTGCTGGGGGTGGTGTTTCAGGGTTTAGGGCAGTGGTGTTCGGGTAGTGTATGGGGTGTTGCTGGGGCTGGTGTTTCAGGGTTTAGGGCAGTGCAGTGGTGTTCGGGCAGTGTTGGGGGTCATGCAGGGGTGGTGTTTCAGGGTTTAGGGCAATGCAGTGGTGTTCTGGCAGTGTATGGAGTCTTGCTGGGGGTGTTGTTTCTGGGTTTATGGTAGTGCAGTGGTGTTCGGGTAGTGTGGGGTGTTGTGCGGTGTTAGACCTGGCACCTTGGCATGAGTCTCCCTTCCACTTTTTGTCGCTGTGCCTCATGTGTTTTTATGGTGTTGGCTGCTCAGAGCACCGTGCCACTGCCAACCAGTGCCAGAGTGCAAGTGCTCCCTATGTAAAATGTATATGTTGGTCGGATTCCATGATTGGCTTATTTGGTTTACTATCAGACCCCAGTAAAGTGCACCAGGAGTGCCAGGGCGTGTAAATACAAATACCGCTGGTGGGCTCGCAGCACTGGTTGTGCCACCCACAGAAGCGGCCTGGTAAAATGTAGCTAAGTTCTGCCATTGCAAAACCTGCGTGCAGTCTAGTACTGACATGCTGATTGGGCAAGTGCACACGCTTGCCAGTCCCTAAAACCTTCCCTTAACTTCATATTAGTCACCCCTATGGTAGGCCCAAGGGCAGGGTGCATTGTAAGCATAAGGTAGGACAAGCCCTGATGTGTGTGGCATGTCCTAATAGTGAATTACAGCCATTTTCGTTTTTCACTATTGTAAGGCTATCCTGTTCTCATTTATCCAGAATGGGCTGTTAAGATTGTTACATCCTATGATCCTAACAGGCCCAGGGAACATGGTAGAAGATCAAGTTTAGTATGCCTGAACTCAGAATAATAAGGTACATCTTTTAGTAAGGTTTATTTTGATATTCTGCGTTTGCAAATGCCGCTTTTAGAAAGCTGGCCTTTGCTTGCCTAACCATTTCAGGCCGCCTCTGCGTGATGTGTATCTGCTGTCTGGCTTGCGTTAGTGACAGGCCTGGGCAAACCCAGATGGTCAGGGCTAGGTAGCCTGGTGGTGAATAGGATGATTGACAGGTAGATGGGTGGGAGGAGTGCACCTGGACTCTGAATAGGACTGTGCTCTGCCACCACAATGCCGGCTCCGCTCCCTGTGGAGCGTCTGAAAACTCTGCCCTGCATCCTGAATGAAGAAGCCTGCATCGCGTATACAAAGTGCTCCAGAACTGGACTGAACTAGGCAAGGGCCCCCCTGGTCTGGGAGAACAAAAGAAATGTAGTATAAATGTAGGAGCCCTGCTCCTAAGAGATCAGATCCTGCTACAAGACGAACCTCTGCCTGAGGAGAAGGAAGCGGGAAAGCTGTGGGAGGAATACTGTCCCTGACCTGGGTGATTGGCCTGCAGTGGTTGCCCTGCTGCTGAAGGAGAGGAGAAAGATTGCTGATAAACTTTGCTTCAACTTGTGCTGTTTAAGATCTCCAAGGGCTTGTGCTGAGCTTGCCCCCTGACCGAAGTCCCAGGACCAGTGGACTTCACCGCCATGTGAGAGTGCAGGAAAACGGACCGTTTTCCCTGTAATCTGGAAGAGAATTGCTGCGTGCGCGTCCCGAACGAAGCGTACTTTCCCTGAAGCTTGCACCCGCTGTCCGGCCCGAACAACGTGATTGTGGCCCTTCTACGAGCTGTAGCTCGCACCGCAAAGGAGGGTCTCACCCAGCCTGAGCAACGTGACTATTGGCCCCTACGAGTCGCAACTCGCACCATAACGGAAGGACTGTGACCATACTGATTTACCCCCCTACAAACCACATTGCTTGCATACGCGCCTTCCCTGTGCTTTTGGGAAAGCTGAGGCGCGTGTGGTGGTCCCGTGCGTCTCCCCTGTGAGGAGCGTACGAGTGTTTGTGCCCCGCAGCGTGATCTTCAGTTTACCCCTCACCGACAAGGCGCGAACGCCGCAACCCGCTGGAAGGTGCCCCCGGATGTCCGTCCCCTGAGCCTGCACGCCTAAGGTCTCCAAGTTCCATAGTACGCAACGCCAGGACGACACCACATCAGAGATCGCACTAGATGCCTGCACAGCCTTCGTGCCGACTTCCACAAGATAAAGGTACTGTGCCCGATCGCACCGTGAGGTGCACGCTCCCCCTTGGAGCGCCCACAGAGCAAGTGAGACCCGTTCCCCCAACAAAGCCGGGAACGAAGTGCACGGACATTGTAACACTACACTACGCTGAACTAAGAACTCTTTTTGCCAAGTAATATTGTGGGCCCGTTTTACACGTAATTGGGTCTTGTGATAAATCTGAAATCTATAAAACGAAGTCTATTTTTGATACACCCAGTGTGGAGTCCATTTGTGGGAGTAACATTTTATTGATGTATGTGATCACAAATGCTTAACCATTATGCCTAAGATAACGCCTTGTCTGCTCGCGCCAAGCTACCTAGAGGGTGAGCAGGGGTTATTGTTAGAGTGTAACCCCTTACCCTGACTGGAAGAAGGACCCCCTGTTTGTCCCAGGTACTCACCTGTGCCACCCAAGGAATCCGGATTCTAACATGAGGGTAGTGGTGTTTCAGGGTTTAGGGCAGTGCAGTGGTGTTTGGGCAGAGTAGGGGGTCATGCGGGGGTGGTGTTTCAGGGTTTAGGGCAGTGTAGTGGTGTTCGGGAAGTCTAGGGGCCGTGTGGGGGGTGATGTTTCAGGGTTTAGGGCAGTGAAGTGGTGCTTGAGCAGTGTAGGGGTCGTGCAGGGGGTGGTGTTTCAGGGTTTAGGGCAGTACAGTGGTGTTAGGGCAGTGTCGGGTTTGTGCTGGGGGTGGTGTTTCAGGGTTTAGGGCAGTGTAGTGGTGTTCACGCAGTGTAGGGGGTCGTGCAGGGGATGGTGCTTCAGGGTTTACGGCAGTGCAGGGGGGTCATGCTGGGGCTGGTTTTGCAGGGTATAGGGCAGAGTAGTGGTGTTCGGGCAGTGTAGGGAGATGTGCGGGTGATGTTTTAGGGTTTAGGGCAGAGCAGTTGTGTTCGGGCAGAGTAGGGTGTCGTGCAGGGAGTGGTGTTTCAGTGTTTAGGGCAGTGCAGTGGTGTTTGGGCAGCGTAGGGGGTCATGCGGGTAGTGGTGTTTCAGGGTTTAGATCAGTGCAGTGGTGTTCGGGCAGTGTAGGGTGTCATACCGGGGTGGTGTTTCAGGGTTTAGGGCAATGCAGTGGTGTTCTGGCAATGTACAGGGTCTTGCTGGGGGTGCTGTTTTAGGGTTTAGGGCAGTGCGGTGGTGTTCAGGCAGTGTAGGGTGTCCTGCAGGGGTGGTGTTTAAGGGTTTAGGGAAGTGCAGTGGCGTTTGAGCAGTGTAGGGGTCATGCGGGGGGTGGTGTTTCAGGGTTTAGGGCAGTGAAGTGGTGTTTGGGCAGTGTAGGGCATCGTGCTGGGGGTGGTGTTTCAGGGCTTAGGGCAGTGCAGTGGTGCTCGCACAGTTTAGGGGGTCGTGCAGGGGGTGGTGTTTCAGGGTTTAGGGCAGTTCAGTGGTATTCGGGCAGTGAAGGGGTTCGTGCTTGGGCTGGTGTTTCAGGGTTTAGGGCAGTGCAATTGTGTTTGGGCATTGTAGGGGGTCGTGCTCGGGCTGGTGTTTTAGGGTTTAGGGCAGAGAAGTGGTGTTCAGGCAGTGTAGGGGGTCATGCAGGGGACAGTGTTTCAGGGTTTAGGGTAGTGCAGTGGTGTTCGGGCAGTGTAGAGGTCGTGCAGGGGGTGGTGTTTTAGGGTTTAGGGCAGTGCAGTGGTGTTCGGGCAGTGTAGGGGGTCATGCAGGGGGTGTTGTTTCAGGGTTTAGGGCAGTGCAGTGGTGTTCGGGCAGTGTAGGGGGTCTTGCTGGGAGGGGTGTTTCAGGGTTTAAGGCAGTGGGGTTCGAGCAGTGAAGGGGGTGTTGCTGTGGGTGGTGTTTCAGGGTTTAGGGCAGTGCAGTGGTGTTCGGGCAGTGTAGGGGGTCGTGCAGGGGTGGTGTTTCAGGGTTTAGGGCAGTGCAGTGGTGTTTGAGCAGAGTAGGGGGTCATGCGGGGTGTGGTGTTTCAGGGTTTAAGGCAGTGCAGTGGTGTTCGGGCAGTGAAGGGGGTCGTGCGGAGGGTGGTGTTTCAGGGTTTAGGGCAGTGAACTGGTGTTTGGGCAGTGTAGAGGGTCGTGCAAGGGGTGGTGTTACAGGGTTTAGGGCAGTGCAGTGGTGCTCGGGCAGTGTAGGGGGTCATGCAGGGACTGGTGTTTCAGGGTTTAGGGCAGTTCAGTGGTGTTCGAGCAGTGTAGGGGTTCGTGCTGGGGGTGGTATTTCAGGGTTTAGGGCAGTGCAGTGGTGTTCATGCAGTGTAGGGGGTAGTGCAGGGGGTGGTGTTTCAGGGTTTAGGGTAGTGCAGTGGTGTTCGGGCTGTGTAGGGGGTCGTGCAGGGGGGGGTGTTTCAGGGTTTAGGGCAGTGCAGTGGTGTTCGGGCAGTGTAGGGGGTCGTGCAGGGGATGGTGTTTCAAGGTTTAGGGCAGTGCAGCGGTGTTCGGGCAGTGTAGGGGGTTGAGCTGGGGCTGGTGATTCAGAATTTAGGGCAGAGCAGTAGTGTTCGGGCAGTGTAGGGGGTCGTGCTGGGAATGAAGTTTCAGGGTTTAGGGCAATGCAGTTGTGTTTGGGCAATATAGGGGGTCATGCTGGGGCTGGTGTCTCAGGGTTTAGGGCAGTGCAGTGGTGTTCGGTCAGTGTATGGGGTCATGCAGGGGGTGGTGTTTCAGGGTTTAGGGCAGTGCAGTGGTGTTCGGGCAGTGTAGGGGGTCTTGCTGGGGGTGGTGTTTCAGGGTTTAGGGCAGTGGTGTACGGGCAGTGTAGGGGGTCGTGCTAGGGGTGTTGTTTCAGGGTTTAGGGCAGTGCAGTCGTGTTCGGGCAGTGTAGGGTGTCGTGCAGGGATGGTGTTTCAGGGTTTAGGGCAGTGCAGTGGTGTTCGGGCAGTGTAGGGGGCTTGCTGGGGGTGGTATTTCAGGGTTTAGGGCAGTGGTGTTCGGGCAGTGTAGGGGGTGTTGCTGGGGGTGGTATTTCAAGGTTTAGGGCAGTGCAGTGGTGTTCGGGCAGTGTAGGGTGTTGTGCGGGTGTGGTGTTTCAGGGTTTAGGGCAGTGCAGTGGTGTTCGGTCAGTGTAGGGGGTCATGCAACGGTGGTGTTTCAGGGTTTAGGGCAGTGCAGTGGTGTTCGGGCAGTGTAGGGGGTCTTGCTGGGGGTGGAGTTTCAGGGTTTAGGGCAGTGCAGTAGTGTTCGGGCATAGTAGGGTGTAGTGTGAGGAGTGGTGTTTCAGTGTTTAGGGTAGTGCAGTGGTGTTTAGGCAGAGTAGGGGGTCATGCGGGGGATGCTGTTTCAGGGTTTAGTTCAGTGCAGAGGTGTTCGGGCAGTGAAGGGTGTTGTGCGGGTGTGGTGTTTCAGGGTTTAGGTCAGTGCAGTGGTGTTCGGGCAGTGTTGGGGGTCGTGCTGGGGCTGGTGTTTTAGGGTTTAGGGCAGAGCAGTGTTGTTCGGGCAGTCTAGGGGGATGTGCGGATGGTGGTGGTTTAGGGCAGAGCAGTGGTGTTCGGGCAGTGTTGGGGGTCTTACTAGGGGTGGTGTTTCAGGGTTTAGGGCAGTGGTGTTCGGGCAGTGTAGGAGCTCTTGCTGGTGGTGGTGTTTCAGGGTTTAGGGCAGTGGTGTTCGGGTAGTGTATGGTGTGTTGCTAGGGCTGGTGTTTCAGGGTTTAGGGCAGTGCAGTGGTGTTCGGGCAGTGTAGGGGGTCATGCATGTGTGGTGTTTCAGGGTTTAGGGCAATGCAGTGGTGTTCTGGCAGTGTAGGGAGTCTTGCTGGGGGTGTTGTTTCAGGGTTTAGGGCAGTGCAGTGGTGTTCGGGCAGTTTAGGGTGTCGTGCAGGGGTGGTGTTTAAGGGTTCAGGGCAGTGCAGTGGTGTTTCAGCAGAGTAGGGAGTCATGCGGGGTGTGGTGTTTCAGGGTTTAGGGCAGTGCAGTGGCGTTCGGGCAGTGTAGGGGGGCATGCAGGGGGTGGTGTTTAAGGGTTTAAGGCAGTTCAGTGGTGTTCGGGCAGTGTCGGGGGTCTTGTTGGGGGTGGTGTTTCAGGGTTTAGGGCAGTGGTGTTTAGGCAGTGTAGGGGGTGTTTTTGCAGGTGGTTTTTCAGGGTTTAGGGCAGTGCAGTGGTGTTTGGTCAGTGTAGGGGGTCGTGCTCGGGCTGGTGTTTTAGGGTTTAGGGCAGTTCAGTGGTGTTCGGGCAGTGTAGGGGTTCGTGCTGGGGCTAGTGTTTCAGGGTTTAGGGCACTGCAATGGTGTTCGGGCAGTGTAGGAGGTTGTGCTCGGGCTGGTGTTTTAGGGTTTAGGGCAGAGTATTGGTGATCAGGCCTTTTAGGGGGTCGTGCACGGGGCGGTGTTTCAGGGTTTAGGATAGTGCAGTGGTTTTTTGGGCAGTGTAGGGGTCGTGCAGGGGGTGGTGTTTCAGGGTTTAGGGCAATGCAGTAGTGTTCGGGCAGTGTAGGGGTCATGCAGGGGGTGGTGTTTCAGGGTTTAGGGCAGTGCAGTGGTGTTCGGGCAGTGTAGTGGGTCTTGCTGGGGGTGGTGTTTCAGGGTTTAGGGCAGTGGTGTTCGGGCAGTGTAGAGGGTCATGCTGGGGGTGTTGTTTCAGGGTTTAGGGCAGTGCAGTCGTGTTCGGGCAGTGTAGGGTGTCTTGCAGGGATGTTGTTTTAGGGTTTAGGGCAGGGCAGTGGTGTTCAGGCAGTGTAGGGGGTGTTGCTGGGGGTGGTGTTTCAGGGTTTAGGGCAGTGGTGTTCGGGTTGTGTATGGGGTGTTGCTGGGGCTGGTGTTTCAGGGTTTAGGGCAGTGCAGTGGTGTTCGGGCAGTGTTGGGGGTCATGCAGGGGTGGTGTTTCAGGGTTTAGGGCAATGCAGTGGTGTTCTGGCAGTGTATAGAGTCTTGCTGGGGATGTTGTTTCTGGGTTTATGGTAGTGCAGTGGTGTTCGGGTAGTGTGGGGTGTTGTGCGGTGTTAGACCTGGCACCTTGGCATGAGTCTCCCTTCCACTTTTTGTCGCTGTGCCTCATGTGTTTTTATGGTGTTGGCTGCTCAGAGCACCGTGCCACTGCCAACCAGTGCCACCGTGCAAGTGCTCCCTATGTAAAATGTATATGTTGGTCGGATTCCATGATTGGCTTATTTGGTTTACTATCAGACCCCAGTAAAGTGCACCAGGAGTGCCAGGGCGTGTAAATACAAATACCGCTGGTGGGCTCGCAGCACTGGTTGTGCCACCCACAGAAGCGGCCTGGTAAAATGTAGCTAAGTTCTGCCATTGCAAAACCTGCGTGCAGTCTAGTACTGACATGCTGATTGGGCAAGTGCACACGCTTGCCAGTCCCTAAAACCTTCCCTTAACTTCATATTAGTCACCCCTATGGTAGGCCCAAGGGCAGGGTGCATTGTAAGCATAAGGTAGGACAAGCCCTGATGTGTGTGGCATGTCCTAATAGTGAATTACAGCCATTTTCGTTTTTCACTATTGTAAGGCTATCCTGTTCTCATTTATCCAGAATGGGCTGTTAAGATTGTTACATCCTATGATCCTAACAGGCCCAGGGAACATGGTAGAAGATCAAGTTTAGTATGCCTGAACTCAGAATAATAAGGTACATCTTTTAGTAAGGTTTATTTTGATATTCTGCGTTTGCAAATGCCGCTTTTAGAAAGCTGGCCTTTGCTTGCCTAACCATTTCAGGCCGCCTCTGCGTGATGTGTATCTGCTGTCTGGCTTGCGTTAGTGACAGGCCTGGGCAAACCCAGATGGTCAGGGCTAGGTAGCCTGGTGGTGAATAGGATGATTGACAGGTAGATGGGTGGGAGGAGTGCAACTGGACTCTGAATAGGACTGTGCTCTGCCACCACAATGCCGGCTCCGCTCCCTGTGGAGCGTCTGAAAACTCTGCCCTGCATCCTGAATGAAGAAGCCTGCATCGCGTATACAAAGTGCTCCAGAACTGGACTGAACTAGGCAAGGGCCCCCCTGGTCTGGGAGAACAAAAGAAATGTAGTATAAATGTAGGAGCCCTGCTCCTAAGAGATCAGATCCTGCTACAAGACGAACCTCTGCCTGAGGAGAAGGAAGCGGGAAAGCTGTGGGAGGAATACTGTCCCTGACCTGGGTGATTGGCCTGCAGTGGTTGCCCTGCTGCTGAAGGAGAGGAGAAAGATTGCTGATAAACTTTGCTTCAACTTGTGCTGTTTAAGATCTCCAAGGGCTTGTACTGAGCTTGCCCCCTGACCGAAGTCCCAGGACCAGTGGACTTCACCGCCATGTGAGAGTGCAGGAAAACGGACCGTTTTCCCTGTAATCTGGAAGAGAATTGCTGCGTGCGCGTCCCGAACGAAGCGTACTTTCCCTGAAGCTTGCACCCGCTGTCCGGCCCGAACAACGTGATTGTGGCCCTTCTACGAGCTGTAGCTCGCACCGCAAAGGAGGGTCTCACCCAGCCTGAGCAACGTGACTATTGGCCCCTACGAGTCGCAACTCGCACCATAACGGAAGGACTGTGACCATACTGATTTACCCCCCTACAAACCACATTGCTTGCATACGCGCCTTCCCTGTGCTTTTGGGAAAGCTGAGGCGCGTGTGGTGGTCCCGTGCGTCTCCCCTGTGAGGAGCGTACGAGTGTTTGTGCCCCGCAGCGTGATCTTCAGTTTACCCCTCACCGACAAGGCGCGAACGCCGCAACCCGCTGGAAGGTGCCCCCGGATGTCCGTCCCCTGAGCCTGCACGCCCAAGGTCTCCAAGTACCATTGTACGCAACGCCAGGACGACACCACATCAGAGATCGCACTGGATGCCTGCACAGCCTTCGTGCCGACTTCCACAAGATAAAGGTACTGTGCCCGATCGCACCGTGAGGTGCACGCTCCCCCTTGGAGCGCCCACAGAGCAAGTGAGACCCGTTCCCCCAACAAAGCCGGGAACGAAGTGCACGGACATTGTAACACTACTCTGAACTAAGAACTCTTTTTGCCAAGTAATATTGTGGGCCCGTTTTACACGTTATTGGGTCTTGTGATAAATCTGAAATCTATAAAACGAAGTCTATTTTTGATACACCCAGTGTGGAGTCCATTTGTGGGAGTAACATTTTATTGATGTATGTGATCACAAATGCTTAACCATTATGCCTAAGATAACGCCTTGTCTGCTCGCGCCAAGCTACCTAGAGGGTGAGCAGGGGTTATTGTTAGAGTGTAACCCCTTACCCTGACTGGAAGAAGGACCCCCTGTTTGTCCCAGGTACTCACCTGTGCCACCCAGGGAATCCGGATTCTAACATGAGGGTAGTGGTGTTTCAGGGTTTAGGGCAGTGCAGTGGTGTTTGGGCAGAGTAGGGGGTCATGCGGGGGTGGTGTTTCAGGGTTTAGGGCAGTGTAGTGGTGTTCGGGAAGTCTAGGGGCCGTGTGGGGGGTGATGTTTCAGGGTTTAGGGCAGTGAAGTGGTGCTTGGGCAGTGTAGGGGTCGTGCAGGGGGTGGTGTTTCAGGGTTTAGGGCAGTACAGTGGTGTTAGGGCAGTGTCGGGTTCGTGCTGGGGGTGGTGTTTCAGGGTTTAGGGCAGTGTAGTGGTGTTCACGCAGTGTAGGGGGTCGTGCAGGGGATGGTGTTTCAGGGTTTAGGGCAGTGCAGTGGTGTTCGGGCATTGTAGGGGGTCGTGCTGGGGCTGGTGTTTCAGGGTTTAGGGCAGTGTAGGGGGGTCATGCTGGGGCTGGTTTTGCAGGGTATAGGGCAGAGTAGTGGTGTTCGGGCAGTGTAGGGAGATGTGCGGGTGATGTTTTAGGGTTTAGGGCAGAGCAGTTGTGTTCGGGCAGAGTAGGGTGTCGTGCAGGGAGTGGTGTTTCAGTGTTTAGGGCAGTGCAGTGGTGTTTGGGCAGCGTAGGGGGTCATGCGGGTAGTGGTGTTTCAGGGTTTAGATCAGTGCAGTGGTGTTCGGGCAGTGTAGGGTGTCATACCGGGGTGGTGTTTCAGGGTTTAGGGCAATGCAGTGGTGTTCTGGCAATGTACAGGGTCTTGCTGGGGGTGCTGTTTTAGGGTTTAGGGCAGTGCGGTGGTGTTCAGGCAGTGTAGGGTGTCATGCAGGGGTGGTGTTTAAGGGTTTAGGGAAGTGCAGTGGCGTTTGAGCAGTGTAGGGGTCATGCGGGGGGTGGTGTTTCAGGGTTTAGGGCAGTGAAGTGGTGTTTGGGCAGTGTAGGGCATCGTGCTGGGGGTGGTGTTTCAGGACTTAGGGCAGTGCAGTGGTGCTCGCACAGTTTAGGGGGTCGTGCAGGGGGTGGTGTTTCAGGGTTTAGGGCAGTTCAGTGGTATTCGGGCAGTGAAGGGGTTCGTGCTTGGGCTGGTGTTTCAGGGTTTAGGGCAGTGCAATTGTGTTTGGGCATTGTAGGGGGTCGTGCTCGGGCTGGTGTTTTAGGGTTTAGGGCAGAGAAGTGGTGTTCAGGCAGTGTAGGGGGTCATGCAGGGGACAGTGTTTCAGGGTTTAGGGTAGTGCAGTGGTGTTCCGGCAGTGTAGAGGTCGTGCAGGGGGTGGTGTTTTAGGGTTTAGGGCAGTGCAGTGGTGTTCGGGCAGTGTAGGGGGTCATGCAGGGGGTGTTGTTTCAGGGTTTAGGGCAGTGCAGTGGTGTTCGGGCAGTGTAGGGGGTCTTGCTGGGAGGGGTTGTTAGAAAAGGTAGACGGACCGGGAGGGCCGGCCGGGGTCAGGGGGAGAGGTCTCCGGGGAGAGCCGTCTCCAGCGATCGTACAGACAAGTAACTTCCCCCCCACAGACAGGAATCACACACGGATAAGGTTCAGCGTTCTTTATAGGTACTTAGTTATGATACGGTAGAATGGTACAAGGAGGTCTGGACGCCGGGGTCCCCTCGATTAGAGTCTCGTAAGGTAGGGAAGGGGGTAGCGGGTCAGTCTATTTACCAATCAGGTAGTTCGGATGAGATGATGATGAGCTCACAATCCTCGAGCTTGGTGTTTAGGTGGTACGGTCCGCGGCAGCGCCAGCAGGTCCCGGTAAGGATGGTTGATACAACGGGCCGCGGCAGCGCCAGCAGGTCCCCGGAAGATGTACGGTCCGCGGCAGCGCCAGCAGGTCCCGGTGAGGATGGTCGTTACAACGGGCCGCGGCAGCGCCAGCAGGTCCCAGGAAGATGACGGTCCGCGGCAGCGCCAGCAGGTCCCGGTGAGGATGGTCGTTACAACGGGCCGCGGCAGCGCCAGCAGGTCCCAGGAAGATGAAGGTAGCAGAAGGCCGCGGCAGCGCCAGCAGGCAGGACGATGGTTCACAAGAGCGGGCTACGGCAGCGCCAGTAGACCGTCAGGGTTGAGTTCACTCGGTGTCTCTCGACTCCAGGATACAACTGCCTTCCTGCTCCGGAGCTGTCTTAGTTATAGGGCTGGTGCCCTTTGATGTCCGGACCCTCGCACTTGGAGGTCGGAGGGTCCGGGATGAAGGTGTCCAGACACCCAGCAGGGGGTGGAGCCAGCGCCTGGGGGCTGCTGGAGGCGATCGGCACCTGGCGGGGGAAGAGCTCTTGACGCTTCGTTCTCCCATTGACCTGCCAAGTGGTCCGCTCACCTCCTGGGTGGATGGTGGTGCCGGGATGTCGGGGCCGGCCAGGCCCGGGGTTAGGGTCGAGGTGAGGCCACGCGGCCGCGGGGTGCAGGGCCCAAGATGGCGGCTTGACCCGGCCGGGGAAGCCGGTGGGGCTGGACCCCGTGATGAGTAGGGGTCCGAGGGCATAGGGTCCGTCGGGAGATGGAGTACAGGGGCTTGTCACGGGGGTATGCCGGGTGGGCCGGAGCTCGGGCCCTGTCGTGCGGGGGGGGGAGCAAGCCCTCTGTGTGGCCTGTCCAACATGCGTCCCCCCCAGCTGAAGGCGGGGAGAGTCACCCATCTCCTTGGGGACTCTCTTCGTCGAGGCGGAAAAAGCGGGACAGGCCGTCCGCGTTGGCGTGGTCTTGGCCTGGCCGGTGCTCCACAGTGAAGTCCATTCCCTGCAGGGAAATGGACCAGCGCAAGAGTTTTGGGTTCTCCCCCCGCATCTGCATCAGCCATTGCAGGGGTCGATGGTCGGTTTGTACCCGGAAGTGGGTACCGAAGAGATAGGGTCGGAGCTTTTTGAGGGCCCACACTACTGCAAATGCCTCCCTCTCGATTGTGCTCCAACGCTGTTCTCGGGCCAGGAGACGTCGACTGATGAAGGCCACCGGCTGGTCATGACCTTCGGGGTTCAGCTGAGAGAGGACGGCCCCGATGCCGTGGTCGGAGGCGTCGGTCTGCACTACAAATTCCCGACTGTAATCGGGGGCCTGGAGCACCGGGGCGGTGCACAGGGCGGCCTTCAGCTCCTCGAAGGCCGCTTGACAATCAGGAGTCCAGTGGACCCGCTTCGGTTGATTCTTGGATGTGAGTCCCGTGAGGGGCCCCACGATGCTGCCGTAGTCCTTCACGAACCGCCAGTAGTAGCCGGTGAGCCCCAAGAAGGCTCGGACCTCGGTCTGGGTGACGGGGGGCTGCCAGGACTGGATGGCAGCAATCTTAAGTTGTAGTGGGGCCACCAGCCCGCTTCCCACTTGGTGCCCAAGGTAGGTCACAGACCCTTGGCCAATTTGGCACTTGCCGGCTTTAATGGTGAGGCCGGCCCGCTGGAGGGCTTGGAGGACCTCTTGGAGGTGACGGAGGTGGTCGGACCAGTGGCGGCTGTATACAGCGATATCGTCCAGGTAGGCAGCGCTGAATTCTTCGAGCCCTGCCAAGACCTGGTTCACAAGACGTTGGAATGTGGCGGGGGCATTCTTCATGCCAAAGGGCATGACCTTAAATTGATAGTGGCCATCGGGGGTGGAGAAGGCTGACCGTTCCTGAGCCCTGGGTGTGAGGCCGATCTGCCAGTAGCCCGCCGTTAGGTCGAAGATACTAAGGTAGCGGGCGGCCCCCAGCCGGTCGATCAGCTCGTCAGCTCGGGGGATGGGATGAGCGTCGGTCCGGGTGACAGCGTTCAAGCCCCGGTAGTCGACGCAGAATCTCAGTTCAGGGGCGGTGCCGGGGGCAGCGGCCTTGGGAACTAATACAACCGGACTGGCCCAGGGACTGTCCGAGGGCTCGATGACCCCGATCGTGAGCATCTTGGCCACTTCCTCCTGTATGCAGGCCCGTACCCGATCTGGTACGCGGTAGGCCCGGTGCCGGACAGGGGGACTGTCCCCGGTGTCTACGTCGTGCAAACACCAAGGGGTGACCCCGGGGGTGAGGGAGAACAGGGCAGCGAACTGCAGCAGGAGGTCCCGGCAGTCCTGGCGTTGCTCCGAAGTGAGGGCGTCGGAGAGCCGGACCCCATCCACGGAGCCGTCCTTCTCCTGAGTCTTTAAGAGATCCGGGAGGGGCTCGGAGTCTTCTTCTGTACCACTGTCGGTCGCCATCAGGAGGCTTAGTTCGGAGCGCACAAAGTGTGGTTTGAGCCGGTTGGTGTGGAGGACCCGCAGGGGGTTCCGGGTGGACCCCATGTCGATGAGGTAAGTGACGGGGCTTTTACGCTCGACCACTTTGAAGGGCCCCGTCCACTTGTCTTGCAGGGCACATGGTTCGGTGGGGGACATCACCCCTACTTGCTGCCCAGGCTCGAACTCAACGGAGGAGGCATTGTGATCATACCACCTTTTCATGTCCTCCTGACTGGCCTCGAGGTTCGCCTTGGCCATCTCCCTGAAGCGCCGGGTCTGGTTTCGTAGGGCCAGGATGTATTTGAAGACGTCGGGAGGGGTCGTTAAGGGGGCCATCTCCCAACCTTCCTTGACTAGGCTGAGGGGCCCTCGCACAGGGTGCCCGTACAAGAGTTCGAAAGGGCTAAAGCCGAGGGACTTCTGGGGGACTTCTCGGTAGGCGAAGAGGAGGCACGGGAGCAGCACATCCCACTGGCGACGGAGAGGCTCTTCCAATCCCCCAATCATCCCCTTGAGAGTGCGGTTAAAACGCTCCACTAGTCCGTTCCCTTGGGGGTGATAGGGGGTCGTGAATCTGTAGGTGACCCCGCATTGTTGCCAGAGGGACTTCATGTATTTAGATATGAAATTCGTACCTCGGTCGCTGACGACTTCTCGGGGGAAGCCTACCCTGGAGAAGATCCCCATCAGGGCCCGGCCAACCACCGGAGCTGTCACTGTCCGTAGGGGCACCGCCTCGGGGTAGCGGGTGGCATGGTCCACTAGTACCAAGATGAACCTGTGTCCTTGTGCCGTGCGGGGGTCCAGAGGCCCCACAATGTCTATCCCCACCCTCTCGAACGGGGTGGTGACCACCGGGAAGGGTTGCAGAGGGCCTTCAGCTTCCGACCACTCTTCCCGCTGGCTTGGCACGTGGGGCAAGATCGGCAGTGGTTCAGGACGTCATTCCTCATTTTTGGCCAGAAAAAGTGGGTCACCAGGCGACTGTATGTTTTGTCCTGGCCCAGGTGTCCAGCCAGGGGGACATCGTGGGCCAGGTTGAGCAGAAAGTCTCGGAAGCGGAGCGGTACCACCAGAACTCGACCGGCCCCCAGCTCGGCGATTCTTTGCTCGCTGTAGAGCAGGTCGTTGTCCCAGTAGACCCAGTGGGTTCCGGTGGTGTCCCCTGCGTTTTGGGTATCGGCTTGTTGGCGGAGTCCCTCGAGGGAGGGACAGGTCTTTTGTTCCTGGCGGAACTGTTCTTGGGTGGGCCCCCCCTCTTGACGCCACTGAGCCAGATCCGGAAGGTCCTGGTGTTGTGCGTCTGCTTCGATAGTCGGGTCCGGGAGGTCGGCCTCACTGTTGTCCTCGACGGGGGCAACCGGGGGCGGAGGTGCCGGCCATTCGGTTTCTTCTGATCGGGGGGTGGCCCGGGCGGCCATGGATCGGGTGGTTATGCAGGCCCAGTCCGGGAGGCCCAGCATCCCCAGGTGCTCTCTTTTCTCGACGGTGGCCCACGGGGAACTCTCGAGGTCATTCCCCAGGAGGCAGTCCACGGGGGCATCGTCCCGGACCGTCACCTTCAGTAGGCCGGAGACCCCTCCCCATTCAAACGGGACGCAGGCCATCTTACACATACTCTCAGAGTTATCTGCCGAGCGGACGGGGCAGAGAATGTTCGGCAGGATCTGCTCGGGCTTCACCAGATGACAGCGGACGGCCGTCACGCTGGCGCCGGTGTCACGCAAGGCCTCGGCTCTCTGTCCATTAATGGTCACCCACTGACCGTATTTTCTGGTGTTGGCGGGTAGGGGAGCCCGCGGAACCATGTCTCTTCCCCCTAGGCATGCCAGGACCATGGCGGCCGGTTCCCACCCTTGCTGGGCCGGCTCGTACTCTTCGGGTCCCTCCGAGGATTGCTCTTCCCCTAGGGCAGCGGCCGCTACCTGGCGGGGCTTGGGTGTTTGATTTAGCGGGCAGTTCGGGTCATTGGCGTAGTGGCCTAGTCGCTGGCACCGGTGGCACGTGACGTTGGCTCGGTACCCAGGCCGCAACGGGGGGTTGCCCCGGCCGGCCGGAGGCGGGGTGCTGGCCACGGGTGTTGTTGGTAAGGCGTCTCTCCCTCGCCCCTGGCCCCCTCCTCCTCCCCGAGGACGGTGCTGGCCTTGGTTGCCTCTGTTCTGGTCGTGGGGCCCTCTCCGGCCCACTCGGGTGCTTTCCCACCGGTCAGCTTCGGCGGCGAGCTGCCGGGGGTCGGTCAGCTTACTGTCGAGTAGGTGCTGCCGGAGCTCGACGAAACAGTTGTTTGACAGGTGCTCCCATACCATAAGGTTGAAGAGTTGTTCGTAAGTGGTGACCTGACTTCCCTTGATCCACCCTTCGAATGCCCGGCTGAAATAGTTCACGTATTCTACCCACGTTGTACCTGGGATCCTGGTGCAATCTCTGAACCTCTGGCGGTACATCTCGGGCGTGAGGCCGTAGCGGGTGAGGAGGGCAGCCTTCATGTGGTCGTAGGACGACATTTGGTGATCGGGGAGCTGCAGCAGGGCATCGCGACCCTCGTTGATAAATCTCCCCCAAAGTCCGGCTCCCCAATCACTCCGGTCGATTCGGTGGGAGGTCATTGCGATCTCATAGGCTTTAAACCACTGTTGTATGTCGTCTTCTCGGACATATTCGCGGACAACATCCTTGGGGATGTGAACTTTTTTCTCACTTGGCCCCGGGGTGTGTGGTCGCTCAGGCACCCCCAGTTCCTTATTCTGTTTGCGCAGTTCTATTTCCGCTAGTCGGCGCTCGTGCTCGAGCGTTATTTTTTTCTCTTCCAGCTCTCTCTGTCTCTGCTTTTCTTCTCGTTCCTCTCGAAGCCGCATATGCTCGAGGTTAAGTTTCTGTTCAGCTAACTTGAGTTCCCCATCCATCTTGAGTCGTGCCATCTCCAACTCGTGTAATCTGACTCTGTCTCTTTCTCGGATCTCCTCTTGCGGAAGGCCCGTTCCCCGCTCCTCGGGAGCCGTGGCGTTCCCCTCTGGTGTGATGCTGGTTTGGTCTGGGGTGACGCTGCTTTGGTCGGAGGGTCCTGTGACCCCTGTTTCTGTCCATGACTCCAGAGCGCGCTTTAGATCATCCTTGGTACTCAGGCCGGTGGTAGCAATGCCAAGTTCTATGCAAAATTGTCTCAGTTCGCGGTGGTTGTATTCTTCTAATTTCTCCATTTGGAATTTCTCGGTGGAGCTGCTATCTTTGGTCGACATCGTGTTTTTGTCGTGGGGTGAGCTACTCTCTGTACGCTTACGCGTTGATTCGGATCGCGCCGCTGGCCACCAATGTTAGAAAAGGTAGACGGACCGGGAGGGCCGGCCGGGGTCAGGGGGAGAGGTCTCCGGGGAGAGCCGTCTCCAGCGATCGTACAGACAAGTAACTTCCCCCCCACAGACAGGAATCACACACGGATAAGGTTCAGCGTTCTTTATAGGTACTTAGTTATGATACGGTAGAATGGTACAAGGAGGTCTGGACGCCGGGGTCCCCTCGATTAGAGTCTCGTAAGGTAGGGAAGGGGGTAGCGGGTCAGTCTATTTACCAATCAGGTAGTTCGGATGAGATGATGATGAGCTCACAATCCTCGAGCTTGGTGTTTAGGTGGTACGGTCCGCGGCAGCGCCAGCAGGTCCCGGTAAGGATGGTTGATACAACGGGCCGCGGCAGCGCCAGCAGGTCCCCGGAAGATGTACGGTCCGCGGCAGCGCCAGCAGGTCCCGGTGAGGATGGTCGTTACAACGGGCCGCGGCAGCGCCAGCAGGTCCCAGGAAGATGACGGTCCGCGGCAGCGCCAGCAGGTCCCGGTGAGGATGGTCGTTACAACGGGCCGCGGCAGCGCCAGCAGGTCCCAGGAAGATGAAGGTAGCAGAAGGCCGCGGCAGCGCCAGCAGGCAGGACGATGGTTCACAAGAGCGGGCTACGGCAGCGCCAGTAGACCGTCAGGGTTGAGTTCACTCGGTGTCTCTCGACTCCAGGATACAACTGCCTTCCTGCTCCGGAGCTGTCTTAGTTATAGGGCTGGTGCCCTTTGATGTCCGGACCCTCGCACTTGGAGGTCGGAGGGTCCGGGATGAAGGTGTCCAGACACCCAGCAGGGGGTGGAGCCAGCGCCTGGGGGCTGCTGGAGGCGATCGGCACCTGGCGGGGGAAGAGCTCTTGACGCTTCGTTCTCCCATTGACCTGCCAAGTGGTCCGCTCACCTCCTGGGTGGATGGTGGTGCCGGGATGTCGGGGCCGGCCAGGCCCGGGGTTAGGGTCGAGGTGAGGCCACGCGGCCGCGGGGTGCAGGGCCCAAGATGGCGGCTTGACCCGGCCGGGGAAGCCGGTGGGGCTGGACCCCATGATGAGTAGGGGTCCGAGGGCATAGGGTCCGTCGGGAGACGGAGTACAGGGGCTTGTCACGGGGGTATGCCGGGTGGGCCGGAGCTCGGGCCCTGTCGTGCGGGGGGGGAGCAAGCCCTCTGTGTGGCCTGTCCAACAGGGGTGTTTCAGGGTTTAAGGCAGTGGTGTTCGAGCAGTGAAGGGGGTGTTGCTGCGGGTGGTGTTTCAGGGTTTAGGGCAGTGCAGTGGTGTTCGGGCAGTGTAGGGGGTCGTGCAGGGGTGGTGTTTCAGGGTTTAGGGCAGTGCAGTGGTGTTTGAGCAGAGTAGGGGGTCATGCGGGGTGTGGTGTTTCAGGGTTTAAGGCAGTGCAGTGGTGTTCGGGCAGTGAAGGGGGTCGTGCGGAGGGTGGTGTTTCAGGGTTTAGGGCAGTGAACTGGTGTTTGGGCAGTGTAGAGGGTCGTGCAAGGGGTGGTGTTACAGGGTTTAGGGCAGTGCAGTGGTGCTCGGGCAGTGTAGGGGGTCATGCAGGGACTGGTGTTTCAGGGTTTAGGGCAGTTCAGTGGTGTTCGAGCAGTGTAGGGGTTCGTGCTGGGGGTGGTATTTCAGGGTTTAGGGCAGTGCAGTGGTGTTCATGCAGTGTAGGGGGTAGTGCAGGGGGTGGTGTTTCAGGGTTTAGGGTAGTGCAGTGGTGTTCGGGCTGTGTAGGGGGTCGTGCAGGGGGGGTGTTTCAGGGTTTAGGGCAGTGCAGTGTTGTTCGGGCAGTGTAGGGGGTCGTGCAGGGGATGGTGTTTCAAGGTTTAGGGCAGTGCAGCGGTGTTCGGGCAGTGTAGGGGGTTGAGCTGGGGCTGGTGATTCAGAATTTAGGGCAGAGCAGTAGTGTTCGGGCAGTGTAGGGGGTCGTGCTGGGAATGAAGTTTCAGGGTTTAGGGCAATGCAGTTGTGTTCGGGCAATATAGGGGGTCATGCTGGGGCTGGTGTCTCAGGGTTTAGGGCAGTGCAGTGGTGTTCGGGCAGTGTATGGGGTCTTGCTGGGGGTGGTGTTTCAGGGTTTAGGGCAGTGCAGTGGTGTTCGGGGAGTGTAGGGGGTTTTGCTGGGGCTGGTGATTCAGAAATTAGGGCAGAGCAGTAGTGTTCGGGCAGTGTAGGGGGTCGTGCTGGGAATGGAGTTTCAGGGTTCAGGGCAGTGCAGTGGTGTTCAGGCACTATAGGGGGTCATGCTGGGGATGGAGTTTCAGGGTTTAGGGCAGTGCAGTGGTGTTCGGGCAGTGTGGTGGGTTGTGCTAGGGGTGGTGTTTCAGGGTTTAGGACAGTGCAGTGGTGCTCGGGCAGTGTAGGGGGTCATGCTGGGGCTAATGTTTCAGGGTTTAGGGCAGAGCAGTGGTGTTTGGCAGTGTAGGGGGTCGTGTGGGGCTAATGTTTCAGGGTTTAGAGCAGAGCAGTGGTGTTCGGCAGTGTAGGGGGTCGTGCTGGTGCTGGTGTTTCAGGGTTTAGGGCAGAGCAGTGGTGTTCGGGCAGTGTAGGGGGAGATAATGGGGTTGGCGTTTCAGGGTTTAGGGTAGTGCAGTGGTTTTCGGGCAGCGTAGGGGGACATGCTCTGGGTAGTGTTTTAGGGTTTAGAGCAGTGCAGTGGTGTTCGGGCAGTGTAGGGGGTCGCGCAGGGGGTGATGATTCAGGGTTTAGGGCAGTGTAGTGGTGTTCAGGCAGTGTAGGGGGTCGTGCATGGGGTGGTGTTTCACGGTTTAGGGCAGTGTAATGGTGTTCGGGCAGTGTAGGGGGTCAGGCAGGGAGTGGTGTTTCAGGGTTTAGGGCAGTGCAGTGGTGTTCGGGCAGTGTTGGGAGTCTAGCTGGGGGTGGTTGTTGGACAGGCCACACAGAGGGCTTGCTCCCCCCCCGCACGACAGGGCCCGAGCTCCGGCCCACCCGGCATACCTCCGTGACAAGCCCCTGTACTCCGTCTCCCGACGGACCCTCTGCCCTCGGACCCCTACTCATCACGGGGTCCAGCCCCACCGGCTTCCCCGGCCGGGTCAAGCCGCCATCTTGGGCCCTGCACCACGCGGCCGCGTGGCCTCACCTCGACCCTAACCCCGGGCCTGGCCGGCCCCGACATCCCGGCACCACCATCCACCCAGGAGGTGAGCGGACCACTTGGCAGGTCAATGGGAGAACGAAGCGTCAAGAGCTCTTCCCCCGCCAGGTGCCGATCGCCTCCAGCAGCCCCCAGGCGCTGGCTCCACCCCCTGCTGGGTGTCTGGACACCTTCATCCCGGACCCTCCGACCTCCAAGTGCGAGGGTCCGGACATCAAAGGGCACCAGCCCTATAACTAAGACAGCTCCGGAGCAGGAAGGCAGTTGTATCCTGGAGTCGAGAGACACCGAGTGAACTCAACCCTGACGGTCTACTGGCGCTGCCGTAGCCCGCTCTTGTGAACCATAGTCTTGCCTGCTGGCGCTGCCGCGGCCTTCTGCTACCTTCATCTTCCTGGGACCTGCTGGCGCTGCCGCGGCCCGTTGTAACGACCATCCTCACCGGGACCTGCTGGCGCTGCCGCGGACCGTACATCTTCCGGGGACCTGCTGGCGCTGCCGCGGCCCGTTGTATCAACCATCCTTACCGGGACCTGCTGGCGCTGCCGCGGACCGTACCACCTAAACACCAAGCTCGAGGATTGTGAGCTCATCATCATCTCATCTGAACTACCTGATTGGTAAATAGACTGACCCGCTACCCCCTTCCCTACCTTACGAGACTCTAATCGAGGGGACCCCGGCGTCCAGACCTCCTTGTACCATTCTACCGTATCATAACTAAGTACCTATAAAGAACACTGAACCTTATCCGTGTGTGATTCCTGTCTGTGGGGGGGAAGTTACTTGTCTGTACGATCGCTGGAGACGGCTCTCCCCGGAGACCTCTCCCCCTGACCCCGGCCGGCCCTCCCGGTCCGTCTACCTTTTCTAACATTGGTGGCCAGCGGCGCGATCCGAATCAACGCGTAAGCGTACAGAGAGTAGCTCACCCCACGACAAAAACACGATGTCGACCAAAGATAGCAGCTCCACCGAGAAATTCCAAATGGAGAAATTAGAAGAATACAACCACCGCGAACTGAGGCAATTTTGCATAGAACTTGGCATTGCTACCACCGGCCTGAGTACCAAGGATGATCTAAAGCGCGCTCTGGAGTCATGGACAGAAACGGGGGTCACAGGACCCTCCGACCAAAGCAGCGTCACCCCAGACCAAACCAGCATCACACCAGAGGGGAACGCCACGGCTCCCGAGGAGCGGGGAACGGGCCTTCCGCAAGAGGAGATCCGAGAAAGAGACAGAGTCAGATTACACGAGTTGGAGATGGCACGACTCAAGATGGATGGGGAACTCAAGTTAGCTGAACAGAAACTTAACCTCGAGCATATGCGGCTTCGAGAGGAACGAGAAGAAAAGCAGAGACAGAGAGAGCTGGAAGAGAAAAAAATAACGCTCGAGCACGAGCGCCGACTAGCGGAAATAGAACTGCGCAAACAGAATAAGGAACTGGGGGTGCCTGAGCGACCACACACCCCGGGGCCAAGTGAGAAAAAAGTTCACATCCCCAAGGATGTTGTCCGCGAATATGTCCGAGAAGACGACATACAACAGTGGTTTAAAGCCTATGAGATCGCAATGACCTCCCACCGAATCGACCGGAGTGATTGGGGAGCCGGACTTTGGGGGAGATTTATCAACGAGGGTCGCGATGCCCTGCTGCAGCTCCCCGATCACCAAATGTCGTCCTACGACCACATGAAGGCTGCCCTCCTCACCCGCTACGGCCTCACGCCCGAGATGTACCGCCAGAGGTTCAGAGATTGCACCAGGATCCCAGGTACAACGTGGGTAGAATACGTGAACTATTTCAGCCGGGCATTCGAAGGGTGGATCAAGGGAAGTCAGGTCACCACTTACGAACAACTCTTCAACCTTATGGTATGGGAGCACCTGTCAAACAACTGTTTCGTCGAGCTCCGGCAGCACCTACTCGACAGTAAGCTGACCGACCCCCGGCAGCTCGCCGCCGAAGCTGACCGGTGGGAAAGCACCCGAGTGGGCCGGAGAGGGCCCCACGACCAGAACAGAGGCAACCAAGGCCAGCACCGTCCTCGGGGAGGAGGAGGGGGCCAGGGGCGAGGGAGAGACGCCTTACCAACAACACCCGTGGCCAGCACCCCGCCTCCGGCCGGCCGGGGCAACCCCCCGTTGCGGCCTGGGTACCGAGCCAACGTCACGTGCCACCGGTGCCAGCGACTAGGCCACTACGCCAATGACCCGAACTGCCCGCTAAATCAAACACCCAAGCCCCGCCAGGTAGCGGCCGCTGCCCTAGGGGAAGAACAATCCTCCGAGGGGCCCGAAGAGTACGAGCCGGCCCAGCAAGGGTGGGAACCGGCCGCCATGGTCCTGGCATGCCTAGGGGGAAGAGACATGGTTCCGCGGGCTCCCCTACCCGCCAACACCAGAAAATACGGTCAGTGGGTGACCATTAATGGACAGAGAGCCGAGGCCTTGCGTGACACCGGCGCCAGCGTGACGGCCGTCCGCTGTCATCTGGTGAAGCCCGAGCAGATCCTGCCGAACATTCTCTGCCCCGTCCGCTCGGCAGATAACTCTGAGAGTATGTGTAAGATGGCCTGCGTCCCGTTTGAATGGGGAGGGGTCTCCGGCCTACTGAAGGTGACGGTCCGGGACGATGCCCCCGTGGACTGCCTCCTGGGGAATGACCTCGAGAGTTCCCCGTGGGCCACCGTCGAGAAAAGAGAGCACCTGGGGATGCTGGGCCTCCCGGACTGGGCCTGCATAACCACCCGATCCATGGCCGCCCGGGCCACCCCCCGATCAGAAGAAACCGAATGGCCGGCACCTCCGCCCCCGGTTGCCCCCGTCGAGGACAACAGCGAGGCCGACCTCCCGGACCCGACTATCGAAGCAGACGCACAACACCAGGACCTTCCGGATCTGGCTCAGTGGCGTCAAGAGGGGGGGCCCACCCAAGAACAGTTCCGCCAGGAACAAAAGACCTGTCCCTCCCTCGAGGGACTCCGCCAACAAGCCGATACCCAAAACGCAGGGGACACCACCGGAACCCACTGGGTCTACTGGGACAACGACCTGCTCTACAGCGAGCAAAGAATCGCCGAGCTGGGGGCCGGTCGAGTTCTGGTGGTACCGCTCCGCTTCCGAGACTTTCTGCTCAACCTGGCCCACGATGTCCCCCTGGCTGGACACCTGGGCCAGGACAAAACATACAGTCGCCAGGTGACCCACTTTTTCTGGCCAAAAATGAGGAATGACGTCCTGAACCACTGCCGATCTTGCCCCACGTGCCAAGCCAGCGGGAAGAGTGGTCGGAAGCTGAAGGCCCCTCTGCAACCCTTCCCGGTGGTCACCACCCCGTTCGAGAGGGTGGGGATAGACATTGTGGGGCCTCTGGACCCCCGCACGGCACAAGGACACAGGTTCATCTTGGTACTAGTGGACCATGCCACCCGCTACCCCGAGGCGGTGCCCCTACGGACAGTGACAGCTCCGGTGGTCGGCCGGGCCCTGATGGGGATCGTCTCCAGGGTAGGCTTCCCCCGAGAAGTCGTCAGCGACCGAGGTACGAATTTCATATCTAAATACATGAAGTCCCTCTGGCAACAATGCGGGGTCACCTACAGATTCACGACCCCCTATCACCCCCAAGGGAACGGACTAGTGGAGCGTTTTAACCGCACTCTCAAGGGGATGATTGGGGGATTGGAAGAGCCTCTCCGTCGCCAGTGGGATGTGCTGCTCCCATGCCTCCTCTTCGCCTACCGAGAAGTCCCCCAGAAGTCCCTCGGCTTTAGCCCTTTCGAACTCTTGTACGGGCACCCTGTGCGAGGGCCCCTCAGCCTAGTCAAGGAAGGTTGGGAGATGGCCCCCTTAACGACCCCTCCCGACGTCTTCAAATACATCCTGGCCCTACGAAACCAGACCCGGCGCTTCAGGGAGATGGCCAAGGCGAACCTCGAGGCCAGTCAGGAGGCCATGAAAAGGTGGTATGATCACAATGCCTCCTCCATTGAGTTCGAACCTGGGCAGCAAGTATGGGTGATGTCCCCCACCGAACCATGTGCCCTGCAAGACAAGTGGACGGGGCCCTTCAAAGTGGTCGAGCGTAAAAGCCCCGTCACTTACCTCATCGACATGGAGTCCACCCGGAACCCCCTGCGGGTCCTCCACACCAACCGGCTCAAACCACACTTTGTGCGCTCCGAACTAAGCCTCCTGATGGCGACCGACAGTGGTACAGAAGAAGACTCCGAGCCCCTCCCGGATCTCTTAAAGACTCAGGAGAAGGACGGCTCCGTGGATGGGGTCCGGCTCTCCGACGCCCTCACTTCGGAGCAACGCCAGGACTGCCGGGACCTCCTGCTGCAGTTCGCTGCCCTGTTCTCCCTCACCCCCGGGGTCACCCCTTGGTGTTTGCACGACGTAGACACCGGGGACAGTCCCCCTGTCCGGCACCGGGCCTACCGCGTACCAGATCGGGTACGGGCCTGCATACAGGAGGAAGTGGCCAAGATGCTCACGATCGGGGTCATCGAGCCCTCGGACAGTCCCTGGGCCAGTCCGGTTGTATTAGTTCCCAAGGCCGCTGCCCCCGGCACCGCCCCTGAACTGAGATTCTGCGTCGACTACCGGGGCTTGAACGCTGTCACCCGGACCGACGCTCATCCCATCCCCCGAGCAGACGAGCTGATCGACCGGCTGGGGGCCGCCCGCTACCTTAGTATCTTCGACCTAACGGCGGGCTACTGGCAGATCGGCCTCACCATTAAAGCCGGCAAGTGCCAAATTGGCCAAGGGTCTGTGACCTACCTTGGGCACCAAGTGGGAAGCGGGCTGGTGGCCCCACTACAACTTAAGATTGCTGCCATCCAGTCCTGGCAGCCCCCCGTCACCCAGACCGAGGTCCGAGCCTTCTTGGGGCTCACCGGCTACTACCGGCGGTTCGTGAAGGACTATGGCAGCATCGTGGGGCCCCTCACGGGACTCACATCCAAGAATCAACCGAAGCGGGTCCACTGGACTCCTGATTGTCAAGCGGCCTTCGAGGAGCTGAAGGCCGCCCTGTGCACCGCCCCGGTGCTCCAGGCCCCCGATTACAGTCGGGAATTTGTAGTGCAGACCGACGCCTCCGACCACGGCATCGGGGCCGTCCTCTCTCAGCTGAACCCCGAAGGTCATGACCAGCCGGTGGCCTTCATCAGTCGACGTCTCCTGGCCCGAGAACAGCGTTGGAGCACAATCGAGAGGGAGGCATTCGCAGTAGTGTGGGCCCTCAAAAAGCTCCGACCCTATCTCTTCGGTACCCACTTCCGGGTACAAACCGACCATCGACCCCTGCAATGGCTGATGCAGATGCGGGGGGAGAACCCAAAACTCTTGCGCTGGTCCATTTCCCTGCAGGGAATGGACTTCACTGTGGAGCACCGGCCAGGCCAAGACCACGCCAACGCGGACGGCCTGTCCCGCTTTTTCCGCCTCGACGAAGAGAGTCCCCAAGGAGATGGGTGACTCTCCCCGCCTTCAGCTGGGGGGGACGCATGTTGGACAAGCCACACAGAGGGCTTGCTCCCCCCCCCGCACGACAGGGCCCGAGCTCCGGCCCACCCGGCATACCTCCGTGACAAGCCCCTGTACTCCGTCTCCCGACGGACCCTCTGCCCTCGGACCCCTACTCATCACGGGGTCCAGCCCCACCGGCTTCCCCGGCCGGGTCAAGCCGCCATCTTGGGCCCTGCACCACGCGGCCGCGTGGCCTCACCTCGACCCTAACCCCGGGCCTGGCCGGCCCCGACATCCCGGCACCACCATCCACCCAGGAGGTGAGCGGACCACTTGGCAGGTCAATGGGAGAACGAAGCGTCAAGAGCTCTTCCCCCGCCAGGTGCCGATCGCCTCCAGCAGCCCCCAGGCGCTGGCTCCACCCCCTGCTGGGTGTCTGGACACCTTCATCCCGGACCCTCCGACCTCCAAGTGCGAGGGTCCGGACATCAAAGGGCACCAGCCCTATAACTAAGACAGCTCCGGAGCAGGAAGGCAGTTGTATCCTGGAGTCGAGAGACACCGAGTGAACTCAACCCTGACGGTCTACTGGCGCTGCCGTAGCCCGCTCTTGTGAACCATCGTCCTGCCTGCTGGCGCTGCCGCGGCCTTCTGCTACCTTCATCTTCCTGGGACCTGCTGGCGCTGCCGCGGCCCGTTGTAACGACCATCCTCACCGGGACCTGCTGGCGCTGCCGCGGACCGTACATCTTCCGGGGACCTGCTGGCGCTGCCGCGGCCCGTTGTATCAACCATCCTTACCGGGACCTGCTGGCGCTGCCGCGGACCGTACCACCTAAACACCAAGCTCGAGGATTGTGAGCTCATCATCATCTCATCCGAACTACCTGATTGGTAAATAGACTGACCCGCTACCCCCTTCCCTACCTTACGAGACTCTAATCGAGGGGACCCCGGCGTCCAGACCTCCTTGTACCATTCTACCGTATCATAACTAAGTACCTATAAAGAACACTGAACCTTATCCGTGTGTGATTCCTGTCTGTGGGGGGGAAGTTACTTGTCTGTACGATCGCTGGAGACGGCTCTCCCCGGAGACCTCTCCCCCTGACCCCGGCCGGCCCTCCCGGTCCGTCTACCTTTTCTAACAGTGGTGTTTCAGGGTTTAGGGAAGTGGTGTTCGGGCAGTGTAGGGGGTCTTGTTAGGGGTGGTGTTTCAGGGTTTATGGCAGTGCAGTGGTGTTCAGGCATTGTAGGGGGTCGTGCAGGGGATGGTGTTTCAGGGTTTAGGGCAGTGCAGTGGTGTTCGAGCATTGTAGGGGGTCGTGCTGGGGCTGGTGTTTCAGGGTTTAGGGCAGTGTAGGGGGGTCGTGCTGGGGCTGGTTTTGCAGGGTATAGGGCAGAGTAGTGGTGTTCGGGCAGTGTAGGGAGATGTGCGGGTGATGTTTTAGGGTTTAGGGCAGAGCAGTTGTGTTCGGGCAGAGTAGGGTGTCGTGCAGGGAGTGGTGTTTCAGTGTTTAGGGCAGTGCAGTGGTGTTTGAGCAGCGTAGGGGGTCAAGCGGGTGGTGGTGTTTCAGGGTTTAGATCAGTGCAGTGGTGTTCGGGCAGTGTAGGGTGTCATACCGGGGTGGTGTTTCAGGGTTTAGGGCAATGCAGTGGTGTTCTGGCAATGTAGGGGGTCTTGCTGGGGGTGCTGTTTTAGGGTTTAGGGCAGTGCAGTGGTGTTCAGGCAGTGTAGGGTGTCATGCAGGGGTGGTGTTTAAGGGTTTAGGGAAGTGCAGTGGCGTTTGAGCAGTGTAGGGGGTCATGCGGGGGGGTGGTGTTTCAGGGTTTAGGGCAGTGAAGTGGTGTTTGGGCAGTGTAGGGCGTCGTGCTGGGGGTGGTGTTTCAGGGCTTAGGGCAGTGCAGTGGTGCTCGCGCAGTTTAGGAGGTCGTGCAGGGGGTGGTGTTTCAGGGTTTAGGGCAGTTCAGTGGTATTCGGGCAGTGAAGGGGTTCGTGCTTGGGCTGGTGTTTCAGGGTTTAGGGCAGTGCAATTGTGTTTGGGCATTGTAGGGGGTCGTGCTCGGGCTGGTGTTTTAGGGTTTAGGGCAGAGAAGTGGTGTTCAGGCAGTGTAGGGGGTCATGCAGGGGACGGTGTTTCAGGGTTTAGGGTAGTACAGTGGTGTTCGGGCAGTGTAGAGGTCGTGCAGGGGGTGGTGTTTTAGGGTTTAGGGCAGTGCAGTGGTGTTCGAGCAGTGTAGGGGGTCATGCAGGGGGTGTTGTTTCAAAGTTTAGGGCAGTGCAGTGGTGTTCGGGCAGTGTAGGGGGTCTTGCTGGGAGGGGTGTTTCAGGGTTTAAGGCAGTGGTGTTCGAGCAGTGAAAGGGGTGTTGCTGCAGGTGGTGTTTCAGGGTTTAGGGCAGTGCAGTGGTGTTCGGGCAGTGTAGGGGGTCGTGCAGGGGTGGTGTTTCAGGGTTTAGGGCAGTGCAGTGGTGTTTGAGCAGAGTAGGGGGTCATGCGGGGTGTGGTGTTTCAGGGTTTAAGGCAGTGCAGTGGTGTTCGGGCAGTGAAGGGGGTCGTGCGGAGGGTGGTGTTTCAGGGTTTAGGGCAGTGAACTGGTGTTTGGGCAGTGTAGAGGGTCGTGCAAGGGGTGTTGTTACAGGGTTTAGGGCAGTGCAGTGGTGCTCGGGCAGTGTAGGGGGTCATGCAGGGACTGATGTTTCAGGGTTTAGGGCAGTTCAGTGGTGTTCGAGCAGTGTAGGGGTTCGTGCTGGGGGTGGTGTTTCAGGGTTTAGGGCAGTGCAGTGGTGTTCATGCAGTGTAGGGGGTAGTGCAGGGGGTGGTGTTTCAGGGTTTAATGTAGTGGAGTGGTGTTCGGGCTGTGTAGGGGGTCGTGCAGGGGTGGCTGTTTCAGGGTTTAGGGCAGTGCAGTGGTGTTCGGGCAGTGTAGGGGGTCGTGCAGGGGATGGTGTTTCAAGGTTTAGGGCAGTGCAGCGGTGTTCGGGCAGTGTAGGGGGTTGAGCTGGGGCTGGTGATTCAGAATTTAGGGCAGAGCAGTAGTGTTCGGGCAGTGTAGGGGGTCGTGCTGGGAATGAAGTTTCAGGGTTTAGGGCAATGCAGTTGTGTTCGGGCAATATAGGGGGTCATGCTGGGGCTGGTGTCTCAGGGTTTAGGGCAGTGCAGTGGTGTTCGGGCAGTGTATGGGGTCTTGCTGGGGGTGGTGTTTCAGGGTTTAGGGAAGTGCAGTGGTGTTCGGGCAGTGTAGGGGGTTTTGCTGGGGCTGGTGATTCAGAAATTAGGGCAGAGCAGTAGTGTTCGGGCAGTGTAGGGGGTCGTGCTGGGAATGGAGTTTCAGGGTTCAGGGCAGTGCAGTGGTGTTCAGGCACTATAGGGGGTCATGCTGGGGATGGAGTTTCAGGGTTTAGGGCAGTGCAGTGGTGTTCGGGCAGTGTGGTGGGCCGTGCTAGGGGTGATGTTTCAGGGTTTAGGACAGTGCAGTGGTGCTCGGGCAGTGTAGGGGGTCATGCTGGGGCTAATGTTTCAGGGTTTAGGGCAGAGCAGTGGTGTTTGGCAGTGTAGGGGGTCGTGTGGGGCTAATGTTTCAGGGTTTAGAGCAGAGCAGTGGTGTTCGGCAGTGTAGGGGGTCGTGCTGGTGCTGGTGTTTCAGGGTTTAGGGCAGAGCAGTGGTGTTCGGGCAGTGTAGGGGGAGATAATGGGGTTGGTGTTTCAGGGTTTAGGGCAGTGCAGTGGTTTTCGGGCAGTGTAGGGGGACATGCTCTGGGTAGTGTTTTAGGGTTTAGAGCAGTGCAGTGGTGTTCGGGCAGTGTAGGGGGTCACGCAGGGGGTGATGATTCAGGGTTTAGGGCAATGTAGTGGTGTTCAGGCAGTGTAGGGGGTCGTGCATGGGGTGGTGTTTCACGGTTTAGGGCAGTGTAATGGTGTTCGGGCAGTGTAGGGGGTCATGCAGGGAGTGGTGTTTCAGGGTTTAGGGCAGTGCAGTGGTGTTCGGGCAGTGTTGGGAGTCTAGCTGGGGGTGGTGTTTCAGGGTTAAGGGAAGTGGTGTTCGGGCAGTGTAGGGGGTCTTGTTAGGGGTGGTGTTTCAGGGTTTATGGCAGTGCAGTGGTGTTCAGGCAGTGTAGGGTTTCGTGCTGGGGGTGGGTTTCAGGGTTTAGGGCAGTGCAGCAGTCTTCGGGCAGTGTAGGGGGTCTTGCTGGGGGTGGTGTTTCAGGGTTTAGGGGAGTGCAGTGGTGTTCGGGCAGTTTGGGTGGTCTTGCTGGGGGTGGTGTTTGGGCAGTGTAGGGGGTCGTGCTGGGGGTGGTGTTTCAGGGTTTAGGGCAGTGCAGTGGTTTTTGGGCAGTGTGGGCGGTCATGCTGGGGGTGGTGTTTTAGGGTTTAGGACAGTGCAGTGGTGTTCGGGCAGTGTAGGTTGTCGTGCTGGGGGTGGTGTTTCAGGGTTTTTGGCAGTGCAGTGGTGTTCGGGCAGTGTGGTGGGTCGTGCTAGGGGTGGTGTTTCAGGGTTTAGGGCAGTGCAGTGGTGATCGGGCAGTGTAGGGGTTTGTGCTGGGGCTAATGTTTCAGGGTTTAGGGGAGAGCAGTGGTGTACGGCAGTGTAGGGGGTCGTGTTGGTGTTTCAGGGTTTAGGGCAGAGCAGTGGTGTTCGAGCAGTGTAGGGGGACATACTGGGGGTGGTGTTTCAGGGTTTAAGGCAGTGCAGTGGTGCTCGGGCAGTGTAGATGGACATGCTGGGGGTGGTGTTTTAGGGTTTAGAGCAATGCAGTGGTGTTTGGGCAGTGTAGGGGGTCGTGCTGGGGGTGCTGTTTCAGGGTTTAGGGCATTGCAGTGGTGTTTTGGCAGTGTAGGGGGTTGTGCTGGGGCTAATGTTTCAGGGTTTAGGGCAGAGCAGTGGAGTTCGGCAGTGTAGGGTTTCGTGCTGGTGTTTCTGGGTTTAGGGCAGAACAGTGGTGTTCGAGCAGTGTAGGGGGACATACTGGGGGTGGTGTTTCAGGGTTTAAGGCAGTGCAGTGGTGTTCGGGCAGTGTAGGGGGACATGTTGGGGGTGGTGTTTTAGGGTTTAGAGCAGTGTAGTGGTGTTCAGGCAGTGTAGGGGGCCGTGCATGGGGTGGTGTTTCATGGTTTGGGGCAGTGTAATCGTGTTCAGGCAGTGTAGGGGGTCATGCAGGGAGTGCTATTTCAGGGTTTAGGGCAGTGCAGTGGTGTTCGGGCAGTGTTGGGGGTCTAGCTGGGGGTGGTGTTTCAGGGTTTAGGTAAGTGGTGTTCGGGCAGTGTAGGGAGTCTTGTTAGGGGTGGCGTTTCAGGGTTTATGGCAGTGCAGTGGTGTTCAGGCAGTGTAGGGTTTCGTGCTGGGGGTGGTGTTTCAGGGTTTAGGACAGTGCAGTGGTGTTCGGGCAGTGTGGTGGGTCGTGCTAGGGGTGGTGTTTCAGGGTTTAGGACAGTGCAGTAGTGCTCGGGCAGTGTAGGGGGTCATGCTGGGGCTAATGTTTCAGGGTTTTAGGCAGAGCAGTGGTTTTTGGCAGTGTAGGGGGTCGTGTGGGGCTAATGTTTCAGGGTTTAGGGCAGAGCAGTGGTGTTCGGCAGTGTAGGGGGTCGTGCTGGTGCTGGTGTTTCAGGGTTTAGGGCAGAGCAGTGGTGTTCGGGCAGTCTAGGGGGAGATAATGGGGTTGGTGTTTCAGGGTTTAGGGCAGTGCAGTGGTGTTCGGGCAGAGTAGGGGGACGTGCTCTGGGTAGTGTTTTAGGGTTTAGAGCAGTGCAGTCGTGTTCGGGCAGTGTAGGGGGTCGCACAGGGGGTGATGATTCAGGGTTTAGGGCAGTGTAGTGGTGTTCAGGCAGTGCAGGGGGTTGTGCATGGGGTGGTGTTTCACGGTTTAGGGCAGTGTAATGGTGTTCGGGCAGTGTAGGGGGTCATGCAGGGAGTGATGTTTCAGGGTTTAGGGCAGTGCAGTGGTGTTCGGGCAGTGTTGGGAGTCTAGCTGGGGGTGGTATTTCAGGGTTTAGGCTAGTGGTGTTCGGGCAGTGTAGGGGGTCTTGTTAGGGGTGGTGTTTCAGGGTTTATGGCAGTGCAGTGGTGTTCAGGCAGTGTAGGGTTTCGTGCTGGGGGTGGTGTTTCAGGGTTTAGGGCAGTCGTGTTAGGGCAGTGTAGGGGGTCTTGCTGGGGGTGGTGTTTCAGGGTTTAGGGCAGTGCAGTGGTCTTTGGGCAGTGTAGGGGTCTTGCTGGGGGTGGTGTTTCAGGGTTTAGGGGAGTGCAGTGGTGTTTGGGCAGTGTAGGTGGTCTTGCTGGGGGTGGTGTTTGGGCAGTGTAGGGGGTCGTGCTGGGGGTGGTGTTTCAGGGTTTAGGGCAGTGCAGTGGTGTTCGGGCAGTGTGGGGGGTCATGCTGGGGGTGGTGTTTCAGGGTTTAGGACAGTGCAGTGGTGTTCGGGCAGTGTAGGTTGTCGTGCTGGGGGTGGTGTTTCAGGGTTTTGGGCAGTGCAGTGGTGTTCGGGCAGTGTGGTGGGTCGTGCTAGGGGTGGTGTTTCAGGGTTTAGGGCAGTGCAGTGGTGCTCGGGCAGTGTAGGGGGTTGTGCTGGGGCTAATGTTTCAGGGTTTAGGGCAGAGCAGTGGTGTACGGCAGTGTAGGGGGTTGTGCTGGTGTTTCAGGGTTTAGGGCAGAGCAGTTGTTAGAAATGGGATTTCTGGTTGGCTAGGGCTTGCGCCAAAGCCATACAGAAACCACCACTCTAGTCAGGGCTGGGGAGTTACACGCCAAAGATAACCCCTGCTCACCCCCTTGGTAGCTTGGCACGAGCAGTCAGGCTTATACCTGAGGCGATGTGTAAAGCGTTTGCGGGCGCACCCAGCAACAACACCCAAGGCCCACCACAAAGGAAACTCCACACAAGGTATTCTATAAAAATAGCCTTTGTATTATACACAACACATTAGATAAAAACACACACTCTACAATGTGCCAACAGGCACGGGCAGAATTCACAAGGGATTATATATACAGGGGACAGGGCCACATGGACCACTGTCAGGAATTAGCACTTTGTAGAAATAGCACTTAGAACGTAGGAATAAAATTTTAGAACATAGCACATACAATCACTGTAGCACTAAAATAGAACATGTAGCACCCAACCAGTAGCTACTGGTATCAGGTAAGTACCACCTACACAACCCTAACCACCTTAGGACAATATTGCGCAGGGAATCAGGACCTCACTAGCACCACCTGTACTAGGGAGAATACAACCACCTAAGTATCACAATACCTGTAGGGGTCTAAGCACATAAACACATGATGCATAACATTCAGAGGTGTAAAGCAAAGCACATGACGCATAACCACATTCAGAGGTGCAGGAAAGGTACAATGGCGCCAAAACTGACATTAGCCACTATCTGTGGCAGTCCCTGGGCCAACTGGCCTTGTAGGGGCAAGGATGCCCTGCGTCCAGGAAAGTCAGGGCACGGCTGCGCAGGCTGCGCAAGCCAGCGCGCACAAGGGACAACCTACACGTTGCAGCTGCCCCCGAAGTGCTGGGCAGCTGGAGAAGTGAGCGAGGGCACCACTGTGCCTTTTACAACAAATGTGGCATACCTTGGAGCCTCTCTGGGCTCTGCCAACAAGAATGCCCCCAAACGTTGGAGCCTGGTGGGCTCAATAAACAAATGTGCACCGTTGGAGCCTCTGTGGCTCTGAAAACAAATGTGCCCCGTTGGAGCCTCTGTGGCTCTGAAAACAAATATGCCCGAACCGTTGGAGCCTCTGTGGCTCGAGGACCATGTGCCTCTTTGGAGCCTCGTGAGCTCGGAAAACGAATATGCCCCTGTAGAGCCTTCAAGGCTCTAAATGATACTACTCCAGCAGTTAGAGGGAGGGGGGCCTCGTTGGAGCGGCCCACTGCCAAGCGGGGCCGCTCTGGACTGACTGCAGGTGCCCCTCTCCGTTGGAGCGCCACTAGCGCTCTCAACACCCAATGCTGGCTCCGTTCACCAGGCCGGCAAGAGAACCCACTCACCGGACTCTCCAGGCGCTGGTTGGACGTCTCCGGTGGCGGCGGGGCTCTTTCCCTTGCCGGCGGCATCTCCTCTCGGCGCGGGGCTTCCCGTGACTGCGCGGGAGCCCCGGGCGGATTCACCACTCCGGCGTCTCTGTTGCCGGTAACACTCCGGCCGAGCAGCGCGTCTCGCTGCCTCGCTCCCTTCCTCTTCCGCAGGCGCGCGGGGTAGGCTCCCGTCGCTTCCTGCCTAGGGTCCCGCCCACGTCCTCACCTGGCTTGCCTGACTTCCGTTTTCGCGGGGGCCGCGGCGGTGATTACGATGGCTGTGATGCGGGGTGGGCACCCGCGAGGATATCACCTCACATAAGCGGGGTAGGCACCCGCGAGGATGACCACAAGAAAACGGCCAGGTCCCTGGCGGGGTGGGCACCCGCTATGGTGGTAACAATGCCGGGTGGGCACCGGCTCCCAGAAATACAGCGCTCCTAGCGCTAGGGAGAAAATATGAAAGCGCTCGTAGCGCTAAAGGCCAACAAAAAGCTCCCAGGCGCCTTAAGGATACAAATAAAGCGCTCCCAGCGCTTAGGGGAAAATAAGCACAAAAGTCCAGCAAAGTCCTCCCCTGCACACAGCAAGGCAGGGGTGGGGGGGCAAGGCTGGACCCAGAGCCAGCTCACTGGGCCTCCAGGCAGGGAGGTAGTCCACGTGGCGGTCCTCTGGTCCAGCAGCAGCAGCCCCCCCTCAGGTAAGATCCTGGCAGAGAACAGTTTCTGTGGGGACACAGCCCCATTTTTATACAGTCAAACCCTTTGTTCTGGGTTCAGGGTGAGGGGGAAAACCAGTCGCAGCTGGTTGGGGAGCACCCTTGATGTGCTCAGCCCCTCACTCTATTCACTGGCAGGGCTAGGGTCGTCAGTCGCACCACAGGGGGCGGGGCCAGCATTGTGTGTGGAAAACCCTGTCCTATTCAGGACCCAGGTGTACTCCTCCCACCCATCTAGCTGCTGATCTCCCCATTCACCACTGGGTGACTCATCCTGACTCTGGGGAATCCCTAGCCCGTCACATGACATGACCAGCCAATCACGCGACAGACACACTGCACACAGAAGTGCCCACTTCTAGAAGTGGCACTTCCACACTAGGTACATGCACGCCGCACACATCATCGCGCAGCATTCACTCCCACGAGTCCGCACATACCAAACTCGGGCCTGCACACCCCACGCATCAGGAACTACTAGGGACACATACATTCCCCATGCATTCCTATGGGAGGGCAGGCCTATCTCACCACATGCACTCAGAGCACGCACGCACTTTACCCTGGGACACAGGGAAAGTGCGCAGAGACCAAACAATTACCACACCAAGTCACCAGTAAAACGCAAAAAAGTTCAGGGGTGAACCTGCCAGAAGGGCCAAGTCCAACAGCAGTGGTGTTCGAGCAGTGTAGGGGGATGTTAGACCCGGCCCTCGTAACATAGTCAGACCTGACCCCTGCACCTCACACCAGCCCGAGCCCCTGGCCTAGCCGATCCTTCCCACCAGAACACACACACCCGACCCAGACTTCCCCCGTCCGTGGCCGTCCTCCTTCGGCCACCCCGGGCCCACGTGCCCACTTCATGCACCAAGATGGCCGCCCGGCCCCAGCGCGACCCTAGCCTACTGGCGCCACTCCGGCTGGAGGACATCGCGCTCCCCTTGGGATGAGAAAGGGAGGAGCAGTTTCCATCACACCTCTGCGCTTCCCTGGGAAGGTGGGTTTCGATCGACCCGCCGGCCTCCCCGAGGGCTGGCTCCACGCCTGCTGGGTGTCTGGGGCTCCTCCCGACCCGGCCCTGAAAGGATCAAAGGACAATGGCAGGAAACCCCCAACAAGCGACCCCCAGGTGACAAGACCCCTGCCTGCACAGACTCCGGACATCAAAGAGGAGTCGCCCTATCACAAGGGGTGCTCTGGGACTGTCCGGCAGATTCGCCTTGGAAACACATGAGCCCTGCTGAGTGACTCGCGGCTCCCTGAAGATCGTCAAACCTCCGAACTTGTGCTTGAGCCCTGCTGAGTGACTCGCGGCTCCCCTGAAGATCGTAAGACCTCCGAACTTGTGCTTGAGCCCTGCTGAGTGACTCGCGGCTCCCCTGAAGATCGTAAGACCTCCGAACTTGTGCTTGAGCCCTGCTGAGTGACTCGCGGCTCCCCGAAGATCGTAAGACCTCCGAACTCGTACTCGAGCCTGCTGAGTATCTCGCAGCGCCCCCAGACTCCCTTGGTCCCGCCGGACCCCACGACGACAAGCGTATCCCCCAGCTCAAGGATTGTGAGCTGTGCGCCGGGTACGCTCCTGCATTTGATCCATACCCCCAAAGACTGTCCCGCTACCTCCTAACCCCCCTCCAAGACTTTATGAGCCCGCGCTCTACTTGTATATATTTTGCCTTGCTGATCATAAAGATCCTACCACTCCGATCTGATAAAGATTTGCTCTTAAGAACTCCTCGTGTGGTGTCTCTCTGTCGTGTAGTGCCGAGTGTGCGATCCTAGATACGAGGTTCCTCCCCTGAGGAGTCTCCCGCCAGTGCCCGGCTACGATACCTCGAGGGTGGGTCTCAGGGCAGTCAGGGCCCCCTCCGGGCCCCTCTGAGGTCGCCTTCTAACATTGGTGGCAAGCGACGGGATTCGGGCCCATAATCTAGAGATCGTACCGTGAACGGCTGACGCACTACCGACAAAGATGGCAGAAGGAAACGCCGTGGTTCTCGTAGAAGACGACGCCAGTACCGTGTTCCAGGTGGAACAGCTGGAAGAGTACACTCACAGACTAAAGCAATTCTGTAAGGAACTCAGAATCGCTACCACTGGTCTCAACACCAAAGAAGATATGCAAAAGGCACTGAAAGCTTGGGTGGATTCTGGAGCCTCCCGCCCAGAAGGAGCGGTGGAGCCCCACGACGAAGCTGGACCCTCCCAAGGAGAACGCAGCAGCAACCAGGTGTGAGGCTTCGTACCAGACGGGGGCCTATCCCCGGAGGAACTCGCAGACAGAGAAAAAAGTCGCCATCACGAGCTCGAATTAGCCAAACTCAAAATTGAGGGCGAGTTGAAATTAGCCGAGAAGAAGCTAGCAGTAGAACAGTTGCGAGTTGTTAGACGGACCGGGAGGGTCGGCCGAGGACAATGGGAGAGGTCTCCGGGGAGAGCCGTCTCCAGCGATCGTACAGATAAATAACTTCCCCCCCACAGACAGACACCACACAAGGAGAAGATTCAGCGTTCTTTATAGGCAATTTCTTACGGTACGATGAAATGGTACAAGGAGGTCTGGACTCAGGGGTCCCCTCGATTCAAGTCTCTCAAGGTGGGGAAAGGGGGTAGCGGGACAGTCTGGTTACCAGTCTGGTAGTTGAGATGGTATGGTGGATGGCTCACAATCCTCGAGCTCGGTGTTCTAGCTGGGACGGGCCGCGGCACCGCCAGCAGGTCCCGGTGAAGAGGGTCGATACACGGTCCGCGGCAGCGCCAGCAGGTCCCGGTGAAGATGGTCGATACACGGTCCGCGGCAGCGCCAGCAGGTCCCGGGAAGATGGTCGTTCCAACGGGCCGCGGCAGCGCCAGCAGGTCCCGACGAGGATGGATGTTGCAGAAGGCCGCGGCAGCGCCAGCAGGCAGGACGATAGTTCACAAGGTAGGGCTACGGCAGCGCCAGTAGTCCGTCAAGGCTGAGTTCTCTCGGTGTCTCTCGACTCCAGGATACAACTGTCGTCCTGCTCCGGAGCTGCCCTAGTTATAGGTCTGGCGCCCTTTGATGTCCGGACCCTCGCACTTGGAGGTCGGAGGGCCCGGGATGAAGGTGTCCAGACACCCAGCAGGGGGTGGAGCCAGTGCCTGGGGGAGCTGGAGGCGATCGGCACCTGGCGGGGGAAGAGCCCTTGACGCTTCGTTCTCCCATTGACCTGCCAAGTGGTCCGCTCACCTCCTGGGTGGATGGTGGTGCCGGGATGTCGAGGCCGGCCAGGCCCAGGGCTAGGGTCGGGTGGAGGCCACGCGGCCTCGTGGTGCAGGGCCCAAGATGGCGGCTTGATCCGGCCGGGGGAGCCGGTGGTGGCTCGGTCCCGTGATACATGGAGGTCCGGGGGCAGGAGTTCCGTCGGGGGACGGGGTGCGGGTGATTCTTGTGGGTCACGCCTGGCGGGCCGGGGCTTGGGCCCTGTCGTGCGGGGAGGGAGCAAGCCCTTCGTGTGGCCTGTCCAACATGCGTCCCCCCCAGCTGAAGGCGGGGAGAGTCACCCATCTTCCTGGGGACTCTCCTCGTCGAGGCGGAAAAAGCGTGACAGGCCATCTGCGTTGGCGTGGTCTTGGCCCGGTCGATGTTCCACGGTGAAGTCCATTCCCTGCAGGGAGATGGACCAGCGCAATAGTTTTGGGTTCTCCCCCCGCATCTGCATCAGCCACTGCAGGGGTCGGTGGTCGGTTTGTACCCGGAAGGGGGTACCGAAGAGATAGGGCCGGAGCTTTTTGAGGGCCCACACCACTGCGAAGGCCTCCCTCTCGATTGTGCTCCAGCGCTGTTCTCGGGCCAGGAGACGTCTGCTGATGAAGGCCACCGGCTGGTCATGACCCTCGGGGTTTAGTTGGG